>NC_141862.1:13554662-14201429 GCF_024713525.1 Acromyrmex echinatior
ATTTTTTATATATGTTATTTATAATATATAATAGAATATGCTAATATATATTATGCAATACACACACACACACACACACGCACGCACGCACGCACGCACACACACACACACACACACACGCACGCACGCACGCACGCACGCACGCACGCACGCACGCACGCACGCACGCACACACACACACACATTAAAATCCTGAGACTTGTGTGAATGACATTTAAATGCCATTTATAATTAACCTTTAACTCGCGACGTCAGTCACAGAAACGGCTCATATTTCTTGTATTCCTATTATGAATGTTATTTACAATCACTTGTTAAATATCAAGAAATGTCTAGTAGTAAAATGTCTATGTATTTTTGAGAAAATTTCAAGAAAACCTTTTCTCGTAAAGTCAAAAAGTTTTAATAAAATAATTGTGCTTTAAAAGTTAATATGTAAGACTACTTTTTTCTTCTTACGAATAATAAATATTTGTAAGAATTCAGGAAAATAATTACCATTAACAAAAAATACAAATCTTATTACTGCTAGATTTTTTTTTTTTTCGTAAGCGTGACATCTTCTGTGTCATCTATCTTCTTCTATTTCCTCTTAGAAACTTTTTTATCTTCTCAATGTGCTTTCGCGCTTAGTTCTCCAGTTTCTGTTAAATTTAGAAGGCAACAATCAAATTAATACGTCATTCGTGCGCATTCACTGCTATTATATAACACCGTACCTCACATCTTCCGAGGAATGTGCGAGCTTCTCTCGCGTCTACCGGATCCGATGTCGGTTTGTTCTCTCTCCCTCCTCCTCTTTCTCGTGTTCTCGTGTTCTTGGTTCTTTCCACCGGTTAATACCGCGCGCCTCGTGTGTGGCACACGTGATTTACATGTGAGCCGGCGACGGTGCGATGGTGCCCACGGCTTTGTGTGGCGCGAAGCGCGAGTGCGAGCGCGCCCGGGATCGGCGTCGTCGAGACTCTTATACGTGGAAAAGGCGTTAGCCGGTGCAGGCAGGATGTTTCGGCGAGACTCGTGAAGGAATTGCCAGCGAAGGAAGGACAGTCCGTTACGAAGGACGTGCGGAGAGAGGGATAGATGGAGAAGGATGACCACGCATATTTCACGAGAGTACGGGTTTCGCGAATCCTGTCTCGTGCGCGCGCGCACATTTGCTTAGCAATCGCAATTAATAGCTCCCGCGTCGACTCAATGGCCGTCTTTGTTACAAGTGCAAACCTTATTTGCAACTAAGACTTCATCTTTGCGAGGCTTAGAGATCCTGAGGTCGTAGAATGAGGATAAAAGGAAAATGGAGATTTAAACCGATGGTTCCTTCTAATCCCTCTTGGTTTCAAGTTGCGCTCCGAATGTTAGTATGGAAAAAAAAACAGTCACAATATACAGTAAGGAAAACAAATTTTTTAAATTTTTTTATACGAAAAATATTGTAATAATCACTGAAGGATATGTATATTTATTGAAAAAAAGTATCATTTATTTGTAAATTCGCGCAATAATTTCTAGAAATCTATTGTCTTATCAAGTTGCAGAGAATAATTCGCTGAACGCAACCAATCTTTTTTCTTTTTCATTTCAATTTCAAAACATTTTAAGACATTAAGATATTTTTTTTTTAGACATTAAGAACTGTGACAATTTTTTTTCCAAGGAACACAATTTAAATCCGCCGCTGTGCCCGAGAGACGTCTAAGAATGTCCATAGATGTCTGCGCATGATGGAGAAGGCCCTTACTCCTCGTTCGCCTTCGTGAGAGACCGCGAAGAAGGCCTCCCGCGATCAGAAACACACCGCACAGCGCGATGCATTTTGCACATGGACCGTGATTTGCAACCGCGCGTGTGTACACGTGCAATCAGCGTTACGTGCCGCGTCGTATTGCGGAAACATCGAGCTGTCGTGCGAATATCCCACATCGGCGTCTTTCTCCGTGTCTTTTATGTCTCTGTATTCGCTCGGTATCCGAGATACCGATAGGCAAATATCTCACCGTAAATTACGCGTCGTGGAAAGCGAGCGAGTATGACTCCTAAGTTCCTAATAGTTTTAACATTGGAAGTATCAACCCCCTAAAAGGATCAAGCGAATAAATTACTGTATAAATAAAGTGACGAAAAACAAAATATTTTATCAGTATACGGAGAAAAATGTACAGTATCATACGTTAGAATTTTAAAGTAAACTTTATGGAATTATCGAGTTCATGTAGTGATACGTGCCTACTTAGGTAAAATTTTCTTTACATTTCTGGTAAATGAGATTGTCATATGATAAGCATTCTTACTTTATCGACAATTTTTTCTTTATTATTACATTATATTACATTGACAAAATTTACTTTACTACTAGTAAAAAATATATATGTATAAAAGTTCTAAGAGTTGTTTGTGCTCGTCAATCTTGAAAATAGTATTTACTCTTTATTGTAAGTAGAATTTACTTTACTGAAAGTATGTTTTATCTTGTTATAAGATAATAGTCATTGGAAATGATGTACTATAATCATAATGTACTTTTTATGATATTTTTACTTTTAGACAAATAAAATTTATCAAATTTGATAAAAACAGTCAGAATATTTTTATCGAATATTTTACGATAAATTTTATTTGTTTAAAAGTAAAAATACCGCAGATTTAAGATAATAAGTACATTATGATTATGATACATCATTTCAAGTGATTATTATCTTATAGTATATAAGATAAATCATACTTTCAGTAAAGTAAATTACTTACAATAAAGTAAAAAATAATCTTGTAAAGTATCCATCTCTCAATTATATATTTTTCTCCATGTATAAAGGACATAATTATTAAAGTATAAGAAAGAGTTTCAGAATTCTATCTTTTTACACAAAAAATTAAATTGAAGAATTCCAGTATAAAAATAGTACGATGGTAGAACTTTTCAATTCCTGTATAATGCTCGCTAATTATATATACAATATTAAATAATTTAAAACTCATACATTATTTCAATGCTAAAATTAATGAAATAATATATATACTTTAAAATCTACTACTAATTTTTAGCGTAACTATAGTTTTTATTCGCTTTACATCGACATGTAAGGCTGTTTACAGTTTTTAAATGGATCGTCATTAAAGCAAGTAAGAAGGGAGTAAAAGGCCTCAATGAATTCTTAAACATGCCATTGCATGTTCCATAATCAATGATACAGCATCTTCGAGAGATTCACAAAATTCTAAGAATCGACACGTATATAAGGCTAATTCGCTTTTAATGAATTTCGAAGCAAACAAGATAGAAATTATTTTGTCAATCGATGATATACATTTCTTCAAACATTTATTACTATATTTTACGACTTTTATCTTATCTGCGTCAATGATTAATCAAAGCAAATGCAATGGTTAGTCAACACGTTATAAATACGTATAAATTTATGAATGGACTCGGTATCTTGAAAGTATAACTAAAGATGAGCCAAACCTTGATGATAATCCTCATGGGAACATTTTATTCGCTTCCTTCTCGATAGATGGGTCCGGGGTTCGTGCATGCACGAGCTTCAAAACCTTGGCTGCAAGTTGAAGGCCACATCTCGTCGTGGCCCCTTCTGCGGCTCACGAAAGTCCTTACGAGTAGCCTCCCGGGTTGCTCCTTGCCGGCCATTAGGCCGGACAGCGGTGGCGGAGGCTCCGTTCCTGTATAAAAAGCCCTCGCATACCAGACGTTCTCAATGAAATGAGGAGGTGGCAAAGGGAGGGAGGGGTCAGAGAGCGAGAAAGACAAAGAGGGAGGCGGCGGGAAAGACAAAGGAGAGAACGAGGGAACGAGGAAGGGCAAAGGAATTACGGAAGAGAGACGGGGAGAGTCGCGAGGGGGAGTGGGGTGAGGAAACTGGGAAGCGAAGAAAGGAGGTGGATGCGAAAGGAGGAAAGAGGAAGGAGATGAGAAGCAGGGAAGATCAAAGAGGTGCATACGGAAACGTGGGAGGGAAAGAAAGTAAAACAGAGAAACAATTGGAGAAAAGTAAAATTGGGGAAAAAGATGAAATAAGAATAGGAAGTAAAGATTAATTAGATTAGCAATTATGAATAAATCAAATTTGACAGGCAGAGAATCTCATGTTTCATTGCTAACTTTGAAGCAAGTAAAAAAAACTTAATTATTTTTTATTAGTAAATTATAAACTTAAGATTCTGAAATTAAGGCTCCTGAGTAGCCATCACAGCCATATTGAATTATGTCATGCCAGAAGCAAGAAATGACACGTTAATTTTTATTATGTGTTATTTATAAATAGAGACACTTTGGATGAAACAAAACGATAAGATTCTTAAGAATATGGTTGTGATGATTACTCAAGAGCTTTAAAAAGATTTAATTTTCATTAATGGCAATTTTCATAGAGTATTCAGTTTTTACGCGTTCTTAATATATTCGCGATAAAATTTGGAATTAGACTATTGCATTTAGTGATAAATGGAGATAAAAACGAAAGAATGTGTGTGTGTGTGTGTGTGTGTGCTGAAACATTTTCGCGGTGATGATTAACGAAGCGGAACGCTTTACGCTTTTGATTTGCAGACAATTCAGAAGTGCATTCCGGATCGTCCCTTCTTCTTCGATCCAAAGCCCTTTTACTTATACGCTCGTTTTCGAAAGAATGTTGCCTGGTCGCGTATTGAGATACACCTGACTTGCGTGCCAACACCGGTTCAACAACCTGTAATCGTTCATGACAATTTTTTACTTATTTTTTATATTTTCTACTTGATCGGTGACGCGTGGTTTAACACTTGCGACCAATTAACCGAGATGATAGTATACTCATTAGGAACTAGAATGACAAGTTTTAATAATGTATAGACTAATTTAACCGAATAATTTATTCAGTAAATAGCAAGAGACTTGTTAAATACATTCTATAACAATTAACTTTTTGTACTTTCAAATGGCTGTATAGTGAATTATAATAATTTATTTATAAATTTTTGTAGCAATTTATTTATAAATTGTTTGCTGAATATAATTTTATTTGATAAAAAATTTTTATAAAATGGCAACAATATCGTGTCTTGTTATCCATGGCAATAACATTGAAATACATTGTGCTTCCCTATGAATTCGTTCACAGTGGACATAGTTTGTTATAATTTCAAGATCAAAGAGATGTACTTTCGTATAGACAATATATAGATGTATTATGGTAGAATATAGACTTAAATTTTGCTAATTTTATTTGCTGAAAATGGCTAACATTGACAGCCGAAACGTCTGAAATTTATATTATTTTTGTACCTATTAAATAATATTTATAATAAATTTTTTGCGCATTTACAGCGCTGATCATGCATATATATATATATATTAGGTGTTGGAATTAATTCGTAGCGTTTTTTAATGAAAGAATGTTATTTATTTCACATGAGCATTAAAAAATACATTAATGAAAGTACTTCCCATCACTTGTAAAACGCTACGAATTAATTCCAACACCTAATATATTAGCTCTTTTTAAATTTATTATTTTTTTATATACAATTATATAGGAGTCCAATTACTTATTTTTTATTACTTCACTGAAATATAATTGACATATTCAATGAATTCAACAGTTGCGTAAGCACTTGCTGCTATTGGTGTAGCCTTCTAGATCTAAATTCATCTGATTTGATGATCTAGAAGATTACACCAATAACAGCAAGTGCTCACTTAACTATTGCGTTCAATATTATTAAGAACATTTAATCTTGCTAATTGTTCAAGTTTATGTAATTCAAAACTACTTAATTTTTTTTCTTACTAATTTATTCTTAATTGATTTTCTTATTAATATTTTATTTAAAAAAATTTTTCTCTGATATTTGATGACTTCATCTGTTAATGTATGATCTCTTTTCTATGAAAATTTTTTATTTTCTATTTTTTAGAACATTTTAAACATATTGACAATTAAACAATATCGATCATATAATAAGTTTGAACACAGACTATGGTATAAGAATACCAGATTAAATCATTGCTCATAATGACAGTTGAATATAATTTGGGATTGATTTTTGATTGGTGTTAAATTTCTGATAGTGACTTTATATTGATTTAAAATTTAGAGTAAATTTCGGTCATCCAACTGCACATCCACGAGAATATTACGGTTGATAGAACAGATTAATAGGGTTAAGGAAATCTGTGATATGTAAAACATATTCATTGTTGCTTTTAGCATTGCCTCCATCAACAACGTTCGATTTTTTGATTATGAATTTTGATAGATAAACTTAAATCTATATAAATAAGTAAAATATAATCCAATTTTTATGATAGTTTTTACTAAAAATTCGTCGTTAAAGCTTTTACAAGCAAAAATCTGCATTAGTTAAATTAACTAATATGATTTTCAGTTTATTATTACATAGAGACTTGTGCTTTACTGAAATATATCTTCATAATTGACTAAATCAATAATTTCTCTACTATCAATGTGTTTATATAATTATTAATTATATGTATTGTACATGTAAAATCACAAATTGTAATATCTCAATACAAGCTGTATCTCTGCCACTCGAAAGAAAGACTTTTAATTATTATGGTTGTGGTGGCGAACGTATGCGATTAATTGACGTCTTACTTCGGCGATTGTTGAAACTCGGCGTTGACTCGAAAAGGGCGGAGTCATTACGTGCAGTAAATTCGCTTTCGACCGATCGCTCGTATCGCGATTCGACATGTGGCACCGTATTGGTACTAGCGTGGCCGCAAGCACGAGCACACTCAGGGGAGCAGCTTGATTATTACTCTGTAATGGTTTTCACATGTCGCCGATGCCGACAAATGACTTTTCGATTTGAAATAGTTATCGCTAAGAGCCGTGGTCTGGCCCGGCTTGGCTGCCCTCCCCTCGTTATGCGTTGTATTCACTGGTCATCCAGCGAAACATCCATCGGATCGACGATGATATCGACGTGAATGACGGCCGATGAGTTTGCTATTCTCACGACGATACACCTCCAGACAGAGTTTGCATATCTTAACATTATTCTCAAACGTGCGGCGATTTGATCTAAATGTTATATACAATGATAGTTAGAAAGTTATCTGTGGCTTTACGATGCTGTTAATATCCATCGAGGAATTAATACTAATCTCAGACTGTTTTAATAAAAAGCGGCATTTCTTGGTGCAGAATTACGGCATTCATTTAACAGATTATTTAATGAGCTGTAACGCGTCTCATGTTCGAATATCGAAATTAATATTATTTCGCGGTCGAACGCTGTAATCTTGTAATTTGCTCGGATGGAATAGTGGTCGCGAATCACCGTTCCGACCGTATTGCGTGAGGATACTACTCACATATGAGAAGATACATTGCATGATAAACGTGATTAAAGAATTGCTAAGTAGAAAACGCAGACACTAATTCTAATTAAATTTGATTAAAATTTATGAAACGATAATTTTCTTTCTGCATTTGTATATTATTTTGTTTAACGATTTATCAAATTAAGTTAATGATCTTATGCACTTACAACTAATTTCTCTTATTTTTTTAATAAAAAATATATAGGTAACAAAAACAATTTCGCGACCTCTCGAAATGTTGAATTCCGATTTTAATGAAACTTTGTGTGTGTGTGTGTGTGTGTGTGTGTGTGTGTATGTGTGTGTAGAATACATAAATTACATAAATATATTTAGAAAATTTTAGTTGTGATTAGTAAATGATTTTGAAGCATTCCTCGTATATAAAATAGTTTTTAGCTCTTATGTTGTATTACAAAAATTATTCAAAATGTTAAAAAATATTTTACACACAAATTTTACAATAAAATTACCTTCATTCATGTCAATAATAATGTTTTAAAAAAAGAATTTTGAAAAAATTAATTTTTTAAATAATTATTTTTGAAAATAATATTATTAATGTAGATAAATAAAGATATATAGTCTAATTTTATTATAAATTTTTGTGTAAAACATTATTTGATATATTAAATAATTTTTAAGAGAAAAAAGAAGCTGAAAACTACTTTACATATATGAAGTAATTTTATTCCTTAAGATATGTTTATTAGCAATTAAAACTTTCGAAATTTATCTGTTTTGCGTAATCTACACATATACAAAATTTCTTTAAAATTTGATTTTCACGAGATTGTCTGTGAATATTTAAGGATTAGTATGAGTACTTAAATGAGTACTCAAGAATCATCATTAAATAACTCGGGGGGGGGGGAGGTGAATAAGGGGGAAAACATCAATCTATCTATAGTTTTTTCGAATACCCGTTAGCATTCTATGCACAAGCATGGTAAATAATTAGTTACACAATAATTAGTTATGAAAACGTTTGTGACAATCGATGTCAAAAAGGATTTGACGAAACATAAAAAGATTCGTAATTTCGGGAAATATGGTCGTGAAATATGGTTTATAATATTTAATACACTAATAATTAAAGTCTGTGCTGCAATGCTTATTGTAAAACCGAGCATATGATATAAAAATATGATATAAATGTTTTGATTAGTATTTCCTAGCAATCATGTAACTGGTATAAAATTATAATTTATAACATTCTTATATCTATGTGTAAAAGTTACAATGGCATCTTCCACTTATATTTGGGGAGAAGATAACATTAAACAAAACATGATTTTTCGTGCTTGATCACACCGTTATTAAAACAATTTTATTTTAAAGTGCTCTCTTTTATATTTCTTTAATTTATGTTTTATTATACTTTTATATATTTTTATAATTTAAACTTTAAACTCTTGATTATATATTGTAAGTAAAACATACAAGTTTATGTATTTAATTACTTGTGACAAATTGCTTGTGACATTTTTTCCCATAAGAAGTGGCATTTTCCGCATGTATAGAGGGAAGATGCCACTTTTACAGGATATAATGCATCAATTTTTTTTCAATATAATGGGGAATATCAAAAGTTTAATTCATTAATTTGTGTCAATTATATTTTTTGTAACTTAATTCAATAACATTAAGAAGTTCTTAAAAAATAAAGATTTAAATATGTCATTTTTCTCTGAGTTATTTTATCATTTGCTGTAGTTATCAATATCACTTTATACATTCGATGAGCAAAATTACTTACAATTAAAAAAAGAAAAAGAATAATTCGATAAAAGATTTTCTAATACAGTAACATAAAGATTTTAATAATTTTTCGACTGTCAATGCGGATAAAAGTAGTCAAAATAAAATTCTGTATCTTGAAAGGGACTTTGGCCCGCGTGTGAAGTACTACTGTAAGCATTTGGCGCAATTCAAAATCTTGTAGGACCATTTGAATGCTGGCAGTCTTCAGTGAACAGGATGTGGTGCACCACAAAACTTTATTGCTCGTTAAATTGTAACTTACGCTTTATACTTTGGCTCATATAATCAGTTTTATCCTTCTCCAAGTTTCTGAGCCGAATATTACGCAGTTGAGTTATAAAGCCATTGTAAGTGTTCTTTCGGTCCGCCATTAAATTTATGCCACTTGCCGAATATCTCGCGATGCTATTCAATATATTTACAATTATATTACATTTATATTTATTATGGATAGAGAGATATTTACACGAGAGATATTTACAGGAATTCATTTCGATTAAATAAATTAATTTTAAATCAGAATTATGTAGCGTAAATTTTTTGTTAAAGGCTTGAGTACGAAAGTAGCTCAATTCATTTTATTAAAGTTTGGAAACATTAATCTTGAAACCGAAAAAGTAAATTTATTTTAATTTTTCTTAAAAAAGTAAGTTTGAATAATTATTATTACATTGATTATTACATTTTTTTATTTGTATCATTTTATAGTTAAAAGATTTTTCTAAAATGATTTAACTAATTTTCAAATACTTTCTTAACATCGATGTATTTGAATATAAATATCTAAAGTTATTACCGTATAACGTGGTTATTATTTTAATAATTGTAATTATTAAGTGCCTAATCGTTAATTTAAATTTTTATTTACATTATAATTCTTGTCTAAAATCTGGCAAATTATTGCAGTTAATAAATAATAGTCTAAATTGGCAGCCATTTAAATTTTTTCGAATACGTTATACATCTGGAATGAGATTTTTATCGGGATAAATACTGCAACTTTCGAAACAGGCGTCATCGACCTGCAGACAGAAGAATAAGACTGCCAAGCCTAGGATATGCTCCTGCATGGCAAACAGATGTATTCACAGAAATCTTCACTTCCTCTGCAAATAAAATATACGCGTAGACGAGCGCTGTGGCAAGACATAGACATGGCGCAGGAAGTCCAAGTATATTCTGAACGATTCCACTTCTGACTAGGCGATTGCAAACGTTGTTCACCGTTCGCATAACTATCAGAGAAAACGCTACAACGGTCAACATGCAACATGAATCGATAGTTTGTAGACTTGACACAAAAAGGACTGCGTATCATATGCGCATAATTAGCTATTATTAGCGCATTATTAGCTATATAGAACCGTAAAGCCAACGACTATCGTGGAATTTCTGATATTGCGATTTCAACCTTTTATCAAAAATCGGAACAACAAAATCTGTAATCACATACACGGTAATTCCGAAGTATAATATTCTGAAAAAATATTTAAGATGAAATATAATTATTTCTCCTTCTCATTAAGAACAATGGCGACTTTTAGAAATGATCAAAAAATAATTTGAAATGGATATAATTTGATATTATGAATTTAACAATGAAAATCCTTAAATTTATGATGATTTTGTAATATGAACATGCGATGCGCGTCGTTGATCATTTGGATGATTTTATCATTGAATGATTTTTCTGTAATTATTTAAAGTACATGATGTACATGAGATATATGTGAAAGACTTATATTGTACAAGAAACGCGTATTTTTTTAATGTTTTCTTAAACCAACTGACGTCGTCGCAATATGTGCTTCCGGTGTCGTCGCGTTTCCTGCGGGGATAATTATGAAATTAGTGGTGTATCGGGTCATGAGTACGATAACCGCAGGGTGTAGGCGAGGAAGTCGCCCAAGATCAAATCCAAGACACGAAGGCAGTCTTGTGTGACCCCTTTGCCGTTCTTTGACCGAAAATACATCCATATTAGTAGATTACGAGAAGCAAACTGACCAATATGTCCAAAATGTGCTTCCGCTTGTGCAGATAACCAGCAATGTTTGTTCCTCCTTATCATATGATGAAGTTTTTTTAAAAGAAGTGCCTTTATTTATAGATATTTTTCAGTAATCGTATTTCATATTTGAAAAACATTTCTGAACGTTTCCAAACGCTTGTCTGTGATTGGTAGAATTTAATTAGGTTGTCTTTAAGAATGAAGATTTAATAAATAAACTATAAGTTAATTTATTAATAGTAAATATATAAATGTTAAAAATAAGAAAATATCAAATAAATCATACGTAATAAGTTTGATTCTATTTCTCGAGTGGTCAATCTAATAGCTCGGGAGTTGTCATTCCTAGATACGTAGCTTCCTCCTCCGCGGTAAGTCTCCTCCGCGGTAAGCCTCCTGTCTAGAAAGACAAGAGGCTTCAGCGCAATAGCCCAGACTTCCGCAGGTAATGTAATAAATAACCTGGCCGTCTTCCCCATTCGCCATTTTCTCGGCGGAACAAAAAGGCAGCCATATGGTGCTTAACTACGCGCACACGAGAAATGATAACCATCGAAGGAAAGGGGAGGAACTCATTTTCGTCGCGAAGATGCGTAATTCCACTGTCAAGTTATGGAAAATATATTTTGGCAGGAGACGATAAGCTGCTTTAGTCTAGTAAACAGACCTTTTTAAGAAGATATAAAATGATAGCCATTAAACTGAATTACTACAAAAAGTGGACATGCAACGTCGCCGAGATTATTTGCGCAAACAGATATCATTTCAACTCCTGGTGGTTAATTTACTTCTAAGTTATGACCTGAATTTATGAGCCTGGAAAAGTTAATCTTACAATCATCTAATAATCTAAAAATTATAATCTAAAATTAATGCATAAATTTCTTATATTGAAATTAATTTTCACGTAATATTTAAAAATACAATATGCTTGATAAATAAAATCAAGATGTTTAAGTATTATTAAATCTTAGTACATATTTTGGTACTTAATTTTTGGTACTTCAGTTATCTAACGCACGATGGGTATCATTCGTGTTCCAAGTTAATTTTCATTGCTTTAAGAAATATACAAGAATTAATTGATTTTTACTTACAGGGATTTTTACTTATAGTTACTACACTTGCAGTCTCTGAACAATAAATGACCAATAAATGACTACTTCAGAAAAATATTAAAACAATAAGATTTTAAAATAACAAATTGCAAATTAATTGATATTTTTAAAATCTAATTTCACAGATTTAATTAAAATATCACTTTTCACTTGAAAATGTAATTATATTACGTAAAAGAAGGAAAATGTTATTTTCTTTTATGAATGTACTAATAACAGAAATTTACTATAAGCAAAATAGAATTCGCGTATTAAAAGAAGTAACTTTTATGTTAAGTATTTGTTATCAAAGAACTGAAAATCAATTTCTTTAGGATAGTATAATGTTAAATTTTTATTTATTACTCATTTATTATTGTATTTTACTTGTTTTTAATTATATTTCTTATGGGTCAAATATTGATGCATTTTGTTTTCATTTGTATCAGTAAATGATACATTAGTCATTAACTAAATTGAACGCAAAGCGGGTACACCAAATGATCATTCATGTTATTCGTGATCAAGTGTCAACAGATTGGAAGTTAGATATTCGTATTTTGATATATTTTTCATATATTCTCTAAATCTGTGAATCAGTGAATAATCACTGCTGTCAGTTATTAACAAGGAACAACTTTTAGAAAAAAGCGTGTTTAATTATTAAACAATTTTTTTCAAAAATTATATTGGTATTGAAAGATAGTTAAAGAAATAATCTAACTTGTAAGATAAAAAAATTAATATATAAGTTATAATTTAGGTGTTAGAAGCTTTAGAAGCAAAATTGTTACTTTTATTGCTGGTTTCTTCTATATATAAAAATTGTATTGTTATTATATATAAGTACTGAGAGTTAATTTTTGAAAAAAATCAATAAATTTTGTACATTAAAAAATTAATGCAAAAAAGAGGAAGAGAGAGAGAGAGAGAGAGAGAGAGAGAGAGAGAGAGAGAGAGAGAGAGAAAGGGAGAGGAAGAGAAAATAGAAGTTTATCTTAGAATTCATATACATCTTAAAAGTACAACATTTATATTTCTGTATTTATATAAACTAGATTGTTCTATATTAAAAACTTTTTGTTTATAAATTATTAATAGTAATCCACTTTTCCTTTTTGCTGTGATAAACATACTTTTAACAGAATTAACTTTTTTTTTCATTGAGGAACTGCATTATTCCTTTTTCATTATTTCCCTAAATCATTTTTATAGAATTTAAAACTTTTGTCATCACATAAAAGTGGTTTTTCTTAACTTCTCGTTTTTCACGAGCTTTTCTCTTCGAGGATTCTCTTGAGTCCTTCAAACGGAGATACCGTCCGTGGGAACTGGAATTATTTTATGACGCTATCCATCCCATTTGGTTTCTGTTTACACACTATAGAAACAACGGAATTCTTAAAAACATCTTCTTATTTCCTGCTAGTATAAACGTATAATGTTTTATTCTCTTTAACAAACTATTATTCAAATAAAAATCTATTACAAAAAAAGTTTATATCGGGGGGGGGGGGACGGGGGAGGGTTATAGAAAGAGACAAGAAATGATTGCGTATTTGCATGATTCAAAATAACTTATTTTTAAAAGAAGCATACACGAAAAGGACAGTTTTACTAAAGTATTTAAAATTTAGCAAGATATCAATTTGAAAATAATTCTGTTTAGCTATCAAAATAATTGTGTATAGAACGTTCAAGTTGGTTTCTACAATGTCTAAACTTTTTGCAGCTCATTATGTGCTTGAGTGTTCTACATAATTATTTAGACAGTTTGACAAAATTATTTTCATAGATCTGTATTAGTTAAATTTTTAGATACTTCAGTAAAATCATTTGTTTTTTGTATGCTCAACAAATGCTAATACTATGATAGAACTTTATGGCATTCTATTATAAATTATTCGTAGGAACACAAAAAAGTAACGATATTTGTTTAATTTTGAAACTGTTTGCTAATCAAGTAAAATATAACATTAGGAAAATTGAATCGCAATCCTGACAAATCACATATTATATCACGACAATTATGCGGGGTAATGGGCGCGTTTTCGTGAATAAATCGTAATCCTTGTTGAATACCGAACAATTTTTTTCCTTCAGAAAACTTCACCAACGTAATCCGATATTCGTGCGTTAGTCTTCTGACAACGCGAGGTCGAATGAGAAATCTGACTTCCGACATTAAAGCGAATCAAATCCATTATTCTAAGGCGTCGGAAAGTTATCGTGTACACACAATATATACATATATGTCTGTACCTATAAGAACCGCGTTGGGATTCCTTCTTTTCTGAAGGAGACGCAATTATAAAGGACACGAATTTCTCTCCCTCCTTTTGTGATGCGCGCGATCGTAGAATCTGTGGCTTTAGGAGATAAAAGACCGGAAGGAGAAAGTTCAATGGCTGATCGTCCCGAAGGACTCTCCCACGGTTCGGCAAGGAGTTCCTATCTGTTCCCCATGGATTTTTTTTTCTACTTGCTTTCGTTTCGTGCAAATAGGTCATAGTATACGCGTACAGATTCACCTACAGATTCTCTACCGAGCCCATACCGGGCAGTTTTCATTACCCGGATGTCACCTGGTAACTCCTCGCGCTTGTCGACATCGTCGCAGGAAGACCGTAAAGTACGTGAGAAAACTTTTTATCTCGATGTGGTCCTTCAAAAGTTTCATCAAAAATCGAGATCATTGATTAAATCTCACTTGCAGCCATAAATATAAAAACATCCCCACACATTGACGTAAACGTTCTGTATCTAACAAAAAATAAATAGTTTTTTATTACCAAGAAAATACTTTTCCAAGAAAATACAATAAATTGAGTGTGTGTTTTATATTTATCAAAGTTAAATAAAACAGCTACATAAAAATAATATTAGAGATAAATCGGTCTCGCATAAACTGATTTCGAACTATTACATTAATGTTTTTGTCATTAAATTAGAACATATACGAGTATGTGGGTTTTAAATTGAGAGACTAAAAGAAAGCCTTATGAATTCGATTAATTCCGCAGTATGTTATAATCTCGATTGCTTCATTTATACTTTGTCGCAGTATAGAATTAGTTCGCGTAATATCGGGTTGATAGCCGCAAACATTCTTTGGCTGTCGAACGTCGTGGCACGAGTCGAATGAATTTTTATGCCACAATCTGCATATAATGATGCAGCTTATTACACCGGATGTGGCACTCCCATGACGAGTATATGCGCGCGCGCGCGCCTGCGAATCTTTATCTAAATATTCGATTAAAGAGTGCGCCCGAGTTGCTCAAAAAGCGCAACCCTCGACTTTATTACCAACCAACCGGAAGTGACGTATTATTGCTACCGCATTATCTCGTAATACGTCAATAACCGGCCGTTACCGGAGGACCCTTTCTCAGTAAAGTTTCGAAATTGTCTTGTCAGGACGCTCCATCGCATCGGGTTGGCTCCTCGACAGGATGAGAGCACTCGCGTTCCGCTTTTAACAAAGTTGTTACGCGATGCGACAGCTGAAGGTTCGCGGCACTCGTCCGCTACTCGTAAATATTGTAACAATATTTAGTTTCAAAGAGATTACGACGCCTCCGAGCGTCTTTAGAAAGGAGCACACGTGACGTACGATTAACCGACCGACTTCTACCAGCTGTTTACGCGGTTCATTCAAAAAAAGGGTTTTTTGGAGTTTCCCTTGTTTCTTTTTTATCGAGACCAGAATGCAATTCTTTCCGCCTTCTTAAACTAAGGGAACCAATCTGAGTCATTTCCTTCGTCCATCGTAAAGTTCGATCTTTAGAATTATCTTTAGAAAATCATCTGTAGCATGTACGAAGATGGTGATTGATCTGGAAATATGAGAAACGCCACATGACTTCGGCATGAGGGTCGGAAGTTGTAAGGCTACTTCGAAGCACTTCTACATAGTCATGGATTCGGTGTCGTGTGCGAACCTCTCACGGAGGCTTTTACCAACGCGATATGCTGATGAATAAACCCCCATGAAAAGAGAGATAGAGTGCGAATCGATGCGACGTACAAACATACGCATATACACAATATACACGCACATGTAAGATCGTCTCTTCATGAGTACCGCGGGACGAGTCAATGCGATGCATCGGCACACAATGCCAACTTCGTTCGTAATTGCGCATGGAGGTAGGCAGATGCGCATCGCACAGCCCCTATATTTTAATGTGCCCCTAGTGAGAATCTTTTTCGACTCACCATAATGACGCACAGGTAGTATGGGAATTCAAATTGCTGATAAAAACACCAGCGTCGATGAGTCAATCGCGAGTATCAGAGAGCCCAGCTGTTGTCATCATCGGTTGCTGCAATTTAGCAACCGCGTTGAAAGATACGCGTTAATTACATTATCTTATCTCTTTAGCGTAGAACTTGATATAGTAGAAAAGATCATAAATATTATTATGCTTTATAAAAAATAATAATATGGTTTTTATTTCACGATTCGCTGACATTCTTGTTGAATAATTGACAAGTTCATATTGTGAAAAAGGATATAAATAAATAGTAATTTTACTATTTATAATTTATTAGGTGTTGGAATTAATTCGTAGCGTTTTTTAATGAAAGAATGTTATTTATTTCACATGAGCATTAAAAAATACATTAATGAAAGAACTTCCCATCACTTGTAAAACGCTACGAATTAATTCCAACACCTAATATTATTTAAATGTTTCTTTCTCTTTTTATAATTAAATTATTAAATGGCATTAACACACATTTGACAATTTTTTTTTAATTGTTAATAACAATAGGAAAAATTACTCTTATTGCAAATTTTTTCTATCACTATTAAACATTATTAAAAATCTTAAGAAGGAATTGTCAAAAATTAATACTATTTAATAATATAATTATAAAGAGAGAAAGGAAAATTATAATTATTTATTATCCTTTTTTTATAAAAAAAAACGTTATTTCAACAAATCTCAATTTGCTGACAATTTTCAACAATCAGCGAAACGTGAGACAAAAATCTCTATAATTTAAATCATATTAGAGGAAAGTCGTCAAAATAGTGACATAAGTCTTTTAAAACGACATCCCCTTATTTTTCAGAAAAAAACTAATTATTGCACTTTATTAATACTAATAAAATCATGATCTGTTTAACTAATTAAAAAGTACAAATTCATAATTTATCTATTTGTGGTTTATTTCTATAATCATTTAAAAACGAGAATGCGAAAATAAAATTCTTACTTATTTTCTTTTTGCATTGTTCAAATAATAGTGACTATATTATTAATAATATTACATCGTTTTAAATGCTTGTAGTTTTCTAAATCAGTTGTATTTATATTGTATTCGTTTTTTAGTACGATTTTCATAATACGATTTTAAATATAAAATTGGGGTGCAGCGTAAACCACCACACTGTCTGTAAAACAGATTATGAGCTTAATCTTTATAATGTTACTTTAATGTCAAATAGTCCTATTGGAGCTAAAGGCAATCGTGCATATATGGAAAAACCCTTAAAAAACTATTACATATTTGCATCTTGTATAACAGTTATAAAGTAAATATGCATATAATTCAATAAAAATATTTTATAAAGAAGTGAAAAGATTTTGGAAAATCTTGTATATATTCACTTGTAGGTACTTTATACAGATAATTCCTGCAAAAGGAAAAGAATAGTAATATGTAGTATTACTGCCTACTGTATCAGTTTTGGAGTCTATTTTGTCAGATGCTCATTTTTGCTCATCTTACGAAAAAATTAATTATTAACCAAACACAGTATTACAAAAACTGATTATACTATTTGGTAGAAGACATTTTTTAGTTTGTACTTATATTTTTAAAATTTTATTTTTACTTTTGTTTAAGAAATATTGTCTAAAAACAAAGTGGTAAATACGTCGGTATCGGCAACTTTTTTCTACCTTCGTCAACCTATTCAATTTGCTGAAAATGACTCAAGTGTGAAATGTTTAATTGTTTTTATGTATTAATTTATTATTCTTTAAAATATAACTGTGTACACTGTTGATCGCGTTAAACTCTTATTAGACTTGTTTCATTTTAATTTTGCAATTTTATTTTCAAGAGACCTTACTTATTAATTTTGTATTTACTTATATTTTTTAAAAACAGGAATTTAGGTAACGCAAATCTGTTAACACAAAAAAACCAATATTAGTTCAATCAATAATCAGCTATGAAAAAATAATCAAAAGTTATACGAAATTTCAATTTTATTTTGCTTGGAAAAAGTCTTTGTAGACTGAAAGAGCGTTTAATATCTTTTGATACATGTCGATACATATTGTTGAATAAGCAAAGAAGCGCAATCGCTATGCACTACTTTTCTGATAAAGAACCGTTCCCCGTTTCGATAAGGAGGAACCGTTTCGTACGATGTATGCGATCGAGGGATCGTTTGATGTGAGTGCCGACTGTAACAACTCCTCACGTACAATCTAAGTCGGGTCAAACCGGACTGACAACCGTTCTGCCTGTGAACGGAAGACGCCCTGGCATAGCCAATGAATTCGTCTGCGACCGAATGGTAATGTTACTGCGTGCGGTCCTTATGTTGACGACAGAGTGAAGGAGAGAGAGAGAGAGAGAGAGAAGGGTGTAAGGGAGACACCGGGGAGAAAGGGCGAAATAGCGAAAGAGCGAAGGCAGAAGAAAGAAGAGGGAGAAGGAAGAAACTACGCGGTCTGCTACGCGTCGCGTCGCGGACGCGTGCGTGTGTAGTGCGCGTAACGCACGCGTACGACGCATCGTACGTGCGGTACCATAGCATACGACAGTTTGCAATTTATTGTCTGGACTTCAATTTGCCAAGTGAGTGGCCGTGGGCGCTACCGCCGCTTCCGACGGATATTCGGCGTCGAAAATTGCCAATTGTCTCAATGGAACTCGATTCGTATTGTGCACCAACGTTTACACCGCGCAGCAACAACGCGCGAACATGTACGCACGAATGTATTGTAACAACACGCGTGAGGTTCTTCGGTAAACCAACGATGCCACGAACCCCTCTTGACTTTCGCAGAAGCGTCAATCAATGGGAGTTTCTGCGATAAGTCGTTTCTACAGTCGGCGAATAGTCGTAAATTTATGCCGAGAATGATTGCATAATCGACACGGAAGAAAAGGATTTGATTTGGAGAAGTCTTTGAAAAATAAAACGATGATAATGTTGATAAAGGAGAGAAATAGACAACTTGTTAATACTAAAATAAGATACTCATGTTAACTCTCATAGAATTATAAATATCTTTAATGTAAATAATTTTAATCCTTTGTGGAGTTTTCTTGTGTAGTAAAGAAACTTAAAGAAAACTTTTCTAAAGGTTTGTGGGGTCATTGAATTTGATTCTGCTTCGGAATTTTAAAATTCAAATTTCAAAAATTAATCTAATTGTCCATGAAGTTCGATTTTAGGAAGTTCTTGATATCTGAATTTGAATGAAATGCAAATAAAAAACTCGATTTTCTAAATAATAGTAATTTTTAATGAAAGATCATCGAGGATGCGTTCCATTTTACGCTTACAGCACTTGTAAGCATATAATTTATCCTTGTTTAATACTTGACAGATAACAAGGATGAACTGACGTTTACAGCGTATAAGCATAAAAACGGAACATATCCCTATCAAAATTCATGTTTTTTTGAAAGTTAGTTTGGAAGTCAATATGGCGTTATATATTAACTATTTGTAGTACTGATGAGCTTAAAGTAACTCGAAATAGAAAAGAAAAGATTTAAATTAAAAATTCTCTAAAATCAAATTTTAATAATTAAATTATTTTTTCGAAATTATCTCTTCTATTCACTATTTTTTTATTTTTTACCTTAAATTCAAATAAAGCGTTTTCCAATTATCTCATAGGTTAAATTTTACAATAATTAAACGAACAATTTACAAAACAAAATAGAATGACTCCAATAAAGATTACCTGTCCGTAAAGGATTAATTTATCTAATAAATAATCATATATATTATTTAATATAATTTGCAGGAAAGTTTTACACTTTCCACACATTTTTTTGTAAATTTGCTATTACAAATGTTGCGTATAAATTTATGATCGTTGAGCCAAGAGGATCGGACAGGAAGATCTTCGGGTGTTCCCTATTCCGATTAACACGGCGGAGCTGCTAGTAGTAGAAAGTAACCGCTTGGTCACGAAATCGGACTGCCCATCTCTCGGGCGACGCGAAGGCAGTCGATTCTGCCGCAGTTGTTAATCCGCGCGATTCCATCGACTTATCCTCTCGCGAGATAGCGATTTACGTTTGGATCCCCCGTGTGCCGTCCATGTCGAAATTAGCTAGTCAGCACCCAGATTGATGAGGCGAGGACCGCCTCGCCGACGTCGAGGTCTTATGATACGCGGAGATCGGGCTCCGTCCAATTAAACGCGGACATACTCGTCGAGGTGATATTCTTCGAGGGATTTCATTTCTCGCGTCCTTGAGGGATGTTGTTATCGTCATCATGATCGTATTCCCTCGAAATTCTTCATTAGGAATGTAAAAAGTACATTATTTTCAGTATTTCGATGGACACAAATATTTACCAAAATGTATTTAGATGTATTTAGACCGAACGGTTTTTCTAAACTATCTACAAATTTAGTTATTACAAATCTGCAAATAATTTTTTGGCTTATTGACACAATTATGTAGAACACTCAAGTCGATTGCTTGAATGTTCACATTTTTTGCAGCATTGTTCATTGTGCTTTAATTTACATAATTATTTTGGTAGTTTGACACAATTATTTTCAAATCTGCATTTAGTTAAATAGGTAGATACTTCAACAAAATCGCTTTTTCCGTGTATCTGCAAATATTTAGAAATGTATCTGAATATAAAAATTGATGCTTACAAATATTAAAAAGAAGGATACTGAAGGTTAAAGATATTTCTATTAATAATTTCGACTACATATTTTCCGATCATGATTAATACATTTATTTCATGATACTTATAAAGTTTTAATAGTTAAAATAATTGTCCAAAATTTCTCATATTCCTTTCACCTGGTCTCACATCCTTGGTACCGCGTACTTGATTTTGTGGATAAGTCGATGATCGCGAACGGAATTCCGATTCGAACGATGGAAGTGCCGTGCGCGATGAAAGGAAAGAAGAAAAAGAAGGTAGAGAAAGAGAGAAAGAAAGAGAAGAAGAAGGAGGAGGTAGAGAGTAGACGGTGGGAAGGAAGTGCCGGGAAGGATGAAAGGCAACAGAAAGAAACGAGTACTACCGTCTGGTGGGTCTTTGTACCCATCGAGTCTCCATCTCTCCCTCTATCTCTCTTTCTCCGCTTTTTTCCTCTTTCTTCTTCTCCTCATCTCTCCGAAAGCAGCGTCAGTAGGACAGGAACCGTCGCTGGATTGTCTGGGACCGGGCTGGACCAGCTCTTCTTCTCTCTCTTCCTCTTCCTTTCTCTCTGTAGTACGGTTAATGTGATGATAATGTCTGCGCCAGCCAACGGGAGATGGTCGCGGGATTTGTCGATAGAATTCCCGAGTAATTCCGTTCACGGCGGGGCCGCTTGAAAAAAAAAAGGAACACAGAAGAGAAAGAGAGCGAGAATGCGAAAAAGAGAGAAAGACCTCGCAAGAAGATAATGACCGCATGCAAAATCGCGGTACGCGTCGACGGATTCCCGTGGAGCCGCCCCTTTTCTCGCCTCGATGCGATGCCCTTCCTTGTTCCCCGTGCGATCCTTTTTTCGTCCCCTGCGGCCCCGAACTCTCAAAACTTGGTAAATTCCGAGTTAATACCGCGACGAACCGATCACGTGGCTGATAAAGAACGCCGCTCTGAAAAGGTCATTATGAGGTACATCGGTGCCACCTCGACTTCTACGCGTTCTCCTAAACAGGAGCGGAGTCTGTTAAATGCAGGAGGACGATTCGACGAGCATAAAAGGCGCTTTCCATAAAAATCAGGGCTCCAGGCTGGAGCCGAAAGGCAATAACACGGCCAGCATACGAAATGGTAACAATTACTTTATTGGCTATCGGTGGAAAGACTAGCGATCTAAATTGTTGATCACCGTTCTTTGTAACTGGTAATGTACACGTATATGGTGTACTTAAAAGATACTCATGCCATACAACCAATTTTCGGAACGAAGAAGAGATTGTATTCCATTGAAATCTATAAAACCTGTTTAAATTGATCTATATAAATGATTACAGTCGATCACGCTTCTTTATATTTAAATAATCTTATTGAGTACATCAATCTTCTTTCTATAAATATTTCTTTAAATATTAATAGCTTACAGTATTTTAAATTTACATTAAATATGCAAATAGTATATCAAATTGCATAAATTCCAATCCTATATGCTATTTGATTAGTGTTTCATCAAAATTAAGAAATTCAAGAAATCTTGTCTTGGTTTTTTTTGAAATTTCTTGAATTTCCGTGAGTTTTTATTTTTAATACTGTATTATTTTAATATTTTATTATTTTATTTCTGATTTGAAAAGTTGAATAGTTTTTGAAAAATAGAAGTAAATATGTTAGGTTTTAACATTTTTGTATTTATTAGTATTTATAACAGGTTATATAATATAGAAATGTATATTCATACATTTTCACTAAATAGCAAAATAGCATATGAGTAGAGTATAAATCGATTAATGAAAGAGAGAGAGAGAGAGAGAGAGAGAGAGAGAGAGAGAGAGAGAGAGAGAGAGAAAGAATGAAGTCCCTCATCTAACCAAATTAAATTATACTTACCGATACGTCCTTGTTGTACCAGATATTAACCTTTACATTTATGTAAAGGAATATATATAAAATCAATATTGTGAGATTACTTGCAAAAGTATATTATGTATAAACATTTACGTATTTCTACTAATAGTATTAATTAAATCAAGAATGATTAAAATATATAGTAATTATAATAATTACATCTAATAATCTCAGGAATCTAATAATCTGAAATAATTACATTTGGCAGTAACCTCATAATATTAAAAATGATAATTTGAGAAATATTTTTAATCTTTATTAATAGATTTGTGCATAATAGACATTATAGGCACATTTTTAAAACATGAATTTAAACATAGTAAACTACGAGACGATTCGACATTCAATTTATACCTATGTTTTCTTATTATCTCTTACGCGACGTAGTCAACGAGCCAGTCAAGGGTCCTGCTTAAAAAATCAAGAAATTTCAAGAAATTTAAGATCCTTGAATTCAAGACAAGAAATACAATATCAAGAAATGATCAAGATAAGAAAAACGAAATTTCTTGAAAATTAAGACAAGACAAGAGATGCTCTTTAAGATAAGAAATCTTGTCTTGATGAAACACTACTTTTGCTTCCTATATTATAATAATTTTAAAATATATTTCTCATTTTTAACTTTCGCTAAGAACAATTGTCTTCATTATTGTTACACGATTTTCTTTTGATGCGATGATTACATCTAATTGTAAGTCGATGCAATAGAGATATCCATATAACACAGAAGTTTGCAGTGACATTATTGCAACGTTATTACATAATATTGTTGGAATATTGCAATGTCACTGTAATGTTACTGGAATGATCTGTATTGTATGAAAAGTAATAAAAAAATATACAACTGGCAAAACTGAAACAAATTAAACTCAATGAAGAACAATTGTAATCTATACCTGCTCTGTAAATAAAGAAATGTGGGTGCATCGAACGCGAAATGTTTTGATTTGCGTTTCCATGAATCGTGTAGCATGTGCATCCCAGAGATGAAAGACCGAAATGCGAGTCCTTGTGCCGGCGCATAACAGGTCGCTGTAGCGGGCGGTTCGCATCCTGTATGATATTTTTACGAGGTCCTTCCGAGAATCGGGATGCGGTGCGTGGGGCGAACAGCTGAGACCGAATGATAAGACGACAGTCGGTTGCTGGAATCGCTATCCCACTTATCGGCTTCTCCCAGTGAAACGCGTCCCTGACCTTCTCTGCGATTCGTGCATCCGCGCTGATTCCAGGAATTTCATGAAAAATAAAAAGATTAAATGTTGAGCGAAACTATATATATATATATATCTCAATGCAATAATACTGATATATCTGTTGTTCCTTCAATCTGTTATTCCTCTCTCCATCAAAGAAGATAGTATTTAATTAATATATGATTAAATTAAGACAAAGATTTTTTTAAATTAAGATTTTAGAAACAGGACCGTTTATATGAATAAATCAAACTATAATCAATCAATAGAGACAGCCAATCGCGATCAAAGTTAGATATTTTAAATATTACATTATTATGCATTTATTAAATAATTTTATTACATGACTGCGCGCGGATTATTTTTGGACTTTTAACGCAATCAATCTGAAACACTAATAATCCTCTCTAAATTAAATTAAATTAAAAAAATCTATAAAGAATTTATTGCTTCATAATTTTCCAGAGCAAGTGTCTTAGCTATTTCGTTAAGTCATTACAATTACATATTACAATTACATTACATTACATTATTAACCATCTCTTCATTAATATTACAACATAGCAAAAAATCTTTTGTGATTAGTTTGTTTGACGAAAATACTTTGATGTTTATTTACGTTCGCACACTGAGAAACCCATTTAGTTTGAATCAATTAATTTCTTAAACAAAGTTTGGGTTCAACTAAATTATTTTATTATTTTATTTTAATATTATCAATCAAGGATTTGTTTACTCATATCCAAACAAGAAATTAATTCAACTAAATAGGTTTCTCAGTGCATATGTATCTATAATATGTACAGTCAATTTTACAAGAGCCTATATATTGATATATCATATTTGCAACAAGTTTTAAAAATATATTATTATTTTTTAAAGTACATTCAGTAGTCTTTTGTCATTGCCTAAGATGTCATTCGATCTTTATTGTTATTCATTATAACCTAACAACTAGTTGCACTGCCTGAAAATGGTATTATGATCTTGGACTGACCAACAGTCTCCTGATACGAATCCAATAAAAAAAATTTGAGCATTTATGAAGAGAAGGCTTCAGAGAAACATAATCTGTGAAGTATTAAGAACATAATCTATGAAGTATTAAGATATAATCTGTGAAGTAGTAGTTAAATTATCAAGGCAATTTTTGACAAATATAAGATCGCTTTCCCTCTGCTACTTAAGAAAACTAGTCGAAAGTATACCCAGAAGTCAGCTAATCAAGTAATCATTAATGAAAAACGAAGATTAGACGACAAATTAGATAATGACAAAATAAACTATTGAATGTATTTTAAAATGCATATTTTTACTATTTTAAAGTATATCGTCTATAATAATTTGGAAAAAAATTGATTGAATCGATTAAAAGAGAACCCTGTATGTATTTTTAAATTCCATAAATTTTTTTGCAAATATTATATTATATATGCTTTTGTGGGATAAACATTGCAAATCCAAATAAGTGTAAAAAATGACTTTAATGTATGTATGTCATTTAGTTTTCCATGTAATGACACTATATTATATGTTTAAACGCCTAAATTTATATTTGTATGCGGAAAGAGAGAGAGACAGAGAGAGAGAGAGAGAGAGAGAGAGAGAGAGAGAGAGAGAGAGAGAGAGAGAGAGAGAGAGAGAGAGAGTAAGGTATATTATTTTCAATTTTTTACACTAAAAACTAATCACACATATATTGAAGTTACTTTTTTAGTCTTTTCACACATTTGAATTTGCAATATGTTTTTGGGATTAAACAACACATGATAAACTTTCGTCAATTTTTCGAAAATATTAAATAAGTAAGGATTAGAAAAATTAATTTTTTTACATTTTTTGTGTTAAATTCTTTTTTATCTTGTCTTCGGTTGCTTATCGCCAGCGGTTATGCATGTCTCTATTCTTATAGAAGCCGAAAAATGCACACGCGCAAATTCCTTGTGTTATATGCGCAACGACTGTGTGGCACTCGCGTTACTTGCTTGTACGATATTTCGTCGCGGCGGTAATGCTTTCTCGAAAATGCTCCGTAATTATGCCATTCGTGTCGATATGCTGCGTGACTTGAGGTTAGCCGGTAGCACCACAAAATGCTCTTCATTATACGCGGCTACTCTTTGGAATATTCCGTTATCACGAACATTGAGACCGCACATTCGGATTTCGCGCGCGCACGCATGTACGTTACGCTTATACAAACGAAAATAAAGAAAAATTTATTATGCACGAGCTCAAAAAAGATTTAGTCTTATCTCATATACATAGATTATGGTCCTCGAAAATCTTAAAAAAGAACAAAAATATAATAACATTACTCGTTTACAGTATACAATAAAATTTTGTGATTTACCTATCAGTAATTAATTATAAAATAATAATATAGAACAAAATAAATCCAATTATCTATAATATTCGATTACTACTCCTCCTCCCCTCTCGGATTCTCAGTTAATTTGTCGTCCCTTATAAACAAAATCCTGGCTACGCTCATACATTAAAAAAATACGATTTTTTTGCGATTTCTTTTTGTGGAAGAATATTAAGAATATGTACAGCGTTATTTTACAATTTATAATATACATAAATAATATTTATAATATATATAATATGTATGTTGTATATAAATATAGAAGTTATTGTATAATTATAAAATAATAATTGTTTCGATTCCGTTACCTTTGGGTACTTTTTATTTAACTCCAAGTTAATTCTTTCTTAACAAAAATCAGATAATTATATGTAAGAAAATTAATTTTGATATACGCTTTGTTCTTTAAAACATAGCTTTAAAATTTTGTTTCAAAACTTTTGTTTAATACATTTAAATTAAAATGTTATTGAATAGAAAATTATCTAAAATAACTTGACAAATAATGTTGTTCGTATTTCTATTTAATATATTCAGATATATTTAATATATTTAATATATTCAGATTCAGAAAACATGTATTTTTTATGAGAAACAGAAAATTTGCATTGCTAAATCTGTATTTGCAACAAATGCGATAAAATAGCGAAAAATTTATAAAATTTGCATTACTTTAAGATACGTCTCTTATATTTATAATATAACGACTTATTTATTTCCGAGATATAAAAAAATCAGAGATATAATATTCTCACACATTTGAGATATCAAATTACCTACACCCATTCGATTTCTTGTTTTTATTAAACCGTCGGGCATAGGTTACGGATAAAAAAACGGCAGAGTAACACCGTCGCGACCATGATATATAACCGTTTTAACACCTAGTTTCGTCGATCGAAAAGACGCCTTCGGCCGTGACTTCGGGCTCCGGTAATTACGGTAATTTAATTAGAAGTCATCTGGCGAGACGTCAACCACGCGTATAGCTCGTGCGCCTTATGCCATCTTGTTAGATAGCCTACTTTCTGTCCATATTTGAATTCAGAAAACGAACACAGTCGGGGTCGCCTTATGTTCAAGGCGGTTATCATCGTACGGCCTGTCACTCGGTAGATGATGGCTCGATATAAATTAACTATTTTCTCAGGTATCTTTACAGAAAATTTAAATATTAAAGGTCGGTTGTTCCATTTTCGAATAAACTATGTAGCGATTTATCTATGAAACGAAAAAGGGAAAGAGAAAGAGAGAAAGTAAAAACTTTCTCTACTCTCTCTCTCTTTTCAGTTTTTGCAAATTTAAATAACTTTATTTAATGCTTCTAGCTTTTAATATTAAGCGAAATGTTTTTGCCGAAATATATATTTTAACTAGAAAAGAAGTCTGATTGAATTAATTGTAATTCTGGTTGAAAATGGATAAATCAGAATTTTCTAGTTTTTATTATAATTCTAATTGAGACAATCAGAATTCTAATTGATACAATCAAACCTTTCTGGTTCGTCTATTTTCAACTAAAGAAATTTTTCTCAGTACTAATATATTTATTTATTTCTAATCATGCTACATACTTTTGTAGCTGAACATGAGAGAGAATAACATTATTTTTGCTGAAAGTAAAATTCTCTCTGTTACTTTCCGATAAGAATTCAAGTCTCTTGAATTACATACGTATAAATTTGTGTTCGGAATTACTATACTTAAATTACTTTTGACATTTTCTGAAGACTCCATTCGCACGTTCCTTCAGGAACGCTCGATACCTTCTTATCGAGGAAAACAAGAAAAGGAGAGAATGAAAGAGAGAAAATGGCGGTGTTCGCGCGAGGGGGATGCAGAAGTGCGCGTGTCAGGCACACCTGCGTATTAAAGTAGAGGGGGGGGGGATTAACACGGGGGTACTTCGGGACACCTGGCTACCTATCGTTTATAACGTAATAGTATTTTATAACGTAAGAAGCGTATGCTCAGAAGGAGGAGAGGGAGAAAACGGAGGAAAACGAGCGAGCACAGAAAAGAAGGCATTGGGGTGGCCGTGCGCGGTTAAACGCGGTTGAACGCGAGGGGTGGATAGGAGGACGACGCAGTTGACGTCTCGAATCGATAAAATCGGTTCTAACATGGGCTAACGAACGTTCTCCACTAAAGTGCCCTCGCGACACCTGGTTCCAGTCTCGACGCCACGGGGAGGCTTGATTTCCGACATCGGAAGTGACTTACGCAATAAGATCTCTCGTGTGTTTGAAGACTCGAGACCGAGGACAAAGACCGAACTCTAAAAAAATATATATATATATTGTATATATTTATATTTAAATCTTAGTTTAAGCGATTTTTCGAAAATAATAGTTGAAATGAAATATACAAACACTTGTACTTACTGTTTGATTTTAACGTATATTTAATAATTAAAATCTTGGATTATTGTGAAATGTTTACAATACTTTAAATTAAAATTTAATCGCTAAGGCTTAATCGATTCTACCAATATAAGATTAATTTAATCTTAGTTCATTTACTCTTTATCTTTTCTAATTCTAAGAATTAGAAAAGGATAATTCTATGGAAAAAATATAAACATTAAGTTAAACCAAAATTAAAGTTAATCTTATATTTGTAAACCTGCAATTTAACTTTAATCTCGGTTCAATTAACTCTTCATCTTTTGCTAGTTTTAAGAATAAAAAAAAAAGATAAAGAGTAAAACTTGAGAGTTGAACTGAGACTAAGTTAATCTACATTGGTAGAAACCTAAGACAATTTAATTTTTTAAATTTAATCTTTCGATAACATTCTTAATGACATGGTCTTAATGACGAGGTTTTTTTTTACGTTGCTATCCTATAACTTTTGCATTAATAAAGATACATATATCTGCTTATTATCCTTATTATATCCTTCGATGTCCAGGATTTCTATTGAAAAAGAAATTTGTTACAATATACAATATATATATAAAAAATTTTTCATGTATGAGTATATAAAAATATGTAGAAACATATATAAACACGCATAAATATTCATGTATAAACATGTATAATTATATATGAAATATAATTATATATGAAATATGTCCATACATGTCCATACATTCTTTATTCTTTTGTAAAATTACTTTTTAGTGTAATAGAAATAATAATAGTAATGTGAAAACATTATAAATAATATGAAAACATTAAAAAGGTAATTTTCGCATTATTTGTTTTAGAAAAAAATCAATTTTGAAGAAATGTAAAAACTTTATTTATGTATAATTATATATAAAATTATGCCTAATTATGTATGAGCCATTTTTTTTACTTTTTTCCAAACTTCTTTTTTTCTAATACGAAAATTATTTCTTTAATTATTTTTTACGTTATTACACTAAAAAGTATTTTACAAAAGAAAGAGAAAGATGTATGAACATGTACATATTTCAAATATAATTATACATGTTATGAATATTTATGCATGTTTATGTTTGTTTATATATATTCATTTATTTACATATATTCATGTATGAACAATTTTTTATAAGGATGTTCATTTTTATGTGATATTTTTTACAATGTTGCAAGTATGCGATAAAACGGACAGACTGACAGAGTTAGTAACATTCTGTTTATAGAAAAATTTCTTATAAATTTGTTTTAAAAAGAATGAAAAGACTGCGATTTCTAAGACAATCTATGCAAACCGATCACGTACAATATGTTGGCTGTCTTCTATTGAGGAGCACGACTTGATAAATTTCTCGATCGAGAGTCACTCGTACAATATTACGGACCAGCGGCGACGCCGCGACAAAAGCGTTGGAACAACAAAAGTCCGCGTAGCCCGTGCCCGCGAAATACAATAGCCAGTGGCAGCTGCCGATTTTATTCGACATCGCCTTCTTGGGGTAAAATTGAAAGCTAAGGAAGTCGCGTTCGTGGTTTGAAAGCAAATGTGCGTCGCGAAAATTGACGACTGTCGCGAGTCACAAATTTGTTCGCAATTGGTATTCGATCATTTTGTCAAAGACAATTTACAATGAGCCTTAGAGAAATCTAATACTGGCCAATTTATTACTAGAAGACAGTAATTAATTACTTATTTGGAGTACTAAAAGTACTGAATAATAGTACTTTTAATATTTAAAATAAATAATTAATTATTGTCTTCCAATATTAATTCAGTATTAGATTTCTGTAAAATTGTATCTAATACGATTAAGTCGACTAGTCGATTCTAATTTAAATAAGTGTAAAATGAGATATAAATTGCACAAAGTATGTTTTTCACAAACTTAGGATGCCTATTCAATAACCAGTGATCTTAGATTGTGAAATTTCTAACACATATATAGTTAAGCTGGAAACATAAATTTGAAGCATTTTTTGGTTTATAAAACTATAATGAATTATAATGAATAATATTATCTTATAATTCTTATCCTAAATCGTTTTACGATAATTATAAGCTTTTTTAATTATCTAAATGTAACAAAAATGAATGAATAAATGATTCATTTAATAACTAATACATTTTTTTATACATTATCATTATAATAAAATTAATTTAAGAATATCTGAAATGTATCTGAAGATATTTTTAAAGAATCTGATATTTATATACACTTTAATATGTGCATCTATATCTATATTTAGATAAATTTTCGTACATGTAACTGTATATAAATAAATTTTAAGTATCTTATCTAACACTGGGCATAATTAAATATTGAAATATGGTTATGACATTCTTAATTGATACATTCTGAGAATAATAAAATCTCTCTCTCGAAATAGTGGAGAATTAATCCTTCTATGGTAATTTCTCCAACTCGATGCTATTTTATTCATTTTTTATCTAATCAATTATCAATGTGATAAAAAAAATGGGATAAAAAAAATAAATCATATACATCATGAAACTTTTTGCTTTGTTAAACAATGCATGGACACTGTAAAATAGACGAATCCGAGAGTCATATCTGTCTCTTTTTATCAAAGAAGGGTCAATCTAGAGATACAGTTTCAAAATCTATCATTATTATAAAAAAAACTTATAAACGACTAAGCTGTAATTAACTGAAAAAATATATATCGGAAATTCTATACATATTGTTTCGTAATAAAAATTCTTGAGATTTGGAAATGCGTTGCGTGTGGACCTTAAGGATCGTCTCTCCGCTTTGCGATTAATCGTCTAATTTGTACGACGATCTGTATTTGCCGTATGGCATATTGCGCGTTGCAACAGGAAGAAGAAGGGCGGCTCCACCGGGATACGTTACGTGTTCCAACTCAACCCCCCCGGTTGCTGAAAAAATAATTTCAAACAAGCAGAAACCGACGGCGGTAGCGACAGGCCGAAAGACGTTACATATCGCACAAGGGTGATCCCTTAGCATGACAATAAGACATCTGCTTGGCACGAGCTCGTCGCGAAGGGTGCAAGCAAGTGGTGGCAGCCAGTCTGGCTAGCCATCCTTAACGAAATCGGAACCCCGCGCTTCCCTTTGCCTCGGGATAATCTTCGGCGACGTTATTGCGCCGGTAAGGGGAAGAAAGCACGAGAGAGGGTCCTTCGACGCGATGCCTCTCCTTTTCTCGCTGTTAACATCTGGCAGATTCTGAGTTCATCCATCTTAAACGCTGTAACGACGTGACGTATTGATCGGACTGCCGGACTACACGCATGCATGAGAATTGCGTGCACTGCTTGCGACTTACTTGCGGTTTTTAATATGCGCAGCGAATTATCCGCGACACGTGGATGCTGAAGATAGCTCAATTGCAAAATTTCATTATTTTTCATCACTATTGTTTTTAATTATTATTTCTACAATGATATAATCATTTTTTAAATAATCTTTATAACAATTCAAATTAGTATATCTATTACAATATTAATTATTTTTTTATCAAAAAGTTATATTTGTAGAATATATTTTTTTACATTAAGTTTTCTTTAATTTACCGATCATTTTCGAAGAAAATATATTTTTACAATAAAGATAAATATGAAATAACACATATTTATGTTTTTTATCTTCTATTAGTATGTCCGATGATTATATGTTATATTCAATATTCGAATAAATGGAAAATAGAAATATGAGTATGAATACACTTTTTTGGTATTTGTCAAGAAACAAATAAAGACGTTTCTATTTAATTTACATGAATATTTTTATGAATATGATTACGAATATTTTCATTTTCGCATTCAGTTCTACTCTACATTATTTGTACATAGCTTTATAAGCTTAGAATAAATCTGTAAAAACATCGAAATTCCAGAGGAATAGTGATGCCAGACGGCAGACACTATTAAGCACACTTACCTCTCGTTTTACATGCTGTAACATGTCCAAACGTGCCTGCTATCCGATATTACTGCAGAAAATTTGCAATATATTATTTTTCGTATATTTATTCAAACCTGCAATTTTAAATAAATATACGATTACACTTTTTTAACGTAAAAATTTTGAATAAGTATAATTTGTAATTCAATTATAAATTTTTGTATTTATTAGGTACATTATCCTTTACTCTTGTAATAATTTTTTATTTTAATATTTATTATTTAACATTTTATTTAATATTAATATCGAGAAAACAAAATATTTTCCTTCCTATAATATAATATTAGAATTGATTGAGAAAATAATTAAGGATGACGCGTTTCCTCTTCAAGCGCAAACTGAGCCTCGCGATTTATCCAACGGTAGTTGATAAAAGCCGCATCGGTAATAAAAAAAAATCGTGGCGATACATCACGCGCGGTGTTCGAGGCTGTCGTCGAAAATGCTTGAGAAAGCGGCGGGAATGAGACGGCGTTTTTTTTCACTAACAGACGCGGGGGATGATGATCAAATGATGCGGTTTATCTCCACCGCCGCGAAAAAAGGAAACAGGAGAAGAAGCGGCATGTAAAGTAGCGAGGCAATTCGTCTCCGGGATAATAACGTTTCGTTGCGTTCGCGATGCCGCGGAGCACACGCACAATTAATCAAATCCGCGCCATATGGCCGCCCCGCGGCAAAGCGGATTCGGATTTTTCAGTTTGTCGAAGAAACATCTCGAGAGCTTCTTCATTGGCCGAAGGCCGATCCTCAATGGTCTCGCGGAGATATTCGTCGGGTCTCCTCCCTCACTCGTTCGTCACGAGAATGAAACGCGAATGCGATCTCGGCTGCCGAGAGATGCTCAGTGATGTAAATTATGGCTCGCAAAAGAGAAACAAGTGTTGCGAAATTGAAGACGTAATGCTTACACGATATTGTCAGAAATTTGCCGTAAATCTCGACTTTGTTCGATCATGTTACGCCTTCTTCTCGTTTGAGATCTTCCGAGATGCGACAATCGAATAGAGTTATCAATGCTTACATATTTGCGATTTTAAACTGTAGGTATATTCTATTTATATTACAATTTTGTATTGTTAGTAATTAAAGCTTAATTCAAAATAACAACAACAACATCACATCGTGAAAGCATGCAAAGTATATGATTTTTTTTTAAATTTAAATATCAAGGACAATAATTTTTTTGGTCAACGTATTTATATATTAGGTGTTGGAATTAATTCGTAGCGTTTTTTAATGAAAGAATGTTATTTATTTCACATGAGCATTAAAAAATACATTAATGAAAGTACTTCCCATCACTTGTAAAACGCTACGAATTAATTCCAACACCTAATAGAATTTAATTTAGTTAGCCTGTTAATAAATATGCATAGCAAGTATAGCTGCATATTTTGGCTAGATTTATTTTTGTCTTTTATACATGTTTTTATTTTAAATGAGTTTTTAAATGTTTCTGTTACATAAAGAGAGGAAGAAAGAAAGAAATATAAAGTAAATAAGTAGAAAAAAATTCTTTGAACTTATAACAGAGAAAAATAGAAAATTTAAGGAAAAAGCGTTAAGTACAGATTGCACTGCTTAAGAGTGAATTAGAGGATGACATTGATAAACACCAAAAATGAATTCCACAATCTCGGTTTACCTGATGATTATCAATTAAAAAGAATTTTAGGAAATACAATCAAATGCCAACTTTTCGATTTTAATGCGCTTTTTTAATGTTACATTATACAAAAATAAAAGACATATTTTGTTATAAGTGCTCAATCGCATTTTAAAAAGGTGAAATTCTTTCTTGAAAAAAATCAATTTTTTAAATGTAAGTATCATCTAAGCTAAACCGTCAAAGATATAAAAAAATGTTTTAAATAAAACACTGGATTGTTTTCAAAAATACTTTATAATATTAATTTTATAATATTAATAAGAAAATTTTTTTAATAAAAAAAGTTTTTAAATTTTTTAATCGTTATTGCGAAATATTTTTGAAACCATTCAACTTTCAATGAAAACATTTTTTTATATCTTTGACAATTTTAACTTGTTAAACAATATTCATTCAGAAAAAGAGAAATCGATTTTCTCAAGGAAGGATTTCATTTTTTTAAGCATTCAATTGCGATGAGTGCTTATAAAAAAAACATGTCTCTTATTTTCTTATTTTAACATATTCAAAGTTTATCAAAATCGGAGGAAGACTTGATTATGCTTGCATGTTATTCAAATCGATATTAAAGTTTATATTGTTACAATTTTTATTGTGAGCATAATTAAAAGGAATTGTTTAAAAGGTTTTAAAAAAGCATTGACTTGTACGCACATTTGGGAGGACTCCGTTTGCCTAAAAATCGATTGCCTACAGCATCGTTTGCCTATATTACTTTTTCCGATAGTTCGTTTGCGCATAAAAATTATTGCCTACAGCTCGATTGTTTACAAGTATTTTTCCGCATAAATATAAAATTAAGGTAAAATTAAGTTAAGTAAGAAAATAATTTATATTTTTAAAGCAGAGAATTTGTATTTTTAAAGAGAATAGTACATATCAAATTATCGGCAAAAGTAATGTAGGCAATCGATTTTTGCAAAAAAGTTATCTCTGCATGTTCTTGTTTTAGGTTAAAATAAATAGCTTCGAGATTATAGTTCTTTTTTTTACTTTTTCGCACATCAGCTATTTTACCATTTAGTTATTGTCGATAACTTGATCACCTATCGTAACTTATACATTGGTTACCTACCAGGTTTTAATTCATTTGCGAGCTATATATATATATATATATATACAGTATTATATCACATATCTTTCTTTGTATCGTATTTTATTAATTTTTATCCCGTGTGACAACGTTCTGTGTGAACATATAATTGAAACGCAAATAAAATATACAGAAATAAACTTTGTTGGCGACCATTACATGGCATTTTATCAAACTCTTGAAAACTTCTTGACCTTATCCATAACCGAACTACATTCAGCCAGCCATTCATATTTAAAGCTAAATTTTCAAGGCGGTTACGGAGGAGACTCTCGAGCAGAGAAGGGTATTAAAATATGGCGCTTTGGAGAGACGGACATTGAGGCAAGTGCCGCGTCAAATTCTTTCCAAGAAACAGGATATGCCCGAAACAGAAGGAGCGGCATAGCTTCGACAAAGCAGTTTGACTTCGTTGAGGAACGAATTGCTAGCGGAGATTCTTTTTGGCCTTGAAATTGGAATTTCTTGAATAATTCAAACTCTCTAGCATAAACTCGATTTAGTAAGTCGAATCAAGATAATTTTTATACACGTTACAATTATGTATACGAAATACCGACGAAATACGATATAAATCAATTAACGTGGTTTAAATTAAACGTCATTCACTTATTCAGGACACAATTTTTAATTTTTAATAAGCCATGTCGCATTTCTTGTAGTATATTTTACATCAAGATTACGTTTGTTACAATTTTGAATAATGTACTTAATTAGGTAACAAATATAATGCCACGATAATTAATAACTTAATTGTGTCAATTAAAATCCGCGTATGTTGCACATAATGTCAGTAGTTTATTTCTTGTAGTTTAAGAATAATTTTTGATATTCATAGCTAGTATTTACTATATTGAAGTTTACAGTCAATGTTCAACGATAAAAAAAATAATGCCATAAAAATATGGATATTTCGAGCTATCTTCTACACTTTATACAAAAATTCTGTTTTTATTTTCTATAGCATCTTATTTCTCACATTAAATTACATATGTCGAACTGTTTACTGTAAGGTAGAATTAAGACATTACTAATTATTTATAACCAGAATAATAAGCACAAGCAATTTTGCAACAATTTTGCAATAATGAAGTTACTCATATTGAAATTTTCTTCGAAACTATTTCTACAGATTTTAAATTAATGTAATATTAATTCTTACGTAATATTAATAACCTTTAAACTTTATAATGTGTTGGATTTTTCTTGTTAATCTGACAAGTTGTCAAACTGTATTCATTATTGCTAATTATATGTCAGACTAGACTAGTATTTTTAATTGATTTCTATAATATTATTTTTATAAATATTTTCTTATATGTAACTTTATATTCACGGTTGACTCTTACATTATTATGATATTTAATGTATTTGCACTCATATGCAATTTAAAAATGAAAAAGTTTTTATCGGCATATATAAATTATTTAAGTATTATATGGACATTATATAATATATTTATATAAAATGAAAATAATAATTATACTGTATTTACGAAATCATTTATTAACTCTAGAGATAATTGAAATAAAAATTGGTATGTTAATTTTTAATATATAACATTAAACGTTTTACAATAAATTTTTTGGAAATCTTTTCCTTTATCTTTATGTGCTTATTATATGTTTGCATCGACATACACGCACACACACATACACACACACACACACACACACACACACACACACACACACACACACACACGTATTGAAAGAGGGAAAGTACAACAAAATACAAAGACGACAATGTCATAAGAAATTATTTCTCTATTTATTTCAATCCATATCTTCAAACGTACTGCATTGTAGAAAAATGTATAATGTGTTGGGTCTGACTATATATATATATATACATTTATAACCTTTCGTGTTTTCTTTCGTTCTTATAAAATCTTTAGGATATATTTTTCTAATTAGTACTCGTTATAAGCAATGACAATATTAAAATCAAGATACACAGACCTATCATCTAGAATTTACGATATTCTTTAAATTTCTGCGATGCATTAACCTCAGGTATGTATTTAAAACATTGTTATATGCGTATGCCATTTAAAACTTATTCTCTAAATCTGAATCAGTGAATAGTCACTAATTAGTGGCATACTTGATACTGGATAATTAATGAATTTTAACTAAAAAAGGAAGAATGTTTGAGCATTATATAATTAAAATACTGATATCTGCACATTAATTTTTCTATTTTTTAATATCATATTCACTGAATACACAGATTAAAATAAGGTTAGTTAGATCACATAATAAAGATTAGATAGGGATCTCACATTTTATTCATTAACTACCAGTGGCATTGATATCAGTGCCAAGTCATTATTCTCTCTGATGAAATATACTGATTCAGATTTAGAGAGTAAATCTTTCTTGAAAAATACTGTTCTAAATTATGGTTTTAACAGTGAAATTGACTGGAGCGATTTCGCGCATATAAGACTGTCAATTAGATTATGAATTAGAAATAATCAATAATGATCGTTATAAAACTCACATGTATTTTATGTCTCTTGAAACGTAGAAGTTGGATTCATACGGATTATTAAAGGAAAGGTATTTGACGAATATAAAAAGACAAGGGATTGAATCATCTTAGAAGATTGACCAGCAGTAAAAAATTGAAGGGTCATAACTATTTACAAGGTTTATAGATGTATGATCAGTATAATCTACTAAAAATGGATTTCTCTACATTAAATAGTGAAAGTAATGAAAACAGAAGATGTCCATTACGCATATTAGTATCAATATTGAAAAATTATTTTGAACAATCATTGCCTGTTTTGCTTGAGATACAGTTTTTAAACGAATTCTCCCTGAATGAAATTGTTCCTTTATCATTTCTTCAACCAAGAATGTTTATCGAAAGAATGATGAAGATTCATGCAGAATGCACGACAATTATTTTAAACAACCCTCTTTCCCTAAGCAAGTTTGTTTATAAGTACAATTTTAACGAAAGAGATGAGGAATTTATTTTTTCTAATAATATGCCATTTTATATTGATGTCATAACTATATGCTTTTTGCATATTGTGCTAACAACTGAAGTTGAATATGCCTCGCCTGCAGTGAATGATTTAATGGTACTTATGAGAACAAAATATTATATACCTTTTTCAAGTATCTTTAACGCATTATTAACTGATAAAACTAAAATATTAATGTCTTATCCAAGTGTATTTATAAATCTGCTGAATTATTTCAATAGTAAAATGGATTTTCCTACTCCTAAAATATCATACAGAAATATTTTACGTCAATGGAATCTCACTAATATCTTTTGTATACCGTGGTTAGCTTTAATTATCCCCGTAATTGAGTCCGAGTATAAAAACCCACTTGCATTGCTTCTTGCCATGACTGTTTTGTTAGATATCTCTAACAAACCTTCTTACGTATTGTATCAACGAATTGTTACGTTATACAATTCTGAAATATTCCCTAGGAATCTTCAACTAATAATATGTCTAAATTGGGGTATCATATATAAGCAAGAAAATATATATAGATTTGCTCCATATTTTACTTCACTTCGTGAAGAAGCTATAAAGTTAATATCGTCTGTTAAAGTAAATGATATAAGCGTAAAATATACGCTTAGTCAAATATAAACGTGTTCAATTATTCTCTATTGCTGAAAAAAATTAATAACATCCCGAGAAAGAATGTTTCATATATAATATAATTATATGTAATAATATATAATTATATATAATTATATAAAAAATTGACATATTTTATATATGGTATCTATTTTTTCCCGAGACAACGTAAAAAATTAATAATCACTTTGCTTGATTACTCTCTAAATTTAAATCAATGGATAGTCACTAATTACCAAGTAGTATACTTAGTACTAGATAATTAGTGAAGTTTAATTAAAAAAGGAAAAATGTTTGAGTATAAGAATATAATTAAAATACTAATATTTGCATGTTAATTTCAATCTTCTAATACTACATTCACTGAATTTATGCACTGAAACAAGATTAGTTAAATCACATAAACATTAGATAGGTTAGGGATCTCACATTTCATTCACTGATTATCAGTGGCATATTTGACACTGATATCAGTGATTATTCTAATTCAGATTTAGAGAGTAATTAACAAAGTACTTAAAGGGTAATAATTCGTTTCAATAATGTAATTTTGTAATTATTATTATATAAATAAGTTAATTAATTGTACAATAATAATTTCAATAATGCAATTTTGTAATTATTATCATATAAATTATAAATAAGTTAATTAATTCTACAATAATAATTAGGAAATGGTGATATTGTCTAATAAATTTCAATCTGTTTCTAAATTATTTAGAAGTAGATTTCTTCGACGTACGCAGAAGGTGTCTTGGATAATAAAAAGCACAATACATATACCATTATTATAGATTTTAAATTAATATAAGACAGACAATATCATTATTATAGATTTTAAATTAATATAACATTTCCCTAAAAGGATTGTTTCTTTTAATTTTATTACGTATCAGACCTTTGTTTTTTAGGAAACAATTTTTTAATGTTATAAATAGTTAGAAATCCAAAAAACAATTGCGTTATAAATATTATTTTTCTAGGTTTTAAATATAAAACAAAATCTCCACTTTTTGACTTTCCACTTTTATGCATAAAATGATAAAATAAAGCGATTTATAAAACACATATTAATATAAGAAAGTACACATAAAATGAAATTTTTTTCTTAATTACAATTGTATTTTGCTTCAAATTAATCTCTTAATTCTTTAAAGGGAAGTAATTTATTACAAGAAAATGTATATGGTGTCCATTAAAAAAATAATATTAACATAGAAAACATACACACATATATACTTTGACTATCTTGTTAAATAAAGTTTTAAATAATATTTTTGACTTTAAAAATTTTCTAGATGAAAGCAGAAAATGTATAAATGATTTGTTGCATGCATAATACTTCTCTTCTAAAGTTGAGAATCTTTTGAAGCTGAAATATTTTTTTATGATACTACTCACAACAAGAAATGATTTATTAAATTGATTATGAGTTAACGCATCAAAATGATCATATCAATGTCGATTTAATCTAATTGATTTGATTTAAATCTAAATAATAATCATATTTCGCTGGATAATTATTACAGATTTATTTAAATGTAATTTTTAAAACCATATATGTTTTTACATCATAAGTATTTTGCACAAGTTATTTTATGATTTAATCTAACTTAAAGATGCAAAAGAAAATTGAAAGACATTTTTTTGATGACAGTATCATTACAGAAATATTTAATGCAAAATTCTTTTTATAATTTTATTAACTACTACTAGTAATGTAATATCCTTTGTGAAAAATGGAATTTTTGAAATAAGTAAACAACTTATTTGTGACTATAAAATTTTTTATTAAAATTTTGTATAAAATGTCTAAATACTTATACTACACGGTATTATACATTCATTTTACAAGAGATTCATATTATAAAACACTATTATATGAATAATTATTATTATATAAATAATTATTAAAAAATATTATTAAAATATAACTTAATTACATATTTTATTATTTGTGTGTATATCACATTCTTCCTTACTCAAATTAGTTCACTAAGAAATGAGGCACCATCATTTATGAGAAAAATGAATAACTAGTTAAAGAAGGAAAGTCTCTAAATTGAAATGTTTCCAAGTATAACTCTTAAACATTTTTATCTTTGTTCATGTGTATATCTTAATCCTTTTTTGCGTAGTGTATCTTTAGATGGCATAACTATATTCGCAATTTTTATATGATTTTTTTTGTATATAATAATTGATATTTATTACATATTTATGGTTATATTTTTAAGATTTCCATGTATGAATAACAAAAATATGCAATTATTGTGCATTAATTAATAAGTTAGAAGAAATCACACAAAGCACTTTTTAAAAAATTTATGTAGGATGGAAATCATAATAAACATATTTATAAAATTTTTATAGTAATGTTTTTGAAGTCGCTGATTTTATAATATATATTTTATATTAAATTTGCATTCATAAATGTCAAATTTTAAATAGCAGATCCAAATGACGTTCAAAATGACTGCCGAGATTTTGTATTAATAATATTTCAATATAAATTAAAATGATTTTTTTAGTAAATCGAGTTATCATAGAAATGTCTAATTTTTTTATGCAATGAAGTTGTAGTAAATTGGCGTATGCAAAATTCTACGATAAGTTAATAATGAAATAAAAAAGAAAAAAATGTTGAAAATATATCTTTTCATATATAACTTAGTGACAGATAAACTTGGATATACACTTCTTTGACTAACTGCTCACAAATCTTACTGTAGACTTTCTCAAAACAAGATCATAATAATTTAAAAAATTACGATTTTAACAATCACAAGAAAGTAATAGATCAACGGCCATTCTGAAAAGACGGTTACGTATATAAACTTGCGTATTTAACTTTAATTTAATTTTAGAAAATAAACATAATCTCATCTTGTTTCGTTCGATGAAGATGCAACTCTTAATTCATCATCGTATATTTTATATTAGTTGATTAAAATATACATAGTTTTAATATTTTATTTCATCTCAAATTTTTGACACTTCGCTAAAGAACTACCTTAATATTTATGAATATATTAAGAATTTTATTAAGAATTTACAAATATACATTATAAATATACAATATAAATTCTACACAAATATACAATATAAATTCTTAATATTCTTATATTTTTAATAATATAATATTTTTAATAATATTCTTATATTTTTAATCTTAATATTCTTTATAAATTTTTAATAATCTCTTATGTATAAAATTTTGTACGTATATAAGCCATAATTATTTTTTTCTATTTGACCGCTATATTAAATTCGCCATTTTTATTTTTGAAATTTTGGCTTCAGATTTGCAATTAGCAATCCTAAAAAACCTCCACATACTAAAATTCAGCAAAATACATTCAAAAAAATTTGTAATATATATACATACATATTTAAATAAGTTATAGATAACATATAAGGTAAATAATATAATAATTACTATCTAGATAATCTGTCAAAAATATACTGTTCCTTTTTATTTTTATCTATTTGTGAATTAATCTTTTATTCTGTTTAATATTAATTACGAAATCCGCGGTCAGTTTTAAAAAAAGAAAAAGTTTACTTCACCATCGATTCCTACATTTCGATTTACATTAATAAATCAGAAACTTTTACATTCGAAGAACATTCGAAGGAAATTTGAATTTGCACTCAGAGAAAAAGTTTTTTTAATTTAAAGTAATGTTTCTTTGCTATATGGTTAAAGACAAAATTTCTCTGATTTGTGAACGTCATTTCTTTGATTTAAACATTATTTTTTTTAATTAAATTTTATTTGATTTTATAAAATAAATGTTTAAATCAAAGAAATTTACAAGACATTTACAAATAAAAAAAATTTTTTCTTTAATCGTATAGCAAAGAAATATTTCTTTAAATCGAAGAAATCTTTTTTTAGGTGTGGAGATATTCTAATAAATAGATAAGGTAGTATCAGTAGAAATGAGATCTATAAGGATCTCAAGTTTAATGTTGAATCCGAACAACACTGATAACTTTACTTCTTCTAATCGCCAGATGAAGCCATTTTTTCCTCCTTAAACGCGAAAAATCGAAAAAGTAGACATCGATCGAACCCGAATCTACAGAGTAGATCGCGAGTCAATCGCATCGAGTGGTAAGTCGACGACTCAAGTTCTATATTATACACTAATGAAGACAAAGTGAACAATGTGCATTGCCAAGGTACATAGTGTAATAAATTTCATTCAGAAGACCATCGTACGTTACATAAATGAGTGATGTAGGTGTTGAAATAAAAATTACACGTTATGATTTTTTGGTTGCAATATGATCAATATGATCATATAATTCGAAGTCGAATATGGGCACTTGTCTCTCTTCTATAGACATTTTTTTTGCTTCTGTTCTACAATTAGTATTTATGCGCCTTGAAAGTGAAAAAAATTTCAATATGACGCGAAACGACGTGTGATTTAATGAAACTGAAACGTTCAAATTAAGCAATCCTCATTGAGTTGACTTTAAGCAGAGCGTTTCTCCTGGGATATCTGTATTCGTTGAAGAAAGTTTACGAAACACAATGTTACAATTAAGTGCGAGTCCTTCAGACGCACAATATGAATTTTCATGATTCAAATGCAATCAGCGAATTATTCCGAGAACGCCAATTAAAGTTGTTCACGCTCGGAACCCTGGATGGTCAGATCTTACGGATTACACATAAAGAATTCTCGGTGAATTTTAATTAATCGTCATCTAAAATTATAACCATTGACGCAACGCTATTAATATGCGCGTTTATCCAATAAATATTTGTTTCGGTAAATAAATCTTTATCAATTTATTTATATTGTATTTAACAATAAACATCAATTGAATTTAATTTTAAATTTTTGGTTGTAATAATTAACTCATTATGGACGGGCAATCCCACTTGGAAGTCACCTTCTTTTATTATATAAATTACTTGTCCGATTTTTATAAAACTCGGCTGTGTGGAATAATTTGATAAAGCTTTATTCGAATCTGAGATAAAAAGAATGAATCAGAATGATAAATAGACTAGAATTAAAAAAATAATTATCATAAACCTCGATTTTGCAAAATTTTTAATTACAAAATAACATAAAGTTTTCAGTTTTGTTTTTTATTGTATTTTAAGCTATAAGTACTACATAAATAGTTAGTATTAATTTCGAAATTCTGATTACGCCCTATAATACTAAATTCTTCTTCTTCAATATGATTTTTTTTTAAATTCGACATTTTTAAACTGCATTTAAACTCAACGATACCAAGAACCTTCTAAAAATCACATTATTTTTTTGAATTTTAGAATTCTGAAGCCAGAATTGAATTTAGCGACTCAAAGAACTTAAAAAAAAAACAAGAATTTTTTCTTTCCTTTGTTAGAAAACTTCTATCTTTAAACGAGTTAAACAAAGTCAAACTTTGAGATATTATTTCGCAAAAAATTTCGTCATGATATTATCTATATAATTCCATTATTTGTTCAATTTTGCTTTCTCTTCATTTGTTATTTAATTATATGTATTTTCTGAGTAAAGCTCGAATTGCGCTTTCTTTAACGTTTGACGATGAATTGACAGTAAATTGTAATTCGAGCGTGCAACGCCCTTCATTTTCCTCTGGGAACGAAGAGAAGCGAGACACTCGTTAACGAGAGATAAGCTAAGGACAGACAAATCATTAAAGAAGCGAAAGCCAGGCCACCCTGTTTCGTTTGGGTCATTCGCTCGATCACGCGCTGATCGACGATTTATTATATCCTAGAGAGAGAGGAAGAGAGGGAGAGAGAGAAAGAGGAAGAAATGGTCGAATGATTTGCGCACGGACGCGACCGTGCGCGATTCGATAATTTAATCTCGTGAGAGGGCTTAACAAGTCATGATAAGAGAGCATTAATCGTCTTCCCTCCCGTGGCCCGTGTCGCTTTATCAGCCGGAAGTATTGCTTTTTACCGGTCAAATTTATAGCTCAATTTCATCGGCGCCATATAGTGTCCATCGCACGTGTTATTATATCTGTTTGAATACATCTTTGAACTTTATGTTTGAATTTATATAATTTAATATTTATAATATTTTCACTGATATATCGTCGGCTTCGAAATGCTAAATAAAAACATAGTAATCGGACATAACATAGGCTGCATTCAGCAGAGAAAACTAATTAATTGGCGCTTGTGATTCTTTAATATAATTGGTTCTTGCCTTTAGTTCTTCATTGGATCTGTAGGAGTCAATCATATTATAAAATCACTATCATATTATAAAGTGCTAACTGATTAGTTTTCTCTGCTGAACGCAGCCATAATTATCCACACTGTAAATAATAAAAGACAAAAATAAAGAAAAAGTATCTAATATAATATTGAGAAAGAAATATGTAATATTGATATATCCTCGTACGAGATGTAATATAATACTAAAAGAAGATTTTAAAACTGTAAATATAATTTAAATGATCTTCAAATCGATAATTAATAAGCAAAAGTTTCGATGTAATCTTCATATTGTTTGGATTAGCAAGAACGACGAGAATTTTATTGCTCGTAGGAAATGTTCGACAGAAATTTAAATGTCTGATGGAATATTATGCAATTGCTCGCTAAATGCAAAGTCGACGTTTCCGCGATTTCTGTCTTCCCGCTCCTTCCGGATCAGACACTTCGCGTAAGCAAAAAAAAAGAGCACAACTGGCAACGCGCAACGTCGGGAAGGCGTAGCAGCTTAAATTCACGCGGCATTCACTTACGATTTCAACGTCGTGTATATACACATATTGTCGGGGAATGTGCACTTGGCTACACATTCTGATCGCTCGTGTCACTGTCAAGCCAGCTGCTCCTCCTGTTTCGTCATTCAAGCAGGTCGTTCTGGCTTGACTTTGGCAATCAATTCAAATGAGTGTATTAGGAAAGTCATTAAGTCATTCAACGATCAACTAGCGATTTTTGCGATTTAATCTTAAATAGTAAATACGAATCGTTAAATGATACAAAATATTTAATTTAGATTGTAAAAATAAATATAATTGATTGAATTATACTTTCATATAATTTCATTAAATATTACTATCAATGCATGAAGGGCTACAAACTATTAATTACTGTTGTAATGTAATCGAAATCATTTATATCGAAAATTATATTTTAATATAACATCAGTCGAGTGTTTGAAATACAATATTTTTAATCGAAAGTATTACTTTCTATGTCAAATAATTTTTATCGACAATAAGAAATTTCATGGTTTTTTTTAATCCAGAAACACAATAGGTATAATAAGAGTTCTAGATTTCTAGATTTAGGTCTAGATAAGCCTAGAGTTCTAGATTATAAGAGAAGCATGACATGGTCATTGCAATCACGTGACTTAGCAATCAATTATGAACTGATTTCTATGTATTAAAAATGACTGCTTACTGGATGATTGGTGGATTTCATAGTTCGTCTTGCAAACGATGCCATTTTTAATACTTTTCTAATACTTTTTCTAGTATGTTTTTGCGATACTGACATAAGTCACGCTTCTCTAATAAATCTAGAATTCTAAATAAGCTAAGCCGTACGAAATTAACCAATCATAGTTAATTATTCTCTTCACAACTGTGATTGGTCAATTAAGTCTTACAACTTAAAACTTACTACACCTATTATGTTTCGATTTACTATATTTCGCTAAGAGAAACTAAATATATAATTTTTACCATCTCAAAGTAGATCTATAATTATTAAAAGTACAACAAATTTTTTATACTTATAATTACTTTAGGATAATTAGGATAGATAATGACTGTTTGAATCACAAGTATATCTGACAAATTTGCATGTGCATGTTACACATTATTCTTATTCAGCATAAATTCGCTAAATGAGTCACCACAAAGTTTTGCTGCCACTTTTTTCTTTTTCTTTTTTCTTGCTTTTTCTTGCTGTTCACCTTGCTCAGCGAAACTTATAGAATTTAAAGCTCCCAAGGTACCTGATATAACATGAGTTCCAAAGATTTACACGTCGTTTGACCTTGTTCGTAACCTACAATTTTTAATTCCTGGTCCCTTTAACTCATACACCGGCTACTATGCCTCTGAACGACAGCACACGTGGACATGCGTGCCGGTTAAATGACACTTACTTAAGTTAAACGTGACGTGGAATGCAACGCGAAACAATTTGCAATCGATGTAGGTAAATTCCGTGACAGGATATGCTATCTTGTTGCGCACCTGTTACATGCACCTGGGTACTCTTACAGATGTAATGTATCATATTTTTACATTTAAACGATCATTTGAGAAATCTTATAAGCCATAACAATTTAACTTTTAGAGAACTAAAAAAACTTTTTAGTCTCTCTTTATAACTATACTCTCTTTATTACTAAAAATAATTAAAAGTTTGTAAAAAATATATTTCAATATTTCATATATTAAATGCGTCATATCATTTTTAAAAGAACATATTATTTTTAAAACATTTTTTCAAAAAGAAAACTCATTTTGAAAATATTAACTTACTGATATTTCTGAGGTAAAGTGAGCGTTTTCGTATATATATGTAGCATAGAGGATTTCTTTATTAGAAAATTCTGTAAATATAATGACAGAGTTTTTTGAAGATGTACAATTTATTAAAAAAACAAAAACAGCAAATTTTTAACATTGCATTCCAGTATGTTAAAGTATTTTGTTACTGTATTTTTACAAAGTATAATGTAAGAAAAACCTAAATTATCACAAGTTACTATTTCTCATGTAAATTTTTGTAAGTTTTGTAGATCTAGCAATTAAGAAAGGAATATTTGATTAATACTAATATAAGAATAGTTAATCAATGAAGAAAATTGTGTATCTATCTCCCATAATTCTAGATACTTTAATATCTCAATTTCGACAAGAATTGACTTACGAAGTTTTTAAAATGACTGGTTCACTTGGTGTTAATACATTTAGGTATTCTTACATTATCGATATTTATTTAATTAGTAAATAATTTGGAAAATGGCACTATAATAAATCTTCAGGTCGAATGTCTAGACATAAGGAAAGAATAGAATTTTAAAATACTGAGTCTTGCACTTGAAAATTATGAGTTTTATCCTGAAAATTTATGATCTTATTGTTGGACTTCTTGAAATTGAAACATGTATTTCTCTCTTTTTTTAGTTCGACTTCTATCTAGAGTTCAACGACTTCTGAGATATCCTGTATGCAGAGGTCTTCCGCCGTTTCCGCTTCGTGTTTTTAGGTAAGAGAGAAATATATTATACTGTGTTTATAGAGTTAAATGCGCTCGCAGCACGGTTTTATCTTGCCTTCTGATTTATGTTAACGACTATTTGCCGAATGTGAGATAAGGGGATGGTAAAAGAGGAGCGGGACAGTCGTGTCGTTGTTATAAAGAGCAATGGAACTTAAATGCAGCAGCGTAACTGGACGAAAGTGCATCAGAAATGTAATCAGCAAATTTGCTTACTTAATACGCGAGATTTGTTGACTAAAATCAGAAATAACTTTTTTAGATATTAATTAGTTAGTCAAAACAGTAATTTTTTTAAATACGAACAAAGTAATTTGATGCAAATACGTCCAATGCTGATCGATTTTGTCTTTTTTGCAATTTCTCGGTTTCTCGTCACCCTACAATCATAGCATTACTTTCCGCCTTGCTCCAATCATGTCTTTGGGACCAACTCAAGCAGGCGAGAGATAGCTAATCGTTCTTATCGTTTCTGCTCTCTATTGAATTCCATATCGGGGTAACAAGGCCCGATGCCGACCTCTAATCATCCGCAGAGATTTACTGCCTATAAGCGGCTCCATCCAGCTCCTCGAAGTCTCTGCATCTCCCCCTTCTCTCCCCTTATTCAGGTCTGGTTATAATCGCGAAATCGCGATGAGACTTTGGCGGACAGCCTTATTTCGCAATAACATTAATCCAAACTTTAAGAGACAAAATAAAATTTTTTTGCAAATTCAATCCTTGATTAACTTTCCATTCATATCGTATGTATACATGATATAGAATCACAAATTATTTTATTATTAATAACTTATTGAGAATAATAATACTTTTCGTTGTATCAATTATCTGTATCAATTATCTATACATGAAATTTTTGATAAAGAAAAGATTTTTATATATTTTGATGTTTATTATCGATTTATCAATATTCGTTAACAGAGTTTAAAGAATTTTAACCACCACATTTTTTTACATAAACCATCGCCTAAAATGTCTTTGCACCTCAATTAAAATTACTATTATTAATTACATATTATTATCGATATATTTACTATAATTTTACATTACTTGTTGATAACAATTTCCTTGAACATTTCGGTTTATTTCAAACCGAAACAATCATCAGCAATCCAAATAATATTTCCATGAGCAATAATCTAATCCACACATGTTGGAGATGGTCATTGCGTTCGACAGAGGATGAGGATACCTCTACTTCTTAATTGTCGTTAATTCTCTTCGTTGAATAACCAAGTAAATAATCTCCGTCTTTACAAATCACAGTTCGAAGCGCAACGTATTATGTTATAATATACATAGAAATAAATAATAGACATATTAATTTAAGATACTATCCATGTAGAAATTAAATGTATAATGACATGATGACATATTGATTGATTGGCATTTGAAAATATTACGGATTTCATTATCTGAAAAAAATTAATGGAATAAAACAAATATTAAGTAAAATGTAAATACATTAAATAGTTTATCAATATTTATAAAAAAATAAAAATTTTAGTTAATATATAACATATCGTTTACGAGTTTTTGATGGAATTGCATATTTAATGGTTGGTAAAGAATAGTTACAAAAAAAAAACCAACAAGAAAAAAAAACAATATCCATTTTACAACAATTCACATTTCCTTTGCTAGGATATAAAAACACTTTAGGTAACTATTCCCGAGTTAATGAAATGGATAGATCTTAGAAAGTAAAAGACTTTGAAACAAAAGTGAAATATATGCTAATAAGAAATTATAACGTTCCGTGTAACACTAACGAAAGCACATTATATGCAACATAAAAATGTATAAAACGTCATTTCTTATAATTTAAGATACGGTACACTTTTATTCTCGCCGTCAAAGGTTTGATACGTATGCTTCGCACCTCACGAAATATCTCGTCCTCGCGAATAATCGTAGGACTTAATAAAAAGAGCAATAAGATATGAAGGTCGTCGATACTTTACAGTCGACCTGGATTATGCGGCGTTAATTCGGACCGAATCTCGAGGTGCTCTTACAGCAATCGACTACGTCGGAGCCGCGCTCACTGGACGGCCGGACGATTTGTCCAGGTGGCTTTATCGAGGCCACGTTGCGTTGTACGTCGTTTGAATTATGACAGGACAAAATAAAGATATCGGTGGCCACGGTGGAGATCCTGCACAGTGAGAAACGATGAGAGAGGAATGCGGTCTCCCGAGCCGGTGACTACTCGCGCGCTTCGCACCGTGCCGCGTTGCGTTTGTACTCGCCCTCGCGTGTGTATACGTACGTTGTAGGTCCATATAACGTCGTTGTGTCATCCATTTCTCTGACGTTCCTTAAAATCGGTCGTCCTAAGCGAGTCGCTATAACGAATTCGTTTGGCGACGACGCTTAACGAGTTTCAAGTCCGTCCCGAGTCCCGATCGTGTGGATCGTGTCCTCTCTAGTGAACGTATCCGAGTTGCATAGGATAAGTTGAATATGGGTCGTTTCTGGTGTGATTTTATACGAAAAAAAAAAAAATAGATTGCAAGAAAGGACTTTGAAGAGAAAGAAATCTTAGCGACTCAAAATACTGAATTAAGACACTAATAATTTCATGTAAATACATATACATATCGTTCCCTTGCTTTCAAAAATGATCGACACAATCCCCAAAAATTTAAGAAGTTTTACAGAAAAAGGGAAAAACTGTGTTTTCGTTAAATAGATAATTATTGATTAATTAAATAATCGATAAAAAGAATATACTCTATAAAAAATGATTAAATGTCATTTTTATAATTTTTGTTCCACAACCCTTTATTAAAAACCATCTTTTTTAAGTTGTAACGATTTTAATAGCTTATAAGATATAATAAATCTGAAACATTAATCGAAAGTGATATAATTTGAAATATCACCAACAGTTTATATTTGTATGAACAATTAAAATGATTAGCAACAATTATATCACATTGATTATTATACTCTCACACGAGATTCACATGTCAAATGGACAATGGTCTAACATAGCTTAGCATGTAAGTTTTAAATATAACACGTACTTTATACTTACAACACGTAATCGATTTCATTATTTAGTAAATCGGTCAATGAGAAACTATGTTAGACGAAGGAACGCATCACATCTTGACACATCAATAATTAATTTATCAGAACGAATTTTATATGTAAAAGCGACTTTTAATATAACACACGTTTTAATTATATATTTCTGACACTCGCTGAAAATGTTATATAAATGAAAGAATAGCATTGAAGAGGATCCTAAACGAAGGATCGAAACGTTATATAATAACATTGCGTAGTTGCTTAGTTGATTTCATGTGATATTCTTTAAATAAATAAACACATCAATAATCTGTGTCAACTCTTATTGGTATGATTACTTGGATGATTTTATTTGTTAGAACCTATAACTTCCATATTATTTAAAATAAAATGATTAAATTTAAAATCAAAATAAAACAATTTCTTTTTCAGACTTCGATTATCAAACTGTTTTAATTTTATGAATTGTTCTCTGTAGAAAGAGAGAGAGTTCTCCTTTTTATTTACAAATACTAATTCAAAATGTGTTAAAAAATAAAATAAACAATATTATTTACTTTAATAAAAAATATTATCATCTCTTTAAAAATCTTAAGAATGACACAAATGCTATTTGATGGATTGAAATTAAGTTAATTTATTTTTAATTTTATGATTGCTAGAGTAATCTCTTTTCCTAACTCATAACTCAAAAGTTACATTTTCTGGTTGTGTTACTTTTGAAGGAAACGATATGTATCATTAATATTATTTATAAATTATAAACTTAAAGTTGCAGAGAAATAGCTTTTTGTATCAAAAACATCCCTTATCATCAAATCTTATACATCTCTCTAAGAATAAAAAGCACTTTTCTCGATTTTAAGCAATCCAAAAAATTGCAAATATTTTTATAAACTCTCTGGAAATCAGAAAGTAAGCCTATTAAATTTTAATATTCCCGAAATTAAAAAAAAAACAACGAATCAAGGCGGATGTTATACACACGCCTCGCAAGCAGCAAATCGCGGGTTACGAACGAAAGGAATTCCTCGGCTACCCCCATTAGATCCGCTCTTTCTCTCTCTGTGTGTATGTCTCCCCTCCTACCTCTCCTTCTTTTTCTCTCTGTGGCTGCGGCTACAGCACACCACGAATGCCCCGCCGACAGAAACGAAATCGAAAGGCTCGGGTCAGAGCAGGGCCCTACCTCCGCAGGGTGTACCCACACCTACGCACCGACTGCGGGAACGTCCACACGCGTGCATGCGGTGCACGCATTCGCTCGTGCGTCGACGGGGATGAAAACTGCCACTCTCTGCTTTTCGATTTCCGGTACAGCGCTTGCTCCTCTACGTTCCGTTCATGACTGCTAGCGATGACAAATTAAAATGTGACTTGACATAACATCTCGTTTTCTGTAAATTATAGATCTCGGAAATCAATTTAATTGACTTGACACTTGAGACGCTAGTCCTGATTAAAATGCGTCCGCGCGTGATATGAGATCATGATTAGAGATGACGCGAAAGCTCAGATAGCGCGGCGAAACAGAGTTACGGGATAAATGCTCTTACCGGAGCAGCTCGTTAAGTACGTTTACGAGCGCGGACGCGCGTGAATACCTCTTACTGAAACGAGCGAAACGTCACCATAAATCGGAGCCGATTAAAATTTCATGTGGATAGTATTATGAGAGATGTATTACGAGATGATGAGCGTGCAAACAAGACGCAATTTCGAATTCGTTTCAATCATTCCGAATTTACGTAATATCCCCTTATTTAAGATCAACCGTATCGTGTCCTTAATCTTTCACATTCATTTTTTGCTTTTATCTTAAGAACCGCAAATTAAAATTAACCCTTCGGCATCACATTACGGGAATAATTGGATACATAGCCAACCCAATTGATTGCTTTTTAATTTATAACCTTCATAAAAATAAGTATTGTAAAGATTTGTTTTCAATCAAAACACCCGACACTGAGGAACATAACGATACAAAGCAAATGTATTTAAAAATCTTTATTAATAAAAAAATTATAAGCAATGAAAAAAAAAATATTATTGAAACGCGTTGGGAAAAGAAAGCCAAGTATAATATGTCACATGAAAAAAATATCGTTCTATTAAGAAAAGTGATTATTTCATTTACTTTCTTTAAGTAACGATTATTATTAATAAAGAATATTTTTTTGATAATAATTTTAAAGTGTAACTCAAAGTATACTAAATCTTACAGTATACTTATTATAAATTTTTAATACTATTATAGAAATATTTAATACTATTTACTCAAAACAAGAATTTCTTTAAGAATATTATATAAAATTAATAAAAAAAAGCGATATTATATATTATATAATAAGCAAATCAAATTTGTTTTATCTTAATAATCTTGATTGAAGTATTAAGCTCATTGGAATTCAAATATATATTTTGAATAAATTTTATACTTACGATAAACTTTTATGATAGATTTAAAGATATGTGAAATACTTAAAACAAATAATTATTGTATTATTTGCGTACAGTATGTATTTTTCTGTACGTAATACAGAGTACCACAAAAAGATTTAAATAAAATAAAGCCAATATTATATGCATGTTTCAAATACTACATTTTGATGAATTTCATCTTTAAATTTTAATCGATATTACCGTATAACATCGACAACATCCGGAGGAAAACGCGCGTGATTTGAGTCGGGCTCAAAGAATGATATTGCCGATTCTGTCGGCAATAAAATAGCGCGACCAAGAGGTGCCGTTGCCGGCAACAACATTGCGAATCTATCGCGCGCACCGGTGTCAAAGTGCTACGAGCATGCTAGAGAGCAAGAGGCGAATACAACAAGAAGAAATGGAACCGATAACCAACAACAACCACCACTAACATCAGCAGTACTACCGCCGCCGCCGTTGTCGCTGCTGCCGCCGCCACCATCACCACCACCACTTCCATAACCAACGCGGCTGCCAACGGAGAGCCAGCCAACACAATAAGGGAGCACGAGAGGAGTGCGAAAGCACGAGCGAGCAGACCCGACAATGCGGCAGGTACCTACCCCGCAGGCATTCCATCAAGATGCTATCGAGAGAGTGCTCGGGCCTCTTGAGAGAGGTGGGCACGAGAAGAGAGGAACTCCGGAGAGGATCCGAGGAGGGGTTCGAGGAGGATGAGAGCCGACGAGCTCTCGAGGAGGAGGCCGGCGAGAGATATTAAAGGATGCTGCGCCGCTGCGCCGACGGGGAGAGACGAGAGAGAAATCAGAAAGAGAGAGAGAAAGAGAGGAAGAGAGGAAGAGAGAGGGAAAAGAAGCATCCCGTGGTGTGGTGGGTCCCAAGGTACGAAGGGATCAGGGCCGACCGGCGCGGCAGGACCGAGGCGCGGTAAGACGAAGTGAGGTGAGGCGAGGCGCGCGTTCGAGGCCCGGGTCCCGCTCGCGCCCGAACTGAGTGGGTCCGTCCGGGCCCACGGCAAACCTTTCGAAAAACGTGACTCTCCTCGCCCAACTGCGCCCTGGCGCGCATCTTCACTCACGTTCATAAGCGTTAACTTATTTGTCGGCGGGGCAGCGCCCGCGTTGCACCCTTGGCCTGGAAATCGACCCGTATTAACCCGTCATCGCGATAACATCGCGCCACGTTGCGGATAAATGTTGTTTTCGCCGTTTTCGATGGGGGTCCACCGCGCGACTTGTGTCTCCCATTCGCGATGAGAATTCGAATACGGATATTCAGATACGGGTAAATCCCCGAAGCTATTTTACGAATTTTCGTATCGTATTTACTTTTGTCATCTTCTCTTCTCATGAATGAATATTGAATAGTCAATTACATACAATTGGAAGATCCATAATATTATATGATGCTTTGACTGAAAAAGTATGTACATATGTCTCTAAATTGCATCTCAAAATCCAAATAACGCACTAATATTTTATGAATGTTTTATAAATATTCATTATAAATATTCTTATATTGTACGAATGTAATTCAATGTTACCAGATCTGTTTGAAAGTTATCCTGATTTATTGCGATTTTCTCAATATTTTAATCATAATTTGGATTTTTCCTTTGTATTTTCCTTCTAAAAAGTCCCTCAGAATTTCTCTTAAACTTTTTGTAATTTCAAAAAATCTCTTGGTGCAAAGAAGAAATTTAAGAAAAAAATCCCCCAACCTGACAACAGTTTAATGTATTTAAAAAAAAAGCACTGTTAAGTGTTCACTTTTTTAGTGAGTAAATAAGAGAGTAGATTGACACTAACTCAAATAAATATTTATTATATTTTTCTCAGTTGGTGTATGTTTATAGGTTCAAATTAAAAATATTTATATTTTATAAGAATATATATATATATATATATATATATATATATTTGTAGAACATTTATGTTATTTAAGAATTAAAAAAGTAAAGTTTCTAAATTACATTTTAAAATTATTATTGAAAAGAATGTCATTTGTACTACTATAACACCAATTTCGTAGTACTAACATGAAGATATACTTTATTAATCCCAAGCTTCCCTAAAACAATCCTAATTTTCGAACGGCATGTAAAAGTCGGTTCCTGTTTGCATAATCAAATCCAATTGACGTATTACGCGAATCGTATGCAACGGCGAGCGGGCCTCGTCAAAAGCTCCTCGTCGGCGGCAGCGGCGGCGAGCAGCAGCCATACGTATTCGTTTAAAACCCGGCGGACTACGAGCGAAAAAGAAAAAAGCCGCGGCCGAAGAAAAAGTTCGGTGGTGGAGGTCGTGGATGGCTTCCCGCCATTCCCGGCTTGCTTTAAAGGGCAACACTTATACTCAGATTGGATTAAAGTCTGATACGTCGAAGAGGAGTGGTAGGCGACGGCGCGGGGTTGGCAGGAGGTGGAGGAGACGGTTTAGGTTGAGACAAGGAGGAGGAGGAGGAGGAGGAGGAGGAGGAGGAGGAGGAGGAGGAGGAGGCAAAGGTATGCGGTACGATTGTGTGTGTACGCGAGTATATACGCGTGTGTAGTCGGAACGCAGTGTGCTGTATGTGCACTTACATACGTGAATGCGTGTGTACGGACCCGTACATACATACCTATGGACCCGCCGCCGGCCCACCTTCACAAGGTGATTCACTGGCGATCCTGAAGTGCAGTGTGCTCAACCATTACGCACTCGCGAATCACCGCAGAAACGTTCGACACGCTGCGGGACAAATTATTGTCAGTCGCATTGTGATCCCGTAGACAAGGTTAATTAGTCCTAAAGAGAGTGATCTCTGTGACGCCGCGATCTCTCCGACAAATGTAAAAATGTAGTTTTAAATGTCTGTTGAGATTTCAAAATTATTTGACCTTCTCCCTTCGTCATATTTTATATATATTTATTAACGATTACATTGTAGAATTTTAGTTATCAAAATAATTATTTTTGTCATATTTAATATTAACAAATTCTACATAATTTATTTATTTAACTCTAATCGGTATTTGTTCCGAAATATTCCTAACAAGTTCTACATAATTTTTTTATTTAACTCTAATCGGTATTTGTTCCGAAATATTCCTAGTATTTGCGAGTCCTGAATTCTCTAAAAAATATTGCATGTATGATGAAATATTGAAAATATATGAAAATAGTGTAGATTATATAATTTATCGATTATATATTTTAGATTAATTTGTCTTTGCTTAAAGTTAACATAATGAACTCTCTAAATTTTATGGAGTGAAATCGCACTCCAAAAAAGCAAAAATCTTAAAACGGTGCAAATATATTTTTATTTTTTTCAATAGTGGTAGTATTTTCACTCTTCTAGAGTGAAATTTCTCTTTAAGAAATTTAGAGGAAACGATTTTTTTTCACGAAAATTAAATCCAAGGAATAAGATCATGTAATTTAAAATTATATAAAGTTGTGAAAAACATTTGTTATGAACAATTTTTTATCACACAGTAGAAGAAAATATTTGAGTCCACGGAATCTGCGAATATCGATTAAGATTATCGTATTTTTGTGTAATATTCAAAATTTACACTTTAAATTTAGAAGGAAATAAATAAATCTCTCGAAATACCCGTTTCAAAGTTCATCACGTATATATGTATATATGTCTGCAGTTTTGATTGTAAACAAGACATACGATATATCATGGATATTCACGACTCGAGAGACGAGGCGACAAAGCGTTCATTACGCTCGAAAATTCCGGGACAAGATTCAAAGGGCAAGTGAGCTCAGTAACGAATGGCACGAATGCAATGTCATTGCCGTTCGCAGCACTAAAAAGGGCACTTCGTGGCTCGCGTGTGTACGTCCGTTTTCTGGCGCCGCATCGTTCGCGCCGCATCGTTCGCGCCGCAACCTGTTAGTCGAATAGCACGACAGGAAAATGCATGGAAATGTTTACGAAGGCCGTGTAGAATCAGTCTACCTTTTGGCGGCGCGATCTCGCAGCAACGTCCGACAATGAACGCGTGTCGGCGTTCGAAGGGACGATGCAATGCAATGGGAACCGCCCGGGGCGTGTCGGTGCACCCTGCGAAGGGCTCTCAATCGCAAGAATGCAACGGCTGACCGGTCAGATTTCCATCGGGATTTCTTTCGGGATATATACACGATACAATCATTGAGTGCCGTTAGGTCTCTTACCTGGTTTTCCGAAAAGAGAAGTTGGGCGGAAAAGCGGGATTTATCAACTAGAATTCTTCTCGCCTCTCGGAATATTCGCAGCAGTTCTAAGTTCGTTGTAAGATAATTAAAAGAACATGACATTAACATCTGATACAGAGTCTAAAAAGTGCCGCAGTCTACTACTAAAAAAAAAAGGACTACTGGCGAGCTTCGATTAGCTAGCGCCACTTATGTAACAGTGTCAAGAAAAAAAAAACGTTGTGCATCCAATGATTAAGAAATAGCTTGTCGCGTTTAGAAGTTTAGCGAGAACTTCGTAGGTTGTCCTCATAAAATCCGGCGTAGCGTTCAGTGTCGAACAGACTACGTGGTCACCTCTCGCGTAGCGGGTGTCACATAAAAAGATACGTGTGAGAGTGTGTAACACGACATTAAGGGATGGGTAGTCCACAAGATACAGGTCGTTAGCGAATTCTTGGTAAGGATTTAATTTATTCGGCCGCGCTTCTCTTTCTCTCTTTTCCCCTTTTCTCTCTCGTACCCAAGACAAGGCGATTTAAAAGGCTAAGCGAGGCCGCGCGCGAGACACAAAATAAATAATCGACGTGCTATTAATCCTCGTTAGGGTCCACTGATATCAAGATCGATAATTGTAATGTAAGTAAGCTGATGCGCCTCCGTTCGCGAGTAGCAGAATGTATTACGCGTTCATTTAAGCGGCGTTATTATCATCCTTTTATTGATGTCGAGTAGAGACTGCGTCCCGTTCTCTTTAAAGGGAACTACAACTAAACGTATTAGTAGAACGAGCGCGTGAGTGCGTGACGTGCTAGGAAATTGCCCGAGATTGATAATTACAACGTGAATAAACAGCAATCTACGCACGCAAAAGTGACATGCGTGGGATTAAGTTGCGTTTATTAACATTGTATTGCGTAAAATAGAGATTGCGTACGTCATTTTATGGATATCACATACGTTAGAGTATTTAGAGTATTTTTAGTATTTTTAGTACAGATGGATCATCGATTTTTTATTATACGTAAAGAAATTTAATAAATAAATTTCATAATGCAACTGTAAAGTTGGAAATGTGTTAAATTTAACACATTTCACAAACGGTCCATTCAAATTTTTGTGTTAATTTAACACAAGATGAATATATTAGAAAATAATATAAAATTATGTAAAAATCATCACAAAAATGTAATACTTTGACACATTATGAAAGTATTTTTCTTTAGTAAAATTAATATTTATACATGTTAAATTTACGCATACATTTACCTTTTATTCATTTATTTGAAAATTTTGTTTCAAAACTACATTATTTTTATATTATTTAATCACTATAAATTATGTTATCTTAACGAAATATTAAATATTAACTTAACACAAAATATTAAAATTCATCAATCAACGTTTGAATATACTAAAAATTCAACATAAATTTTAACAAAAATCAGTTTTAACATAAATATAAAATGTTTTCTAGCTGCTTATTATTACGGATAAATTATCATTTTACGGTTTGCTATTTTAAGAATCTATAGCTATACTTTTATTACTATTCTATTTCAGTCTATTCTGATTCATTATATATTTTATTGCTATACGCCTGTAGTAACTATCAAATGGAAAAATCATTTCAAAGAGCCACTGCCATCGCTATGGTCTTTGTGTCACGAAAGTGTGACATTGCTCTATCTGTATATTCCGTCCAACAACATTCTATTGAACACGCCAGTATGTCGACAGGAAAGCCACATCGTTCGATTGGTTGACGGCTTCAGCCTCTTGCACGCATCTCGCTGCGGCAATTGCGCGGAACATATCGCATTGTTCGCATATCGAATCACCTGTTCAATATCGCGTCACCTGTTATCGGCGATCTCGTCGTGAAGTACGGTGCATTCAGCACGCATTTTACGTTAGGGAATGCATTTCGCTCATGGAACGCGCTTCACCTTCACTTTCTTTACGCACACTTTTACGCCTGTATTTATTCATTATCTTGTATAAAAACGCAGAATAAATTTTCATAACGTAAAACACAAACAGTTCGATTAAATGAAAGTACTCAGCTGACTGTGAGAAACAAGATTATTTCCGCGAAATTTAAACTTTAGGTACTAGTAACCCTCTGTGTGTGTGTGTGTATATATATATATATATATATATATACATATATATATGAGATAAGATAATTATTAGATCCTCGTTATTATACCCGTAATTCGAGTGATATAAAGTCAAGTTATTAATAAGATCAAATTAATAAGACTTGTATTTGTATTAATAAAACCGATTCTTGTTAAAATTTTGTATTAAATTGTTAACATATTCAAATGTTAATTTAACATAATGCATAATATGTTATTTAAATATTTTGCGGTTGGTTACAAAAAGTTTTGATAAAATTGGGTTCTTATTTAATACAAAGATAAATATAATCGATGCCACGTTTTTTATTAAGTAAATTAATTAAAATATATGACCTGGCAACAAAATGTTGTTTAATCTTTTATTTAGGTTTGTATAAAATACATCTCGAAGAAAATTCTAAATAAATTACTTTCTAATATACTCTAATATACTATATTTATACATATATTTAATCTAGGAAACATGTAAAGAGATCAAACAAAAATCTCAGATTCTGTTTAAAAAGTATTTGTGAAAAAATAATTAATACAATGAAATAACAATAAAATTAACAATTTTTCTCTGCTTTGTTATATAGATATATTTATTTTACATACATATATATATATATATAAACCAAACATATTTCATAGATCTATTATGAGACAATAAATCTGTAAAATAGATATAACTTATATTCTTATATTCTATCTACTGTTATTCTTATGCTAATAACGTTTAATTTAAATATAGTATTGATATGTATATCTATAGCTCATCTATCATCTCATTAAAATAAAAGGTGTTACTTAGTATGTTACATAGCAGCAGGGTTGTAATGTAAATTACGTTGAACTGCCAAATATACAGATATGATTAATTCATAATAATAAATAATTGATATTTCATGAAGTAACGTTGTACTTTTAAAATAATTAGCAATGACTAATTCAATAAGCATCGAACAAAATGATTAAAAAAAACTCATCCCATGCTTTTTACCGTTGCAGAAAATTTCCTATAAAATCTTCTGCCTTTCTTAAATTGTACTGTGTAAATTGTACTGAGTAATGTTCAATCGCGAAAATAGACTTTCTTTATCCGGAAATAAGAATTCAAATCGGTGAAGAATTTAAAATACGCTGGAAAATATATGTTTCGTTTTCCATCGGAAAATATATTAAGTACTTTATTACATTTAAATCACTGATAAATTGATGTAAATTCAAGTAATATTTAAAAAAAAAAATTATTGCTTGTGAATATCACGAAATAATTTATAATTTCTTATTCATTATACTGATTTCCATTTTAATCATATATAAGCTATACGAAATAAATAATCACACAGAAGTAGAACGAATAACCACTGACTTAGTACATTTACAAATCTTTTACAAGGTTTGCTTAACGAGAGCATGGGCAGAATGCTCGTCGAAAATGATTACGATTTCTTTTGGCATTTGTTGCAATCGATAGGTAATGCGACGATACATGAAGCAGCTCATGATATTTCTTGTCAGTTCAAGTCTTGGCGAACGAATGGTAGCATGGCGACCTTGTGTAAACACAACACACTATTCGCAATAAGTAATACACAAATACCAAGGCGCCGCGCGCCAGAATTATTTCAAAATATTTAATACCATATAAAGCAAAATCGTAATAACCAAATTTTCTGTTCACATGTAGTTGTTGCACTTGCATCTCTGAAACTAATTTCAATAAATTTTATTATTAATATTAAAATAATAAATAATGATTCATTCAATTGTTCCGCTGTTATCGTTCGATCCTGTTCAGGCATTCTTTTTAAATTCCTTCGTTATGCTCACATTCTTGCAAAAACACGGCTAATTATTATCGCGCACAAATTAATCACCTACATAAAACGATCACTCGATTCTTTGTATGATACTTAATTACGATAATTGCATGCACTTTAATTTCTTGCGATGAAGGAATAATATGAAAAAAATACAATCATGAATTATGTATGATCCGCTTTACACTCACGACGTGTCACAAATTAATAAATAATGAGCGACATACAATTCTGCAGTAATTAATATTTTTTATTTGCTAATTTGTGACACATCGCCAATGTAGAACTCATCATAGCTTATAATTGTATTTTTTCGCATTATTCATCCAAAATACTAAATCTGTCGCATACGCGCATTGTACACGCAATATAATATACGTATAAATTCCGCAATATAATATACGTGTGATAATAAATATTCAATATAATATTTAATCTTATTTATATCATCCTGTGTGGCGATTCGTGTTGCGCCGCAACTCTTAATTCGAAAAATAAAAAATCTTATAATGTTTAATATTAATCCTTTAAAAATCTATTCTTGATATTTAACTTATTCCTCTTTTCAAATCACTTTTGAAAATATAGTACAAGAAACAAGAGCCATTAATTTGCATTCACATATGTATAATCTTCTTTCGAAAATCAGTTATTAATCCACACAACTAAAACTGTGTCTTAAACTAAATTTTATTTGAATTCCTTAACTTCAATTTTGATTGCAAATATAACATAATAAATATTTAATTGATTTTCTAGATCAATTTATTAAATCGTATGCCTTTTAAGACTGGTTTCGATTAAAATTTTTAACAGAAATGCAACTGTAAATATGATTGCGATATTAAAACGCAATATTCTCGATTATATGTTAATACATTTGTCAGGCAAGAAATTGTATGAATATCATTGTATGATATCTCGAAACGTAACGAGGTCAATCTTAGAAGGAAAGAAATTAAGAAATTAGAAATTACGAAAAGCTAAGAGAACAATTTTTATCATAACCATGAAAGTAACATTTTTTGATGAATATAATAGTATTTCGCACGTTAAGAATAATTCATTTATTAAGAATTATTCATTTATATATATATCTAATTCTATTATCTTGTTTATATACTGTCTATGTTTATATACTTTTATACATACATATTTTTTTAATCTTTTCTTGATTCTCGCATATTACTTCTTTTTGTTTTATCATGTTTTGTCTAAAATTGCTATTCTACAAACTGTTTTAATATGCTTGTCAGCCTACCTTCCCGTATTTCACGGATTCGGTGATAATTATCACCGTGAGAAACGCCATGTATCACCGGGGGCGACCTACCTCGCGCGAGATGACGGTGGAGATGTAATGTAGTGGTGGTTGCCCGTTCTGAAAGAGGGACCACTACCTCCTCGCGAGAAAGAATGAAAGAGAAAAAGAGAGAGAAAGAGAGGAAAGAAAAAAGGACTAAACGAGGAATAAGCCGCCGCCGCCAACGCGAACGATCGAAAAAGGGAGAAGGAGGGAGGGACTGAGATAGAGAGAAAGTGAAGAAGGATGAGAGTGAAAGGAGAATTGAGAACGAAAAGAGGAGCGACGAGCGAGAGGTGGAAGACGGAGCGTTTGATTTACGCAACAGGTCATTAAATCAGATGTATTGGATGATAGAACTTTGCGGCGGAATGACTCCTCAGAATTTTTTTTTTCTAATAAGCTCTTAATTATTCCATCCTAAATCGTTGATAGTCAGCACAACTGGAATTTTGCAATCGCACGGTTGTACTAATTGTAACATTGCAAGTGGGTATGTCATATCTCGCAAATTTCTCATTAAAAAAATCACGTACAAAATATTATCGCGATGGTAGAACAGTTGTATCATATAGGTTCATAATTTTCGGTGCGTGCGGGAGGCAAAAGATATTAAAGTGGTATGTGAATCGATTTACAGCTATATATATTATAATGACTAAAGCGATGAAATTCCATCGATAAATTGCTGTTGTATGAAATATATGCATGGTTAAATATTAAAAATAACATATTTAAAGTATTTAAGAATATAATAAAATAATAATGTTACACACGAAACTATAATAAAAAGAGATATGTATATTACAATGTTTAATATATCAAAATAAGAAATGCCACAACAAAATTCAAAATTTGATTGAAATTATCGCAAATATTGTATCTTTAAATACACTTGCGACATTTAAACATCATTAAAAGAAAAAACGATTCCAATTTTCTGAGTAAAAAGATTTAAACGTGTTTATTACACATACATCTGTAATTTAATGTAAGAGAAAGATTATGTTATAAAGGCATTTTAAATTTGCGCGTCTTATTACTGAAGTAAAATATATGTACGAAATATTTAAGTCTTACGATCTCTTCCATGCTTTTATTACTACATGATACATCCAAAAGGGAATCAAATAAAAATATGCTTCTTACTTTGTTGAAAAATGTGTTTGCTTATCTTTGGATCGCGATCGCCGAGGAGTATTCGCGCGATCATTTATTCTACCTGTTTGAGGCAACGGTTCTCAACTTTTTTTTAAAACGTATAATAAAATTTCGTGAAACAGACTTAGTATGAATGGAGATTCCGATTTCTTAACATAGAAAATGATTTTTTAAAGGCTCGTAAAGCAGATTCACTTACCTAGAAAATATTCTTATGACACAGTGGCACAAAATGTCACATCGCTTCTATTAGTTCCAGCGAAAGTTGTAGGACCAAATAAAGAAGATGATAGATTACTGAACTGTCACGCGAACCTATTTGTCTGCTATTGTCCAAGATACATTCCTTTCTACGACATTGTTATATCATTTTATTTTCTTTTGATCCGATTTTGGGACCAAATAACCAAGAAATGCAAAAAATTTTCTAACTGCAGTCGAAAATTTGTATACTTGTGAAAAGGTAATGATAGATTTTGCTTTAAATGCAACGTTCATATTTATCGAAATGATTAATTTTTCATTTATGTTGCACATTGATTATATTGATCATTAATTTTGATAAAGAGAGAGAGAGAATATTTGTCTTTTTTTAAATACTTATCATTTGCCAAGTATGTACTTTGATCTTTTCTGTATATAATTTAGTAGAAATAAAAACAGTTAAGGATCTCGTAAAAGTTTTAAATGTTTATCATTCAATTCAGTCTAATCATTTTATATTTAGCTCCTCCTTAAACTTCACTTAGTTTCAACTAATATTTAGGAAAACGTCCCAACATATCCAAACGCATTCACGCCAATGGAGGATTAAATGCCCTATCCGCCATCCATCATCTGGACGTAATCCCCTAGTTCTCCAAAAATTATGACCCACCAGATCTTTTTTCTCTCACCGCCACCCAGACCCGATTACGTAGCTGACGTATTTCAATCGCGATTTACGCGCGAAAACGCGTTGGCGACCGATCCAGGAAGACAATTCATCCGAGCCTATGTAAGGTGCGTGCGTGACGGCGGCATAGAAGAATAAGACTGGGATGACTGGGAGATGGAGAAGGAGGAGGCGGAGAGAGTAAAAGTTCGCGACGTAATAAGAACGCGGCGAGAATCGTAGGATGCCACGAGGACCCGCGGCGGAACTCATTTTAATTAGAAAGAGTCCTTCGCTTTATCGAGTTATTCCCAAGCTTTTCCTCTCTTTCTTTCACCGTCTCTTTCTCTCCCTTTCTCTCCTTTACTTTTCAGGCCAATCCCTCGGTCTCTTCTTTTCCTTCTTCTTCTTCTTCTTCTTCTTCTTCATCTTCATCTTCCTCTTCTTTTTCCTCCTCCTGCCGGCTGCCTCTAACGCCATCGTGGGCCATATCCATGGAGCCGCCTTGGAATGCGGTTCTACGGGCCCATGGGGTTTGCACGACGACGTTGTATGGTGTGTAGTGCACGGGGTCTCTTTCTTCCTCTTTCTTTCTATCGCGCATCCGTCTCTTCACGTACGTCTCGTATGTGTTGCGCAGAGAAATACACATACGTATATATGTATACGCGTACGCACCATGGAAAGGTACCAACCGAGTCCCGGGAGGAGAGTTAAAGGAGACCTTGTCTTCTCCAGACCTCCAGCTTCTCCTTCTCCTCCTGCTTTTCTCCCAACTCCTCCCGTCTTTGCTCCTTCTCTCCTCCTCTCTATCTTTCTTTTCCTTCTTTCTTCAACCAGGGTCTGGATCCTTTGACTGGCGCGCAAGAGCAGAAGAAGGAAGAGAAGAAGAAGAAGAAAAAGAGAGAAGATGAAAGAGAAGGAAGGAAAAGATCGGGAAGGAAGAAGAAAGAAGAACGGGACCTCCGTGGAGTCGACCAAGTCCGGGGAGGTCCTTCCTTCCGAGGCATCGTACGAAACGGATAACCAGAGAGAAGAAAGGAAACGGCTCCTTCGTCGAGGATCAAAGAATATATCCAGAGCCTTTTTGCTTCTAAAGGATGCAGAGAGTCGGGCGCACTACGAAGGAGAAAGAGCTGGCTGCCGAAACTGCCCAGGTCGGATTTCGGGATTCTAGGGTAGAGCAAGGAACGAAGTTTTCGAAAGGAGAAAGAGAGAGAGAGAGAGAGAGAGAGAGAGAGAGAGAGAGAGAGAAAATGGTAGTGCTTCTCGAATGAAAATATTCCCGCGTGTTATGCCGCGATTATGGTCGTGCTGAACTTCCAACGAAATCACGTCTCTACCCTATTAAATGGTAAAAACTCGAAACATGCACTGTAAATTTGAACAAACCTATAAAACGAATTACTAAAGCAAAATCTTTTAGTGTTAATACTTTTTCGAGATAATTACCGAAGCTTGACACACATCTGTGTCCATTAAATCCCTCTTAAATCCAAAACACTGGCTTCGTTTAGCAGAAGAAGCAGCTTTGCAACTGTTGTAATATTCTTTAATATGACTGATTTAGATCTAATGAGGAATTAATAGCGTTCTTTATTGACAGAACTAATGCGCATTAAAACTATTGTACACTACTCTAATTAAATGTAAAAGTGAGATATCTGAATTGATAAAATACCCAATGTATATTTTATCAAATAGAACAATAAAATGTATTGAATATTTCGCGGTTTAATTTGTTTCTATATTTTTATTAAACGTACGTCTTTATGTATTTGTATACAATGGTTTTAAAGAGTGCGCGCTAGTTCTGTCATTGAAAAACGCAATACCAATCATATTAGAGAATTTTACAATCGTTGCAAAGCGTTGCAAATTAAATTAAATTAAATTAAATTAAATTAAATTAAATTAAAGCTGCTGTTTTCGCTGAACGCAACCATTATAAAAGAGTAGAAATGAAGGAAAAAAAAACAATATAGGACACAAAATTGTCATTGCTAATATCTATGTATAATATTTATTGGTTTATCAAAAGTACTGCTTCTAACAAGTAATAAATTCCAGTAATATTTCGAAAAAGACAAGAATGCATGTATTGCATGGAATGTGTAAATTAAGGTATAGTAGTAGGTGTGTAGAATAGATGGATGTGTGAATTAGGGTAAGAGAGAAGGCATTTAGCGTCTAATATCGCAGGTACAGGTTTATCTGGCTGCATTCCTGGCGGTAATTTTTCAGAAATTCATCTCTTTCTAAAGAAAGAGACTTGATAATTATCAAACATCATCAACGATAACAAGGTATCATCGATATGACGCTTAACATATATCTCATGGTCACCGAGTATATACGGTCAGTCAAATCAATCACGATGCTATTCCCATGGATATGCCTCGGCCAAGGTTCGCCAGGTTCTCTCTTTCTCTCCTCCCCCCCCCCATCCCTTCTCTCTCTCTCTCTCTCTCTTCTCACAAGAGTCTTTCCGTTCAAAATAGGGCAGGGCTATCACCGACGAGGCGAGAGAGAAAGAGGCGAAGGATTCGCGTGTTTCGCCTCCTGGCTACGCCAGTTCGTTTCGGCCGCAACGAACGCGGCGGTGGCGGCGGTGCGTTTGGGACCAACCGGGCCCCCTACACTTTCGGTCTCCCCCTCGGCCAGCTCCACCGCCGCCCTTTCATCCGTCGACCGTGCCTCTCCACGCACGTCTCCACAGCGATTCCCGCGGGCGCGCCTCCTCTTCACTCATATCCCTCCATGGTTCCCTCCATGATTCTTTTCATTTTCATTCTTGCGTTCGAAGATGTACTTACGAGCGTGGATATTAAAGATATTCCAAAGATAGTAGCTTCACGTGGAAAAATTTTGCTCAAGTATTTAAATACTTAGGTAGATGCAGATCTAGAAATAATTTTGTTGGACCGTAAAATAATTATAAGAATTTCAAGCATGATAAGCAATGTTGCAATAAGTTTTGATAGTCTAACAACCTTTAAACTTCTTACATAATTATTTTTATAATTATTATTTTATTATAGTAACGAAATTATTTTGAGATCTGCATCTAATTAAACTTTTAAATACTTCAGCCAAATCGTTCTTTTCGTGAATAGAATTCATGACACCATATCTTTACTACTTTCCCATATATCACTGAAAGAATTCAATTGTATGTCATTAATTTCGAGTTCATTTTTAGATGCAAAAAAATTCTTTTCAGAAAAAGAATTCTTTTTGTGTCTGAAAATGAATTTTAAATTGATGACATAACAACTGAATTCTTTTTGAATTCTCTGTATTATATCTGGGCTCATATTTTCAATGATAATTTTCATATCTCATAATACAAATACCGTAATATTCATTAAATTATAAACTAAACAAATTTATAGTCATAAATTTATTAAAATAAATTACTTATTTAACATGTAATTTAATAAGATATTCTCCAAACAAAAAAAATATATCTTTTTAATATGAGATACTAGTAAAATTTTTTTTATTAGTACATAAAATTCGTGTATAAAATTATATGAGCATTTTTTTTTTAAAGATAGAAAATATTGACAGTTTTGTCCAAAAAAATAAAAACAATAACAAAAAAAAATAACGCATAACAAATTATCTAATAACCTTATATAGCACTATTTTTAATAGAAATAATGACATTATTAGTTATATAAAATAACGAAAAATCGAATCGCAAGATTAAAGATATCACTAAACATGATAACAAGATTGCAAGAAAAAGAGATATCCTCGTCGAGTTGAGTTCAAACGAAGTACGTGAGAAGCGCGAGCTTGGAATGAACTTCCGCTGACTTTCCGGTGACTGCCAACAGTTGCTCATTGTACGCGGAGACGTTACCGATATGATATCGTGCGGACGCATCGATAGAGAGGAAGTTTACGATGACGCGACTCAACATAACTCGAATAAATAGGAAGGTTTGCCCCAGCAACTGGAGCTAAACGGACCTGTTTGCCTCGGCGACGCGAGCGGCCGTGTGAAAGTCTCGCCGCCTCGTTAACGCCACCCTTAAGACTCTCCTCGGTTCTGTCGTGCCATGACGAAGACGAAAATAGAGACGAAAGAGAAAGAAAGAGAGACAAGGAGAAGGAGAAAGCGAGTAGGCTTCTTAAGCTGGACCGAAGGAAGTTGAAAGCTGCGAAAGATGAACAGACGGTCAGATGCGAGACGAAAAAGGAAAGAACAAACCGCGCGATGGGAAAAGCAAAGCTCCGGGTCCACCCGCGAGGTACGGGGAAAAATAAACTGACAGAAGCGAACGTCGTTGCTTGGCAAATGAACCGTCGCGGATAGTTTTTCGTCGCTCTTTGTTCCGGTGTGTCACATGATTTTTCCCGAGAATCTCTTCAAATAGACACCCACGATTTTATAATTGTAATGCGTATAATTAGAAATCAAATTAATGTAAGAATTCGAACACGCAAAAAAATATTTTGTTGATCTAGCTAGAATTATAGCTATTTTTGTATCTGATAGAAAATTATGTATCATAGAATTTATAGCACAAATCTAAATTCTATCTCTGTCATCTATATGATTATATTATACAATACATATTCAATGTCGCAGTATTTTTTAGAAATTTATTTAATTTACAATATTTTAGTTATTTTTCGTACTTAGATAATTTTCGCTGTAACTGCAAGATCACTTTTTTTGAGTAAAGTATGAAAGTACACTGACGAATAGTGTAGAAAATAAAAATTAATAACCGAGTTTAAAAAAAAGGATAATTTCATGTACACGTACTATTAATGTCTCTTATTTTTATATTTAATCCTTAGTATACACAATTGAGTTAATCGCGTATTTCTTTCATAGAAAGAATGATTTTGCTGAAATACTTAAAAATTTAGGTAGACACAAATCTAAAAATAATATTTTGTTGGACTATCAAAATAAATACGTAAGAAACTCAAACATATGAACAATGTTGTCAAAAGTTTTGACATTGTAACAACCAGCTTTGAGTGTCCTATACAATTATTTTCAGATTTATATTTAATTAAACTCTTAGGTATTTCAGTAAAAATTCATTCCACGTATTTCTTTGAAACTTTTAAGTACTTCGTCTAAAACCGTCCGTTCCATGTATTTCTTTGAAATACTAAAAATTCCTGGATGAATAATGATCTCTATTCTTTCTATTTTTTTTTAAATACACAACTTTACAAATATTTTCTAAAGGTATTGTATATAAGAATCACTTTGTAAGTTTTGTGTACTTGTAACAATGATGAAATTGACCTAGGACACAAATGACCAATCGTGCGTGACAAAGGACCGGAAAATTATTGTGTACATTAAGGGTTAATGTAAATTAAAATAACTCTCCGATAATCTCTCTCTTTAAGGTCTAAAGCCTTTCGTCCGAATCAGAGATAGTGGCCTATTTTGGCAACCTCGATAGCCCGACGGTCACGTATCCAACATTTATGTCACATCCATGACTCAAGGTCTGTGATATTTCTGCGCCAAGTGTGCGGACGCGTTCGGCGGCGGACGAAACGTTTGATATCGTTTATTCGCGGCTTCCGTCGGAGAGCGACGAATAAAAAAAAAGGGGAATGGAAAAAGAAACGAAAAAGAAGTGTTCATACGCTCAAGACGAGACGACGCGCGACGCAGAGATAAAGAGAGAATGAAAAAAAAAAAGAGAAAAGGGGAGACAAAGAGAAAGAATGAGTGAGAAGGGGGCGGGGGAGGGAGAGGGAGAGGAACGACAGACAGAAACGCCTGTCCCAGAGGCAGAATGAGTCAGAGACTAATAAAATCGGCTGGACCCGAAGAGAGTCGCGGCGCTGCCGGGGCACTCTCGTGGTCCTCGCGAGCATGGGAAAAGGCCAGCAGATTCATTGACCGCGGGGGACTCCAGTTAGCACCGAGGTCTCTTTCAGTCCCTTCCTCCTCTTGCCTTCTCCCCACGGCCACTACCATTGTTTCATTAAGTTCGAGCCGAGGTCCGACACACGCGCGGCTATCCTTACGTGCGTGCCTCCGGCGAGTCGTTTTCCCTCCAACGCGATTACGCGTCTCGCTGTCGAATCGAAGGGAATCGCTCTATTCGCTTCGCGACTATTAATACGAGAGGCGATGGAGACCGATCAACAGGTAGTAATATAAGTAATATAAGAAACATTATGATTTTAGATTCGCCAGTGAGCTTTATGATTGTTTCTACAGTATGATAAAAAGTGATAAGATATTTTTTAATTATTTTGATTGTTGAAATTGTTAGATTGGTTAGAAAGATTTAGTAATATTTCAGTAATATAATGATGTTAAATTTTATCTGATAGTATATAGTATCTCGTCTGGGAAAATAGATACGAACTCTATAGTTGATTTCTATTCGAGGATCGATCTTGCTTTGGAGAGTGCAATTAATTTGATAAACGCGTCACCCTTCCTCATATCTTTTTCTTTAAATCATCCCACTTTAGTATTTCTTTCTGCCGGGCAATTTATTTTAAGCGATTACATACTTTTAGATTGGATAAACCCCCATAAAGAATCCCTTTCTTAGCACATGCATACCAATCTCCATAAAAGAAAATGGATAAGGGTCGAAATATTTCGAAATATTAAGGTATTTATTCGTGTGTCGTTTTCGATAATATATAACATAATTATTGCAATCTTGAGAAATCAATCGTTAGAGAAATATATTGTTTAGATATTTTCGAATTAAGTGGCTGATAAATAATGAATAAATAATAGATTGTATGATTGAAGTCGATACTTTTGATCAATGTTTATTATTATTACATTATATGAAATTAATAGATATCTATATTAATTGAGTTTTTTGACAGATTTAAAATCAATTTAACATTAAAGAGATTTCTTTTAATTAAAGAAAATTAAGCAGTTTCGCTGAGACTTTTTCAGAATGATATAGTCGAATTTTGAGAAGAAATTATCTTGATGTTGGATTAAAATGTTTAATATATTCAAAGTCACATAGTTCAATAAAGCTCTCTCACCAAATATATCCATTAAACGAAAAGACTGGCTATAAATCTAAAATAAAGGAAGCTATTATTAACTCTTGACAGACAAAATATTCCGTATATTATGTCATAGACCGTACCTCATTTTATAAGAGTGCCTTTGATATGTACATTCGCAAAGAATGTTTGACCCACAATGAGACAAAGAATGACCGGCGGTCAACGTTAGACAGATGCGATTATTAAGCTAAAGTATGTGCGGGGTGAGCCGTTCACTTTGGCAGGAAGTACTGGTATTCTCATCACTTTTACGGTCGTTAAAACAATTCTCTGGGCCTTTTTTGTTATGTTTTACGTTCGCTCCGATAAAAAATGGCGATGTTAATCCGAATTTTTTTTTACGCTCAAGAGCTCACTGATAAAAGATAATTTCGCGCATTCTCAGTTGTAAGAATTGTCAAAAACTATAATACTTGAAGATAAAGATCAATATGCATTTTATTTTATATTATCGCTACATATATTGTGTAAATTATATATCTTGTAGATGGTAAAGAATATTTTTGAATATTGAAGCTAACGAAACAGTGTTGCGAATCTACCTACCGTCGCATTATCTTGTCAAACGCGATTATGACAAACACTAAAGAGTATCAAATCCATTACGATTATTAGCGATTAATTAATCTCAATTAAAATATCGTAAAATCCACAAGCGTAACAACGCACAGTTCCTTAACGAATGAACGAACCATATTTATCTTAAGTAGATGTGAATAAGAATGAGAGAGCGAAAGGAAATGGGAACTGTAAATTATTTATAAATTATTTTTATATCTTTACGAGAGGGATAAGTATTTTTTTGTTGAATATACCCTTTTGATTCGAATATACCTTGTATCATACTTTGAATTTTTCACTTCAATGTAATTTATTTATCACTACGTTTACACGACTCGATTTACGCCGAAGTTACATCGATGTTATGAAATTGGCCACTCATAATTATTTCTCTGAAGAATGAAATGACTGTTATTGGCCAGTTTTATGACATCGATGTTATAACTTTGGCGTAAATTGAGCCGTGTAAATGTAGTCTATCCATTTTTGATTGAAGGCATAAAGTAAAACCACTCCAGAGTAATTTAAGTAAAGTTGAAAAATCGTGATACATCGACTGTTTACCATATTCATAATACGTGTATTTTGCTCGATTTATACTTCAAATAACATCGCATACACTATTATACTATCATACGTTGGTAATTTATTAAACTGTGTATTATTTGCTGTCTATGATACATCAATTGTTAATGACTAATTTATAGGATGTCGTGAATGTAAAGCAAATCGTAACTTAATATGATCGTATTTTTTTTTCATATTATTCATCTGCGAAATATTAAGATACATGCGTGTAATTATCAAGAGTGTTATACAAAGTGTCACGCAATCATGCTATTCATGTGTATTAACCGTTTTAGCGAGAATTATATGAGTGCGAAAGAATCTGAGAGGAGGAGGCATCAAGCGATGGCGAAGCAACGATGAGATAATTTTTATTATTTTGATGTTTATGGAATTAATCGTCGATCATTTTTTTTAAATATAATGATACTTTTTAAAATATCATTTAACTTCTATTATAATTTAAATATATCTGTATATTTTGCAGTTTGTATTACAACTCTGCTGCTGCGCATCATTGGTGAGTCAAATTATCTTTAACTTGAGAGATTCGTCAAAATTTTATTAAATGAATATAAAATATGGAGTTAAAAACGTAAAAATATTAATGATGTGTGTGTCAGAATATTAAATAGATTTTATAGATCCATCGCTTTGGAATGAATGGGCTAAGACAGATTAGCATTAATATTTAACTTTAAAAAATATTTAACTTTGTTCTATAATTTGTCTGTCAATTTATTGTATAAATAATGATTTACACGTAGGAAGTTTCCAATACATTTAAATTAGTAGCACTTAAAAATACCATGAGGATTTGATATGTTGATCATATTGTTTAAATGATTGTAATCAAATGGATTACAATTGATTAATTTTTTGAATTTATATTACTTAAAATATAAATTATATAGATATAAATATAAATAATAGATATAAATATAAATAATAAAAATATAAATAATAGAATATAAATAATAAAAAATAAAAGAGGGAAAAATAAAACGAAATTATTATAAATTATCATAAATAAAACGTATGTAAATAATATGCTGATATTTTTAGAATATAAAACTTGGTAACAAACCATAAGTTTAAAAAATATACGAAGTTAATTTTGAATAGCATAAATTATTTATTTCAATTATAAGAATCTACAACAGAGAGAGAGAGAGAGAGAGAGAGAGAGAGAGAGAGAGAGAGAGAGAGAGAGAGAGAGAGAGAGAGAGAGAGAGATAATAGATTGCGATATACATGTACATGAAGATTTATAGATTTGAACGCACAAAGTTCTATGTTTATTAACTTTAATTGTTTAAAAAGTTTTATAACTCAAAGGCATTACAATAATTCTCGTGTTTTACGTGTGGAATTTCACTTTAATTAATCTGTAAAGTATTATAAAAGTATATTACGGGGAATTTCATAAAAACATAAAAAAGAATTTAAGTACCTTTTTATCACGAAAACGTGCAATTATGTACCCCTGCCTGACATCTTCTCTCAAAAAATCGATAACACAATCGGACGTAGACATCTTCGGATTTGAAGTGAAATTGCGCGTAATTATTTCCACGTGCTCTTTACGCGATCCGAAGAATTATGCGCGGAACGTTCCCATTGGGTTCCCGATTTAATTAGAGACGGCGAGAAGAAACGTACGGGCTCTCTTCATATGCAATAGAGGATGATGTGGCGAGGATGCTGCTGTCTCACAACCTGTTTCTCGAAGGGAACGAGCGCCGAAACGAGAGGATCATTTGTTTCCACGTTTTCGTGCGGCACGCGGTTTCCCTTTCAGCCTCTCTGCGCATCCTCACAAATTGTCCCTCCTTCTCAGTTCTAAATTTGTCTTTATTTGGATTACAAGTTTCATTTACAAACAAACCGTTTCTTTTCAAAGTTCGATTTCCGGGAATGTCGGTTTCTTAGCGATATATTTTCATCCAATCATTAATTAGAAAAAAATAATAAGTAATAAGAAACTTACTTGATATATAAATTAAGTTTTAAATTAAGTTTTAAATTAAGCACACCAAATTTTCGAACAAGATTTCGGAAAAAGATCAAATAGACTTTCAAGTGTCCGAAAGTATCCTGCGCGCATCGAGTACTTTCTTCGCTTCAAATATTGGACGTTTAACCGTGGTATGCATGATATCCCGGAGTGCGCTTAAAATATTGAAATAAGACGGTCGTATGCCGCTTCTTGGGCCTCGCGGCAGAGTGCGGACTCTCGATCCCCTTCGGCCATGGTGTGTGGTTGGGACTTCGTTTCCACCCTCTCGTTCCCCGCGCCATGGCCGCCGGAGAAGCTTTCGTGTGTACCGCGTTCCCTCCCTTGGACTCTCTCCTTTCTGCCTATCGCTCTCTCGTTGTTCTCTCTCGTCGGAGATCGGCATTCCCCGCGGCAACACGAGGCCCTCGGGGTCTGTGAGGAACGCGTCTTTACGTCACGAGACGCGACGCGTAATTGGCTGTATGTGCGAGATGCAATTATTAGCGTCGCTAATACGGAGTTTCTTTGATGCATCTAAGATGCGTTGCAGTCTCAGGATACTTATCTTTTTGTAGTCCCCTTTGAATTTTTTTTTCTTTTTCGAATAATCTTCAAACTGATTTTAATTTTACTGCAATGGAATTTTTATTTTTCTTCGTAAATGATTTTATGTGAACGTTGAAAATGAACTGAGACAGAAATATATTAAAAACATTTTTTTTTACGTCTTCTTGACAAAATATATTTTTATGGAATGCATGTGTACCATAAAATGTGGTTTGATTATAATATCTTTAATATTTTGCAAAGTGCAACAAGATTGAATTATATATATATATTTTTTATAAAAAGATACTTTTTTATTCAATAGCATATTATCTAGTCTAAATTATTTTGTTCACGAGAACATGCAAATTAAAATCTTAATAGTTTACAAAACAGTCGTTAAAATATTTTAAGATAATTTTAGCAAAACACGTCACGAGAATTGCATCATATATAATTATGTAATAGCATCTGGTAATTGTGCGATGACTAAATGACACGGATGCAGAGGTCGCTGACAAGCGGTACAAGTATATTTATCTCCTAAGTGATAATGAGCATGACTAAACTATCAATGGTCAAAGAAAATTTAGAATTTGTTTACTCAGCATACGATAAAAATGCACATACGATAAAAATATATTCAAGGAGAACATGTTTTTAATCATTCCATTATATAGATTTATACATTAAGTTTCACAAATTTTCTTAGTTTACAATATAATATGCACGAAAAAATGAAATTAATATGTGTAAATAATAATAATAACTCTAACAATAATATAATGTTAACGATAAATAATAGTTACAATTTAAAAACTTAAATAATATTAAAAATGATATATAATATAACATATTTTTATTATATCAAAAATTAAGCAAAAAGGTATATTACGTAGAAAAAGATATACAAACAAAATGAGATTAAGGAAGAATTATTTCAAGTAGACATTAAGCGTGCAAACTAGGCATACGTACGTTTATTACAATGTGTATAATAAATCGATGGCGAAGTGAAAAAAAAAAAATAACGCATATGCGAGGGTCAAACCGACACCGAGGAGCGCATCTGTGCGTGATGTAAAGTGCGTTGCACGACAACCGGAGACCAACGCGGCGCGATTACTCATTTCCGAAACACGTGTCCAGACTGACAAAAATGCGCCCGTCGATTTTTTTTATCGATCCGAAGAAACGCTTTTTGAGAAGCGAGAATCGCTCCGTCGCGTTTCCGTTGACAGAAGGCAGAAAGCCGTACCGGCGTTTCTTCCTTGGAAAAAGAAGGCAGTACGTTTATCGAATTGTTTTCGCACACAATGAATTTTTTGCTGATAACGATATATGTATTATAACCATTTAAGACGTATACATGTCATCTAACAAGGAAATACAAGTGTTCCCCTCTATTTTAATAAATTGAGACTATATTAAAATATGAACAAAAAAGTAAGATATTATTTTTTAGTGCTTATATATACACTTGTATTATATTAATGCTTTCTCGATGTTAAACAGGTAAAATTCTCCCTTGAAAAAATTGGTTTCTTTATTTCTGAGTAAATATTGTCTGGAGTTAATATAAAGAAATATTTCAATTTTTAAATAAAACGTTTCTTATTAAAAATTTTTTTTTATTAAATGATTCCATGAAGGATGTATTTAATATACATCTATATAAATTCTATGCATTACACGATAAAGTATGTCAAATACGATGTCAACGAAAAACGAAAAAAATATATCAATTAACGTATCGATTTTTTAAATTCTATTTTTTCTTATTTAACATGAGTTATTAATATATAAACAATAATGATAGCAAAGAATATAAAGTGTATAAATTTGTTTTCTTTGTTAAATTATCACCTATATTTCTTGATAAATTAAATCTTTATTTGAATAAATATATTCCCTATTTAGAATAAAGATATGACTCATTAATATATATACATCTCTTACTTACAATAGATTTTTTTAGAATTCTCCTTAGCACGTTCTTAACATTCTACTGTGAGTCATCATATACATATTTTCTTGTGAAAGATCGACTGACGGCTTTTGTAATGTTGCTTTTAAACGTACAAGAAACGCTTCGCAGCGGGCGAACATATTGGGGTTCTACATTCGAGACAGATTTTTGATTACTTTGAGCAATACGCATTGTCGGATTGCTACATCTTGGATATCGTTGCACCATACACGCGAATAATCTCGATCAAGCGTGATTTTTTTGCAAGGCCGTTTCGCGGGAAATGATGATCGTGACGCGCGTATCGAGATTTGCACGTAAAACGACGTTACGTAAACACGTTACGCGTTGCAATTTGCAACCGGAGAGTTGCGTATTCTTTCTGTATACTCGGTCGGCATTCGTGCTAATGTATTTCTTGCGGAGTCGATATTATTGCTGCCGATTCGAGACGAGGGACGTCCCGCGTAGCCGATGTCTTTGCGCGCGCTAGCTGCCGCGGTACACGCATTTTTCATCAGCTGAGGCCTTATAAGCTTTTTGCGAACATTAAGACAAACGTAAACGACCCGTCCCGCCGTCGACAGTCGTGGAATTTCGCAAGCGGTTCCTTTCGATTGTTTAATCGCGAGCGTCCCGCACGCTCTCGGATGTTATCTCATCGTAATAATCCGTAAACGTATTTTCGCGAAATAATCTTGGAGAGAGAACGTTGTGTCAAAGCTGAAATTTATCGCGAGACATCAATCGTCAGATTTTTGAGTTTGCGAAAGAAAGTCGTTTTAATTGCACCCAATCTTTTTCAACACCTTTTGAAAATAATTATTTCTACTTAATCCTTTTAATGTATATATTTTTATCAAAATAGCTATACGTTTTTATATTTCATATCTTTATAGATATAGACCCAAATGCGCTTATAATAATGATAGCACATTTTTAGCATGTATAAGTTTGCATTACATATATTACAGAATTTAGAAATAAAAGTAAAAATTTTTTATCGGTAAAAACATGTTCTAAACGCGAGTCATAATGTGAAAAATGATATATGATACGATATATTAATAATAAATACATATTAATAATAAAAACAAAGACATTATTAGAGCAAGTTAAACTTATTATATTAAATTAGAGCAATTAAATTTATTATTGGCTCTTAATTGACTTTTTTATACCCCTTTAGATTATTTATTTATTTTCAGATATTTTTCACATATTTTTAAGTTATATTGTTAAATTTATTACGTTAAAATAAATTTTTACATTAAAGAAATTTATTTAAATTATTCATAAATTATTAATCAATTATTTGTTCTGTTTAAGTTGCCAGAAAATTTTTAAAAAATTAACTGCTCTAATTTTTTTCTCGCAATTTTAATTTTACAACATTACTATTTGATGTAAGTGGCAGCATTTTATTATCAGAAAGTATTACGTAATCGATTACGTATTTCTATTGGGACGTCATTCTTCGCTTCTCAAAAATAGACTATAAAGGATATAATCGAGAGATGCGATTTTCACGTAGTATAGGCACACATATATATACAAGCGATACCCGACGCGTGGAACGGTCACGCGGGCACTGAGCAGAGAGAATCCGCCGGAGTAGGGGAGTTCATTCATAAACGCCCGAGCAAAGGCGTCAATGGATGCGCCTGCGAGCGAACGAGCAAGACAGCATCCGCGTTTCTTCATGCCTGCCGTCCAACCGCACCGTCGCGTCGCGTCAAACTTTTCTTTCTCTCTCTCTCTCTTTCTCTCTTTCCTATAAGGGCATTATTCCTTTTCTTACCTTCGTCTCTCTCTCTCTCTCTCTCTTTCTCTCTCTCCTCTCTCCCTTCTCTCTCTCTCTCTCTCCTCTCTCCCTTCTCTCTCTCTCCTCTCTCTCTCTCTCCTCTCTCCCTTCTCTCTCTCTCTCCTCCCTCTCTCTCTCTCTCTCTCTCTCTTGTTGGCCTGTCTCTTTTTTTCAATTCCTCCGCTATTCTACTCTGTCGACTATCTCCGACTTACAGCACGAGACAACTCTCTCTATCACCACAGTTGTACGGAATGCAACGGTCGGTCTATGGGGATCTTGCATAGCAGGTGCATATTCATCGTTTTCTTTCTTCTTGATGCACTTTTCATTCGAAATATTATTTTTATCTATTATAGGGATTAGTACTTTTGCCGATAGTGAGCATTATGCTGTCTTTTTTTAAATATTACAGGATAAAATTAAAGTATGAGGTATCTTTTAAATTCTTTTTTATCAAGTCTGATTGCAAGAAAAATAATGAAAGTGCTCTATTTCTTTGTGTATTTAATTGCAAAAATATGAACAATTTTTTTTTTTTTACTGAAAGACAGATATTAAATATATCTTTTTATTTCACTTAGAGAATTAATTGTTTTGCATTTTTATTTGTTTTCCCCAATCTCTCTTAATTTAATTTTTTACATTTTCCCATTTACTTCATCACTTTTATGTAAGATGTAATGTTAATTTATATGTTTGTTTCATTTCTGCAATTTAATCTCATTTTATTCCTTCATGACGACACGGATCGACAATGATTCATTAAAAATTCTAAATACATTGAAAGAAAAAATGGTTGCAATTAGTATAATTTATAATGCTAATTTATTATTTAACAATTTTTTAATTAAATATTTAATTTAAAAATTTAAATATTATTATGATTTTTTTTTATCATACAATTATCACAAATATACCAAACACTTTTCGGTTTAGATTAATTCATAACCTGAAGAACATTTCATATGCTTAAACGATATAAAAGAAGAAAAATGCAACTGAAATAGTTCACTAGTATTCACGTTGCTCATTACTTCTTCGTTCGACTTCTGATGTATTCCATCGATATATCGACAGTCCATTTCACATGAGTATCTCAATCGATCCCATTTGATAATCGACTCGTCGTGAAGAGTGAAAATGACGGGATGAAAATATGGTCTTAGAAATATTTTGAAGTCCACTTATCATCGTGGAACATCAAGCGTAGGATAATTTACAAATGACAGAGAAGAGACGTCAGTATTCCGCCATGTCAATATTCCTCTTAATATTCCTCGAGTAATGCGTGGCAAAGTGACACGCATTTTCTCTCTTATATATCAATATATGCCATTAGCACATATCCGTTCGTATATACGGCATACGTATCGAAATTACACGCGTAACTGTCATGCATATCATTCTTTGAAACGCGAAAACAGATTCCGATGGCCTCGTTTCCTTTTTGTCTGTCTCGTGAGATATCTTAAGTTCGTTTGGCAAATTTGACCCTCGGATAAGCACATTATTTCGCGAACAACTGAAACATTGAAAATAAGTACGGACGCAATTTGCACTAACTGTGTGAAATGGCCATGATTTTTTTATCGTAACTTCTACCGACAAATTTTCTCAAAACAAATAATTTTTAGATACAAATGTTACAATAGATGATTTTGTGAGAAAAAATTCAATTTAAGAGCGTTCAATTTACGAATGCATTCCGGCGAACGCATAGCGCGACGAGTTTGGAGTTCACCTGTATTTACCGACACATTTTTTTGGTGGAGTCAAATACCCGGAGCTCTCCAGTATACCAACGTTGGTCATTCACCCTAAAGTCGACCCCGGACTCGTCCCGATACTTCGCGTGTTTCTGTCGCGGTGCACGATATAGCGCCGCAAGTCGCACTGCATTATGCGCACACGCACGTGTTACGCGATCGCAATTACGCATGTCGCTATCGGCGCCGACATTCGCCGAAACGCACCTCGCACCCCACGTATTCCCTCATCGCGATCGCATCTGTCGCGTGTATGCGACCACGTAACGTAAACGTACACATATTACAACGGCGACTGCAGAGCGTAGGCGTGTGCTAAGACGTTCTCTCTCTCTCTCCCTCTCTTTCTTTCCTTCCTTTTACTCTCTTTCTCTGCTCATTCTTCTCCCCGGGCGCGCCAGTGATAAGTGCATGCCGCGAAAAACGAAACGCCGGATGTGACGTCACCGCGCCCCGACATATTTGCGTGCGCGACGACGGTAACGCAACTCGCAGCTGCGACTGCGACTGCGACTGCGACCGCGGCGGCGCGATGAAATGCATCCGTGAGATTAGGCACGCAAAAATGATCGACGACGGCCCTTTCATCTCCCGTTGAACTTTTCATATCCGTTTGCCTGATTAAACTGGAATAATCTGTATGATACAGCTTTAGCGTAGGTCGCGAGCGTAGATGAAGGACAAGTGTAAAAATTCATTTGTACGTTTTGAATAATTCATGACGAATTTTTAAGAATTTTAAAGATAGTATTATACAATATATATATTAAAAAACTCTGAATCCAAAATTTATGAATCTCGTATTTTATGAATATTAACATCTCAAATTATCCATATTCAATTTTTTAATTAAAATATGTAAAATATTTAGCTCGAGACTGCTAAGCAAAAATCAGTAAAGTTTGGGAAAATAAAAAAATACACGAGCAATGTTTATTGGATCTTTAAAACTAGTTTATTACAATATACATTAAGAATTAAACTAGTTTTATTATATCTATAATATAAATTAATCGGAAACGTTTCGACTGTACTAACAATAAATCTTCTTCAATCCATATACGAAAAATAATTAAAAATTCGAAAGAAAGATATAATGTATCAAAAAACATGAAATCATCATATTTGTCAACTTTGGACTTTGCTTTTTCTCGATGTCCAACGACGAAATAGTTCAACTCACTTAATAATACGATGACATTAAAGATTATCAATTTTATATAATTTTATTTGTAATGTTAAATTTATTATGTTCAATCTGTGATATGGTTTCATGTTTTTGATATATTATATCTTTTTTCCAATTTTTAATTATTTTTTGTATATGAATTAAAGAAGATTTAATATAATCGAAATAGTTCCAATTAATTTGTAAATAAAAAACTAGTCTAATTCTTAATGTATAATGTTGTAATAAACTAGTTTATTTTTAAAGATCCAGTAAACGTTTTTTAAAGATCCAATAAACGTCGTGTTTTTTTTACCTTTCCAATTATTTATTTTTTAAATATTTATTTTAAAAATAATTTTTCAAATAGTTGTTAATTAATACATTTAACAAAGCGATTATATTATTATTATTATTATATTTATTATATTTATTATATTTATTATATTTATTATATTTATTATATTTATTATATTTATTGTAGCTTGATTCATTAACTCACTTTCTTCCTCGTTTTAATTGTACATTTGAATTCTCTTATTGATAGCATTAAGTATATCTTTTTCGAGAAGAAAAAAAATCTAAAGATAATATATCGAATGTTGTGTTAACAATATTGTACCTAGCGATTAAAATACGTAATGTTTTAAAATATCATCGAGATAGAATTAAACTATTATTGCATATATATATATAATAATGGAATAATAATTACGAAGAACCGAGTGGAGGAAATAACTTCTTCATAATTTCTAAGAAATATAACCGACAGCTATCTCTAATATATGAATTACTGAAACGCATTCTATTTCGTTTAGAAACTTAGCGGGTGCATATATGGTTATTTTCGAATTTCCGCTCTTTTCCACAAAAAAAACTGTTCTGTCATTGTTCTGTCAACCTACATAGTTTTCCTAAGGTTACGCAATCGGTTTTCAAATGACAATAGATCTCAAATGGAAGATTTTGTCAATATGACGTGTAATATAAATACTTATTTTATATATATTTATGTTAATATTCATGCCCATAAGTTACTAATGAAAAATTTCTTATATTCGGTGCATTTGTATTTTAAGAAAATTTGCTCTCTTTTTTTATCTCTCAAAAATCTTTGTCTTTAAACGATTAATTAAAACATTTCGCTTGTAGCACATACAGCATTTTAATATCTAACAGACGCGACTCGCAATCTCGAGGCACCGATATCCTATATCGTCTCTAGACGCTTCGAATGATCTAAAGGCGCCATTGCATACCTCCAAGTGCATTAGAATTCCACACGAAAGCCGAGACGGGATGAATACTAGAAGCAAGGAATGTGATGCAAGCTGAAAACTACTTAATTGTATAATTTAGAGTTTCCTAATCTCAGAATAGATTTCCTATTATTACATCTTTTAATATCTTCTAAAATAAAAAATGCGTAAATAAAAATAATAGATCTTCGTTATCTTTATTTGTTCATTTATTCTTCGCTTTTGAATAATTCAAAAAAATTATGAAAAAGAGTTTTCTTATATTTTATGTACTTCAAATTACATAAAACAACGAATTATGTACTTCAATTACATAAAACTTTGGCGATCGGCATTCTGAAAGATGTTTATCAGGAAATTTTATACGATTAAAAGTTGTACGATGAATCTTTATGAAGCACGTCTCCGAAGTAGGCAGCATCCGAATGAAGCAAGGAGTGGCCGCGAGAGAACAATTTCCTGCTCACCGTGCAGGTATAAATGATCCATTGAATGTGAAGAGCGTTTTACGTTACATTGTTTTTACTTGGAAAAATGGAAGGGCTCATAACATTACTCAAAAAATCTCTGCAAAATTTTACAGCACACTTTTCAAGTAGTATATTAGATCACTGCATATGAATTAACAGCCATTTTATATAATGATTTTCAGATAAATTCGAGGAAAGAGAATGTATGTAATCGAAAAATATTGAGAAATCTATTTCTCAAAAAAATTTTTAATTGAAAATTTTAAATTGAATATTGCACATCGATACATGAAGAGAACGATTTTGCTAGCATATTTAAAAATTTAATTAGATATACACCTGTGTGAAAATAATTTGTTGGACTATTACAATAATTATATAGGTTAAAACTGGTTGCTAGAATTTTTGCAGCATTGGTCGTCATGCTCGAATTTCCTACATAAATATTTTGTTCAACGAAGTTATTTTCTGATCTGCATCTATCTAAATTTTTAAATATTTCAACGAAATCATATGCATGCAAATATATAGATAATTCATTGAATTAAAGTGCTAATTAATTAAGCGTTGTAAACGTTAAGCATCTATGACGTTGTGTTGTAACTAACTAATATCGCAGCTACTTTCATTGGCTCGTAGCCCGCGCGATTCGAAAACCGCATTTCTTTCCGTTCGTGGTCCAGCGAATCGCCAAGTATCCCGACAGAAGAGCGATTGCACAAGAGAAAAATGTCGGGAGAAAGAAAGTGAGAGAGAAAGAGAGAGAAAGAGAGACAATAAAGGTGCGTTCCTCCGGCGAGCCATACCAGTAGTAGGTGTGGGAGCGAATGCGATATCCCGCACCCACGTGCAACCACGCTAAGCTTGTAACTCGGCATTGTTAAGTATCTTGGATGCAAGTATGTAGACACGGTATCCGGATACTTTGAGCCCGTATAGAGTACCCTTACAGAGTATTTAACGCTAAATATGACGGATCCGCTCTCGTACGTATGAAGATTGACGGCTATATTTGCGCTGAACTACGATCTTTTTGTGTGGCTCGCGTTCCTTCGATATTAAAATGCTTCCATTTAATTTCATTTTACATTGTATTCAGATTTATCGTAAATAAAGACATCATGGATCTCGATGTCTACAATCCGACAGCGCTTCAATTAAATATTCTAATTATATTACAAAGCGACTCGCTGTCAGACTCGCTGCTCCTCGTAAGTGATGCAAGTCTCGCGCGCATAATCAGGATCGTTGATTCCCCGGTTCTGTAGGGTAACCACTTCCTAGAACGCTAATTACTATTATCGTAGCGTTATCGTTTGTACTATCGAGGAGACGTTCGCGCCGCATGCGAAGTCCGCGCAGTCGTACAGAATGAGGAGTTGCGTGACGAAACCTTGTTGCATTGAGGAGCACGTCGAGCAACAATACAACTCAGCATTACCGGCAATCAAGTATTATCTCTGTAATTACCTTCTAAATTGTCTCATTTTACAAGACATATAGATGACTTTTAACAAAGAAATTGGTTCCAAGCATCTATTATATGTGTGCTTTAAACACCTTATTAATTTTAAAGGTTTCAGAAGATATCTACATAATCTTTATTAATCCACTATACTTTTTACATCTCTCTCAATTTAATAACAATAAATATATTTATTATTTATTTAGCTTAATATCTTGTCAATTCATACGTATTTTAGATTTTAATATTGCTCTGTTAAGTAAAGTTTTTTTAATTTATAATGAAAAATATTCTTCATACTAGAAACAAAATTTGACAAGTCATTTCTCCATTTAGTCATTCTTTTAATTACTTTTTTTTTATAAATTCAAAATTCATTAAATTATATATAGCTGTATTTCTTATAAAATGCATAGCATTAAGAATAACTATAAATCATTTCTAATGAGAGAGAGAAAGAGAGAGAGAGAAAGAGAGAGAGAGAGAGAGTGTGTGTTAAATCTGCATCTCAAAGATCCATGTGAAAGAATTCGAAACACTTTGAATTCTACATCTTGAACTATTAGCATCTTTTGTGGTGGAATGCGGTATATATATATTTGTTCAAGAGGAATTTAAGAATAATTTAAGAGCACATGTCGCACGTTTGAGCTGCATACATTTGATATTGATTCTGCTGTATATTTCGCCGGTCGCTGCGCCACATGATTCTCTTAAGGCGGCAACAATGCGTACGTGTATGCATGTGTGTGCATGCATGCTTATGGTATTCAAAGCCTAAATAACCGGCTACGTACCGATAGCGGTCACGTAGAACGCAGCTGGCTTCATTCACAAAACTCGTATGTTATGCTATGCACCGTAACCCGAGTTTGCATTTGATTATTTCACTTTCTTAAATTGGTATAATGGAGATACATACCGTATCATTAGTTAAACAATATGCAATGGAATATGTCACGGAATAATATGATATAGTAGTCTATTATTAAAGTATATTATTTAATACAATATTAGATAATCATTATAGATGCATTATTAAAATATACATATTAAGATTTAATAACTTCAATACTAGATGATATATAACTATATACATAATTAAAACTTTATCAAATATTAGATAATATACTTTTAAATAATACAAAACCAAAGTATACATTTTATTCTAGATACTAGAAACACGCAAAATAAAACAGAGTACAAATCAAACGCGCTTTTCATCGGAAGTCTACGTTGAAATTCCTATCCAGGTCATTCACTGATACTTATCGTTTAATTATCTATGCGCTTTTGCGGTAGATAACGTATATGGTTAACGTTTCCCTCCGTAGACCGATATAACATGCCGTGTTAATCAGCGAAAGATTAAAACTGTAAACCGCTAAAATATACGTAATGTATTTCAGTCTCCAATTCATGTAATCGTTAGCACATGTTTTAAAATCAAGGAACGGATATAAAAAAAAAGTCTACGCAAGAACGAACGAAAATCTACGAACATGTGTTTTTTGGATCTCCGTTGATCCTTTAAATATTTTGATTTTTTACTCGGGCTACTCGAGATATCTTTCGATAAACCATCAGGAATCTCGACGTGAGAAACATTTGATGTACCTGATGATTCTTCACACATTTCATATTGTCAAACAAATAACGACGCTCGAGATTTCACATTAACGATTGATTTATCAGACTCCCGAATTTATGTATTTTTTAATATACCGTGAGAATCTTGAGGAATTAATTTCCAAGCTAAAGGAAACTATACTTTACTAGAATTTAATACCATGAATGCGACATCGCATTCAAAATGTAAAGATCGTAATTTTAAATGGAAATTCTAAGATTCCGTTGTGCTATTAATAAGCTAAAGTACATTTTCCTGTACAATGTCGAGACCGTCGAGATCGTATCGGTTTTAACTGTTGATTTAGAGCTACAACCGTCGCTACACGTAATACGTGATGTAACACTACTATTCTAGGACACTGGTACGGAGGGCGCGGTTTCTTTCGGCGATCAGTTGAAACCGAGCCACGGAAGAAAACTGGGCTTTCGAGATTGAAAGCCGGTACTAATGATGGTCCAATTGGGATAGGTTTGGGGTGAAACCCGGTTTTAAATCTAGTTAGATTAAGCTAGGGAGGTCTCTAATGTGGCCGCAAAGGAATTCCAGGCAAGATCCCATAGGCAAAGTGAAGACGTACATCTATTTATCGAAAGGGAATTTCAACCTAGCTCGCTGGTTACGAGTGATAGTGTAAAGGCAGGACATTTAATTTGTCATGAACTTTATGGGCCCGTCACCTTTATCGAGATGTAATTAATTTCTTACACATCGCCCGATTAACTCTTCTTTCGTTTAGAATCCTTATGTACATAAAATAAATGTAATCACGAGATCTTTATTTTCTTTTAATTCTGCAAATTAAGTCTAAATAAAAATGCTATATACATATATCGACTATCGTAAAGTTACAGTCAGACAAAGTCTTGATCAAAAGTATAAAACACCTCCACAAATTGACGTAAACGTTCAATAATGAAAAATAAATTTAAAAAGTAAGTTAAAAATAATGTTTTTATAACTATTTTACTATTTTGTTATTTTTCCTTTGCATTTTATTATCGCTTTCTTCAAGAAAATATAATAAATTGAGATTGTTTTATAATTCCCATGTACTGTTAAAGTTAAAGGAGCAACGGCAACTCAATCTTGAGTTATGTAGGGTGTACTCTATTAAAATAAGGTAACAAACTTTGGGACCGAGCTCCTCACACTAAATATAAAAAAAAGTTTATATAAACATATGTACGCAAATTCATTGTTACTGACAATATAGCTCAAAATGTTTGTTAATACGGAAAATTAAAAAGTAAATATTTATTATTATTTAATATTATTAATTTTTAATTTTTAATTATAACAAATATTTGAAGTGTCTTCCATTTGATTCAATGCACGTTTGGACTTGATAAATCATGGACTGTCGCACTCTTTCAAAAATCCTGGGACAATTGCGAATGGTGTCATAAGCATCAAAGATCCGTTGGCGTAATAGATCTTCATTGGCGATTGGAACTTCATAAACTAAGAACTTTAAGTTTCTCTACAGATGAAAATCTAGAGAATTTATATCATGGGTCATACTTAAACATTTTTGATATCTCAACATCATTAGATTTATGTATATATGTTCATATAAACTTTTTTTTAAGTTTTGAGGAGATAATCCAGGAGATAATAATATTAAACAGAGTGTAACTAAAATAAGATAAAGTTTGTTACTTTATTTTAGTTACACCCTGTATAATATTTTATTATTTTTAACTTTCGTATGTGTCAAAATGTTAATTAATCTATTTCTGTTGATAGTTTCAAAATAAATAATCCATACGTATGCATTTCGTAAATAATAAACTAAAAATTTGAGTCTTTAATACATTTCCTTTAGTTAAATTGTTTAACTTTATTTTAGTTAAGTTATAACAAAATATTGAATAGATTCAGTGCCGATCTACAGACATGATTAAAAATAATTTAAATTGGATATAGTTTGACATTATGAATAATTTAACATACACTTTATCTGAGGGTCCTGAGAACGACTTTAGGAGCTTGTTCTTCGGATGTTTTCAAGACATCCCTTGCAGGTCTGTGCTGCATAAGCTTATAGCCAAGGCTTAAGTAAAATGCTTTGTTTATTTTTATTAGTATTTACTAAATTATTTAATGTACACGAGAAACTCTATTCAAAATCTGAGATATTTTAGATGCCTACTACACGCACAAAGTTATTGTAAAAGAGATTGTTTTAAGATTGCCAGCGTATATAACATCTCATGTCCTTCACTCGCATTAATTAGCCGATCAACCTACATTGAGAGGAGACGGCGTTTAAATCTAATTCGTCAGACACGACGGGCAAGATAGAGGAAAACGGCAGGCGAGATAAAGCACGATCCCGGCCGATCTAAGATTGTATCGTCTCTACTGAAGGGCGCAACGTGCATGTTCTCCGTGCGTGAATGGATTCTGGGAAGGCGCGACGCGTCGTTCGTTTCTTTTTTCGTCAAGTACTGACCGTGGACCTTGGGTTAGGAGCACGTTAGGATAGGTTGGATCGTTTCCACGTTGCCCCTTCATACAACTCGACGGGAACCCAGGGTGATGCATAGGACCGCCGTCTTTCTAAGTTAGGCTAGTCTCAGGACCTTTTAACTTGCCCGCATCAACAGAGGTGACCGGCCGCCGTCCATCTCTCTCTGTCTCTCTCTCTCTCTCTCTCTCTCTTTCTCTTCTCCCCTCTCTCCCCCCCTTTAAATCATTCTTTCTTTATTCATCCGTTTCTTTTCTCTCACTCTCATTCATGCCACGTAGTAAATAGGAAACGTCACGGCGGAAGGAGTTAACTCATGCGGGCACGAAACGTGCGTGCATGTTATTTGCTCTCGCGCTATCGTGCGTGCGTGCGTGTAAGCGAGAACGGGATTGCTGTTTGATTTTGTATGTGGAGCGAGCTATCGCAGTTATAGGACGTTATCTCCCTCGTGGAAAATCTTCGGCAGACGGTATCAACCCGCAAATTGCCAATATCGCCCAGTCCCAGGTTTTTTAATTCTTATCCACTTGTTCCAACGCTCTGAGAGAACTGGGGATTTAATTCTTATCTAGACAAACCACTGCTGTAGATTTCATGGCTAATGGAGTTGATTTTTTAAAAATTAAATACATTAAATTATATACAATTTTAAATGAAATACAATTGTTATTTTTCAAACGACATAATTAGAGTATCTACGTTTTCTTCAGAGGAATAACTGTTTTGAAATAATTTTGAACTATTATAAATAGTAAATTCTCTCGTGTTGTCTCATAGATAATATCTTAATGGGTGATTTTCCCATTTGAAATGCTAGACGACATTTCGCACGCTCTGCTCGCGTGCGATGTTTACGCGCGCGATCACGTCGAGAGATTTCTTTTAAAGGATAAGTATTCAGATAAAAGATAACTGCAGCTGATTTGGGTTGTTTCCTTGAACGGAAAAAAACCTATGTATGTAGATCCGTCGTTAACGCACGAGACACGTTGTGCATTAAGAATTCGTCGCGCTTTGAGAAGACATGCATACAGAAAAATATGTCTAAACACAAGATCATGCTAGAACGTTAAATACGCATTTCCGTTGGGGGATCATCTCTGAAATGTTACTGAGTTAGCAAAGTAAAGCTATTTTTTGAGCATTTTTCTGAAAATTAAACATATTAGAATATACTTTGCATTTAAAATGTGTTTATTTTATATAAAAATAACGACGATTTATTCTGACAAAAATTATCTGAATAAATATTATAACGTTTAAAATAAATTATGGAAATTAAAAATAATTTATTAATATTACTGGAACTAGTGATTTGCTTCGGAGGGTTCAACATTAGAATTTCGAATCTTTGTAGATGTTAAACTTTGGCATTAAAATCTTCGAAGATTGAAGTTTCGAAGTTTCGATATTTTATTTTTCAAAAGTTCACAAAATCAAAATTATACAATCATTAATATAACTAATTTAATATAGCTAATAATAACGAATGTTTTTTTTTATAAAGAAATATACAAATGTATTTACGAATATATTTCCATTTTTTTTATTCACACAAACATATTTTTTTAAGCTTTGAAACTATGAAAGCACTTTAAACTTCGGAGTTTTAAAATTGAAGATTCAAATTCCTTCGAAGTTGCGATTCTTTGAAATTATTGTAACAAAAAATAACAACCCTTAATTATTATTCCTATTATATTTCTCACATTATTTATCGCGCACACTTATTCATCATTTATTCATTTGAATAATTAAAAATATTAGATTGTCATAAATAGAAAACTTATGGAAATACATAAAAATTACATTCGCACATTTTTATTGCTAAAATTTAAGATTAATTTTCCGTTTATTAAAATATAAGATTCTTCTGGATTCTGATGAATGTGTCTATTTCGAGATACAATCTTGTATCGTGTAGAAACGAAGAATCTCTCTTGCGTAACAAAGTAAATTATAGCTTGAAAAATGTTAATCAGCAGATACAAGGATAGGCGCGCTGCCGGATAGAATCTACACGACGACGTCGGGAAAATGGAGAAAAATATGGGAAGAGTGGGAGACTTGAGGACGATATAATGATTTACGAGTGGCGATAGTATGATAGTTATAGGCGATGATTGACTCCGGCGCTTCGTCATTATCATTACGCGAATATGATGCTCGTAACACATTTATATAATAAAAATTATATAATCTCTCGATATTTATGTACGGAATTAATTAGACTAGCTTAATGTTATAATTACGCCCGGAGAAAAATTAAATGATCTTTATTTCCTGTGCTTATAAAACAAGACTGACGAAACTCCATAATTCAAATAGAAACTGATAATCAATAATAAGTTACATTAGACAGCTGTATGAATAAATGAAATAAGCAAAGAAGCGCCAAATACGACCGATTTCTTGGTGTCTTAAATATTTTTATATAAATTTTAAATACATGTTTATATAAACTGCGCGATTATTATTGTACTTGAAATGCAATCGCAAAAGTAGTTGCTGAAGTAGTAATATCACAAATTTAATTGATCGTCAATTTAATGAAAAACTGATAACATCTTACTAGAAGTTTAGCAAAGCTTCAAACATATAATAATAGAAAAACTAGAAACATACAATATAATTTTCTCTTTCTTACAAAGTTATTTAGCTAAACTTTAACATTTGAACATGAGTACCTATACTTTTCTTTATTTATACTAAATGCTTTATCACAATGTCACGCTTTTCATTTAACCTGTCGGCTTTTTCGTCGCAAGTTCAAAAATAAAGACGTACATGAATGTTATGGCGAAAAGGGAGCGATGGCGCACGCGATAAACGATGTTCTGTCATATGTTCGATAATCTATGGAACCGTCACCACTTTTATAAACACCACGTGAGTATAACTTGGTATTCAAGTATTTCTTTATCGGGGAGGAGCGGAAGCTGTTATCGTTTTACTACAGATAAAACATAGTATTTTGATATACTTAGTTACGAGATTCGTTAGAAAGGGTGTGACTATTTAATAATCGCCGTATCGCTGTTGCGGCTCACCCTTTCGTAATCGTCTTCGTCAAATGGAAAAAAATTGTTATTTACTGTCTACATAGACGATGTTTATATATTGCTACTTGTGCACGTACATGATATCACTAACCCAATAGTTTACGTAACGTAAATGTATTATTTAATTTTTGGTTTGCTAAATAATCTTTTTAAAATTTGGAAGAAAATATAGAAAGGCACCATATCAGTCGTTATATTTGGCGATAAGTGTCTCGAAATTCATTTAATAATGGCCTTTAGAACTATTTTCTATGTGATATCGATAATTAATTTCAGCTATTTAAATATATGTATATTTGATTGAATCGATAAAGTTAATCATTTACATATTGTAATAAAAATCACTGAAAATTTCAGAAAACGTTTCATGATAAATTTCAGTAATTTTGAACAAATTCAACCAGACAATTCTGATTTGTCTATTTTTAATTAAAATTTTAATTAACCAAACTTCAGTGTAGTTATATTGACTGCTTTAGTAATTCTAGTGTTAATACGGTTAACGCGAAAGAATGAATTCAAACAATATGAATGCGCTTGTGTGTGTATCAGCATTGGTGTCTCTGAGATATCTCGAATTCTGTGGAGGATCAATCGGAGCGTTACTCAGAAGGTAAAGAGTAATTAACAAAAAGTAATTAACAATCGAGAACCGGAGTACAGGACAGATATAAGAAGTTCTACCGATATATAAACGATTATTCAATTCGCGACAGCATTCCGATCCCGTACCAAACGCAGCTGTATCTGGACTGCTTCTTCCTTCATGGTTCACAAAATCAATCATTAAAGATCGTTACCCATTACTCGGAACACAAAGTATGTTTTTTTTTGCATTGTATGACCGTTCAGCGTGTCGCAATAAAACATTGAATTTGAAAATACATCGATAGACATAAATAGGTACAAGAAGTCTTGATCAAAATAAAGTTACGCAGTAATTACATAATTATAAAGAGAGAAATACAAAATTCTAGGAATAATAATTGATACAACCGTAAGTACAAAGCACTTAAAATTGATGCAAATGTTTCATATATTTAATAAAAAATAAATTTGAAAACAATTATATTGAAACATAATACTTGTATGTTTTGTTACTCTTCCTTTAATTTTCATTTACGCTAACATTTCTTTTTTTAGAGAATAAATTGAAGGTGCAACATATTTATGACCAAGGTTATAGTTGTAGATCAAAAACAGTTAAGAATTATTAGAGAGAGCTATGTGACAATTATTAGCACATAATCACATATAATCCATTAATTTACATTGCACGATCGAGTAGCACAACGCGCGTTGAACGAATTTCGTTATATTAATAAAAATTCGTATCTTCTAGAAATCTTAGAATCTCAGGTAAGATACCTTCGCTGCAGGATGTTTTTTTTGAAACGCGAAAAATTGACCGGTAAAATTCAGCCGGAATTCCGGAGTAAATTCAGCAGTAAATCCTCGGATTCTTCAGCTGGTGGATAATAGTTCTTACTGTTGGATATAATAGTCGAGGACGAGACGCGGCGGAGATGTATTGTGCGCTTCATAAAGTGCGAAAGAAGAACCTGAGGCCTAGAAATCATTTGAAGTTTGTGGAAGTTTGAGGTTTCTCCCGGGCGAAGAAACAACGGTGACGTGCGAGTCCCAAGGGATACCTAGACAGGTATACGATACGACCTGACATCGTGATCATTAACGGCTCTGTGGCAGGTACATACCCGATTCTTGAAGAGGATCTTTCAGGTTTGGTTTGATCCGCCTGGTTCGTCAGTTCCTAAGTTGCCACGCGTATAGCACTTTACAATAAGGGCCCACCTGCACTTTAGCCGCGCCATAATCGGATACACCGTGACAGCATGTAAATATTGTAACAAAAGTCCAGCGATCTGCAGGTATAAATGTATCGTGTATCATAAATTCCTGAGCGCGTAAACAATTTCGTTTGATTAATACCCGTTTCTACCAAGTAGTGTAGTTTAATTTTAATATCGATTCAACTAACTCTTCATTTTTTTTTCTAATTCTAAGAATCAAAGGCGAGAGAGAAGAGAGCGGAGAGAAAGGAGGATATTCATCGGTCTCTTGAAAAGTAAAAATATTTGAACGAATGAAAGTTTATTTTGAAATTAGCAGTGTGTAGAATTTGATTCGGTCAGTCCTGAAGTTAATTCTGAAGTAAAAATGCGGAATAAATGCGGAATCACGCAATCAAAGGAATCGACTGCGGTAGGTAGTTCAAGCACAAAAGAGCGTTTCATGGGTATTGTTATGCGGCACAGTATAAATGAGGAATGCTTCCAAATAATATTGGATATCGTTTATCCACGTATCGGATTCGTGGCACGTAGGAATTCGGCGCAACGATTCGGTCTTTTGGTGCATTCGCGTACGCCGAGAGGCATTCGCCGAAGAAAGCACGTAATTATCCGTGCAATCGCGCAAAGCCAGTTAGTTCCCACCCTCGAGATCCAACGACCCGCCTGTATCGACCCAAGTATGGCCAAATACAGAGTATCGATTCACTGTGTAGAAGAGCGATGATATTCGGCACGTTGTCCGACCACGCTTTTTTCAATCACACGGAAAAGACTACGTGGATTCCTGCGGTTTGTCGCAAAAATAGCTTTAGCCCCTGACGAAAGTGCTTTAATCCTAGTTTGGATGAAAATGAAGTAAGGTTTAAAGAATTGAGAAGTAATTCATTACTTGTAACGAAGTTACGTTGAAAAAAATGCATGTAATTTTATATGGAAATTGCATGTTTATGACTGGAAAATTACTTAAATTACATAAATATGATTAGAAATTTATTGGAAATTGTAAATTTTCAATCATATTTAGGTAATTTTCCAGTTATAGGTAATTTTCCATGTAATTTCCATGTCAAATTACATGCATTCTTTTTTAGTGTTGAAATCACTTTTTTTCAATAATTCATTTCTTTCTTTTATCTACAACTATTACTTAATTTAATTATATGTTTTTGGCAACTAGAAATTAATTTAATAGTTATTTTTATAGTTGCTTTATACTTATAGTTTATTTTAAACATATTTATCTTAAACTTATTTATATATATATATATATATATCTATGTGTGTTCAAGAAAGTCTGGATCCCGGATTTACTCGAGAGAATGACATTTTTGAAAGTCATTCTTACATTGCTATTTTAAATACAAAAATTGTATACATTTTTAATATTACTGAATTTTACTTATTATTCTAAACGTTCGATTATACACTATATTGTTTGTAATAAATTATTATGTACACTTGAAATCAAAATTATGGAACATTAAGATTAGTATGCCCGATGATCACAAATTTGTAATTGAGCTCCAAATTGTATAATATTTATTCAAAATTTTTACATAAAAAAAATGTAATCATATATATATATATATATATACAGGGTTGGCAATATTCGACGGAAAGATGTTTTTTTTTTTCAATCATGGGAAACGTCGTTACTCGATCTAACATCTCTGTCAAAAGTTACAGTGTTTGCCAGATCTTTCCGTCGAATATGGCCAACCCTGTATATATATGATATGTACATATATATAATGTATATATAATATAAAATGATAGAAAATACTGTGTTTAAAAAAATGAGATACATAACATTTTCTTTGCCTAAATTTTCTTTGCCTACCGTATTATAACGAAGCCCGCTGTGAAAACAATATGGCAAAAAAGACTATCGGAGAACGCCGCCGATGCGGGCCGATTATTATTTTTGCGCGAGCCGACAAGCTGCTGCCAGACCAACGAGACCGGAGCCGAAAGGAGTGCCCAAGGTATTTATTACGGCGCCTTAACTTCCTCGTGTAATTCACTTGCGCGGCGAAAAGTAGACCGTAAGTACGCCCTTTCGCTGGACCGACAACGACTATGACGGTAGTCAGTCTTATCGAAGTCATGCAGTTGCTTGCTATTACCGAGCTGTTAAATCGTCCCTCTCACGATCTTCTTGCATCCATAGAGTACCTTCAGGCCTTTCCTTAGGTACCATTGGGTTCTCCATTTACCCTTCGCGCTTTGGGACGAGAAATTACACTCGGAAATGACGAAGATTAGTTTTAACGTCTCATCATATCGATTGGATAATAATAATCAATCCTTCAATTTTCTGCCCCTTCAGGAAATTTCGAAATTGCATTCAACTCAAGTAACATACGATTTGAATCGGCTTCTGTCTTGATTATTGATTGATTTATAAGAAGAGAATCAAAAGTGGAAACGCGCTTTTGAAAATTTTTTGCAGTTTGTTGCAAATGATAGTTCCTTACGTTTATATTAAGAATCTCTAATCTTAGCTTCAGATTTTTAAGGTTTTTCAAAAATTAACAATGAACATAAAAATTTTGGTATCATCGATTAATCACGTGATAGGATGTGATATTAAATCTCAAGAAAAAAAGGAAAAAATTAATTAATTACTATTTTAGAATTAATGTTCTAGAATTAATTGATTTTTTATAAATACAATTGGTACCAATACAATACATTGTTATCATCTGCATTCCGACAATGTAGTAGATAGTAACGTTGTTTTCATCAGATTCGTATTAATCTGAATTATATTGTATATATTACGGATTATGTATATCGGAAAAAAATTAAACTGATTGTTTCTAAAACATTACATATTTCTTTTCTTCTGTTATTTAGAGATTTAGTATCTTGCTAAATAGTTAATCACATTAAATATTTTTTATAACAAATTTTTATATTCATTTATTTATTTTTAAAAAACTGAGAGGTGTTTAAACTTCTGAGACTAGAATTTGGAATTCTTAACATGAGCACGAAGCATTATCTTTTACAACAAAACATTTGCATTTCAAAAGCGTGTTTCTACTTCTGGTCCCCTTGTTATTTGAATTGCAGAATTTAAAAAAATAACCAGACGTAGAATCACGTCACAGACTTCGTCAATTAACTTAAAGTTTTGTATTATATTTTTTTTTGTATTTTATTTTGTATTTAATGTTTAGAAAAAAAAATTGAAGCTAAATTAAACACGGCGAATGGAATTATCATTTTATAAAAATCACGAATACGTAATACCGAATAAAAAGATTGTCACAATGTAACGAACAGGCACATAGAAAGACATATCGAAGACATAGTTCTACGGAGGGGTATCGAGACAACGAGACAATATATCGCGTAACATTTGAACTCGGCAGTATGGGCGGAGTTCAAGCCACTCTACTTCCGGTTCTTTCTTACGGCGTGAGCGAAGCCACCGTGCGACATAGTCTCAAACAGAAATAACATATCCCTCCGTCTCGTTCTTTAAGCGCGCTATGCGCGTAGACGACGGCGCGGTTTGTACAATACAGTCGTTCCGAGAGGCTGGCGCCACATTGAGATGCTTTCAACCAGACGCGACACTGACCTCCTAGTCACTTATGCAATCGGGAAGGATCATCGTACGTAGGCGTAGTTATAGGAACGTCTATAAATCGTACTGCGAGAGCGGGCGTGTGTGGCGGATTTCTTGAAATTCGATGCACGCCCACTTCAGAACGGTCAGCAGGTCGAATTTGACCTGCGCGATACACAAAGCTTCTCATGTAACAATGAACACGAAGTAGAGCGACGAAGTATAGAAAAAAATTTATTTATTACTATACGGAAAAAACTCTTCTTCCGTACAATTTTAGTGAATGCATCTTCAATTTTTTGTATACCTTCGTTCAAATATCTGAAAACTAAGGAATTTCCTTAGTCAATAGCGTGTATTCGTCTTGAAGAAATTTATTATCTATTTTGACATTTATGAATTGAAAGTTCATTGTCATTCATTGTCATTCATTTCTTCGTTTAACCAGCAGTTGAAGGTACGTGTGTAAAAACAATATTTGTATGAAAGACTTTAAATCTTTAAATTGATGAATGAATCGATTCCATAGAAATCGATTTTGAAGAAATAGATGAGGTTCATTAGATTTTCGGTAGATCGTTCTTCTGATAGATAGATAGATTGTTCTCAACATAGGTCGTTCTCAAGTTTGAGAGGTGAACTTGCGCACGAATACAAATCGACGGCGTCCGTGAAAAGGAATGTGACTCTTCCCTTAACGGACGTTCAACGATCCTTCCAGCAAACCGAGCAACTTGAAATGAGGGAACTCGTGTGAGCGTGTCCTCAAGTTAAACGTTTGCCCGGTTTGTTGCGCGAACTCGTTTTACTTGTTTCATTATGTTATTCGTGATCTGACTTGACACGAAAGCGACCGCTGATCGCTAAAATTAAACAAGTAACATCGTTCAATTCTTTTTTTACACCGAGAAGATATCAAATTTGAATTCAACGAAATTTCTTCTAAAATATTTTTTGCGTAATTTTTATTTAGTTTTTATTTTTAATTTATTATTTATTTTTAGAATAAGTTTTATCCGCGTCATATTATACAGTGTGGCTATTACGTAATAAATGAAATGCTGATTATTAATTGATTAATTTAATTTTTAAAGTTAATTAATTTTTTAAATACTAAAATTAAAAATATTAAGTGTCGAGAAACATGGAAATTAATATCTTAAGTAATATATATCTTAAATTAATATTTAAAAAGTTATCCTAAATTAATAATCGCTTATTAAAACTAATTATTTAAATTCTATCATAAGAGAGAGAGAGAGAGAGAGAGAGAGAGAGAGAGAGAGAGAGAGAAAATAATAAATATATTCACCATTCAAAAATTTTAATAATGTACAACAATTATTTAATATTGTTACAAATATTAACGTAAATTATTATTTATTGGAAATATTAGAATTTTTTTCTCTTTTATTTCTCCTAATTTTATTTTTTCATATGATTGTTCATGCTTCGAAGAATATGCAAGAGCAAATTCTTCTTTATTCGTAAGACACGCACTTTACTGGATTCCTCTTAAATCTACCTGCTTCTTCGTGTCAAGGGTTAACCGATGCGAAACTTTCATCGGCGATAATTTCGCAAACTCTATTAAGTGCAAGAAGGAGATCGATTGCAAATGAGTGGCCTCGGCGCACGATATCCGATATAGCAGTTTGGATATTACACTTTGAGATCGAGAATATGCCGATCTCGCTGAGTGATCGATAGAATTAAATTGCTACAGATACATTACGAAGCGACAAATTGTACGTAATTCATTCGTATGATATTTTTGATATATATTTTGTATAATATTTTAATTTAATTATACAACGATGTATACTGTTAGCGAATATCTCTCTATCAATTTGTTAATTAATACTTTGCCAACGGAACGTGTAAAATTTTATGCTTTATACGAACATAATGTTAATTATTTAGTTATGTTTTATTATTTATATTTCATAAAATTATTACATTAATTAGTTATATTTGTTATATTTGTGTGTATAATTTTCTATAATGATTTTTTATAAAAATTTCTGAATATTTTATAATAAAATTTTTATATGTTTATATATTTTATAATATAAAAATTATAATTTTTCCATAAATAAAAAGCGTTTTATATGCGTGGGTGTGGATTTGTTGCTGCAGATTGAAGTATTAATATATTAGTCTTCATCGACGAAGTGATAAGATACTAATTTTAAATTTATTCTATTCTAATAATTATTTATTTAGAAATGATTTTCTTTTCTAGCGGATACGTTAATTTCGCGAATTAATTGTACAATTTTTATGTTAAAAGTTCGGCACGATGATTTTGCATGTAACACTAATTTCCGTAATATTTCATCCGGCGATCGTATTTCCCACACAAGGCTTACACGACCCTACATTCCAAATTCCGCAGACCAAAGTCGGCGAAGCGCCACGGCGAACCAAACAGACCGAAAAAACATCGGGGATTCGGACTAATCATCCGTGGATTCTTCATCTCCATCACACGATCCAATTCTAAGCGATTCCTGTCTTATACATCCATCCCACCACCCGTCTTATACCGACTAATAATACGGCTCCACCTATCTGCACGAGAACCTATATTGGACACAGGTGAATACCTTGGAGGGGATATTTCCAGGTAAACATGCACCTTTAACAATTAATTGGAAGAAATCCCTCGAGAATAACATTAAATCTGTAATGCTCTAATGGAAGAGAAGTGCCACGTAGCTCAAAGAAAAAAAGAAAAGAAAGAGAACCCCAAAAAGAACAGCAAGTCACGATAACATCAAAATGACATCAAAATGAATCAGAAATGATTGAAAAATGATTTTTAATGATCATTTTAGAATCATTTTGACATCATTTTGATATCATGATGACTTATTGTTCTGCTTGGGACGAGTCTATTTATTTCTAGCACTTTTGGAACAAAACCTTGTCTAAAATATATAATACAATCGTTGAGTAACTTCTTCTACCCAAAAATGGCATGAAAAGACGGGGATTTTGTACGAGATAAAAATTTCAATTCGCGAGTAACGCACGGGTAATGTCTGGTGCGTGACTAGGATTCATGAGTGCCGAGGAGGCATTATGCGTGCTCGTGGGGCGTCTACTGGGGGCCAATTGAAAAAAAGGAGAAAAAGATTATTTCGTTAGTTAAACACTAATTAGGCTGAGGCGGCACTTCACTTTGCTGCCGCTCGACGACGGTCTTAATCTTAACGAATGAAGCGAGGGTGTCGTGGAACGTTGATTTGTCGAATTGATCCAGGGCCTCCTCACGGCCTTAACTGCCATCGCCATCCCTGCGCTCATTCATACCGGCAATTAATAGTCGTCCACATAGATATAGTAGAGCTTCAGAACTTATCGCTAATTACACGCGCGCGTACGGACACTTTACGACTGTCGCGTTAATACAACCGCCGTAATAGTATCTCCAGTTTTTCTGCCAGCCACCGTCGTAAAATCGTCTTTATAGACTCTGGTGGTGCGCTATATTCAGCAGGTGTGAGAATTCTTATTATTGTGCATGAAATAACGTTCAGCGATGTGCGATTGCCGCAACTTTTGTTACGCAATAAGGATAATTCGCTAAAGAATTTCAAAAAAACGTTAATATACGAAAGAAAGACTTAATACATCGTTTAATACATTTTTATTGAAGATCAATTTATTGTAGACTAATAAATTCCTTGTAGCTTCGTTCCCCCGCGGCAATTTTCTCTCCCATAATTACGTCGATGCTTGCAGCACGTTTATTACGCTGATCTCCATCGCTTTTTGTGCTCCATAAATTCCTCTAAGATTGTAATATCAGCTGATATTTGTATAATAAACCCATGTTAGGAAGGTATCGCTGATAATATGTGCAACAGCGTTACGATCATCGCCAACGCGTTGCAACCAATAACAAACTGGAAATAGGTCTTGAACGAACGGAAACGAGTATGCACGAGGTCAGAGGCTACATGTTGATAATGACGTCATTTCTCGAGGACTTGTCAACGTTCATTTCTTTTCTTTATCAAGACATTATCGGAGGGAGACTAGGCTGAGGTTAACGTTTTGGCTTTCAGTACGGTATGCTTCAGTTGTATTGCATCCATAACCCTGAGTCCGTTCTCTAAATAGTATTTAGGACTTCAAAAAAATGTTGATTTCCTTAAAAAATTATTCAGTTTTAGAAAAAAGATATTCGTGTAATGGTCTAATCATGCATAAAAAGAACGAATTTTTTGAAGTATTGATAATAAAAATTAAGATATACAATATTAAGATAGATTAAGATAGATGCAATTTTAAAAACAATTTTATTGGACCGCTGAAATAGAAAATTCTAGCATAATGAGCAATGCTACAAAAAATTTTGATATTTTAGTAAATTAAAAATTATTTCAGATCTGTATTTATCTAAATTTTTAACTTCAACAAAATCGTTCTTTATATGTGCAATAAGATTAGGGGAGAGTAGAGGAATTGAGAACATTTAAAGGAAAAGTTAAATAAAGCCGATAATTATTTCAATTAATGGAAATTGGTTTAAAAGATACTCTAATTGTTTAGCTTTAAACGACAATAATTAACATTCAATAACAAACTATAATTTTAAATAAAAAACAAAACCCTTGCTATTTGGAATTATCCGCCACCATGCAAGGCAATGTCAAATCGATTTTATTTTATGTTTAAAATTATAGCTTAAATTAATATTAATAATATATAAATATTAGTTATTGTAATTTGAAAAATAAATATCCTTTGAATAAAAATTTCTAATTGATGAATAATTGTTGACTATATTTAACTTTTCCATTAGATATTCGCAATTTCCTCATTTTCTTTTACATCAAAATTATCAAAAACGTTTAAAACATGGTATTTATCTTAAATGGCATGTGCATTTTATAATTATGTGTTATATAATGCAGCACTAAATTATATTATCGGGCTAGCACTGGATACGAAAAATGAAAGATCTTTACTAATATACTGCAGTATTGTTTGCATTTTTTACCCCATGTTCGCAATTTCCCTACTATATCCTATATTCATTTAAAATCATTTGGGCCCTAATTACAATAATTATTACTTCCACTGCCATTAACCTCTTTCACTTTTATTTTGAATTTATTGAAAATTTAGATTACTTTTTCATTTTTAGAAAAAGAATTGTACAGATTCGACTGTACAAGACTTCTAAGGAACTAATATGAGGTTTCCTTTTTTTTTTGTTAATAAAATCCAGAATCAAGAATTTATTCAATCACGTTCAAAATTTATGCACAGTTCATTTACGAACAACTTTACTAGTTTATCTATTAATAGTTTTCGCTATCATACTGCATGTCGAGTTCATTACATAAACATATACCAATACTTTACATACTTCAAGTAGCTTTAAAAGACGAAACAGTTGCAATCATATGCGCAAAAGTAAGTTTTATCACTGTGATAGTGTCATCGCCTGAGTTCGCGTTTAAAGATTAACTGCGACCACATTGTTGTTCATAAAAAATTATCCTTGCAATTCCATCATGATCACAGAGTAGAATTATACGATTAGGTAATATTCGATGTTTAATGATTGAGTCTAGTTTTATATGCATGATTCAGTGCATCTTATATAAAATACACCAACATTTTTTCTATTCTTTTTCATAACATTTATTTTATTCAATCCTCCTTTAGAAAGAATTGTATTGAATGATTTTTTTCATGATGCTTTAATATTTAACCCTTTCGTTACGACCGTCTTTACTGCGAAACGCATTATGCGATATGATTATACGAGTCACGCTCGTACTTCAAAGAGATTACACGTATAATTATACATGACTGTCTAATATATTGTTATTCTTCATGATAAGAAAAGATTATTAGGAATGAACAAGTCTTTTCAAATGTTGTGATACCAGTAAGATGTATATTGTATTATATATATTACTTATTATCTTATATTGTCTTATAAATGTATACGCTGTGCATAGAACGATTACAGTCGCTCATAGTCCATAATACATGAAGATCATTTTGTGGCAAGCGATTACAATCGCTTGCAATAACGAAAGTATTAATCTGAACCGATCTAATTAAATGTTTTTTATACCGTATATAATTACGTGTTGTATTTTATAAGTACATATAACCATAAATCAATAAGTTTATCATAAGCATCAAAATATATTTAAAATATATTTTGAATTCTAATAAGTTTAATGCTTCAATTAAGATTATTAAATTATATTTAAATTATATTAAAATTATATTTGTTTATTAAATCTTGGATTAACTTCATAACATTCCTCAAAAGAAAAGAAATTATTTTGAATACACAATAATGAATTTTTTCAAAATTTTTAAATTATTTTTTTACATTTTATAATTATTATTAAAAAATATTCTTTACTTAAGTAAACAATCGTTGAAAGGAAAAAAATTAATTGAGTAATCACTTTATATAGCAACAGAATAATATTTTTCCATATGTATGTGTGTATACAGATAATTTTTTTATGTTCAAAGTTGCTATAAATTAGTTTCTTATAATCTTTTATTAATTAAAATTTTATCAATATTATTATTATCATTGAGAAATATTAATTAAGAAAAAAATTGCTTATTCAGAAATGTCTTACGTGCGAACGCATGAATTACAAGCAATTATGACCTACAGACATGACTTCACGCGAAGATACTTGTCGGCACGAAGCTCGTCTCGAAGGCGCCGCTGTCAGATACTAAACTAATTATATGTATTTCGCGATAAGGATTGCGCGACAGACTTCAAGAATCAGAGATTATTAATATTCGCTCGAATAACTTCTTTAGCCGTGACATAATATTCACATGTGATGTGTGTTCATAATGCACGTGCCATCCAATAATTTAATGAAATCAAAGACTTAATTTCAACGGTTCAATTACAGCAGAAGTTAATATCGGTAATCGCGATATTAACAGACATATCAATACTTCAAATTTTCAACGATCATTTACATTAAAAAAATAAGTCACATTTGTACTACTTTATTTTTATTTACCTAATTATTTTAATCATTTTAATAAATGATAAAAATTAATAAATGATTTAATAAATGATTAAAATTTTTTCTAATTATTTTATTTTTTATTTTTACTGTTGTAAACCGTTTTATTATTACTGCTCAAGTACACTTAGCCATGCTTTTTTCACCTGTTTTTTTTTATAAAAATAGAGAGAAATATATTACTCAAATAAAAACAGTCAAAAGTAGAAAATAGGAAACTTTCTCTCAGGAATTGTTAGTATAACTTCGATTCGTTTCATTATAAATATATCTTAATTATATTCTTGAATTCATTAATGTTTGTGCAATAAAGTAATTTATATTCTATCAAGCCTGAAGCATTCACGAGTGTTTCACGCGCTGATAAAATGAATGAACTGAAACAGCATGTGAATTATTCATGCAGATTATTAGTAAAACTAATATCAAAGAATGTGCCAGGCGATGCAAACGGTACGCTCCAGTTGCATTCACAGAAATGATAATTAATTAATATCGGTATACGCCGCCATATATCTGTCGGGCATAGCGTTACAAGTTTGTGTATTTTCTCTCTCATGTTCTCTTTCTCTCTCTCTCTCTCTCTCTCTCTCTCTCTCTCTCTCTCTCTCGCGACGAGTATTAAATGTCGCAATGTCGAGAGATACAATGATTTGTGCCCTTCGAAAAGACATCGTGCTTCTACCACCGTCGAACGTGTTCGCACTATCGAAACCTATTGAGAATAATACCGGGTGTGCTGTCGCGAAAGACGCCTTCAATTGCACATTTTCTCTGATACTCAAATTCTTGTGATGATTGAATTTCGAATAAGTATTCGGAATAAAGACGCAACAACTATAAATATCCAGATTTTAATTTATCTGGCATCTTTCCCTTTATCTCTGCGAAATTAATTTTTTATCTTATTTTTTATCCTATATTACATATTATTATTAAAATTCTTAATAAAATTCTTCCATAATAATAATCCACTTTGAAGAAAATACGAAGACTTTACTGTCCACTTGTATACAAATGCAAGGTGAATTTATTGAACGACGCCGATAATACCAAATGACTTTACAATAGTTAGAGATTAGATTTATTGTTAAGGAGAATCAGCATAATGAGCATCACACGTAGAAGTTTAAATTAGACGTGACGAGAGTTCCAGATTGTCCCGTGTGGAAATTGGACGAATTATCTTACTCGCGAGCCCTCTAATTGAATTTCTGCGAATTTGATTCTCATTACCTTTAATTAAGCTTTTTTTTGCACGCTAGCTCTGCTATGTATCTTGTTTATGCCTAACGACGAACGATTTCGCTTCTTTAGAAAGTGCGCCCCGTCGTTCGTTATCGATTTAGTCCGTACACGGTGTATAGGCTCACGCAGGCAGAACGAGACTTCCCTCGTTCGGTAGGTAGAAGAAGAACGACGACGCGAAGCGGCAGGAGAAGAAGAAGAAGAGTAGGACGGCTCGTCAGGCGTATCGTAAAAGGTGGGTAAGCACCGGCCGGAACATTCATGCTCTAGTGAAATTAAATAGCTGGAGAGAGTACGACGCGAGGCTGTCTTGCGGCCATTTAAACCGCCCGAAGGCGAGTACGTTCGCGCGTCGACGGGTTTCTCATTCTAGCAGTATAAATCTCGCACGGGACACGTCTCGCGACCACGTGCGCACTCTTCGTACAAGCGCGATTACCTGTTGCGCGAAATCGTCGTAAAAATATGGATAGCAAATTTCAAACGTTTCGTCTACGAGATCCTAGAATTCTGCGATGTCCTAGAATTCGAGATTACGTTTTTGTATCGTTTTCATGTTATTTAAATCCTTTTAAATCACCTTACTTTTTCTAGAACACACTTATGTAATTAGAAGTGTTATTATCCTGTAATGCTCGTAAAGTTTTCAACTACATGGTTTTCTAATTCTTTAAAGAGCATAATGTATACAAAAGTAATTTTAAAATCTAAAACTCTTGATAAATGAAACGATAAAATTTAAACGTAGCGTAGAAAATTGTCGATTAAACTTTTAAATAGGCAGGTACAAGGCCTGTCTCAAAATTTACTATCAGTATTGAAAATTTATAGAGTACGTGACGTAAATTATAGATTTTCAGTAGTGATAGTAAATTTTGGAACACAGCCACAGCCACAGCCACTCCAGGTATAATTTTTTTTAAAACCTTGTTTTGTGAAAAAAGAAAAGAAAAGTATTGCTCGGAGAGATTCGCGTAGAAGTCTTAAAATTTGTTATTCCTACATTCCTCTATCTTATAAGAGTGTAACTAATATAAATTTAACTATAACATAATATATACTGTAGTAAAAATATAATTATTAAATTAAATTTTTTAAGCATTCTAAATACTCCACCTACTAAATAATCTACCTACTTTAAAGGTTAAAACGGAGTCCTTGATCCGATTCGATAGGAATTATTTGCAATGAATCAAAGTGCGCGAAGGCGGCTGGTGATAGCGAGATATCATGGCGAAAAATTAAATGATTATGTAATCGAATGTCTGGCGCACGAGTTAGGCAATTCCACTTTTTTTGACAAGACGAGTTATTTACTACTCCGGGTGAATAGTGGCTCATTGATTGATGCCAGAATCAGATTGTATTCGCATCAGATATTTAGTTACATAGCTGCTGAGAAAATAACTCCGCGAAGATTGAAGTCTCAATTACTACGAGAATTAATTAACTCTTCTATATACGTATACTTCATTTTTACAATTAAATTTTATTATATTCTCTTTGAGTAAGTTTCGTTATTTACTTCTTTATTAAAATAATTTCAAGTAATTGATGATACATAAATATCTCAATTAATTTCACTAAAAAGTTTTATTTCTAAAAAGATTTGAACAGCACAGATTAAATGTTACTTTTATGAACGTATATTAGTTTATTAAAACGTTGAAATTATATTCATTCATGATTTGACTGATTCATGACAAGTTATCAAGCTGCTACAGGAAAGCCAGAAAGTTAGCCGAGGCTTTCCTGCATCATTTGATAAAGCGAGTTTGGTCCTTGCACATTGACCTTCTATTTCAATGTCAAATGTCGGTTATGATCAATGGAATATAAATGGAATGTTCACAACACTCGCATATATAATAGATGCGATTATTGGAATTAAGATTGATTAAATGCCCACCTCTGAAAATGAACAATACAAAAGTAAAATAAAGTTAATTGGAAATCACGAACTTTTTACAAATTATATTTGTTTTCGATAAAAATCTTTCAAGTTGGAAGTTTGAAAATCGACATTTTGATTTAAATTCTGGTAAATAAAAGACCTCCCACTAATTATATGGAAAATTTGGTCACCGTGAAATGAGTTTTTATGTAGCTTATAATGTAATAGATGCAAAACTCAATAATGAATAATTTTTGTCTGACATCAAAAATCGAAGGTACTCTGTGAACACTTTTAAACTAATAATAGCATAGTTCAAAAGCTATCTATTATTAAGCCTTGTATCTATTATATCTTTTGTTTATCATATTATAATTAAACTACTTAAAAGCGAACTCATTGCACTGGAACTCAATCTTCCATATAATTAGTACAGGATCCTTTAAATCTGAAAAAAATAAACCAAATTCGAATTTTATAATAATAAAAACTTATTATTAAACTTATTATTACTTAAAATTGTTTTACAAATAGGTATGCAAGAATTTTTTTCGGATTATTGTATAGTCTGAAATAGAAATAGTCTGATATAGAAATCTGTTCAAATTTGGATATACAAAAGTATCTATTATAGATTGCTAACAAAAGATATAAAATTCTATATGGCTGAAAATTAAAGAGATTTATGAAATTTGTGACAATAGAAAATTTCTACTTTTTCTTGCTGGCATGCGGTAGGTAGTTTTGAAGGCGACATATATACTCATTCAGTTCGTTCGAGGCTAACCGCTATGCCAATGTCATTGCTGGTATAGTATACCAGTTCGAACTTTTGTACGAAACAGGTACGAGCACCATAGGAATCCCGTTGAACAGCAAAAGTAATGCGTTACCATCAATTCGAGACATCCGACTTCGGTGTATTCAGTGAAGTTTTACGATCTGCCGACAGATTTCTGCAACAGTTCCGTTCCGCAGAAATTTTCGAATCGATCAATTGTTGCTGATACATAATGAACGTATGTAAATAATATTTTATTTGATTTGTATTCAATATCCAACTGTGTCATTTGATTCTCTTCGGGCATTATCTTATCTACTATTATATGTATATGTATATAGATATAGTCGCAACATTCTGAATTTAGGCGTAACTTCCTGTTGTGTAAAATTTAATTTATCTCTATGCTTTATATATGTGTTTTGTTCTACATTACTTTCTCACAATTAATGTATTACGTTGAACAAAACAAACAAATAGAAACGTCAGAACTCACATATGACCAATTTTAAAATTGAAAACAATTAATTTCGATAACAAATTTTTGTAACAAGTAAAGAAATTCAGTAAACTAAAAATAACATATGGTTATAATTTTGCACTCAACAATGTAACTGTATTATGTAACATATGTGTTAACATTGTTGAGTGTGAAATTATAACACTGATATTACTTTTAATTGATGTTTACTAGGAATATGTTAAAATATTAAAAATGGATTAAAAAACTATAAATTATAAATCAATATCAAATCATATCGAATCGCTATCGTGAATCGTTTCTCTTAGATAAGTTACACAAGAAAAGGATCTCTCATTATTTATACAAAAAATTCGATCCCGGTGAAATGGGTTAGTTTTCACATGTAATGTTTATAATATAATGAAGAAAAGATGTTGTAGACAAAGCTCAATAATTTTAAACTATGGTATAAAATTTGTGTTCACAAATACATCTTTGATTATTAGCTCAAAAAGTATCTATTATTGTGCCTTGTGTCCATGACATCTTTTGTTCACTATATATATAAGCATTATGTATGAAAACTAATATTTCACCGGAATCCAATTTTCTATTTAATTAGTGCGGTCAAAAGTAACGGAATGAAAAATATACGTACATATATAAGTTCGTCTTCGACTTATTACTTTTCAGGAAAGTTTATGCACCTCGCGGTAATTACCAACATCTTGATCACAGTCTGCGATCGTGCATACGATGCACTTGCGAAGCGTCGTTCATCATATGCACGTAGTACCCTTATACGCACGCCACATCCGGTCACGGGGAGTCGCAACCAACTGTAGTCCCGTAACTACGCATCGTGTCGCGTACGCATTGTGTAGTAAAAGCGTAGTACGCGTAAACGAGGCGAAACTCCACACGGAGGTTTCGTGCACCAAGGACATTTTATCTCCTACATGGCTCTATTCCCACTGACCCCTTCACTGTCTGTTCTTCTACCTTCGTTCTCGCTTCTCTCACAGTCGATCACTTCAAATTATTCGCCGGAAGCGATCCTCATTTTTCCACGTACTCACGTACGTTTAAAGAATCTCTAAAATCAGCTAATAACGTAAAAATAGGAGTTTAAGGAATTTTAATAAGGTTTATGCTCGATACGTGTAAAAAATGACGTATAAGTTGTTCTTCCAGCCAGATTCATTAAATATTTCGAATTCTATCGCTTCTTGATAATAATATTGATGTATCATATTTGTAATCAATTACAAGAAAAATTATCAAATTTATGATATCATAAATATTAAAATTACGGGATATATGTTAAGAACTAAGTCATGAAAAAAGTTAAACTCAGTCATTTTACTTAAAAAAAAAATAAACTTTAAATTTATTAAAAGTAGATACATATATTTTTTTAAACATCATATTTTTTTATCTTTTTACTCTTTCTCCTTTTTTTCTCTTTTTTTCCTTTTTCATTATTTATAAAATCTGACAAGAATGTCTAAACAATCCGCTTCGAAGCTTCTCTATGTTAGTAACTCGAAGAGAAAAGAATTTTACTTATTAGGCAAATTTTTCTTTCGAAAGAAAACGAAAGCTAACGTACAATAAATTTGAATGTCAAATTAATACATTTCTTGAGTTCAATTTTTAATCACCTCAATAATTTCATTGTTTTAAAGTTAAATTAACGATATATTGAATGTAGGAACAGTGGCAATCTATACACTAAAAAAAGTTTTGTTGTATTAAATCGGACTTTTGGTAGATTCAACCAAAAAAGATATAAATCAGACACTTATAGTTAAATCTATCAAATTCTAATTGAGATAACCAATCACAATAATCAAAATTTTGATTCATGTGATCATAATTTCTTCTGCTTATACTTCTTGTTACAACTAGACATTTTTCTCAGTGCAGAAATGACTAAAAATGGTTTAAATTAGATAGTTTAACATTACAAATTTAACAATGTATTTCACTTTAAATATAAAAAGTGTATACCAGTTTAGCTATAAAAACAGACCTAATAAGTCACAACGTCGTCCTAATCTAAAAAATATATTATACTTAGATATCGTCACATCATGTCGTTTCCTCGATTTTAGAAAAAACATTTTATTATAAGCTTTCTATAGAGATCTTTAGATAGTTTTGTCCTTGATAATTCGGGTTCTCATGATAGAACGACAACAACGAGAAGCAAATTCGCCGAGCTCAAAGAGAGACTCAGCGAAGAGCAAAACGTGGAGAAGTTCCAATGTCTCGGATGAACGAACGAAAGCGAATGGGACCGAAGTCGACCGAGCTGCTTCGTTCGTTCAGTGTTGGGCCGTGTAAACGGGGCCCAAGGCCGATAGAACCGAGCGAGAGTGTTCAAAAATACGATATTTAACTTTCTCACGAAGAAAACGCGTAACTTTGTGAATATTTCTATGCTGGAGCTAATGTTGCCCGATTCGCGCGAATTATTAGGTGTTGGAATTAATTCGTAGCGTTTTTAAATGAAAGAATGTTATTTATTTCACATGAGCATTAAAAAATACATTAATGAAAGTACTTCCCATCACTTGTAAAACGCTACGAATTAATTCCAACACCTAATAATTAAAAATCGATTATGAAAATTCTAACATGTGTAGACTTTCAGGAGACATAAACAGTTCCACAATTTCCTAAAATAGCTATACGTGAAACACTTGATATTAGTATTTTTTAAATGCTTGAAAAATAGTCAAGATGTTTTTACAAAAAGGAACTGTTAATACAAAGAAAAATTTCTTTGCTTGTTCGATTTTTTATGAAAAAATATCAAAAGTATTACACACAGCTGTGTAATTAAAAACTCTATAAAAGATATGAGTAATATATATGAGTAATATAGTAAAGATATGAGATAATTTTATGATTTGGATTACCGAATACTACTGGTTTGCCACCGTTAGCAACAGGTTGCTGTATTCTAAGAACACGTGGAGCATCCTGACAAACTGTCTTTTTACGACACTTCTTCTCCTTCAACTAAAAAATTTTTATTGTTTCTATTACTTCAGATTTGATCTTTACTTTCACTTTCACATATCCTTTTTTTTCGTATTTTCCTCTCTAAGTTTCATACAATTTTTATTGTATAACTTTAATACTATTTTATTTTATTCGATATATTTTAATAATATTTTATTTTATTTGAAACCAAACTTAACATATTAAATATTAAAATAAACAAATGTCTACTGTTATTATTACAATCTCCAATAAAACAATACGTGTAATGTATTTACGAATAAAATGGAAAGTTTCTAGTAGACCATTATTACGTATATTTGAAACGCCACGTATAAACGGATACAATTTCGGCATGTGTAGTCGAAGCTTTTAGGTGTCGAACATGAGGGGCTACTTTACACGATGCAGACCTCCAATCCTCCCCGCTGTATCGCTCTTTCTCGACTAAACCGGCGCCACCGGCCACGGCCATCGTCCGCACCGACGCGACGGCGGCCTAAATGTGGTGGGGAACGGTTACCGGTTACGTTCCATGTGACACGCTGGCGCCGCGCTGGTGGGGGGGCTGCCAGGTCACGTGATCAGTGGCGCCGCGCGAGTGGGGAGAAATCGTCGGCTACGGCCCTACAGGGCAGCTGTGCAACTAGACTCGCCGGCATTCTGACCTGATAAGTCACCAGTGTCGGATCGTGAGAAAGTGGAGAGGGATTCTCGCGCTCCTCGTATCTCGCAGGACATTTAAATCGTACGCGAACGGACCGACGACTTGGGCTCGGCGGCACTCCGAAAGAGGGAAACCGTTTGTTCCTCGCGCGTCGGTCTGTAAAAAGAACAGAACGAAAAACAAGAACATCACCGTTTCTCTCCTACGCCGATCGAAGCGCCCACCTCTCTCTCTCTCCCTCCCTCTCTCTCTCCTTCTTTTCTCATGATTCCCTCGGGAAACGAAACGTACTAGTCGCTCCGCGAACTTCGACAAACGCGAATCGTGCGACAAGATTACTTACAAGTGGCACCGGCCGGAAAAAAAAAACACTACGCTTATTTATTAAGGAACCTCCGAGCGCGCGCGCGTCTTCGCAAACGTATTATTTATTACGCTTTTTGTGCTTTGATTTGCGGAATAATACGTGTGGAAAACAAATATCGAAGAGGAGAAAAGAAGAACATCCACGATTCTTCATCGATCAAGAAAGAAAGAGAAAGAGAAAGTATCTTTCCGGAAAGGTGAAGAAAATGTCCAAGTACGTGAGAAACTAATCGAACGAACGAACGAACGAACGAACACGCCTCTTTCTCTCTTTCGCTCGCTCGCTCACATAATCGTCGCAGTTGCGACTTTGGCCCGTGCACACAAACACGCTCGCATACAATTCACGCTTGTTGTGCGCAGTCGTCATCGACGTTTCGCGACTCGTCGCGAGGTGAGTGATCAGTCCGTCTCTGCCTCGTTTCGCTGTGAAAAAGGTGTTGAGTGTCCCCCTTCTGTCTCTTTCTCTCTCTCTCTCTCTCTCTCTCCCTCTCCCTTTTTCTCTTCCTCTCTCGTTCTCTCATCCGGGAATCCGTCAGTCTCTGAGATTCTTGGAGGGAGCACGTGGACGGAACACATCCGGTACGTGTCCCGAGGAAACCCTACAGCAATACAGTGGGAAGAAGTCTGAGAGAGAAGCGGAGAGAAGCTATATAATAGTTGGTGCGATCTCTCTCGCCCGTCATGGATCTTCTGTGCTGCGAGACTACAGAGACCGAGTGCCGGGCGTACGCCGATCCTGCTCTCTTGGGCGACGACCGGGTCCTGCAGAATCTCCTACAGACCGAAGAACGCTACGCGCCGAGCCGGTCATACTTTGAGTGCGTGCAGAGGGACATCTCACCGCTCATGCGCAAGATAGTCGCCGAGTGGATGTTGGAGGTAAGCGAACAAGAATCCCTCTCTCTCTCTCTCTCTCTCTCTCGTACTTACGTCGCGCGAGTGCCCGTCGAGATCGACTGCCACGCCGGTTCCGCGGAACGTGGACAGCCGGCTCGGGGAAACGACCCGGTACTCTGGTTCTATAAAGCCTGAGATACAGTCGAAAAGCACAGAAACGAGGAATAGATTTCACTGTACTTCTCGATTATGCCTTAGGTTTATTAATTAGTGTTGGTATCGTTATATTGTCAGTTAAATAGATATGTGATATGTTTAACCCTTGCTTTATCAATATTTAATTTTTATGCAAAAAATAGTTTATATACTGTTATTATTACAAAAATGTTTATCATATGAAGCAAACGAACATGATTATGAATTTATTTTGACACATGTAATACTTCACTATTGAATTGATAGTTTTAATATTATGCATACCTAATGTACTTGCAAATAAATTTCATATAGAAGTAAGAACAATTTCTTAATAAAAATATCATTGCATATTTGTATGATAATCTTAAAGTTACTGATATCTTTATCTTACTTGTCATCGTATCTTAATGTGTGAAATGTCAACTCCGTGAACTAGTGAATCGCTAAAATAATCTTTAAAATTATTAAGTATATTATACTCTCGATATTTTTATATTAAGATTTTTTACTCAAAATTTATCTCAGGAACTCGTTCTTTTAAAAAAGCTGTGAAACAACATAACGATATTGAATTATTGTTAAGAATTACAGAATCGGAGTACTGAGGATTGATTATGTATAATCTTTAAATGAGACTTAAGCCTAAAACCTAATTTACAATGTTTTCTTTCACGTTTCTTGCTTTTTACGTCATGGCTTTTTCTTTCTTTGCGATCGTTTTATCAACAATCGAGTTTCTTTTCACTTGTTTCTTATTTCGAGCTATAGAAAACGAAAAAAACTGGATAAGAGAACAGAAAGGCAAGAAGTAAGAAGTAAAAAGCAAGAAACGAGAAACAAAAAGAGCACATTGCAGATTAGGCTTGAGACAATTGAAAAACACAGATAACAGGAAACGGAGAACAACAAATTTCAATTTAACAGAAATCGTGTGTAATCCAGAATACAATATCTAGGTAGAATACAGAATGATACCATATGTTTCACCTTCGGATAAGCTATGTGATAATTTATCTAATGAAGACAAAAAAAGTAAACGAGATAAAAGACGAGAGTGAAAGTGAGAGAGCAAAATAGCTGAAATTTATCGAAAGATTCCTATGACTTTATTTATTACTTATAAGTGAATTTATAAGTGACAATTGAGCTTAAAATAAATTCTTAAAATATGGCAACTTATTGCTATATGATGGAAAATTAATAATATTGAGTAATTCAAACAGGTAGAATCATCATATTTTATATATATTCAGCAGTGAATTTTGAATAGTTTTGACATTCTATTGTAAAAAATTGAAAAAATAAAGAAGTTTCTCTTTGATGTAAAAAACTTTTGAATGTTTCGACTATTTGAAAAGTATTAAATATTAAGTTTCACGTAGCTAAGGTCATGATGACGTTCTCTTATGTCATTGTAACTTCTGTATTTTACTTGAGGATTAACTTCACCTTAACAATCGGATTGTGGAAACGGATCATGTGGCTCGCGGTTGTTCTCTATTATTTCAATTCTTTGTCGCGATATAATTAAATGCCAGGCGACGCGTGATGGATGCGCGTCTAGCTGTCCCCGATATTTCACATGCCTTTGTTTTTCGCGAATGTGCCTTCTTGAAAAGTAGAATCGCGAACGAGACAATCGAATCGCGATTACATTTGATTTGAATGTTAAAGAAATCGACCTTGAGACACGTAACAATTACGTATTTTGACAATTGTCGATTAAAGAGAGGAAAAGAGTAGAATGATCTAAAAATAAAACTTATCGATGACCTATAGTCTGACGAATCGATCGATTATTTTCCATTTTTTTTACTGTTTTTCATACTTTTTGTTCAATAACAAATAAAATTGTGAGAAGAGCTATTCTCGATATTATATATGTATGCACACTGAAAAGTAAAAGATTTTTATTGTTCGCTGTGGAGTTAAAGATCTCGATTTAATGTTTTGGCTTGTCGTCCGAGAATCTTATTCTTAGACACGGCCGCGTGACAATAGAACTTTATTGCTCGATTTTAAAACGTAACGAAGGTGATGCGGCCGATTGATGCTTCTAAAGAAGAATGTAATTGAATTGATTTGGATCCCAAATATACATATTTTGCGGGGACGGATAAAGATCAAGTTCTCTCGCGTAAAATGTAAAATTTCTCTCACATTTATTCTCCTGAGATGCGACTCGATATGTCACGGGAATATATCTATATGAAATGATATGTATTTTGCGCCATGCAATTTATATTTTATATTATGGTTGTCACAGATCTGGAAAACCAGGAAAACTGGGAGAAGTCAGAGGAAAATGTAAAAAAAAGTCTGGAATTTTGAAATTGTTCACAATTTCCTTAAACTGCTCCTATTCCAGATAATTGTTATAATTTTTTAATATTATATCTGACGTTTATAATGAAATACGTTCAAAACTTGCACACTTTAAACGATTTTAATAAAATAATTAAAATTTATATTTTATTCAATATTTTTATTTGATTCTCTTTTTTTCGTATAACTGCATTCTTTTTTCCTAATTTATTTTTTATTGGCTTGAATTTGAACCCAAAATTTTAGTATGCTATTAAGCCTTTTTTGCTTTTAATATAGGATAACTTTCCTGCAACTTTTGACTTGAAATGTGTTAAAATTTATTCATTTTCATCTGAAAAACCTGGAAAAGTCAGGGAATTTAAAAATTTATTTTCTGTAACAACTCTGTGTGTGTGTGTGTGTGTGTAATATGAGAATTAAATAAGCTGATTTCTATCAATGTAGATTAATTTTAACTCTACCTTTAATTTACTCTTTAGTTTTTTAAAATTTAGAACTAGGAAAAAATAAAAAATAAGTTAAATTGAGATTATATAAAATATATATAAAAAGATAAAAATGAATCCAACAATTTAAAGCATGCTAATCGCCGGACTGAATGTCAGCTAAGTTCTGTGATAATTAAGAATCAATATATACATATACGCGAGTTCATGACATAAAACCTTGTTAGCATCATATTTAGATTCTTATTTATCGACTTTTCCTCACGTCATATATAAGCTTTTAAAATAATAAAAAGTCATTAAAAATTAATCTCAATTACTCTAAAGTATTACGAAATCCATTAATCTCAATTACTCAAAATAATATTACGGAATCGATATTTCGATTTTTCATTTTTCGAATGAATTGGGTTTAAGATAATATTGACGCTGAAATAGCAATAGAATTTAATAATACAGTTTTATAGTTTAAAAATTAAAATTTTTTATTTTAATTATTTTTTAAAACATTTGTTTCTTATTGAAATAATTTTTGAAGTTCTAAATTGCCGCCAAATTTTTTTAGTACTTTTAAATACAATATAAAATTTCTAATTTTTTCAATGTATATTGCTATTCGACGTGACAGAAATTAATCAAGATTAAAGGCGCATGATATAATATTGCAATAGATGCACGATCAGTTCCACCGAATGCTTCAGTAACGATTGAAAACCTGTTGCCGCATTTCTTTTGTTACGACAGCATTGTGTTCTCGAATATACATACATATATACTCGTGCCGCTTGTTGATTTGCGACGAGGCAAAATCAACATTCTTTATGTTGCGCATAATCGAGTCTTTCATTATCGGTATTCTACATGTGAAATTTTAGACATTTAAATTTGATATATGTAAAGTCAAGAATTACCAATTCATCAAAATTTATCTGCTTCTAAATTTAAATGTCTCAGATTGTAAAAAATGAGAAATTTACTCGTAAATTTCTTGAAACCTTGGGTATTTAACATAGCAGGATTATAAAACCAAGATTCTTCGAAAATTCGAATGTTGAAAAAAATGATTGAATTAATTGGCAATTCTAATTGAAAATGAATGAATTCGAATTTTCTGATTAAATTTTTTGATTACTGGAATTTTAATTGATATAACTGAAATTTTGGTCGATATACTTAGAATTATTTGATTTATCCAACCAGACATTTTTCTCAATAAAGTCTTCGAACTACCATTTAATTAAAGAATGACATAAAAGTTATTTCAAGATATAATATAAAGATTAATTTTTTTTTATTTTCATTATAAAATATATTTGTAAAATATATTTATTGTGTTTTTATAATTTATAACGGACCCCAGGTACATTTTTCACTTATAATCAATTATTTTCTATCTCGAATTATTTTTTGCAACTTTTTTATATAATTTAAAAGAAAATTCATTTTCTCCTGTAGTATTGCGTTTATTGACAGTAACAGAAATGTGACGTTTTTGACATTTCGCTGTCATTGTGCAGGAAATTCGAGTCGTCGTCGATAAGTCTGCCCCTCCCCCTCTCTCTCTCTTCTTGACTTACGTCACCGTGCGTTTCCAAAGCTGCTGATAAGGAAATTGTATTCATTGCGATTGACATCATTCATATTAAATTTTCACCGATTAAAGAACCAGAATCGGCAGCCGATCGATCGAGTGCCTATATGCTATATTGCTATCGCATGCGGTTATCAATTTCTGATCCAAAGTCAGCGATTCCAAAAAAATCCTCCGTGTATTTATACATTAAACGAGATATTGAATACTCGGAAACACGATGTAGTCTTATTCGCGTTTTCTCTCTCTCTCTCTCTCTCTCTCTCTCTCTCTCGCACGATAACGATATTGCAATATCACATATGGTTTGCGAGTTATCATGGGTCATTTGTGTCTAGCTTAATTAGGCTCATCTGAATTAAGTGCACTTTTAGAAAATTAAGATTAGACAACTCCATGATAATGATTTCGCGACTCTTGAGAATAGAATAAAACAAGTTAGCTATCGACTTATGTCCATGTATCACACTATTATATTGGAGACTGAGGATTGCGAATTGAGGATTATAATTCAGCCAATTAAAACGAAATGGATTAAAATTAAAAATACCTGATCGAATTTTAATTTGCAAACCTCAATCTCCAATGCGTAGACACAGGCATTAGTTAACACGACAAATCCAAAACAATAACATGTATATACGTGGCACAATGTTCTTGCTGAAAATAAAAACAAGAAACTATATAAGAAAATCCGATTTTGCAAGATAGATTATCAAAAAAGGCAAAAGAAATAATCTGTCGCATTAAAGATGTATTTTTTTAACGAAATGAAAAATTGTGAAAAAATTAAATTTTTTTTAAAATAATATATTATATTAAAAATATTATATTTGGAAGTAATACAAAAAGTTTGACAGCGATTTAAAAATTGGATAAAAAATTATTTCATAATAAGAAATAAATGTTTTTTTTTTTAAATAATTTAGATAATATGAAAAAATTTTTGAATTATAAAATCATATATTGTTAAATATTAACTTTATTGAACTGTTTCATTATATAATATTTATTTTTATACGAAAAGTATAAATTTCCAATTACAATCAGTTTTTACAGAAACTATACCTACCTTATATATTCTTAATTTTACCTTTATTTATTGTTTTTTGTTCGATTTTTTTCTTTATCGGATAACGGATATAGTAATGATACTAATGATTGTTCCTCCGCTTTCGGACCGAATCAGATCGGATTGCGTTTCTTCGATGTCGCTTTGTGTTCTTTCGCATTGCTCTAATTTAAAACGGAGCCGAAACGATATCGAGTATATCGCACGGCGGGACCTTACACTCCGATAACACGTACCGCTATGCACCCGTTTTTTCTTTCAGCACAAAGGCTGAATTGTTTTCTTTAACAATCGAAAAAAGCATCTTTGCGATGGAATTTGATAAGTTGATGGTCATCGTCATTACTTACATATTTTCCGATTTTGAAAGCTCTATCGCTTTATCTGTGTATCATTACAGTTGTGTGTGTGTGTGTGTGTGTGTGTGTGTGTGTGTGTGTGTGTGTGTGTGTGTGTGTGTGTGTGTGTGTGTGTGTGTAAAAAGACATATATATATATATATGTTACCTGCTTCTCTTATGCCTTTTTTATCAATGTAGATTAACTTTAATCTCAACTTTTCTTTATCTTTTTCTAGTTCCAAGAATAGAAGAGCAAGTCGAACTAAGATTAAAGTTAATCTACATTGATGAAAATGGGCATCAGTGAGTCGTACTTGATAACAGTGATCAAAATTTATCGTTATCGAAAGAATATTGATTCTTTTATTATATATACATTGCAAGTAATATATTCATGATTTCTCATTTAATTAACTCTCCAATAGTAAAGTGAATTTACAGAACGTGTTCTGGAAAAGTAGTATTCAATCCAATACTATGTCTATTGTTTATTTTTCATCTAATTAAAATGCAAAATGTGTAAAAACAGAAAATAATATGAAACTTTTTTTTATTTATACTTATAGATGAAAAAATACATCAGAAATTATTAAAATAAATAATTGCAGTAAAACAAAAAAATGCTTTGACTGACGAAATCATAGATCGTACATCAAGATTGCCATATCAAAATTTTCGAAATAGAACTTACAGGTAAAAAATTCCAGATATTTTTGTTTGTTCCGAACTCATATAAAAATGTGTGTAGGTTAATATGAGTAAGTAGTCAAATTGATCAGAACATAATAATTTCACATTTAATTATTCATTAGATTATGTAAGAAATTGACCAATTGTAGTCTATTATTCTCCTCACGTTCGTTGTGATTGGTCAATTTCTTACAGCTTAAGGATTACTACATCTATTATCAACTAAACTAACACAGGAGGATTTAAAGCAGAATATTTAGAAAATTTCCTAAAATTATAATTATCTTTTAGGAAATTCCACGTTTCCGGATGTCCTAAAAAAAAAAGGACGGATGATAACACTAATTCAACCTCGATCTTACTATTAGACAGTTAATGTATTATTCTATAGAAATAATAATGTCTATCATTTATTTTATTACAATAAAAAATTATATTAAAATGATATTTTAAAATTAATATTACAAAATTTTAATGATTCAAAACATTCAACTTTTCTGAAAATCTTTGTTTTTTAAGTTATAGTGTCGTTGTTATAGCTGATAACAAGTAAAAGTGATATAATTATATACATATAATTATAATGCATATAATAATATATAATTACATATAATAATATATAATACGAGTAATTGTATGACTGGACAGTTTTACTTATAATAAAATATATAAAATATATTTTTCCATTTAATGCAATGTGTAATTTCAATACGGTAGACTTGTTCGAACAAATTTTCGGTGTTTGTAACTTTATTTGCATCGATATCATTCTTTTCTTCGAGCATTTAATTGCTCCTGCGTACCAGACATTTAATCGCAATAACCGAATTCACGCGATGACCTCGACGATGTTGTTTCACGAAAGCGAGTCGCCTGGGTCGCGTATGCGTGTGTGTATCTGTATACGTGTCACAGCAGACACGCATAGTAAGTTCGCATCGAATTCTTCGACATTGCGTTCGTTGAGTTCTTTGACATTACGTTCGTCGATCCAGCCGACGCGATTGACAGATCGTCGATCGAATATATTCGACTTAAAGCGAATAAAGCTAATCCTAATCGCGATTCAATAGTATTCTCAAGTTTGTATTTTTTTTTTCCTTAATGATCTTCCAAAATTAGATTCGAAACAAATATTTTTAAGTAATTTGTAGTTTCCAATATTAGAAGTTTCGACAATTAAGAGCGAACACAGTTTCGTTAACAATGAATTTATTTTAGATACCTGTCGGATTAAAAATCATTTTTATTTAATTATTATCAAAAAGAAAACTCTAGAATTGCATAATTTAGCTTGTTAAATAATACTAATCAAGATTGAATATTGAGTAACAGCATAAAATAATTTATAAAGTCAATAATTTGATTTTAACCAAGATAAACACAACAAAGATAACTTTTTGATGATTCTGTAATCTCAAATTCGATGATTTTTTTTAGTTTCGCGAATTATTAGACAATTTTATTTAATTAATTTTCGTTCAATGTACTCTTTATTGTTACAAGTACATTAACGAGCTTTTAAACACAGGACGTAGCACTTCCTTCACTCACATCCCCGATTAATTTTTTTGCACGTCACTCTGTATATGAACTCGCGCAAATGTTGCTGATAGTGAAAGTGTTGAATTACGAGTCGCGAAACCGCGTCGCGGGCAATTCATTACCGGATTTTACTGGCCTTTTTCCCATCAAATTTTGAACTTTTTATATGTGCTTCCCGTAAAAACGGACAGACTGTTAAGCGAGTTTTGCCTAATTATTATCGGTACACATAAGACATACACCGGTCGGCTTTATCGGCGGCAATTCTGCTTAATTGGCGCCGAACTTATAAAAGAGATCGGCAAGCTCGATAGAGTCATGCAGATAAGAATAACAAAGTTCTAAGACGACTCATTTTCAAAAGAGGGAGACCCGAAATATATCCATTAATTAAAAGACGCATGTATCGCGAATATAAAACCAACCAACACGTTTCCGAACGAACTTTGATAATTGTTTTAGTCGGCACTTTAAAAATGTTTCTAGAAAATATGTATGTAGCAACACGCAGATGATACTACTATCGAGAATTTCAGTTAGAGAAGGGTAAAAAAATCTTTACATATTTAAAAGCAAGTCTTCTTTGATCATCAGACATTTTTACGAATAAGTGTAAGTCATGAATTGGGCAATAAATATTCAATTTTTCATCGTAAAAATGATTTTCATAATTCGATTTTTTTTTAATCAAAATTTCGAAGAGAGCAGTGCCCTCTCCTATCTCCTCTCGCGTATGTTCACAGTATTTGAACAATATAAGACCCGCATTCAGTACAAATTAGATTTGAAACGCACGTCATCACTATGTGATTTATAATATTAAAAATAGTCTGTTATTATTTAATGAAGTATTCAAGTATTACATTGTAATAAATGACGATTACGCTATAGTAAATAATGTAAAATATTACATTAAATTAAAGAAAAAAGACATTATGATTTCAAATTAAAAAATTGTATTTATTTTGTATTGACATAATATTAAAAAATAATATTAAAATAGGGTATATTATATAATACTGAGAGAGAGAGAGAGAGAGAGAATGATACATTATAGAATGTATACCGAAGAATTATAGGAATGCCTTTTCTTGATGACTTACGGCCTCTTTTCGCCGCTTGTGCATTTTGTGGATTCTCCTTTGCTCCCAACTTAGCTCGCTCAGCTTTCGTCGATGTTTGAACAGATGCAAGATAATCTGTCGAACCGATTTTTTGTTGAAGAATATCGTTGAAAGGTGTGTTCACTCCTTCGAGATAATTAATATTGGCCAAATTTAAAGGTTAAAAGGAAAGGTTTCGGCGAAAACATCCTTTTTTTTAATAGAAACAATTTCGAAAATTTTCCATGTCAATTTTGTTTCTTTCTTATTTCTCTTCAGGCGGAACCAATCTCACATATGACTTTCGTCAATTTGGTGTAGCGTGATTATTTCGTTAAGCCCGTGTTGCTAATTGGTGGCGGCGGCGGAGTAATTACGAGAGTGTGCGTGAGTGCGTGAGTGCGTACGTGCGTGCGTGAGGACCTGGCTAGCTGACTGCGGCGATCGTTGGTCACGCTCAATAAGTTCCTCTCACGCGGCTCGACAACGCACGATCACTCGGCTTGGCACCCCGAGGCGCCCGGGCGGAGTTAATTCGCGATCCTACCGCAAATTCAGCGGTCCCCGAAACTTCAAAGGCTCTCCGGGGTCCGTCGGGCTCTGCGATTTATGTAAACACGCGGTAATAATAAACATGCGGCAATAAATGCGATAACGAAAGAAAAATGCGATTCATTCCGTTGCCGCGATTGCGTTGATGCACGCGATAAATCATCGATAAGATATCGGGAATTCCTTTGTTTTTAATTCTTCATATAAAATCATATTTTAACTCTCTCCACTTTCTGTCTGGGTTTTTTGTTCAATCCAAGTTTTTTTTTTTTTACTGTTATAGGCTTTGAAAAAATTTAAAAAAATTCAGAGTTACTTTTCAATACTTTATTTTATTACTAAAAGTAGTTTTGTAACTTAAATGTTAAAACTTCAGTAAAAATTAAAATTTAAGTAAAAGTAAGAGTAAAATTTAAGAGTGAAATTTCATTTGTATGTAGCAAAAAAAATCCAGATTGCAAATGGAGAGTTAATTTATTTGTATGATGGAATAAGATGAGGAGGTTCGCTAGAGAACTCCGGATAAATTTATAAGCGTCAAAATTAATGAAATGCAGTTAAGTATCTTTATCACATATAAATAGGTAGTTAATCCATTTTCTACGATAAGATAGACTTTGTCAATCCAGTCTTTTTTCTCCAGATTCTTTTAAAGAAATTGTTAAATCTTACGGTGAAATTTATCCGATGGAAAATTTCCGAAGTCGAAAAGAATTCTTCGACCTGCGGCCAAGGCGATCGACCTGCAGTCGTAGTGACAGTGTCACGACCGTGCTTGTTAAAATACGATTGAAGGAAATCCGGTGTGATATTCGTGCATGTCTTCACCTAGGTTTACAGACGATTGTCGTGCGAAAATTCGTCTCTTTTCTCTCCACGTAAATCCTTTGAGCATTATAAGGAAAAATAAATTTTGAAAGTTTCTTGAAAAATAAAATGTACTGTCTAAATTCTTTTCAGTGGAATCTTATTATAAAGAGTGAAAAATTAAGCTAGTCTTTAAAAAGAGTGGCTCATTTTTCAATCTTTGACCTATTTCTTCGCATTATGTTATTTATAAGACAGCATGTTTTTAATTTTTTTCTTCATATGAATGTTTTATATGAAGATTTCTTCAGTTTTCTATACATGTAGATTATATAAGTATAGATATATATGAAGAAAAAAAATGAAAGAGATATTGTATATATATATATATATAGAGAGAGAAGAAAAGTAAGATGTTCCATAAATAGAACGTTGGAAAGAAATGTGAGTTAAAATGAGATTTCACTCTAAGAAAGAAGAGTGAAATGTCACTCTTTAAAAGTTTTAAAGAGCAAGAGAATTTTAATCTATTAATCTAAATGATTAATCTAAACGAATCTATTGGAATCGCATTCACAAAGTTGGAAAGATTTCAAGATTTTTTTTATTATATTAATCCTCTCTAACTGATATACGATTTTGAGAAAATATCCAGGAAGATGGAGTTAGATTTGACTGGATACTCTGTTCTGTTTATTTTTCATCTAATTAATATACAAAATAAAAAGAATTTACTAAGGTATAATAAATAAATAAAATTTACCAATTTTAAATAATTACAGTAAATAAAAAACTTTGACGAAGTCGTGGGGTCACCTTAATCCTATTATTAAGATATGAACACGAACTTCAACAAAGGAAACAGATTTTCTGCTTTCCGACAACCAGTGTCAAATTTCCTGCTTTTAACACATGTTTACTGTCAAATCCCTTAGGCCAAAGTCGGGATTGCCTTCAATAAGTCGGCGAATACCAATATAATCTAGAAAAACATGTCTACTATGTCTACTATGTATTGTTTGAAAGCAGAAAATCTGCTTCTTTTGTGTTTTTCACCTTTTAGAGGATTAATCGACTTCTGATTTTGCAACACCACGCTTATATGTATAACAATCTTTACATTCAATCGCAACGCGGACCTGCTGATATACGATGAGCTAAATTTGCATCGCGAGTTGCGTATCTGGACGTTATCGCGCGGCGACTCTCCCGATCGTCCGATCTTGAAACGATTTCTCATTGCGTTATCATGTGACGTGCGTGTTACATCAGTACGTATAATGTTATAAATATATCATTCTGCGCCTGTTGCAGGTATGCGAGGAGCAGAAGTGCCAGGATGAGGTCTTTCCCCTGTCGATGAACTACGTCGACAGGTTCCTCTCGATCTGCCCAATCAGGAAGTCGCAACTGCAACTGCTCGGCACCGCCTGCCTGTTGCTGGCGTCGAAGCTGCGTGAAACATCGCCGCTCACGGCCGAAGTCCTGGTTTTCTATACCGATAATTCCATCACTCTCGACGATCTATGGGTAAGTGAACACGAGAAAAAGAGCACGATTGATCATGATATTCGGTGAGAGAATGGGAGAGAGAGAGACACCATTGTTTATTTATCGGTTCGAACGCGCCTCCTTCGATCGATATATTGTGTGTCTCACAATGTGGCAGCTATGAATTGCGTGTTAATTTTTTGACCCATATAGACGCAAATCGCAGCTTTATCTTATCGCGAAACTGTTAAATGGTCTTTGCAACAAGTCAATTATCTGCAAGCGGGAACAATCGCATAACAATAAGTTGATAATTCTAATGTTCTGAATCCCATAGTTATAGATGCATAAAAAAAAGTTCTTCGTATATCTTTTTAGACTTTAAGTAAGTACTCCACACGTAGTTATCTTAAAAATCTTGTTCGGGAGAAACAAAATAAAAAATATTGCCCAGAATTCTTAAAATTTTTACATTTCTCTCTCTCTCTCTCTCTCTCTCTCTCGGATATAAATAATGTAAATTTTTAACTCTGTACATTCAATAAAAAAATATATAACAAAAAAATAAATATGAAGAAAAGTTGCGGATCTATAGCAATCAATTCTTCATTTTAACTGCTGAAAGTTGTCGAAATGTCCTAATATTTACGACTATAAGTTTCTATGTCATTCAATTAATACCTGCAACTTTAATTTATATATCATCTAACTATTAAAAAATTTTATTATATGAAAATTGCGCACTGTTTACTGCGTCCGTTCTAAATGGCTATTTTAATTGTCATTTTTGACAAAAATATAAATTTTTTAGAGTTTTCTGAACACCTATCCATCTACCTACTTAAAGGTTGCACTCTGATTATTAAATAACCAAACTTTTCAGAGTGTAAGGTTCTCATTCGCGTCAATTTTAAGCAGCAGCTTCTCGTTTTACTTTAACTTGCTAACGCATTGTACGGACAAAATCAGTTGAACTCTGTGGCACGTGCGAACGAACAAAACACGATACCGCTAGTCGCGTCGTTGTCAGTTCCACTGTATAATTATCCAAATAGACGTTCCTAATGTGAGAGATCCATCAGGAGATCTTTCCACAATGTAGGACGTCAAAGCGATCGATATCGAGAGCGTGACATCTCATACTCCCATTGTACAGAATGTAGAGTAACGATGTAAATAAAAATGCGTGATGAAAAAAATAGCGACCCATCGATCCATTTATGTATCTGGGCTATGACGATCAGCGATACTGCAAACACGAACGTATTTGCACATTTGAAGTTAGGTAAATATACGAATATAAAATTACACTCTCCGATGTAGATCGTCGAGATATTTAAAGCGGTACAACTGCTTGAAATTCAGTTTTAAATCATAATCGTTGAATTTCAGTTAACTGAGATGTAATTGACTTTCTCTTTTTCTCCTACTTTTGTGGGACTAATCTTTATATAAAATTTTTCGTGGAAGAAATTTTTACGATATGCGATTTGATTAGATAAGAATATAATTCAGAATTGTTGCCCATCCTTTTACGACTCATGTCTCAATTAAAATATTTTTAATAGCTTGAATGGGACATCAAGAAATTTCGTTTTTTTTATTTCTGTAAATTTTTTTTTATATTTTAAAAATATAAAATTTTTAGAAAAGAATTCTTTGTTATACATGGAACGTCTTCTTCAGGATTTCTGTAGATGAATATTTTGTTACAAACATATTCTTGATTTATCTAGCAAGTGCAGCTTTTCTTTTATTAACGTACTTAGTTGGTTTCTTTCATATTAATACTATTTATCAAACTTTTACTTGGAAGAAATATAAAGCACGTGTACGATCGGACAGTCGAATTTGTTTTCCAGATTCAAGTAGAATCCACTCAGTGTTGCCGTTTCTTACACAGGCCGTCTTAAAGGGGCAAAATCACAATATTTAAGGTTCTTTAATTCTGTTTTGTATGGCAGGGATTTGCGTGTAATATAAGAAGAGAAAGCTTGCTGTTTGTTCTTACGAGCGTTGACCCCATCATACATTGGTTATATACATATTGAGTGTGTATATAACCTATACAAAGTATTGAAAAGAACGATTAACTAGCACAATCGACGTATATCATACTTTGTTTTTAAACTTGTCGAAGGATATATCGCTTGTTTGATAAAAAAATAATACATCTTAAAATTAGCATTTTTCAAGAAAACATTTAAAAAATTCTGAATTGAAAAAAATTATCTTTTCTATGAGCAATCATTGCGAATTTGGTCAGAGTAGATAGAGGATAAGCGACACTTCTGTTCTCTGGCGTTAAATTGAAAGAATTACATCACATTATGTATCGTGCGTTTTTTCAACAAAAAATATACATCAAACTTTAGAGTTGATTTTCTGTCATTATGTTAAAAATATTAATACTTGAGTTATTTCTGTGATTTCCAAGAAAATTTGTAATTCAATAGTTCATAAATTGGATAAATGATTTAATTTAATAATAATATAAATATTTTAATAGTGATAATAATATAATTTCAAAATAATAAAAATATAAGTTCGATTACACAAATTATAAATTATTCTTTTATAAAAATTGAAAAAATAAATTTAATACTTTCAAAAAATATTTGTAAGTATTTTAGTTAATATCTTTTAAAAGGTATGAAACATGCCGAAGAATTAATTTTCTAAAAAAGATTATTTTTTGTGATAGAGAAACTAAAAATAAAGAGATAAAATTATAAACTTACTATAAAAAGCTTACATCCATTGTCTTGCGGATTACAAATAATGTAATTCCTCATTTTTTTTTTCGATATCTTTAACGAGGATCTCGAAGTGAATTTTGGGAGGTTTTATTCTCCCTAAAAAAAAAAGCGGACCTAGCCTTCTAAACCGGTCTTGGAGCACACGAATTGAAGACGCGGATTTCGTTAAATGCGCATGTTCGATCGCGATATCTTACCGCTTCTCACAATAGTCTCAAGCGGACTACATTATCGTGACGGTCAGATCGTAGATTAAATACGTATCGATCGGTCCGAGCAACATATTCGTCATACGAAGTTGCAACGAAGCGTCACGTCAAATCGTGTTCGTTAGGTGAATGATATGGCTTGTCCGGAGCGCAAATTTCAATGCGAGATGGTCCAATCGACACGGTGACGTGGCTCCACGTGAACTATTTTGGGCCGTTTCAGGCGGTCTTCGGCGACTTCAGCTATAATGGGATGGCGATCATCTTTCTTCCTTTCTCTTTCTCTCTTCTTTCTGTTTAATGTCCGCTCTCTGACGTCGCGCGATTTCTTTGCGGCCTCGAAAGTTGAATATCTTCTCACGTGTTCGCACGTTTTTAGGAGATATTTGCGCTTGATCCGTGTGAATCGTTAATTTCGCTATCCAAACAGATGTAGCAATTAATCGTACATTGATACTTTCTCATTATAATAACCATCTAAATATCATCTAGTAGTTTTCTCCCATAAGCATTAATTATATTGATGACGATGAGAATCTCCGTCGTGCGTTGTCAAAATGGTCAAGTAACAGTTTTTCTAGAACTTGTGAATGGATTTCTGAATTTAAATGAATTTATTTGACTGGATCAAAATGAGAAGCGGGTGTATTTTGGAAATGTGCACAAGTTAACGTATGTGATAAATCTGCATAATTGTAATAGTTGCATAGATAAAAGATATTTATGCGACTTATTTATACTTTAATGTACAAATATGTCTTAATTCAATTTTATTTCAATTCAGATTTAAAGTTAATTTATATTAACTCGGGAACTCCCCTAATTTTTTTTACATAAACGTCACTGATATATTTTTTACACTTCAATTAAAAGTCACTATTATTAATTACATGTTACATATTATTGATTGTCCTCAATTTATTAATATTTCAGATCAATATGTACAAAGGTTTACTTGATATTTTTTTTTCTTGAAGAAGATAAAAAATAGAACATAAGTATGGATACTTTTTTAGTAAAAAAAAAAACTCTGAGATTGAGCTTTATTTTCTTGCTGCTGATGTAAAAATTACTCCGGGTAATTATTTCCAGATGCTAAAGCGAATTTTTAAATTATATAGGCTCTAGTCTTTCATTTTTAATTTCTCATTTATTCATCTCTTTTATTAATTTGCTCCTTTAAGTCGCGATTTATTAACTTTTGAAAATTGTCGTCTTTTGAAAACTAAAAGAGACTCTTAATTATCATTTTTATGTAACACAGTATTATTCTATTTATCGTTCTATGAATTTATTCCGATCGGACACATTCCTCGACGAAACGTGAAAATTACATCAGCGTTTGCTCCTCCGTTTTACGAGAGTACAAGGATATCTTGTTCAAGCGCTCCTCTATTGGTGGCATGCCAGATAACTCGTCACCAGTAGCGTATCTCCACCGACGCGACTCCGATCCGATCATTATTCCTGTGAATCATCGCCACTTCTTTGCAATCTATTGTGATGTTAATCGCAAAAAATGCGCACGATCTCGACCTATCATGCAACGTTTTGCTTCTTTGAAGAACTTTTTATTTAAAAAACCAATATTGTAGTACTATTAACCTTGTAAAGTTGCGTATTTCTCCTCGTAGGAACAAAAAACTCCTCACTGTACGATGAAAGCAAGAGACTTTGTCTCTGCCGACAATTCTAAATAAATTGAAATGCTAATTTTAGATATTTAAAATTTTTTCAGATATTAAAAATTTTCTTTTCTTAAATTATACGTTTCCGTAGCTAAAGATTTTTTAATTATTCGCGATAGTTACCGATTTGACGACGAATATTTCGATTACGTTTCTGTCGGCTCTCTGCGATCTTGTTGTTCCATTTGTATTCTCGCCACGATAAACCGCGGCGAATTGATCCTTTTGCGGAAATTACAATACACCGCGACTTCTGCGGACTACCGTGTGATATGAAACTTAATAATCATACCGCGTGTCGGATATCAAACTATGCAGAGTCTAGTTTTCGTCGTGAAACGTATCTACAAATGCAAAGTTTCGAAACTTCGTTTAACTATTCGACTTTTTGAGATCTTCAGTTTCTCAAAGAAGAGCGGCTTTTAAAGTCCACTGTAATGCCGAGTCTTTCCTTTTTTCTTTATGAAAGAATCTTTCGGACTCGAAAACATCAGGATGGATACCCTCTGACTCATTTCGTACGACGTTCAGGATGTCACAATGAGTGTTATCGCTTGCTGGCCGAAAAATTCCATTCATAATTTCCATGCCCTGTGGGTGGAAAGGAACCAATTCATCTCCTATTCATAATGTGACCATTTTTCTCTATAAATTGTCCTCTAGCTCGTAGAACAAACAAACCGGGCGATCGGGACACGTTGTTGTCTACGCGAAGGAAACAGGCTTCGTAAATTTAAATGCTCTTCAGCATTCGTCTGACACGTGGTGGTCATCTGTGTGTGCGGCGCACACGTACGTGTGTACGACGACGAATTCCGTCTCTCTCGAGGAACACCGGAGCGAGTGCGCGCAACGCAACTCTCCGTGCTCCCGGGTAAACACGCGATAGCCTGAGCAAGCCTAAATAGATAACAGCTGATACGGGAAACGTTATTACGATTATTTAATTTCCAGCGACTTTCTCACTCTCTTTCTCTCCCTCTCTATCTCCGTCTTTCTGCCTCTCCACTGCGCAGCCCGCCGTCGCGCCGTTCGATTACGTGTGTGCGAACGCTCGCTTCTCGTTTAAACCGCCGTCAAGGTTACGTGAAATTCTTGCCTCGCCTACTGCTGGCTTTTAAACTCTCCTCTCCCTTCTCAGGTTGCCATCTCTCTTTCGTTACTGATTGAGATATTCACGTTCGCCGACGTACGAAATGTGTGAAGGTATAAAGTTTCAGGGAGACACCATTTTCTATAAATATCTGTTTCATTGGAAGTGATAAGAATGATATAAAAGAGGAAATAGTTTGATCAATTATCGTACATTATAAAGCAGTGATAAAATTGATATTAATATCTATTCCAATAACCTCGTTAATAACACATACTTTCATTGATTACATCTATTACGAATTTCTATTTTTTATTTATGATAAATTAATTTATCACAATTAAGTTTGATAAATTATATTTAATAAATTATTTTGTATTATGATAAAATAATTTATTAAACATGACGAGAACAATGAACTAAGACTAATCAAATCTAATGATGCGTCTCAATTTTTTTTTTATTTAGGAGAAAGAAAGATAGAGTAACTCAAGTAGATCTAATCAGATGTAAAAAGAAAGAACATATAAAGAATGAATTATAGAAATTAAATAAAAGGAAATTATATAAGATAGCATGATTGAAAAAGTCCGTCGCGTGCTATTGCGGTTGAGTTGTTAACGAGATGTTAAAGGGAGTGGAACGATGTTTCGGACACACAGACGCCATAGCTGCAGGTGCGAGAAAGCGAGAGGGATAATCAGCGCGTAAAACAGTCGAAATGTTGGTTCAGCGAGTAATTGCTGTTTTTTTTTTTCGAGGGCAATTCAACGGGGCTGTAAAAGCACGCGGATAAAAGCCGCTGCTGATGCTTCACGCCTGGTGCTTTCCGAATCGTGCAACACGTGAAAAAAGTGACTAATCATCAATAAATAAACAGGAAGGTGCCAGGTAAGGGCGTGACGCACCTGCATCACGGTACTGTGCACACGCCGGTCAAAACACTGTCGGAATGAATAAATTTCCATCGAATCCACAGGTAGCACTTTCGGAAACGCACGTTTATTCGTTCCGTCGCGGTTGAGATTTTTTTTATTGGACCACTGGAAAAGTTGCAATTCCGATGTAATTAGTCACTTTAATAATCCGGATGCAGCTAATCGCATCGATAATTCCCGATTACTTTTTATTCGCTTTTTCAAATTAAATTTCATTCGAAAACATCTATGCTTATTACATAGAGATTGAAATGATTGATGATTAGAGACTGAAATGAGCGTCGTGCTTAATAGCATGAAAAATTTGTAGCAACGACAATAAGATTTCTCGAGAAAATTGACCCGTTGCTTGTGAAATTTATATCGGAAAAATAGAATGAATCAGACTCGAAACGGAAGTAATTGGGAGCTCTCCTTTAAACTTTGTACAACCTATAATATCGCATGACAATAATTATTATCGTTACTGCATTAACTGTATTAATTATTTTAAACCGAATGAAATTATTTAGCGTTCAATATATTAGGTCATTTAAAAAGTATCCGCGGTTTTTTGTTCAATTTTTGAATGAAAAAAAACCGTGGATACTTTTTAAATGACCCAATAATATGAAGAAATTGGAGAAAGAAGATTCTTCGTCTTTGCATCTGTGAAGAGCAAAGAAAGTCAGCTCGCCGATACGACGCGAAATTGCAATCTGGCGCACGCATACATGGCGCCTGTACATACATGGTACGATGCAAGGCGATGTTAAAGATCCAGTGCGGTACGCACGCGGAACATAGGTATCTACACATCCATCGTGCGTGCAGCCTCGAGTATTCCGGCCGGGTGGTTGGCGACGTGTTGCGTCGAGCGCCGCTGGAGCGCAGGCATTGAAAAGGGGGGAGCAGGTGAGGGCCAGGTGCTCGCCGCGCCGCGTCGCGGAGTATAGTTCTTTCGAGGGGTGGTGCACCGGGCCCCGTGGCACAGCGACGAGACGCGAACGCCCCGCGGCAGCTGCATCTGCCGCGGCGAACCGGTGAGCATGGGTATGCACCCTTGCCCTGGCCCGAAGCCGTGGCCAGGGCATCCCCCTCCCCTCCCCGTTTCTCCCTGTCTCTCTCCTTCCCCGCGAAGTCAGGAAACCTCGTCAGGAAGAAACGGCCGGGGCTCTCGTCGTTTTCTCTTGACGGAGACCGTCGTCGTCTCCCAGCGTGTAACGGGCGCGCGACACGTGCGAATATTGTGTACGCCGCGCATTGAACATTTGCTCGGAAGTGCACGCGCGGACACGGGGGAGAAAAGGGAGCACCTTTGATGCAGCTGGTGCCTCTGACCCCTTCCTTCTTTAGAGTCTTTGTTGTGAGAGGCCAGTCTTTCTCGGACCTCGCAAGTCCCAGGAAAACGCTGCCTCTTGTAGGATATATCGAGATAGCGATGTTCGAGTATTGACGCTTCTTTTACAAAGTGTTTATTATCTGGAAAAACTGAAATTTTCAGGAATTTTGTTTTTCACCTTGGAATATCAAGGGATTTTCGTGAACGAATTTTATCGGTACTTAGGGAAATTTTTGGAATTTTATTTTTTAATTTAAATTTTGTCTCTTTCTGAAAACTTTTTTGAAATTATTTCTTTCTTTATAATGTTGACAATTGATTAACAAGTTACAGCTTATATCAGCATATATTCACATACGTACATTTTTGTGTCTCGCAAGTTTTGTTTAAAAAATCGGGATGACATAGAAAAGACCATAATCAACAGAAGAGTAGCTCACTGATATTACAATGAGTCTCCCTTATACTGTTCTATAAGGAGATTCACTACAATATAATACCAACAATTTACTAGGCGGATTTTATTATAGAACATGATAGATACAATCTCGAAATCTCTATTTTCTAATAATTTACAATGCATAGTTTGCGTTGCACTTCAATTTGCATTAAAAAAGTCTGTTACCTGAAATTTCGAATTGAAACCTGAAATTTCGAAAATTACACGGAAAACCTGGAAATGTTTTGCTGTATTTGATTCAAGATTTTAATAAATACTTTGTTTAAATTTCAGCTCTGTCTAGAATTGATAATTTTGTCAGATAGAAACGAATAGATAGGAATCAGTGATCTCGTAATTTAGAATAAAGGCGTCGATAATATCTTAAATACAATTAGTGATAATTTTGCGGCATTCCTTACATTATTATGATACGCAACGATAATTATTTTTCTCTATATTAATTTTTATTAAATATTATATTTAAAAAAAGTTTTTATATTCTTTCGTTGGATGTTATATTTTCTTCGAAAAATCGATATTATGAAATTTCGATTTTATTTTAAGGTGATGTTCAATATTATTACTGATATGTTAAAAAAATAAAGTTTGGATCTAATTAATTTTTTTAATTATTATTAGACTTATAATTCAACTCGTTATAATGAATAATACAGCTGAAGACAATCTAATGTAAATATCGAAACATCTGGTTTGTGCATACTTACATTTAGTCTTTTTGTTTTTATTCTGGATCTTTAAAGTTCTGGATCTTTAAAGTAATATTCTTAATTTTCTTAGTATTTATCTTATCGAAAATCTTATCAAATACATCTGAATAACGTAATGTCACACGAAACAGACTTATGACATTTGTGTTAGGCATATAGATAAGTCGAAAAAAATTGCATCAGAGAATTAATTCGTACTTTTATCTGCATCTGCATTCCTCTCTGTTCACATGCCATCATTATCGAAGACGATCTTATCATTGCGATAAGAGCGATTAACAAAGAAATGCGGCAGCACGTAGGTACGCGGAGCTACCATTATCAACGAGATCTTCATTTCGTTTAATCGATCTCGCAAAAAAGAAACCGTAACAGAAAGGAGTCGTGTGCACCTGCCCGCTACGATTAGATGCAACAGGCGACGAGTTCATTTGCCCTGCTTTGTCTCGCGCCAGCAGCACGTTCGCGCAACGCGACGACCGTCTTGTCTTGTTTTTTTTAACAATTCGCTAGCCTCCAGAGCTAGCAGAGGGATCCAGGGTCCCGAGGTGCTGCACCGGGTTGCAGCTGCCCATCTGCCTCTATAATTAAGCGAGCACGCGACTTAAGCGCACATGCGCCTCGCGCTAAGAAACGATGTGTTCAGATGGAAAAATTGTTTTATTATTGAAGATGATATAACACATTCTAAACGTAAAGAATTGTATAAAAATATGAAATTTATTTTTTAAAAATTTAAAAATCTGGAGTTAAATTAAATTACATGAAATGTTAGGTTAAATGAAGAGATTAAGTTAGGTTTATTTTTCAATAAATTTCGAATTATTTAAAAAAGTGAATTATATTTTATTTTTATTCGATTGATTGCCGCGAAAATCTTAAAAATAAATGAAAACGATAATAAGCGTGTGTATCTTTAATAATCGATCGTTGGTTACGGGTCAAGGTGTAATTTCTCCCAAAAATATGGAACTATTGTAAAAGTATCGGTTTGTGTATTCATCTTTATATTTTCGGCTTTGTAGCTGAAAATAACTCGGAAGTTACAACTCGGGATATCGCTACCACATGTTATTTGTAACCTGTTGCGTCCATAACACCTTGCGGCCTTTAACTCATCAAAAACTCGATGTATTGTATTTTAAGGTGGATGAACGACAGGTGCGTCGCTTTTTCCGAATTACTTCCGTTTTGGACAAGAAATTAGAGCAGACAATAATGAATATCTCGAAGCATTTTACAGTATCGGTACATCACAAGGAATGCCACTTAATTATTATATTTCGAATGACTCGAAATACATAAAACGGTCAAATACTACTTCAATTTTTATTCGGGAAAGATTTCTTGTTATCTTGTTTGTACCACGCAAACGAATCTTATTTTACTGATCGTCCAAAGTTTCCCAACGTTAAAAAATTTGTTTTACTCTCTCGGTAATAAAATCACCATTTTTCTCAGTTTTACTATCCCGCTTATCCCCCGAGGATATCCGGCGGTGCGAGGATATCCTCGCAGTATCGCCAGCGTTTCTACAAACGCATTACCAGCAATCAACCTGTGTGAATCGATAAACGACGGATCACGCGACAGTCGGCCGAGCAATCGAAGGCGCGACGATAAATCCATTTACGAGCAACGTGTAACTATAATCGTCAAGAAATTTAATGGACGCGCCTCATTAGGTGTCCATTTTCATCGCGAATAATCCGCTCGCACAATGTGCACCTTGCGCACTGATCGCACAACAGACACCCGCGTGCTCCACCTTTAAGTTGGTTGCCGGGCGACAGGTGCGTTCTGTCGTTTCTGAATTTCTTTTTTCTGACGGAACTCAGAAAGAGACACGAGAGCCAGCTCTCTCCTCCATATCTCTTTCTTCTTTTCTTTTTGATTTTCTTCCTCTCCCGCGACGAAGGAAACGCATCTCTTTTTGTGAATTGACGACTTGATCTCAGTCACTTCAGTGAAATATAATATTTAGCTGCTACAAGGATATGATTTTCCTCTGTGACGATTTATTACCGATATTCTTGCATCCTGTAATAGATATGGTATAAATACAAACGTACAGCTTTCAGAAAGGTATATTGAAATATTTATACGTAATATGTAGTAAATAATATTGTTGTGTATATTATATATATATGAAACATAATACTGCTATATGTTATAAAAGTATATTGAGAAATTGAATAATTTTATTATATTAATAAAATTGGCAACTTGATTACTTTGTTACCTCAAGGTATTTATTAACCTGGTATTTTCAGGAAATTTCTTGTTTACCTTTGAACAGAGATTTTTGGATGGAATTTTATCAGTTGAGAACATTTTTGGAGTCTTGCTTTTAAATTTAAATTCTGTCTGTTTTTTTATTATTTTTTCTTGATAATGCAAGATGGTATCAATTGGCCAGAGATAAGTATGACATAAGCGTCCGTATATATTTACTTTTTTCGTGTGTCTCCTCATAAGTTTTTATAAAAAAAAAATCAGAGTGACAGTAGAACATAATACTTAGAAGAGAATAGCTTACTGATATATTATGAGTTTTCCCTAAATATCGTATAATTTTCGTGGTTGCATATCTAGAAAAGGATAGATATAAAGTCGTAGGATTCCTGTTTTGTAATTTTCAATATATAGCTTGTTTGTGTTGCTCTTCAATTTATTTCAAAGTTGCATTAAAAAATTACCTGGAATTTTGAACAAACCTGAGAATTTTCCGAGAAGGAAAAATCCTTTTTTACAAGATTTCGGTAAATACTTTATATATAAATTACATTTAATAATTAAGTTACATCGTGTGTGTATTTATCATAATTATTACGATTAATCGGAAACATGGCCCTCGCTGTCTATCTTATCGAAGTGTATTTCATGCGAATATTTTTCAATTCCTATTATTGAGTATTCGCCGAATAAAAATCAGCTCTAAACTCGTCCAGCTATCGTCAATGTCGAAAGGAACCGCGATAGCGCTGACACGCCAGATATACGGCGAATTATCTCTTAACGACTTAGTACGATGTCGTGAGAACGTTCCGCAGGCGGTTATGCAAAGTAGTGAGAAACGCCAATGCCAGACAGGAGTCGCGCACACGTTGCCCCTATGGTGAAACAAAGTAATTTCGTATTCGTTCCGTTAATGGGGGGTAAATCCTGACGTTGTCATATTAATTATTTTTTATATGATCAGCGAATCTGGTCTTCAAACAATTAATCATAATAGTGGCGATGAAAAGGGGAATTAATCGTGTTATTCCCTTCCGATAAGAGAGCGTAACAGTAAGTTTAATTGTGCACAAGAAAATTAATTTCTTCTTCTTCTGGCGAAAATTGCGCAAAACCTTTGCGGAATTTTAGTACACGATAATTCGACGATTTCTAGTGACTAAAAGGCATACCTTGCCAAAAGACGACGGTTAAAACAACCTCGAGACGGTCATCGCTCCCACCGATGATGCCCTCACGGTAAAACTATGTCTAACTATGTCTCTGCCCGCACGAAATACTCCGTGACAATACCACATAATAGATCGAACGAATGTTCTGACTTTCAGAGGAGAGTATCTGCGCGTCTATCAAACTTTTCGGTAAGATAACCCAAATGCTTCCGGTTTTTTTTTTTTGAATGAGGTCGGCGGCTAAAAATATTCTGACCAGTAAAGTTACTCTGCTGGTTTTCTATTTTTAATTGCCACAAAATATCACGATAAAAATTGCTGCAGCAATAAAAATTTTAACTTTCTTTGTTAATGTTTTTTTTCGTAGTGCTTATTATGTAGAGAATGTTAAATTTCTTATTGCTCTATGTGCATAGACGGAATGAAACATAATTACTACGTTCATTTCAGTTTCGTCCATTTAATTAGAGAAGAACAAACGCGTGACTGGAATGTTGCTCGATTGCAGACATTCGAGGACGAGCGACTTGCTGCGAGCTGACTTTCTAACTTTGCAAGCTAATAATAGTCGGTTTCGTTCTCTCATCATTCCTGAATATGCAACAGGTAGCGATATATATTAAATTGCGGCAGAATATCTGTGATATTCGCAACGTCAGTTCAATCGCATGCGCTTTTAACTAACATTATTATAAACAAAATGATCGTAATAATTATGCAGAACGATAAATGATAACAATAGCTATGCAGAAACAATACAGAAACAATATATTAATAGTGAATAATGTCATATCGAGATATTCGTTTCCTCTCACTGAATATGCGTAAATATTAGTCTCGAGTCGAGGCCAAGTAATATGTCACGAGTCGCCTTTCTAACTTCTAAACCAACAGGCGGCTGATTCTTTCGCCGTCGCGTCGCGCTGGCCTCGAATGCGGATGTGACGTATTGGTGGCACACGGTATAGCCAAATCCCACCACATGTGCGACGCGAAAAGATCCGAACAAACCAATCTCCCGTCTTCGATTCGCTCCCAAACTCACGAAATCATCCTGAACTTTTTACCGAATTGCCTTTTCTAATCGAGTTTTTAAAGATATTACATATATCGCATTTTTCTAAAAAAAATTATAAGAAAGGAAATACTGTAATTTTAAAGAAATATTTCCTTTGTTAGGAAATGTAATGCCATACAGATTTTTTCACGGGATATCGTTGGGATTTTTGTCGGCACACAGCCAAATATATTAATGTCAGCAATATATTTAAATAATTGGAATCTCTTATATATGAGACAGGGTCTACTTTATTAATCTCCAATTAGATATGAAATTAAACGTTTAGGTGGGCCTCGATTACTTTTTTTTTATTTTAGCACTTTTACCCGATATTTGCTATAATGCTGTTCGCCGTGTGAGACGAGTGCGTTTTGATCATTTTTAATCTCGCTATAATAAGACGAATTTTTTTTGGTTTGTTAATTGCCATGCGGGTACCCGTACTCCAGGTATACATGCGTATCGATATTTTCCTGGAAAACTTCTGGTGGGCCTTAATTAAGCCTGCTTGAGTCACATTATTAAGCGGGTGTCACGGAACGAATGGAGATTTGTGATGTCGTAAATCATATTTGACACAACAGTTGTATCGACGTAAGTCAAGAACGGATCTATCTCTTCCTTCCGGTAATAGGTTATTTCCGGCAATTAATTTATTTAGAGATCTCCTGATTTTTTTATTAATATAATATAATAATTTCTTCTTTCGTTTTTAATTTTTCTCGCATTTTTAATAATTTTTAAAAATGCTGTATATCTAATTTTATGATATTGGAAATAGAAAGAAATATCTCTATATGAATGAACGAATGGATAAAAATAAAATATGATATATGTATTAGGTGTTGGAATTAATTCGTAGCGTTTTACAAGTGATGGGAAGTACTTTCATTAATGTATTTTTTAATGCTCATGTGAAATAAATAACATTCTTTCATTAAAAAACGCTACGAATTAATTCCAACACCTAATATATATCTCATTTTCGTGTATGATATTCTAAGAACTCAAGCTCAGTCTCCATTCTGAATGGACAGTCAGTAGTTACATCCGGTGCTACGTCAGACGAAGGCAAATCGAAACGGTGTTATGTCTTTTAAAAGTAGTGAGATATAATAGTGCTCCAATTTAACCAGATATATCTTATTGTAAATGTAAATCTTTTACAAAAGATATACACATTTATCTATAAAATGAAAAGCAGAATTTTTGTAAATTTACGGCACAATAATAATTGCGTTGATAAAAAAAAAAATTTGACGATGATTATTTAATGAATCGCGCAGATAGTCGCCGGTGAATTTATGGCTTTGGTAAAAATTAAAAGGCAGATTAAAAACGAGTTATTGACAGAGAAGAAAAAGCCTCGCAGCTATAATAGCGATCATAATTCAGAGTCTTGAGAGATTTAAACCATTCCAAGTCCCAAAAATCCCGATTGAGCTATCCACGAGTTTTATCGATCGAAGATATATACCTAATTCAATTTTTATTAAACGAAAACAAATAAGGTCTAATGAGAGTTTTTTTAATGAGGTTGTAGTGCGAAAATAAAAATCATTTATTGTCGAAAAACTATAGTATAATTACGCATAAACGTTTCGGCCTGTTTTCGGGCCATCATCGGTATGTCTGAATGTATGTTGTAAAATTCTCACTTCTTCATGGCGAAACGACAGATTGACGACTCAATCTCCTTATTCTATTGGCAATTTTAGTGGCAACGAATAACAGGATGTTTTGAATGTTGATCGTCACCAATATTCGGAACGGTAGTAAATTTATATCGCTAAATACGAATAATTTGGGGATTCTTTATCTTTCGACTTTGATTGATTTTTTTATGTTCACGTCTTTCATGTCTATATATGAATTTTTATCTGTTATTCGTTGCCACTCTGCCGGCTTTTATGCCTAACTAATTATACTATAGTTTTTCGACAATAAACGATTTTTATTTTTGCACTAACAACCGCGCAAAAAACTCTCATTAGCCCTTATTTGTTTTTGTTTTTTGACATTCTCAAGAGTTCGGTCACTTCTCTCTTATTTCAATTTTTATTGCCTAATCCGCTTAGTATTTCGATCTTGGACTAATTGCGAATTCATTAAATCGCCGATGGGCTCTTATGGCTTCTGTGAAAATTAAAATCCCGCCGGTCGCAGGAGAAATAAAAGCACGACGGACGGCGGCCATGGAGCCAGTGTTCCGGTTCCAGTCGAGGCGAGGAAAGGAAGAAGAGAGGTTTCTTACATGCGAAAAAGGACCCGGGGTATGCTCCGGTAACCGGAGCAGATGTGTCCCGCAAAAGGCGGTTCCTGGAAGTAACCTCGAGAAGAGCCAGCCTCATTGGCGTAGCCGACGTCAATTAAATCGGATCTCTCCGGATCCTTCGAGGGGGCTCGTAGAGGATACCCGCTTCTCCTTTCTCTCTCGGCACGAGGGACCCGACGTTGAATTTTCGGCTATTGGTGTTCCCCATAATTAGCTTTGTGTTGGCGGCGACCACCGAATCTGCGCGATCGACCGCGAGACACGTGATTAGGTTAAAGGCTAATAAACGGGGTGGGCGTTAAAATTGTATCTTGCGCAAAGAGTTAAATTATTTAAAACGGTTTTTTAAATTTGCTGCATATGAGATGTACAACACATGATAAAGACATGTATGTGAGAATATTTAAATATTACTATTAAAAATTATATATGATTGTCTATAAGATTTATATATATTAATTCATTTCCGTTTTTAATTTAATATTATTATATAATATTATTATATAATGCCGTTTTTAATTTAATATTATTATATAATGAGTTATTTTGCACTATTATTATTATTACATATTGATAACACACACACACACACACATTTATATTTCTTTTATATTCTTTCTTCTATTTGTGTATAGTTAAATTCTCGACTTAACCTTTTTGTATATCATATATCATATAATCCTTCTTTTCTTCTTATATCCAGTTTAGTCTGGGTGTTCTCAGATGATCTTCGACCTAGAAAGAAGATACCGTCTATTTATTAATTTATCTACCTACAGAAAACTAGTCGCAGGTAGAAATGTCACTTATTGCTGGCCTTTTGCCTAATCGCGGCAGCCTAAGTCAAGCCACGCCAATGGCGAGGCTCGAGGAATGCATGGACGGTGATTCTGGTTTTTGTTGCCAGTTATGCCAAGAGGGAATCTGGCCTTTGTACTTTATTTTTGGCCAGAATGGTAAACACCTTGCTCACAGGCGCTGCCCTTCGATCCTGCACCACCGCCTTGTCGTCTCTCCTTTCCTTTCAGTTCCACCCCCGTTCTCTTTCGGCTCTTTAACCACCTGTGGGATTCCGCGCTAATAGAATTTTTCGAGGCTAGTAATAGGTGTTCGGAATCGCACAGATACAATTTTAGTCAAAGATCTAAACCGATGAAATTCCTTTGATGAATTTCCGACTTTCATTCATCATATTTTATTATTGTTTTTCTAATTATATTCTTCTGAATGCGAGTTTGGACAGATGTATCTATGTTATCAGGAAAACATCGCTCGTATTAAAACAATTTTGCAGACATTTAAAACATTTAGAATGATGGAGAAAAAAATCTGCATGATTTGAAAGATTTCGTTTCAAAAGTAATTTTTTCGAAATAACTCTCACTAAATTAATACAGAAGCTACATAATTAATACGCTTCATTTAAGAAAGTAATGATCAGCTATTTAATTTAGCTATTAATTTGATCAGAATGATCAGCTATTAATTTCGATATTGAAACTTTCATCGTGCAATTTTTCATTGAAATAATATAACTTCTAATTACGCTGTTTGCGACACGGCGTCGAAGAAATATCACTTGGAAATCCTACATCTCTTAAGCCGCTATTGCCGGGCCTTTTGTGGCTCAGAGCAGTTTCGCTTCGTATCGATCCCTCATTGCGAACCAGATAAATCGGCAGGTCCCTGCTTCTTGGAATCGACCAGGTACATACGAGTACAACGGGGCCCTACCTCCGCGATCTTTTCCTATTCCCGTTTGATGCTCCATTGTTCTCGTACCGCTACTCTAAGCGCACTTCTGCAGAGAGAACAGGGCTAGCTCTCGCAATGTTTTTATTCATCTTCTTACGATCGAAATCCATGGCAATTGTAATTCAAATTCAACCTAATTTAAACTACTTGTATAAAAAAAAATTGAGAAGCATCATTCTTTAAATAAGATCACAAAACGATTTTCTCACATCCCTTCCGCTACACTTTTCTCGATCCCTTCGTGCGTTCGCCGACCACCTGTCAGCGATTTCACCACCCACTAGCCGAAACCGGCATCATCTGGACGCCCTGTAAGCCAGATGAAGAAAAAGAAAAAAAAAGAGACGGACCACATCGATGGAACTACGTGGATACGCGGTAATTACGATTAATCATCGTAATTATACGCGTTCTCGCTCATGAGACGTTATCGCGATGTAATATCTCGTTTTCCCGTGTCACGATATTCGGTGCATCGAATATTACAAAAAAGGAGCGAGTCACATATGTGTCGGGATTATCTTTCTCACGCTCAGGAAAGCGGGACGCCGAAGGTGCGCGATTCAAAACCGTGCGAACATGATCGCATGAACGTGCGCGCGCGCGCGCGCGCGCATGCATGAATGAGACGATAAATATACCGCATTTTCCCCTATTGATCGATAGTTATTGACCTAGTCGTCGATACCACCGATGAATGGGGAACGATCATAAATTTGCAGATCGGAAATGCAAATGTAAAGCGCCGTGAAGATTTTTTTTTATACTTTTATAGTAACGCAAGACATCTAGCATAATTACACAAGTGTGCATAATATGTATCATAATTGTGCAATATAATTTTATCTAATATATACTAATTAAGAAATTAAGTATCCGGAAAATGCTATTGAAATAATCAAACAACTAACGTTAACAAAAAAATGTAAATTATATTAAAAAAAAATTATTTTCTAAAAGAATATATATGCATATATATATATTATATACATTTTTTTTCAGGGTGTTCCAAAATTCGCGACTCAAAATATATCAATACTATAACAAGAAAGTTTTCGAAAAATTAAGTAAAAAAGTTATTTGTAAATTTTTATTTTAAGCAATATTTAAGATATAATGATTCAAATATGGCCAATTATAAGCTACGTTTAGATAGTCACCTGTAAATATTATATGCACGCTGAAGTGAGCGTTCATCAACAGTCATTAATACTTGCATGTCATGAATAGGTGGTTGTCTAAATGTAGTCTGTAATTGGCTGTATTTAAATCCTTATTATCTCAAAAATTACTGCTTAAAATAAAAATTTACAAATAATTTTTTTTTTTACTTAATTTTCCGAGAACTTTCTTGCCAGAGTATTGTGACTTTTGGGATATCCTTTATAAGATATATTTTTTTTATTTTTTATATTTTATTATATATTGAAAATTTATTGAAAATATGATGTATTCTATTTTTAATATTAGTACAAAAATGCCACAAAGAATGAAAAGGGAATCTTATTACAGAGAAAAAAATACTCTTTTCACGCTTGTGATTATAATACTGATTTTATCAGCACGTTACAGAAATAAATTACGAACTTTGTTAAGGATTCTTTATTCTTGCCAATGTTATCAACAAACATTTTTTAATTGCATTATCATACCTTGCATTGTTTCGACTGAAATCTATCATGATTGCAGAAATGATAAAACAAAGATTAATCATACAATAACCAATAATCAAACAGATTAATCATATAATAACATCGATATGATAAAAAGATAATTTTATAGTAGTAAATATCTTTAAATTAACTTCATTAGGTCAACTAATTAATTAAATTAACTTAGGGTTAATAGATCACCAAGATTTATATTAGACACCAATTTGTTGAAAATTGCTGTAATGATATTAATACCAGTGTCCGTAATCACATCTTGGTTTTCATTGATCAGCTTAAGTACCATATCAGAGATCATCTTGCTTAATTCAGCATTCTTTTTATCATCTTTGAAGAGGCCCGTCATGTGAAACTGTGAACGACAAGAAAGAAAATTTTTTGAAAAAATTAAGAAAAATGAAAATTATAACAAAAATATAATTACAGTTACGTTCCATATATACGGTTACATTCAAACTGATTGTGAAATGAGAGACTTAAATAACGTTATGGTTTTCACCAAATCATTGCATGTAAAATGTTGAACTCCAATAATTTCAGTTACAAATTTGTTATTTTTCCAATTAAAATATATTTATTAAAACGTAGAAAATTAAATCAGTTTTTGTCGAAATTATTAAACTAATCGACTTTTCAGTCATAATTAACTTATTTCTTTTTTTAATTACCTAATTTTTTTACCGTCTATATTATTATTTATATATATTTTATTTGATATATAAATATATACTTATTAATCATAAAGTTTCTGGGAATTCAATAATAATTTTTTCAATTAAATAAGTAGATTTTTTAGTTTTTTCCATAATAGTTGTTTGCTAAAGATTCATATCTCTACAAGTACGACTGAATCACCTTTTATGTACAAATTGAAGAGCAAGAAACGACATGATAGTACAATTTAGAAATTAGTATATTACTAATCAACATATTACGAATTTATTAAACTGCGTTTTACGATTTTTTAAAATTAAACATGTGTGATGTTCTAGAAAAAATTTATAGGTAGTATAAGTTTACATAAGAATTCTTTCGTTTTGAGAAATATATGAAAACCATCAAAAGAATTTTTTTAATTATATATATTTTATTTTCTGTCAGAAGTTATTTGAAGATTGTTAACATAAAGTCATTTATTTTATATACGATATTATTTTTGCAATGGCTTAATCGCTGGGCGTGATTCTTGGGGGGACGATCACGATTACAAAAAGGCAGAAAAGAATTGATATTGCATCTTACAATATTTACTTACGTCAAATGCTCCCAAGATAATATTCATTGGTTTGATTTTGTCAATTTGGATATGTCCGTTCTTTATTTTAAAATTAATGCCAATTTGAAATTTCAAATCATGCACGGCTACACTGAAAATTAAATATATCTTTTTTTAATTTCAAATTTTCTACGATCTGTTCAATTAAATTTTTATTTTAAAAAATTATCGGTAGAAATGTATCCTGTTGTAATTTTAAACACTTAATTATAAAGTAGTATAAGTGACAATAAAATAATGATTTAAAAATTTAAACATAGTCACCATCAAAAATCTTCTTTTTTATTCTCGTACGTGTTAAAAAGATTTGTTTAAATACATATAAATTATTCAATTTAATAACAGAATGAATTTTCTTAAATCCAGAAGAAAATTTTAATTAAATTTCCGTCAAAGCAATCATAATTGACTGAGAATGAATCTGATCATCGTAAAAAAACTAAACACTATATAGTTTTTCTAATAAAAGTTAGGACATAGCATATCGATTTATGATGAATCCGCCATATAATAGAGAAAAGACATAAGAAGAAGAGAAAAAGTACATCTAGAAAAATATACTAAAATTTTAATAAATAATTATTTGAAAATAATACTAATATAACATTTATTTATGGAAAATAAGTATTTGTTAAATAAAAAATATAATAGTTAAATCAAATTAATGGTTCTTGTAAACAAATATATGTTACATTTAGTAAATATTTAACTGAAACTATTCAAATAAATTTTATTAACAATATTAAATACAGTATCTTTTGAGATCATTGATACGAATATACAATAAATCAGAAATAAAGTTTTTATTAAAATTTAATACATTTATTCTCAGTGTAAGACAATAAAATAACTTGTTGCTTTCTCACTCTATCTTACGCTCGTTCCCTATTAATGGTGGACGTGCACGCGCACGAGAGAAGTATCCTAATTCTTATTATTAGGGAAATTCTACTGAACCTACCGAATTCTACCGAATTGGCATGTTTCGCATGAAACATATAATTCAATCGTTATAATCACGTTATAATAATGAATCTTATCGCAGTTGGCATCGCCAGATGAAGTCATGAAAATATTAAATAAAAATCGGCTAACTCATTAGGGACATTAGGTCTGTTTTTTCTAAATACTTCGGATAATAGAGGCTCACTAACCTTCCCTTTTATCAGTATATTAGTTTTGATAATAAGAGTTAACATTCAGAAAACTAGTCAAGCTTCTATTATCCAAATTATGTAGCTTGAGTTCATTTGGAAGGTATAAGTTTATATTGAATACGAATTTGTTCGTATAAATGGAGAACAAATAAACGGAGGTCTATTGTACATATATAAATGATAATTACAATATTGTATATTATTATAATAATTACATATTATAAAATTATAATAATTGAAACACTAACATACTTTCGCTAAAGCTTAGATTTTTTTGTCTTCTGGCAAATAAATGAAACGCAAAAATCAATATCAATCAAGATTCTTTTTCGCGTATTATAGGCATTGGAAAATCACGTATTCATCGAAATATGATAATTAGATTCTTTCAAATGAATCAAATACTTACTCTATTCCTCCTTTTCCATTATTTTCGGTGTTTTTGTTGTTTTCGTTGATAGAATAATTGGCTCTTGCAGTTATCAATGGCCAGTTTATGTCGAGGCTGAATTTCAGAGTAAATATACTGAAGTCAGCGTCGTTAACTTCATACGCGGACAAGCCAATTACATTGACGTTTGATAAAAACCCGAAGCTGAAGACATGACGAAGGTGTTTATACTTTGTTCTTTACGATATCTAATAATAAACTATCGTTTTTTAATACGTTGACTCATGCTATACGCGATACACGTTAAATTAAAACATTTTGCTTGGCCAAAAACTGTACTTTTAAAATATATCTCTCTTTAAAGTGTACATAATCTACTATATAATAAAATGACAACAATTTATAACAACGTAAAAGATATTGATTAAAAGCTTATAATCGTGATAATATCTTTTGTTGGTCTAAGGATGAGTATATTATTAATTTAACGTGTTGACAGTCAACGTGTTTCTTTAAAAATTAAACTGACAGTTTATCCGCAATAAACGGATCAAGAACCGGAATTCCAATTGTACTGTCTCCATTTTGCATGATGCGCCTTATTTTATTTTCGAGGTAATCTTTTAACAGTGCTCTTTGCTCGTAGGTCCCTCTAACTAAAACTGAACATATACGTCATATATAACTAGTGCTTAACATATATAAGGAGTTCGAACGATGTTGATAATATTTTTGAATGGAGTATTATTACTAAAAAAAAGATCTTAAAAATTAATGAAGTACGGAAAGATTTATGTGCGGAAAGTGACATAAATGCGGAATACACTGCAAAAAAATTGTATAAAAATTAACTATTCGTAAATAGACTTATTCAAATATATGTATAATGTTTAAAAATGTCTAGTAAATTTTTTTTCGAAAGAGATACCGTTAAAAATAGACAGCTGAAAAATAGAATGTTGAAAAATAAAAGTAGATGATTTAAAAATAGACAGAAATGGAATTTGATACCACTTGAAAACTTTATTGCAACAGTAGGCTAACAATGTAACAATGTGCAAATAAATATACTTTTTGTCACTTTAACTTTAGAGATTATTTTCTTTGTTTTTACTAAATATGAATTTCAGCCCACTGTTGTCGTAAAATCTTTAATTGTAAGGGCAACACATTTCTGGAAAAATACTGTTCGATAAAATCTCCATAAAAATATATAAAAATATTAGAGGAGAAAAAATATTTACTTACAATTATTGTTGTTTTTATTGGCACAAACATGGCAACAGATTAAGATAAGCCCGAACGCTACGAAATTCATTTTTCTACAAAGTAGAAAACAATTGATTTAACAACTGCTTTAGAAAACAAAGCGGATTAGAATATTTTCCTTAAAATATTCTAAGTCGCTTGATTTTCGAAGAATTTGCCACGAATTTATCACAATCCCGAACAGTGAGCATTCTTGCGACGTATTATATACATATTAATATTAGGGAATCGAAATCTCAAGGCTACGATCGTGAATACAGATTTTATAATCGATCATCGTAGATGATGGATTTAGTTCTACGAAATTCCAATGGATACGAATGTTAATCTGATGAATCGCAAACTCTTATTGTTTCTGGAGAAGTTCTTTAGAGGCAAAAAAAGCACTTAACGATAATTAATGGATTGGAACGTACCTGAATATTCTTGGCGAAGAGACTCAGGCGTATTAACGAGTTAGTACATTTGACACTATAGACTGGAAAATATTGAGTTGTTGAGTAGAAATACACCTTGGTGATAATTATATTCGAATTATTTGTAAGTTGAGTCATTAGTATTTAAGTGTCACAATTGTCCTTGCACTTGCATAACTCATATTTTGATAAGAATTGCGCAAATTGTTGTCATTGAAAAAATTATGCCACGTCCTTATTATATATAGGTAACGATAATCACGCGACGGCGAGCTAGGTAGGTCGGTTAAAGGTACAAATATCTATAAAATTGCGTGCGAAATTGATTCCGTTAAAATTAGAATTACAGATTATAAATGATACGTCGCCTTACCAAGTATTGTATTTAAAAATATTGTATTTAAAAAGTGTATATAATTTCACCCCTATGAAGGTTGTGCATTGATTGTGAAGTACATTTGGGTTATTTGGATTCCCAAGGGCAATTCCCAAAGGTAGGAAGAAAAAGTAAAAGTGTCATCTAGCTGCCACCTGCTTTCCCATAACCTACGGTATGCTTTGGTATCATCTTTTTACCCTCCATCCTGTACCTTTCTCGTTTTTTTTTTATCTTGATCCGATGTCATTGGAAGCCGAGTATCGATTTATAACGCACACTAATAGGGAACAGAAATCCCAACACTACGAACGCGAATATAGATTATCATCGATTGCCAAAGATAATGAATCTGATTCTACGAAACTCCAATGGTTTCGAAGAATATAAACGAGGGATAATTCATGAATTCTTAATGTTTCTCGAGAAGTTCTTCAGAGACACGAAGAGCTGCGCTCAACGATAATTGATGAATTGACAAAAATCAGATATCGTTGCAGCGTTGCCTGAGACTCTTGCAACGTAACGCTACGCGTGCGTAATATAATAACGCACTTTAATGTAATATGGAAATTATGGTGTCGCATAGGTGGAGGGTGAATACATCGAATGCCTACTTTATTATCAGAATGACGCGCGACACCGAGCACGCTTATCATCGCCGATCGCGTTCGGCAATTATCCTCCTTCGTGAATCATTACGCGTTATTACGTTACATGTACACACGCATATTGCAGCATGCGTGCACGCGTGCACGCGCCATGAGTGCACTCTGACGAGTGACGGCGGGATGTGCATCGTCGCGCGGAGCATTTTACATGTATAATATCATGTATAATAGCCAAGCAGATCAAACAACGCATCATAACATATCATAAATATTTATACAAATATTTATCTCCATGAATTATTGATTATTGATTTTGTAGATGTGACATGTATTATAACTTGACTGCGTCAAATTTTAAGGTACAGAAGATTTTAATGTACAGAAAAAGTTGCAATTAATGATAACAATAATAATGTTATGATAATATTATAGCTCCCGGTAAATATAATTTTTTAGATATGGATAATACGAAATTATGCAACAAAGGACTGAATATATGTAGATATTAATTTCGAAGCCAAGGGGGCAACACGACAGAATGTAATAAAAATAATTATATAAGAGAATAATAGTGTCACATGATTTACCTGCTAACGGACAATGGCGCTATTAAAATTAAATAAGGTGCTTCACCAAAGGAAAAAAATTGCATCAAGGAACGAAAGTAGGACACAATATGACGGGACCCGTTCTGCCTAGCAGAGTAACAGGGCTTTACACATCGCCGCTGTCATTACGTCGTCGGTTCTTCTATCCTTTCGGTGTGTACGAGCCTTTGTTTCATTCACCGACAACCAACGTACGAGAGAAGAACCGGCGCGAATGGCGAGCGTACGCACGCACGCACTCGAGCGCGGAACCCCTTCAAGGATGAGAATGAGCCGTGCAAAGAAGAGAGAGGGATTCCCTCGGTTTGTGTCTTCCTTCGAGCGCACATCCTCTTCCATTTGATGAGGACTTTAATTTGACTTGTACACGATTACGGCAACGGACAGATCACCTTACTTCTGTTTCCCTCGCGCTCAGAATGTGATTCTAACGCAAATATGCATTTTGTATAATTCATTTTACTTGTACTGTGTAATCGCATCTTGACATTTATGTCTTCTATGTGTAGTTATATAAATATATTACTGAGAGAAATGATTTTGTTATAGGAATAAATCAAGGGAAAGCAAATGTGATATTTGTTAAAAAAACCGATCGATTTGTTACGATTGCAAATTAATTCGTCAATGTAACAAATAATCAATAGCTAGCAAATAAGAAGCTCATCCAAAAGATAGATTAGATTCTATATAGTTTGCTTCTGTTACTAATAATTGGTTGGTATAGCAGACTAGCAGCAAACAAAATTTGTTGTCACATATTTTAATCAATCACCGGTTAAAAGTACTGGCTTGCTAAATTAACAAAATCTTTTGTCTCAGTGATTAATGAAATAACTAACTATCTTTTGTACAAGACGGTCAGCTAGTTTATAATTTTTGCAAAGCTTTATTTGACATATATAGTGAACCTATAAATAATAATCAATTTATAAGTTAGGATGTAATTCTACCTGTTCTTATGAAATACAAAAAAAAGTTTGAAGAAACGCATATACATGTACAAGATACATATCAAAATACATGTACGGAAACATAGCATATGAAATTATATTTAGGATTCTATGTTCCGAATTTTTACGTGAATTATAGATCATTCAGAGTGGGCTTGCACGAAAACTACATGAAATATTCATTGTAATGATCAACATTATTAATACGTGCCTTTTAAAATTATGTGAATATTTAATAGTCCGTTTCCGTTTTCAGTTGAAATTCATAGTTCCAGGTTATAAAATTAAATCATCTAATTCTATTTATAATATGTAGGATATATATTACGCATATAACATAACAAGAAGAGAACAAGGAGATTTTTTTTAATTAATTAAATGAAACTGCGTTAGCAGTATACATGTTTATATTCTCCAATTATTTTACAAGATAATTTTAACGTCGGAAAATGTTATTACATCAATTTTTGTGTTATTTTTTTATAATTTAAAAGTAGATGAGTTTATAGATATATTATGCGTACCTATAATCTCTGAGCGAAAGTTGCCGTAGCATAAATTAAAATGCATAATGTATACGCATCCTTAATTACTTGTTAGTGCATATATTATACTATAATATATATTATAGTAATGTACATTCTTTATTCTTATCGCTCAAGATTCTCTGCAATATGCTCTCTCGTGCTTGAAACGGAGTCACGTTGCTCGGTTTCGTCACAGCTGAGCGATGGGAGGCGAGCCGGATTCAATGGACTTTTGATCAAGACGAAGGACACGTAGTACTCGTGCGTTACTCCCGCCATGTAATTTCACGGTCGAAAGAGAACGGGGGTACTACGACGTACTCGAAAGAGCGGACGTAGTAGCCTCGCTAGAGAAAGGATAGACTGTCTCTCTTTATCTTTCTCTCTTTCTTTCTCTCTCTCTCTCTCTCTCTCTCTCTCTCTCTCTTTCTGTGTGTTTCTCTCTTTTCCCCCTCTTTCTTTCTTCTTTCTTGTATTTTTCACTTGAGACAGAAATCAGCTTGAATTTTGACGATGTCGCCGTCGTCGTCGCACCTGTATAATTATCAACGATTAATGATGATTTAATACTCTCGCGTTTAAAGGGACTTTAAATCGGGCCACGCATTTCTTACTATAACTATGATGAAACGGGCTGCTTCGTAACTTCTTTTCGTAAGAAAAAAGGAAGATCTAACGATTCTCTGATGAATCTCTTGCGATTATTCGTAGGTATATGCTGACAACCACATTACTATAATAATACACGTCTGATATTAACAATACATGTTGTGGAAAAATTATGGGAGATAAATAACAAACAATAGCGAACAATTACAACACTTTCACATAAATATATTCGTAAATGTTTATTTATTACACTAATATATTCGTTACATTAACGTAAATAAATATTTGTCTTAGATTAAACTTCTCCTTGTGATATAATTGAAACTGCATTGATATTTACGTCAGATAATTTTAGTCCGACATAATTGGAATACTTAATTTTTTTAATAACGAGGAAAATAACGAGGAAAATAACGAGCTAATCAGAATTTCGTAACAGATATAGATTGTTGCCTTCTCTTTTTATCGCACCTTTCGCGTGAATAGTATTAATTGCTTGAGATATTAATCGAACGACATCTGTCTCGTTTTCATTGCAGAGGTGGGAGCAGCTGGTCGTTTCGAAGCTGAAATGGGAATTATCCGCGGTGACGCCCGGAGACTTCCTAATGCACATCCTCAGCAGATTGTCGATGCCACACACCTGTGACACTGTGATGGTTCGGAGGCACGCGCAGACCTTCATCGCTCTCAGCGCCAGAGGTGAGAACGACAGATTAATGTATTGTATCGAGAGAATTAATAGAATTTAATAGCAGATCGACAACAGGGAGTTATAACAATTCTTATCAGCGTTGCTGTTATATTAATGAAGAAGCATCTTCCAATCTTTCACCATTCGTACTTCTTTCTACTCGAGTTCACAGAGTAATTCTCAGTTTTCTAAATATCGGAACGGTCATCGTCACAAATATCTTTAATATTCATTTCTATCAATGTATATAGATTAACCTTAATCTCGGTTTATTTACTTCTTCATCTTTATCAATTTTTTTATCTCTATAAATTCTAAACTAGAAAAAGATAAAAAGTAAGTTAAACAGAGATAAAATTAATCATATATAAGTAGAGCGTAAGTGAGAACACCGAGGCAAGTGCCTTTTCTAACAATAAGTGCCCTTCGTACGTTGTTGCACGTTATCGTATATAGTACACGGGGCGTTAACAACCGGCGACGTGCGTCGTTAACATACCTACGCATTAATGAACTTACGCCCCAAACGTGTATCGTAGAGCGTACACCGATAGCGGAAACCATCACGTAACAGCCACGAATAGCTTTCTTTTTACTTTCCCTCTTTCTTGCTCTCTTTCTTTGTCTTTGTTAAATAGGTCACGCATATACATACAGAACGAAGTCGCCAATAAGGCGCGCAGTGGAAATGCGCGCTTAGGAGGATAATCCGTTATTATGGTTATTTGCACTTCCGTCTGTTCACGCCCATTAGTTCCGAAGGAGGAGAGGAAGAGCCTGCGCGCGTCCTAAAAAAATAAAAATAAGTAGTATAAGTTTTTCCGTACGACGACATGTGTTATCATTTTTACTACTCTTCGCTCGTCGTTGCGTCGTAGAAACCTGGAGCACTATTCTTGAACAAATATTGCATATGAAAATAGCAATTCCGTATACAATCATCCAATCACAATCGAGAAACTGTCATTTTCGTATGCGAAAATTATTTATATGTGCTCAAGAATAGGGTCCCTGATTCTGACGGTTCTGTAGTATTTGTACTAAGAAAATAGATGTATACTTCTACTAAATGTAGTATAATATATATTTGATTCTAATAGCCAATAAATATTATTTATATATAAATACATTATTCAAAAAATTTTATAATAATATGTATTAAAAAATAATATATACTGTACTATTATTATATACTATATTATATTATATTATAATATATAAAATTACAATGTTATAATAACCGATAAATACAGGCAACAGTAGTAATAAAATATTGTAAGGATTACCATCGTCGCATGAAGAAATTGTTCCCTTTTTTGTTTCCTTTTTCATTTCGAAGTTTCTTTAAAATAAAAATTTAAAAGGTCCAAAACGGAATATGCGGATGAATGTGGAAAATGCTACTTTTCTGGAAAAATTTCGATATTCTGCGCCCTGTTAGGTACGAGGAATACTTGAAATGTTTTACGTGCGTTTAAATGAGCGTTTAAATGCCCAGTCACGTTAGGCGTGAGACTACGGTTTCTCTGGAATCTGACATTGGAATTTTACTGCATTTTCGTTGTCTTCTGCATTTCTAACATCTCTGTCGTACATCACGGCGACTTGCAATCTTTTAAATGGAACATGTTCAGATTAACTAAATTAAATTCATTTAAAAAGAAACTTAACATAAATTGAAACGACTTGAAGATTTTCTATCTTTGAATTTGCGAATTACAATTTTTAATTCGATAATCCATAATATCTTTTCATTTAAAAACAAGCTTAAATGAATCGAGGGATTTGTGTAAAGCTTTATAATTCTGTTATTTTTTAAAGCACATGAAATATAACAGAAAATTGAATTACAATCTTTTTAGTCCTCAAACACTCATTTCTCAAAATACTATGGATGGATTCTTCATGATTCATGTCTATTGTCCTTCGCATCGAGAGAGAAAATCTGTCGGAAAGTATGGGACGAGATAGACAGACCGATAGTGTGAGACTATAAGAAAGATCGAGGATCGGATGCGTTTAAATGTCTGGATGCGTCTGTATGACTGCAGACACATCGGCATAACCCGCGTGTCTTTCCATTCTCTTCGTTCTTCCTCCTCCGACGCTCCGGTCGTTCTTTGCGCCTTCCTCTCTCTTTTTCTCGATTCTTCATCCCGCAAGTCCACATCGGTCGATCGCGGTCGGCCGGTTGTTATTACAACCGCGATGGCAAAAAAGCAGTGGCGTGCGGAGAGGACCTTCGTCCTTCGTCGTTGCTCCTGGTGCTCGTTTTGGATCGCAGACTCGGCGGGTTCGAGACAGAAAACGAGAAAGAGAGAAAGAGAGAGAAAGAGTGATAGAGGAGGACACATAGGATGAGGTCGCGAATTGTTTCTCACGGACCAAACTAGGCAGAACCGCACTCGGCACTCCGCGTTTCTTTTTCGAAAGAAAGCGAGACGATAAGCCGTCTTGAATTTTCCGCGAAATCGACAGTCGAGAGAATAAATAATCGACGAAAAATATACGAATCCTCAATAACAATTGCGTACTGGATAGCGTGCAGAGTTGCGCAGTGAAATAGATTGTAAAACATTAGAAGCTTGTATGCAAACCATAGAAAAAATATGTAAAATATTTTAAATATTTATCACTTGTTTGTATTACTACTTAATGCTTTGTTTTATATATTATACAATAGATTGCGCTTTTGAATTAACTTTTCAAAGTTGATTGAACTCATTCAATTATAAATCTCTTTGTTAAAAATATCGAACAATTCAATTTCCTCTAAATCACATTTGAAAGTTTGGATTATTCTTATCAAGACAGTATTCTTTTGTATGAATTATCAGAGGCTTCTTAAAATTACTGATCAATTTTAAGCAAAATCATAAGGCTTGTGAACATATTCTCGTAAGACTTACAAGTGCTTATAACTTTATGTAATATATTTACAGACAGTTTCTTGCTAGCTATAAGATTTATGAAAAATCGTAGATATTTATGAATAATCATATATACGCATAGAATTACGATATCAATCATAAGTTCTTACGAGAATAAGTTATACAAGCTTTACGATTCTATTTAAAATTGACCCATTAATGTGCCTTTTAATCAACATAAATTAAATGGGAATCTTACAGAGTCAGTAATTGTGTCACAAATTTTATTAATTCCGGAGGAATAAACATCTACATTATGCCTACATTTATATAACTGTTTCAATGATAATTCAACGATTTTTATATCTTAATCTTATAAGAAAAGAATTTAATTTAGAAAGCGAATGTTTCAAACGAGGAGAAAGGAGATTCGTACGAAGAGAGGATTACCCATCGAAGCTCGGCGACATGTAACCGTGAATTATTATTTGTTTACACGGTGGCGACGAATACGTCGCATCGTCAAGAGCGACGGGAAGTGACGATACGGCGCGAGGTGTATAGCTTTGATTATGTAAGCTAAACACTCTCGCGGGGATTAAGTTTCGGTATGCACAAGTACTGGTGCAACGCGATAATTTCGTCTGATGTTCACATTCCATAGCTATCTCCGCGCCCTGCGTCTCCTCTCGTACATTCTTCGCGTGTTCTTCATTAAACTACTTTTACGTATCTGCATGTTGAGCACGCTCTTAATTTTAAGTTAATTTATAGTTAATAATCGCGACATTCTCTCCCCGGTCGATTTCATTACCGATCAGCTACGATCGTCTCAAAGCGTAACACGAACTGATGACGCATTGAGACATTGGGCTCGTTTGTATTAAGGTAGTGTGTAATTTTCTGACAAATCTTATCTAGTACAGATTATTTTGTGTAAGTTTATCGAACATAAATACTTTCTTTACATTAAATGTGTATAAATTTATCCTCGAACGCTTTCAGCAACTTTCATAACTAACTGAGTTATTCTTTAGAAATTGCTAGAATGATCAAGCTTAGAATAAAATGGTGAAATTATTAACCAATTTTGAAACCGTTACAAAATAGACGAAAGTTTCGTTAGTCAATCTCTGATAAGACAGAGGGCAATGCGTTTTACATAGTAATTGTAAACATGATTATACGTATAGTATTTAAATAGCTCAATAGATTTGTTTTTTATTCCTGTTTTTTATTAGATTACATTAGAACTTTCTTTCTCGTTTTAATCAAATATCTAACATATATCTATTTTATTTTAATCTCTAAAAGTATATACTACATATATTTCAGCTATAGAAAACAAACATTATGTATATAATTCACAGTTTATTTTGTTATTCAAAATTTTATTTTTCCAATTATTTTCATAAAATTTAATTAAAATTTACGAGTACTATGTAAAACAAATATTATATAAAAATGAAATTACTGTAATACTATTTTATCCTAGCAGCTCATATGGATAAATAAAAATATATGAATAAACTTCAGAATGATAATTTTTATTCACGTCTTTTTAGAATCTTGAACTCTAATATCGTACCTTAAATTTTAGTATTAATTAATATTATATTTTAAATTAATATTATTTAAATACATAAATCTTTCGTCCTTGGAATACACATGCTCCGATCTAAGAAACATAATGTGGATAGTATTTGTCCTTTTTTGCAACTTGGAATCAGAATCATTAAGAATGTATCGATAATAGCTTTGCAACATTGCTGTGAGAATCGTAGAATACCATTAAAACGACAGTCAAGTAGACCCCCGCTGGTGCAGATGTTAACGATATCCCGTCGAGGATCCGTCGAGGATCGTTCGTGTTCACGTTGAAACGTTAGAACTTTCTTCCTGAAGAGATGAAAGTAACGTCTTACTGGACAAAGAGACCATCACGTGTCTCCTACGTTCCGCCCGTTCTCGCTTATCATAAATCTGTCGCATAATTTCGAGGACTATCCAAGAAATCTCTATGAAAGTGGTTTTCTTCTCTTCATTGTTTGCTAACCATAACTGGAGTAAATAACGAAGAATGTACTTAAGCGAGATAAATGCTCGTGAAGAAGATTATTCTTAAAAAAGATGCACCAAAAGTCGATTTTAGACAGAAAACCATTATTAATATTATCAAATGTTAATAAGATAACTACGCCCAATATGATCTATTTGATGTTTATAGATAAATACATATTGAAAATATCTCATTTTCAATTAATGTTCAAAATGTTTGTTATTTTGAATCTGACCATTCGTTTTCGATATTAAATTCAGCAAAAGTTACAACTTAGGTAGACGATATTGGATAAAGTTATCTTATTACTTATTCAAATATCAATACAAAAGACTTCGTTCTCTTTCATAGAATGCACTCGCTTTTTTCTTGATTTCATTCTATAATTATGTTACATATTATTGTCATATGCAACTTTGCGTGCATACTTTTATTATAAATAAAGTGATATCACATGAATTCTGTACGTGAAAGAAATTTATAGGAAACGTACGACAATAAATGTAAATCTTTCACGCGAGCATATTTTTAATGAGTAATTTTATTTTGCAGAGTACAAGTTCTCCATGTACACGCCGAGCATGATTGCAGCCGCAAGTGTAGCGGCGGCGTTACACGGATTGGATTGGACCGGAAAGAGTGGCTACGGACTAGCTAGTCTCCTGGACGAGCTCACCCGCATCACGGCCATCGAACAGGTGAGTAACGTGCGTATCAGAAGTGTGTGTGTGTGTGTGTGTGTGTGTGTGTGTGTTGCAAAGTAAAGCGAAGAAGATCACGAATTGTGCTCCTTTCCCATACAGCACAGAATTTGCAATAATATTGTTGCTCTCACAACTACATATACAACCATTTACAACTACGCTTCGCAATTGTAGAATAGGCTTTACGCGCTTTAAAAACGAGCGCAACGATGAAAGATTGTCAAGTTTTACAATCGGGGGGTGAGGAGAGGAAGTCGCGATGCGCGCCGCCGACGTCTGGCGTTCGGACTCGTCGAAGAGACACAAAATCGGCAAGAAACGCTGGAACTTGCCCTTCGCAAGTCTCGACTGGTTGAGACAGACCTCGCGGGACGCAAAAAGCGCGACGGGAAGTGCGCGGGAAGGGTACAGCAGGTGTCGGGCATATGTTTGCGGGGAAGGAAAAAAATGGGGACCCGGAGTGTCTGCGCCGAGCACACTGCGGGTCCCGTATGCTCGTCGTCGAAGACGATGGCGACGAGGTCGCCGTTCAGTCTCTTTTCCTTTTCCCCTTTCCTTTTCTCCTTCCTTTCCTTTCTTTCTTCCTTTTTTTTTCTTTCTCTATGTACGCTTAACACAAACAAACCGCGCGAATGAATGGAGCTCTGCATGGGGTCTGTGACCCGTAAGCGCAATATTTTCAACGATCAGTTCTCATCTGCCGGTTTCGATCCCAAGAGAGCCAGGAAGATATCGTCCTCGACGGCATCCGGTCTTCTTTACTTGGACTTTCATTCATGACCTCAAGCTATACAGACTGCTTTTGGACCTTTAAGTCCCATAGGATTAACGCGTAACATCTTAATCTGCTTCATCGTATGAGTTAAAAGTTAGAATTTGGATCTACGATACGATTCATGTTGGACGCGCGAGAATAAACGAGAGATTAAAAAAAAATACGAATTATCGACGATCAGTAAAAAAATGTTCTTAATTTTTTTTTATTCAAAAATAATTGTACTAAATAGAAAAGCTTTTAGGAAGCGTGGATGATAAAATGATTCTATTATATAAAATGGTTTATTCGTTTAATCATTTAGGTTTTTTTTTATTTATATATTTAAAATATACAAGATATTTAAAATGAAAAGTGCATATTATATAATTCTAGAATAATTAGAACCTTGTTAGTAAAGTATAATAGAATAAGTGACATGATTACAATATTATGAAATTGTTTCCTTGTTCCAGGATTATTTGCAAGGCTGCCTAGAGCAAATCGAGGAGATGATCTCACAGGCCGCTCACGTGAGCACCGAAGTCCCCGGAAACGGAAGCGGACACCAGACAATGAGCACCGGAGTCCCGAGTGTACCGCAGAGGCCGCTGGGGGACCAGAACAACACGAGTCAGGAGAAAATACTGGAACACGAGAAGGCGGGCACGCCAACAGACGTCAGGGATGTACATTTTTGAAAACCGCAGTAGGGGGACACTCCGTAGGGGCCGACACATCGGTGAGTCTGATAGCCGAGGAAAAGTTACCTTCCAGCGAGGAAGAAATGAAAGAGGACAACGACGATGATGATGACGAACAACTAGAGAAGAAGAGGAGAGTTGTGGAAGAACGGCAGGATGTTCTGGAAGCGAAATGTAACACGGAACCAGCTGATCGTCATTCGGAGCAAAAAACTTCATTCGAAGAATCTCGAGATTGAACTTGATAAATCGTTAATTGCGTTTAAAAATTATGACGTAAATTGTAAGCCGGGGATACGTGTAGAACGCACATTTTGAATCATGAATATAAGTTTATTTCGATATAAAATTGACAGGACGTATCTATGCAAGAGAGAATGTTTGCATTCTTGGATTTATTTTGAAAATTACATATGTACTATACTATTGGGTTAGGGAAAAAATCCTTTTACATATAGCATAATTGAAACATATTTTTTAATTGTTTACAAATCTTTTATTAAACTAAATATGTGCCGTTTTGATCGATGACCTTTTGCCATTTTTCGGGTAGAGTCATTATTTCATCGGTGTAGAACTTCTGTGATTTCTCGGTAAAAAACCGAGATAATATATAAAAAGAGACTTTTTCCCTAATCCAATATATTTTAGATCAACTAAAACGATAAAGTTTTTAATTTTTTCCATAGTTACGTTCGGTTATATATTATCTTATATATATTATATATTTATTGGGCGTATACGTTCATTGTTTATCGGTGATATATATTTCACACTTTAATCGTATTTTAAAAGTTTATTTTCCACAATTGCTTCAACTTTGCCAGATTAACAAACTACAAATCGGCAAGTCGAAGAAGAATTGGTTCATCATTTTTTTCTAATTAATTTTCAATCCAAGAACGATCGATTCGAGATTAAACAAATGTTTGTTTTAATCGCGAAATCATTGTTTGAAATTTCAACCAGAAAAATGGATGAGAATAAACAAAAAAAATTAAAATACGATTAAAAACATTCTCGAGATAATGCGAAAAAAATGTAAAAGGTTAAGGACCACTGAGCGAGAGAGATCCATTTGTGTTTGAATCCGCGTGTGTCGCCCGTAAAAGAAGAGAAATAAGGAAAGAAAAAGAGAGAAGAGTGCAAAAATCAGGAAGGCGTGCTGTTTGGGGGAAGGCAATGCAATACGCTTTACGCATTTGTAATTTCGTAATAGAAATACACTTAACTTTTAGGTGATGAGACAAGAAACTACTAAAAAAAAAAAGACGAAAGAGTATAATGATATAAGTTGAAGGGGAACTCGTTCTCCGCGTGCGAGCATTAAAAAGAAAAAAAAATCACTTAGTCATATCCAGAGTCATTTAGCGTTTTGTACATATATAGGCATATAGGCGTACGAATAAATGAATATATATATTATATCGAAAAAATATATATATATCTATATATACATGTGTAAACTGATGAAAGAGAAAGGGAGAAAAACAAAGAGAATAACACGATAAAAGCAATCGATAGGAAACAGGGAATATTTGGACCGTATTGCTTATGATATTGAATTATATGACGTTTAATGTAAATTAAATAAATAAATAACCTAGAGTTGAATAATACAATTTACTCAAAAAAAGCATGACTTCCGAAATTATCTGATAATCGTTTTGTTCTTTTACTTCTACCGAGACTCTTGTAGGAAAAAAGAGATATGTAAAGAACATGCGCGGTCGCGAATACGTGCAGATATGTTTTAATAGCCAAAGTATTCGTTTTTTTTTTCTAATGCAAAACGAACAAAATCTGTGATGTATAATGCGAAACAGGTTGTAGTCTCTTGGAATTTTTTATCGCGCGATACGGTCTGATTGCTTTCTAGTTTTGTAGAGTTTCACACTCCGACTAAGATTTATCCAAATGATGAGCGAGACGCGAATCTTTATGCCTGAGGAATTACGACCGTTCGCTTGTCCCGCTCGGTTCCTAAGAAGGGTTGCGTCAACCCCTCCCGCATGTGTGTGTGTGCGTGCGTGTGTGTATGTGTGTGTAACGTAATGCAAAATGTAAGAAGAGTGATTCGCGAAATGTATGCGTGTGTCGCCGTGTACTGCTGTATGTGTATGTGCGTGTGTGTGCGTATGTGTATGTGTGCGTGCGCGAAAGGGGCGAGAGTGAAAGAAAACGAAGGAGAGAGAAGAATTAATAAGAGAGAAACGATCGAGCGAAAAACCAAAAAAAAGAAATTGACTTCCTCCCCCTTTCGAGAAAATGTCATCGATATATTATAATTCACGATACATATATCTCAAGATACGTCCATCGTTTTTGAGGACGTATTGAACATCTGTATATACGTATAGATAGGATAGATATACGATTTCAGAATTAATGTGTTATAGATAGTTTAAGGGGAAAAAAAGAAAAAAATAAGGAAAAGCGATGATAAAAGTAAACGATATTTTGAGAAATGGATTACAATTTGATGTCCTGAAAAAAATTTCGTCGAAAACTGCGATGGAAGGCAATCGAAGTCTTAACAGTTTCCTCCCTGCGACTGCATATCGTTTAGAAGAATAAACGAAACCTTTTAGGTTCCTGTAAAAAAAATAACTTCGCTGAGGCGAAGTCGCACGATCGTTTAATTCTCAAATTATTTTTACACGATATAAATAATCCTGATCGCGCGATATCGTCACAGCGATACTTTCTACGATTCTAGATATTGTTCGAAACGACGTGACGAAATCAACGATTATCGTGCGATTGTTATGCGTGTCGATGAAAGACAGATCGATATCCAAAAAAATTGGAGTTGCTAGTACTTAACGAGAGTCTCGGAGATCTCACGGAGCCGGGATCGAATGAGAGCTTCATCGTTTTGTGCCCGCGAAAATCTTCGCGATTGCGTCCATGAGCGAGAGTTTCGAGAACGGGACATTCCGACACTCTTAGCTTTTGAGATCGCTCGATTTCGCGTGGACAGAATTGTTCTACGTCTCCTACGTATCCTACGTCGTGCAGTTCTCCATGTGAGAGTCGCGAGTCGGCTCGAGCAGAAACGCAAATGGTGTGCGTATGCTTATACTGTAATACATTGAAGAAAAGCGAGCGAAAAACAGAATGTATAGTGTAGCTATAATAAGGTCTCTCACTGGACGAGTCGATTGAGTCGACTTGAACGGAGACACGAAAAACGTGGACGATAAGATCCATGTACGCAGTTCTATAATTTCCAGACGATTCGCGAATTGATCTAGATTGTCTGGATGCATGTGAATGCATGAATCGATTCGGAGACGAAAGGAGAATAGAGACTCTAAAAGACTATGGAGATCGTTGGAGTTCATGCGTGAATTCGAGATTGGAGGATAGATAGTGCCCAACGTGCCACGAAGCTAATTAGAAAGCTAATTAGTTGTGTAACGTCAATTTAACCAAATCCTAGTACAATGTAACCGGAGTCGAGTAATACAAAGATATCATGAGAGATCTGCATGGCCGATCTTACTCTTTTCATTTCCTTTTCTTCCGCCTGCTTCTTGTTTTTGGTACTCTGCGCATGAGTACCGTCAAACATCGTCGACGCGCAGCTTTCTCTGAATTTGACGTTAGCATCGTCATGAACGGACGCAATTAATCGATTTTAATTTGGCAAGAAGAAATCTATTCCCATTGTAAAGTAAAAATAGATAATACAATTTGAAAAAGATATATTGTATAATTTTTTTACTCAGTTCTTTTTGGTAAAGTATTGTTGCACATGAATATTTGATTACTTGTTTTCGTATCAAAAAGATATTTTTTTGGCTTAAAAATATTTGTAACAAATATATATATGGTGTGTGTATGTGTATGCGTGTGTGTGTGTGTGTGTGTGTGTGTGTGTGTGTGTGTGTGTGTGTGTGTGTGTGTGTGTGTGTGTGTGTGTGTATGTGTGTATGTATGTATGTATGTATGTATGTATGTATGTATGTATGTATGTATATATATATATATATATATATATATAAAATACATACATACTTACATATATGTATACATACAAATTATTTAATCATATGAAGGAGAGAAGGGGGAATAAAAAATTGCAACATTCTGGAATTTTTGCAAAAATGAGAGTTTTCTTTTTTCAAATCAAAGAATTCATCAATATTATTATTATTTGAAGATTATTAATTGCGAAATTATACATTTAAGAGAACAATGGGGATAGCGTTCTACTTCCTATTGCGTTCGTATATATGTACATAAATGTAACTAATGTAATGCAAAGTGTGTTAAGAAACGATATATTCGTTTACTATACGCGTAGATTTATTATTGCGCGTCGAGTTTCGCTCGAGCCGAGATGTAATCTCGCGTAATCCGTCATAGGTTCCTAACGAGAGACGGTGGGATTGTCTGATTACGAAGGAAAAAATGCGGGACACGAGTTTGATGCGTGTGTTTAGCATTTAAGCAACGAAATGTATATAAAAGCGATATAACGCTGTAGAGAAAGACCGAGTTATGGAGCATTGTGTAATTCAATCCATTTTTTCTATCGACTAATCTCATTAACTTCACTTAAACAAGATCCATAATTTGTTTATTTGGTAAAAATATGACGATACTGGAAAAAAATACGACGTGATCCAAAATTGACGAGATTAGCGATATTTCCGAAAAGTTGAATTGAGGACAGGAGAATAGTGATGAAAAATAAAGAGTGAAAAAATTAATCATGGAGTTCGATGTAGATAAAAATGATAGTGAAGCAGCAGATTAAGTTTCCTTTTTTTTATTTTTATAAGGACGAGAAGATTGGGAAAAAACTCGAGATCGAGCTTCTCAATAAAGTAAGAAAGTATAACGTCCATGTATGCGTAAATCATGCATGGAAATCATACTCCATAATCGGTGATTCATTTTGCGTTTATAATTATAAACATGTAGACATAAATACACATACACAACTCGGTTAAATACGTGTACATTTTCCCACATATTTTCACGAAACTTCACTGATCTGTCAAGTGTCGAATGATTTTTTTGTTTGTCTCTTCTTCGTTTTTTTTTTATTATTAATAGCGCAATAGGAAATACCACACTGATATACCTCAAAACACACTTCGCCCAAAATATTCATCGAATATTGTATCTGATCTACCGTACTTTTTACCGAGTCAGAGAAAAACGAAACATTTAATAATTGCGTTACTTTTAAAGTTAGCACGTAAATTACTTCTTTTAATGCATAGATGAGAATTGTACTATGTAAAATGGTCTGACGTCTGTGTACATACCTTATGCATATTCGCGGCATCGCAATCGATTAAAAATAAAGCATCGGTATTTTATACTAGTGTTCCCTGTATTTTTTTTACTCAATTTTTTCCCCATCTTACCTGTACAACTTATATATACTTCCTTCATTAAAACAAAAAGTCGCACTGAATATAATTTTCTCTGAAGTTTATGTGTTTTATTGATCTTAAATAATATCAAATTAAAATTGTAAATATTTCTAAATTAAAAGATCTAGTAAATATTTTTAGATATTTTAACTCTTGCTTATATATAATATATAAATAAAAATTTACATTTAGCATTAAAACCAATATTCGCCTCCTTATTGCATCTTTTATTTAGATATTTAAATGTAAATGAAAGATATTGTATAACATGTTATTAGAATATTATTATGAAACCTACTGCATACGATTACTGAGTATAATTTCATTGAACATGTGCTTTCGTTGCAGTATTTAAAACGTAAATACTATCAAGACATTAGGATATTTGTTAATCAGTGATATTCATATATTTATTAAGCATATATTTAATAAGCGTCTTGAACTATCATAAATTCTGCAGAAAAATGAACTTGTCATGCTCGTATCATAGTTTATACACTTATAACAAATATTTCATCAGTCTACAGATTACCAAGCTGTACTTAATAAATTCTAAATTTTCCATATGTTTTGGATTACATTGAGCCATTATCTTCAGTGATAAAATGAAATAATAAATAAAGAACAATAAAATTTGAATACAATATAATCACAGTTCTTCATACTTATTGTTAATCATTTTTTAAACATAAAGAATGCAAACTGATATGATCAGTGAGAGAGAGAGAGAGAGAGAGAGAGAGAGAGAGAGAGAGAGTCCTTATTAATAATTACATTAAGTGATCTTGAAATCATCTCTTAACTCAGGAATACACAACGTTTTACGGAAAATAATGAAAATTTTCAATAATTAGAAATTAATAAATTTTTTGCATAATTTATTTTATTATAATATGCACATTTTATTACACATGCAGTCATAAATACAATAATTTGTATGTACGAGAGAATAATAGGAAAGAAATTTAACTCATGTTTATATCAGAGAAAGTACAGTTCTTAAGTTTGGATCGTTTGGTATTTTTTCTGATATTATGTCTTTAGCTTTCTGACGATATTGTGCAAAACTGGGAGCAAATTTAAATTGATCTCCTTCCACTATCACAATGTTGAATCTTCTGCATAATTGCAATTTCATCTCATTAGGAATCGTCGAGTCGTGATAATTTGTTAGTGTACGCATATAGAATATAATTAATGAAATATTCGAAAACATATGAGGTTGACAAATTTCATACATTAAAAGAGATATAACTATGAGTATTGCAAGCGGAGGATCATTTAACTTAGGTAAAATCGAAACAATCAAAGGTGCATAGATCATTATAGGTAGATTAAAATCAGGGAACAAATTAGAAATATCAGAAAAATTCGCAAAATTATGATGAAGTATATCATAATATATACTCAAGAAAGACGCCGATATGTTCATAAAAGTAATTGTAGAATCGTATAATGATGATGATTCATGTAGTGCATAAGCGTCTATATTGTACTTGTTTATCATTAAGATCATCATAGCCTCCATTACTTTGGATCTTTTATTTACGGGTTTATATATAATTAAAAGATGTTGTATATAACATATCATTAGAATATCATTGTGAAAATGCATACAATTACTGACTGTAACTGCATGAAGATGTACATCCTCCGTGCGATACTTAAATGTAAATGCTATCAAGGCAGTAGGATGTTTGTTAATCAGACATGTGATATTCATATATCTATTTAACATATATCTAATCATGTTTCTTGGACTATTGTTAGTTTGAGGAAAATACCGCAGAAAAAAGAGCTCGGGAAGATCCTTCATGCATTTTTGACGCATATTAAGATATTCTACTAATATCTCGATCTCATCTAATTCTCCAGTTATATCCATAACAGAGCCGAATGATTGCATCGTCATTTTATCAAACGCTCAAGTTTCGTATCAAATAGTCGTTTATAAAGGCTAGCGTATGTGTTCTACAGTCACCATAAAATTTTTTCTACTTATTAGGTACAATAATTGAGCTTCTCGAATTATCCATATGTATGTCTTGTTCAGCTTCTTAAAGTATTAATCTTATTTAACTTTGATAAGTTTGCCGTATCACTTCCTGTCTTCGTTTTTTTAAATATGTTCCTTCTGGGAAGAAACTATTATCTTAATGTCGATTCGACAGCAATTTTACGCTATAAAAAAAAACAAAATATAAACTTATGTAAATTTCTGGAAAAAAAATCAATACTCCATTGCACAATGTTGTACATGCAAAAGTACCGTTTTTAATTACGTTTACAAGAGGTGGAACTTAAAACAGGAGATCCTAAAACTATTTGTATTACGGATTCACACAGTAGGATTTACCATAACCTGAACGTATTATTAACGTATCATTATACACTACTACATCAATATCGCACGCACGTACATGCAAATTTTCTAATTAATCTTTTATATAGGTATCTAAGCCTAATTCTAAAAACACATTATTTGTTCATGTAATCCAAACCAAGATTATTTTATACATACATATAAAACATATATAAAGTAAATATAGTTAATTAGTCGATGTTAGAAGCCAACAACAAAACTATAATTTTCAAACTTTTTTGTTTTTATCATAAAGACATTTATGATAAAGACATTTATAATAACGTTTTTATTATAAAGATATTTATTACCGTAAAATTACTGTCTTTTCATTCCTCACTTATGTCAGATCGATGTCGATTCGATGTTTATTAGATCAGGTCTAATAGACTTTCGGACCTATCTAGAGGTCGAATGATCGTAATTTCGACTAATTTTGCTGCTGAATGTATATATATATATATAATTTTCTTTTACTCTGCATGATGCGTTGTTTGTGTGTGGATTAATTTCTATAATTTTTACAAAAATTATGAAATATACAAAAATTATGAATAAATTCTTATATATATTTTAACATCTTTAAAAAATATTTACGAAGTACATTTAAAAAAAAAGGAAAGGATAAAAGAATTATTTAGTCAGGTGTATTTCGAAAAAAAGAAATAAGATACGAATCATCGTAAATACTCTAAGGATAAAATTATATTATAATAAAAAAATAATATTGTTTGTAATCTACATTATATACTTATATTTAATTTGTGAGATATGACACAGAAAAAATTTTATTTTAAGAAATTAAATATACTGTAAACACTATATCATATAATCTTTTTTTCACAAGGATATTGGTGTAGAATCTCACATGATCCACATACTATACATAGAGTGTCAGTCTATATGTGTGAACTGTGATACAATGAAAAAAGGTGTTGTGATCGCGTGATTTTTAAACAACCAATCAGATTGTTAATCTCTGTTTCTAGGGCTTATAGTTAGAACTAAACTTTTATGTAGTTAGAAATAAAGTAACAATAAAAGTAACTAGTGAAATCGTTTGACGAAATATGATTAGTAGAACCATTACCATACAAAAAATTTGAATATTACGATTCCCTAATTTAAAAGTACAATAAAAGGAGATAGAAGGTTCGAGAGAATGATCCAAGTGTGCTAATTGTTTAAAAATATCTCTCAATATTTATAAGTTGTAAGTAAATTTATTAAAAGATGGAAGAACAACGATAATCGTTAAATGATGATATAATTTCGTTTCGGTTCGTCTTCTAATCTTCTTCAAAGGTAATAGTAGACGCAAAAATTATATACTTAGTGTTCTTACACATACGAAAAATGATTGGAAAATGCGAATGTATTTGTTGCAATCTTCAAGGAAGACAACCAAGTTCTCTATCGAGAATAAATTTTCCTACACCAGTTACACAAGGCTGGATGCAACTCACGATGTCAATGCTTGGGAAAATGTCAAAATTTTGGATATTAAGTGAAATTACAATAAGAGATTAATATCAGAGATGATCAATATAAAACAACAGAATAATAGCATTAATCTGAAAACAGAACTGCAGAATATCAAGTATATTATAACGCATATGTTATACAGAGTGTACCGCGTTGTTCTGCCATTTTTTAATAAACGTTCAATTTGTAAATATTGAGATATATATTTTTAAACAATTAGTGCACTTGGACCAGTGTCTATTCCCGCGAGCCTTTTTATTTCTTTTTATTGTACTTACCGTACAATCACTAGTGACCGAGCAATTCCTCAGTTGCCTCTGTTCTTACAAGTTTTTTTGAGTCTTTCGATAATTACAAATTATACTACATTTTATTATTTTCTGAAATAAAGTTTCAATATTTATTCTAGAAAGTTGGAAGTATGTTGGTGAATTTTTAAAGATTTTTTTAACCATTCCGAATTGATGAAAAAACGGACGGATTCTAGTAACTCATGTTTGGATGAATGAGGCACCAAAATGTATCTTGTATTATTGTACGGATTAATATTTGTATTTTTATTATTTTCCTAAATTAATTTTTAAGGCTCCTGAGTAGTCATTACAGCTATATTGAATCGTATCACTAGTATAATTTACATAATATCATGATATCATTAATATATATTAAAATGTAATATCAAATTTAATTTCACAAATTAGTAAGATAAAAAATTAAATTTACTTACTCATAAGATCAGATTTTAAATGTACTTCTCATTTTCTTTGCGTATTTTTCAAAAGAATGTAATTGCAGGATATAACGACACATGCATTTCGAGACATATTTATGAGCAAATATAATATAATGTACAAAAAATTCTTAACTAATCAAATATCTAAAATAAAGTTAAAACTGAGAAAGATTTCGATAAAGAATACATTAACTTTTCCGGAAAAGTTTAAAATATAAAATAAAAAAAAAATTTATAAAATAAAATTTATAAAATATGTTATATATGTATATATATATATATATTTTTACATTGTATGTATTTTTGTACATAGCGTTTTAAACGCATTAAAAAAGATTTTCATAAATGTGTTAAGATAAAAAATTTATTTGTGATTTTTTTTCGAATTCATACAGTATAGAACATTCCTACAATAATACAGTAGCATTGCTGCAAGCTTCTGTATGGGAGGAATCGCATTCACTTAATCTGCATTCTTTTCTTGTGGAAAGCGTAATTTTGGACAGAATACCTCACAAAACTAGTCTGTAACGTTCACGTAGTCTAGACTTTAAATAGAATGCCTATTATAAAAAGATTTAAAATCCAGCATACATCTGAGAAATATCCGGTTAAGAAGTGCTTGTGGAGTTTCGAGCTATGTAAATGTGTCACAACAGGAAGTACTCGATTTGTATTGTTACGTCGAGCGGATTCCCACGACTCTTTTCTTTCGTGGAGATCTGGAATTCGTTGAAATAAAGAGACAGCTGCGAATAACGAACAAGTTGAGTGTTATAGCTTAGAGAAGACTAAAAATTTTCTTTTCCACTAAAAATTAAAACGAAGAATCCAGTATCTTCTCGTAAATGTCGCTCCGAGATAAACTAAAAATCGGTGCACGTGTACAAGCGGCGGGACCAAAAGGACATCGAGTTTGTGTCCCTCGGACACTGCTAAAATAATAATAAATATGTCACTGGAAGCGTAAGATCACTGGACGCCAAGATACTTTTTAACGATCAAGCCTCGATACACTTTCTTGACGCACTGCACGTGCGTTTTTTTATAAATATTAAGGTCATAAAATTAAAGATAACACTTTCCCATACTACATTCTCTCCGACGTTCTCTCTGGCTTCCTATACATCGCTATCGCGAAGTAGTAAGTTTTTGATTTCACTGCAGTACGCTGGGTGGTCCTTCCTTTTCTTGTGTGGTCCCTCTTTAAAGACGACCAAATTTTTAGTGCGTTCGTGCAGTTCTTCCTCCTTTCGTTACTGTCACCTAGCGACTCACCGCCCGTGTCCACTCTAACACTGCGGAAAACTCTTGAAAACAATCTCTGCTAATTCAGGCATCAGCCCAAGAACAGACTACAGTCGTTCAACCTCCAGCCTCGATTCTATCGCCATTACTAGAAATTTCTTACTCCTCTGTCTCCGATCTGTCCTCAGACTTCTTCGATGACTTCTTCCTATTCAGTCTTTCCTCTGTTTCATCTAATATCACCATCCCCGATTGAAGAATTTCTCGCCGATAACATTCGGTTTCAACACAATTATTCTGAAACGCTAATAATCTCCTACGCCCGATTGTGTTGAAACCGAATGTTATCGGCTCACAATTATATCTGGAATAAATTGTTTTAATAAAAGAATATATAATGTATTATTTAACATCCAAAATTTGATCTTGGCGTTCATATTTGATGTATTCACGTATAAAGTTGTGCTTAAAATTTTTAATATGTTAATTAATTCAACTAAATGATCCATTCTGAATCTTCGCTCAGCAGTGGCTAGGGGTGATTCTCAGGAGTGAAATGTAAAGTAACAAAATCGGATTCATTGTAAATCAACAACAACGCAAGCAACAAAATCAGAGAAACCTAATCAGTTAAAATGTTCGAATAATTTATTGTTTTAAGGTGTTGTACTATTATAGATTAATTAGGGGTCGTTTTTAGGGATTGAGGGTGATATTTGCAGAGTTGGATAATGCTAAGTTAAAAAGGTAAGTTAAAAAGTTAATTAATTTTAACTTAACTTAGTTACATTTTAGACTCTTAACTTTTTAACTTAATTTAGTTACAATTTTATCGATAACTATTAACTTTTAATTTGATTTTTTTGAAGTCAATCGTCAGACATAATGCGAGAGGATAATAAATATATAATTTAGTAATTTTATCTCTTCTATATTATATAATTGAATTATTCGTGAACAAAAATAACCAATGATTCTTTAATAAATATGCTGTGAGAAAGAAACAATATTAAAAATTATGTAAAATGGTCAAACTTATTCTTCTTTTTTATTTTCTGCTTCGACCTAGGAAAAGAAAATCACATCATCGTTTTCATCAGTTATAATATATAAGATGCTTTCCAGCAAGGATACAAATACTATATAACACAGTGAACTCGTTTCATCTTTGTTTAACGTAGGCAAACAACAAGGATGTAATGATTCACTGTGTTACACTGTGTCTGATTGTGTCCTTGCTGGAAAGCACTCATTGTAATTATTATAAGAGACAATAATAAACACACTTTATCGAATTCTATTTAATATTCTTTGATTGATTCTGAACTTTTAATCAATTTATTATTGATATATTGTTAATTTGATAATTAAGACAAGACTATCAATTTAAAAATAATTTAAAAATAATTGATTAAAATATTTCTTTTTTCCTTTTTTAGACTAAAAATTTTAGGAAAATGTTTTTTTTTCTTGATTTATTTTGTTATACACACCTCTTCTTCAAGTTCCTCGATTCGGCTCTGCAGTTCCTGAATCTTTTTCTGCAATTCCTTCATTAGCGATTCGTTATCTTTGCGTTGGTTGATCTTTGATGGATCGATTTCCTTCTTATTTCTCTTGAGATAGGCAATGGTTTCCTGCGTCAGTTTCAGATCGCTTTCCATTTTCCTCTTCGCCTTTTCTACATCGGCCCTATAAATCAAAATTTAACACATTATATGAATATCCTTGCTATGATATTTTAGTTTATGTCTATGATAAATTATATTATTAAAGTAACTATCAGAAGGCACGGTAATGTCTCAATGCTAAGACAAAGTGTAGCGTTATAGCGCGAGAAGTGTCCTGGATTTGGCAGTATCATAGTAGAAGGGATAACATGGCAATTGGTGTGTGCAATTGAACGGTGTCTCTCTCTAAATCTCTGCCCTCTCTATCTGTGGATGTTCATAAGGTTTAAAGTGACAACAAAGTACAACTGTGAAACGTTAAACATGAGACGGTATTTATAATCCGTTTTTATTTTAAAACTGTCTTAAATATAATGTTTTAAGATTTTAGTATAACATTATTATTTTTTAGTATAACAGTCCTCGGATTGACTTACGACATCCTAAGATTGTACTTAAGACAGTCTTAAATGTAAGACTCGACTATGAATATCGGCCTATCATAAAGTTGGTACTGAATCTTTCCTTATACAATTTTATTGTATCAATTATGTTACTGATTCGTCGGTAAAAGTGACGGTGAGTACTTAAATTATAGTATATTTATGATGAAGTATATACCATATGTGTGCGCGTGTGTGTATGTGTGTGTGTGTGTGTGTGTGTGTGTGTGTGTGTGTGTGTGTGCGTGTGAGATATATCAATGATTCATGAAATTTTCATCTTCCATAGTTCAAGGAGAGTTAATATTATTAAGTATTAATTATTTAGGCTGCAGCTATAAAAAAACTGAAATGTTATATTTATAAATGTATCCATACAGCATAGAATTTGCAGCAATATCGCTGCAATATTGCTATATTGTTACTGCTAATTTTGCTGGAGGATTCATATATTCAAATAAATAAAATTATTAAAATATTTTGTATTTACTATTTGGAACTATTGTATTTACTACTTAAAATATATATTTCCTATTTTATATTTTAAGTAAGTTTTCGAAATCTATTTTTATTTAAAATAAGAAAAGAAATAACCTTAGAGGATTTACTTAAAATAAAAGATCAATTATTTCTATATTTTAAATAAATAAATGCATTTTCGGGCTCTATTTCTCATTTTATATTTTAAATAAATGTTTGAAATCTATTTTATATTTTTTATTGCAAATATGTCGCATCAGTTATTTTACTGACTCTTGCAATTTTATATTTTATTTAAATAAGTTACTGGAACTTATTTTTTATTTTTGTTTTAAGTCGTATCAGTTATTTTATCAAGCTTTAGTTATGATGAATTGTCCAGTCAAGTGTTACAAAAAATTATTATTTTCCAACTATTATTTTTCTCTCAGTTAGTGTTTGTCTGTCGTGTCAATTATTCATTTTTTATTCTACTTCTTGATTAAGATTTATATTTACAATATCTTGATATATTTTACTCTCTGACGACTTTATTTCATCGGTATATTTATCACACTGATCATATAATCACACTGACGATAAAAATAATTGGGAAGCATTTTAACATCATGCGAAACATAATGATAAGATCTTTGCGGTAAGCCTTTTTATGAGAGTGACGGTTTGCTTGTTTAGCTTTATTAATACTCATATATTTTAACTAATTTATCAATTTGATTATTAGAACATCAAGAAATTTCCAACAATCGGTCGTTCAACCATTTGCGAGCAATTTCCGTTTCTCGATAAAACATTCATCTGGCCTCATCTAATAACTGCATATTATTATCCGTTTATATTATTGCGTTTCTCATTTTAACTATACTACTGCGATGAATCGAATATTTAATTTATAGAGATTCATATTTAATTTATAGAGAATAATAATATATTATGGATTAATTTGTAATATTGTATGATTATTAAAATTCTTTATACCCTTTTTAATGTTCATAACGATTTAGATATTGGTACCTTTTTATTATCTTTTTCAAACGTCCTCTTTCAAAGAGTCCTTCTTCAGGATATCTTTGTTCATAGCCTTATTCATCCGCTTTATTTAGTTCAATTCCTCCATTTCTGTTGGATGCACTTCCTTCATTTTCTCCTTGCACTGCTTTTTTATTAAATGTATCTGTAAAGTAAATCAATATTAATAGTTGATGCATTTTTTACTGTAAATACATACATATTTATTAGATATTATAACATACATCTTTCTGTTGCTTGCTTATCTGGAACTGTCATAGATTCAGCATAATAATGCGCTAGTATTATTTTCATTAATAAGGAAAATACAACCTGAAATTTTTAGCATACAGATCATAATTATTTCGAAGTACCAGGGCTATATACAAAAAATTTTTGAATTTAGCCTTTATAATTTTTTGAATCTCACTTGCAATTTATTCAGACATATTGAAAATACCTTTCGAAATACTCTTCTCCTGGATCGATTGAGAAAGGGATATCAAGTATTAATTATAGATATTAAGAAAGAGAATATTTCGAAGATAGGAATAAGTTGTAAGGAAACTCCAAGAAATTATAAAGATAAAGGAACTTTTTTAACAAATTTTGACAGTATTAATGTGCAGAAATTGCAACAACAGTTAAATAACAATTACTGAAAATCTTACAACATATTTTAAAGAAGCCATCGTTATAGGGATTCCTTTCAGTGTCTTTCTTTCCTTGATTTTCTGATATAAACCATAAGAAATAAAGAGAAATTATTCACACATTAAAATATGTTGAACATTCACATGTTAAACATTTTGATTTTTAAAATATTTATCTGATATATATTACGAAGATTACTAGTTGAAAAACGGATATTTACTGTTGTATGTTATACGTTTGCAAAATCTATGTATATAGTAATGATAACATATTAATTATGCCATTATTTTGCGTAAGTATAATACAGACTATATCAGTCATAAATAGTTCCTTGAAAATACGTCATTTCGAGAAATTGTTTCTGGTTGTGGTATAGAATTTTCGATATCTAAATTATATACATGAGTTACTGCAATGATAAACAGTTTTTGTCTTAAGTATATATTCTTTCGTGTGTGTAGGGGAACATAGTGTTCCTTTGACCGGTTGTATCTTTAAAGTTATAAAAAAATTTATTGAATAATGTGTAAAAGTAAAAATATGTAATTTATAATATGAGCTTCAGAGGTGTTTTATAATTTACAATAGGGGGATTGGTCACGGAGGTAATTTTGTACAAGGGCTAGGTAATTCAACGGCAATTTAAACGAAATTTTGTGTAATCCAAGGTAATTTTTGATAAATCTAAATCATCTTTAGTGTTCTCTAGGTAATCTTAGGTAATCTAATAAGAAATCCTAAGTAATCTAAGGATAGAAGAGAGTAGGCATGAAAGAGCTATTTTCTTTTCAAAATATTGAAAAAAAAATTTAATCTAGTGTTAAACAAAATGTGTAATCGCTTTCTTTAAGTGTACTTATTTGTCTATAAGATCATTTAACAGAAAAATAATATTTAGTCATACATTATAAGATTTAATCACACCATTTTTCGTAAACAAGAAATTCAGCTCTTTTAAAACTACGTAGTTTTGAAAAAGTTATTACCTGTTTTGAAAGAGCCAAGTACTAAATTATATAAGTTTTAATGCAAATAAAATCAAAATGTCATCCTTTAACAAGTTGGATTTTTGTTGGCTAATTTGAATTTATGTTTGTACAGTTTTATTTTTTTTATCTTTTGTTTAAGAAATATTGTTCTAAAACGAAGTGGCATATCAGTATCAGTGACCTTCTTTCATTATTTTTCACACATACAAAGGAACATGTACATTTATATGAAAATACAACAAAATTAAATACTAAGTCCATCAATAATTTATCATTCTCAGCTATATGAATCATTCTATTTTATAATAATTTAAAAGTTTTAATAATAATTAAATGATAAATAAAATTGGGCGATTAGAAATCGATGCTATAAGTGATTAAACTCGTTTTTAGTCCAAATAATATATTTTAACAACTAAATGACACACGTTTCGGCTAACTTCAAGCCTTTATCAGCGAATACATTTCGTGTGTTATATTTCATGACTAATGTGTGCGTGAATTGGCTATTCTCCATATATTTTTCCATGGCCAGTTGGTGAGTTGGATGGTCTCAAGAAATTAAAAACTCAAATATAATATTCAAATATAAATCAAACCTCTATAAAAGTAACTTGTCGGGACTAACTTCCGTAAAAGTAAATACGCGACATATGTGCTCGATTGTTATATTAAGCATGACTTTTACGAAGATTAAAATAAAAGGAGGTTAATTTTACGGAGGTTCGACTGTAATTATAATATGTTGAATAATAAAAAACGGAAAATAAATTGATATAAAGAGTTATTTTAGGAACGCATAAAGATATAACAAAAATCCATAAGTAATTAGCATTTGAACATGTATATAATATAAAAATTGGAGTGTGTTATAATACATCAATAAAATAAAATTAAAAAACGTCAATAAAATAAAATTAGAGCAACGATGTTGATAGTTGCGAGTCTCGCAGTAAAATGAACATTGAACGACTAAAATCAAATTTGTTTGTCATTTAATGTGAATAATCAGTGATCAGTCAGAAAACAAGGATTCAATAGTTCAGTATCTGTTTTTAAATTAATTCTTCGTTCTTTTTATGTTTATCATTTCGGAGACAATTTGTTTATTATAATTTTGCTTAATAGCTAATATTTCAACGTTGTCTCAATTAAAATTGTGATTGTGAAGCGTCCTGTGTTCTGTCATCACAGAATGAATGGATTTTGTTCTGTTAAAATTATTTTTATGTTCAGCCATTCTAGTTTTTAGTTGTCTTAGGAATATAATGATACTAAATACATAATATATATCAATTATTATATACAAAAAAGCATATAAAAACTGAGATAGTTATGCCATCTAAAGATACACTATGTAACGCAAAGGGTTAAGATATACATATAAGTAAAGATAGAATCATTTAAGAGTTACACTTGGAAACATTTCAATTTAGAGACTTTCCTTCTTTAACTAGTTATTTATTTTTCTTACAAATATACCTCACTTCTTAAACTAATTTGAGTAATGGTCGTAGCACAGACTCTCGCATAACGCATAATACATAGTGCATAAGAGAATCAATCAATCGAAATCCTTCTTTTCTATGGAATGGGAGGAAAGGAAAGATTCTGATTAGTTGATTCGCTTATGCATTATGCAAAAGTCTGTGCTGCGGCTTTAAGGAAGAATGTTGACATACGCACAAATAATAAAATATGATTTTAATAATTTTTTTAGATAATTATAATATATATTTTAGATAATTATTTTATATAATAGCGTTTTACAATATAAATCTCTTGTCAAAATAAATATTTAATACTGTACAGTATAAATATTTAGATACAAAATTCATACAAAATTTTAATAAAAATCTTATATCACAAATAAGCTGTTTACTTATCTTAAAAATTTTATTCTTCAAAGGATATTTATTACATTAATTGTAGTCAATAAAATTATTTAAAAAATTTGACATTAAGCATTTCTATAATGATTCTATAATGATGCTGTTATTAAAAAGTGTTTTTTTTTTTCATTTTTAGCTTGCATCTTTAAATTAGATTAAATCATAAAAGAATTAGATAAATCATAAAGTAATACTTATAATGTAAACATATATGATATCATTTCAAAAATTACTTAACTAATTTTGGCATTAACTCATAATCAATTTAATAAATCAATTTTTGTTAGTAGTATCATAAAAAACATTTCAGCTTCAAAAGATTCTCAATTTTATAGGAGAGAAGTATTGTGCGTGCAACAAATCATTTATATATTTTCTACTTTCAACTAAAAAAATTTTAAAGTAATAGATATTATTTAAAATTTTATTTAACAAGCTAATCAAAGTATATATATATATATATATATATGTGTGCATGTTTTCTATGTTAATATTATTTTTTAATGGACATCGTATACATTTTCTTGTAATAAATTGCTCTTTAAAGAATTAAAAGCTTAATCTAAAGCAAAATACAATTGTAATTAAGAAAAAATTTTTGTATATTATTACATATAATTATATATAATTATATATATTTCTTTCTCGGGATGTTATTAATTTTTTTCAGCAATAGAGAATAATTGAACATGTCTATATTTGACGAAGCATATATCTTACGCTTTTATCATTTACTTTAACAGACGATATTAACTTTATAGCTTTTTTACGAAGTTTAGTAAAATATGGAGCAAATCTATATATTTTTTCTTTCTTATATATAATACCCAAATGTTTGCATACCGCTAGTTTTAAACGTTTAGGGAATACTTTGGAAGTATATAACGTAAGAATTCGTTGATACAATACGTAAGAAGGTTTGTTATTTTTATCTAATACAACAGTTATGGCAAGAAGCAATGCAAGTGGGATTTTAAATTCTGACTCTATTACGGGGATAATTAAAGCTAACCACGGTAAACAAAAGATATTATTGAGTTTCCATTTACGTAATATTTTACAAGCAGAAGATTTAATGCCATTATTGGTATAATACAGCACATGTAGAGATACAATTGGATAAGAGAATAATATTTTAATTTCAGTAATTATTAGTGGATCAAAATTATTCGTATCAGATATATGATATTTATTTCTCATAATTGCGATTAACTCCTTCATTGCAGACTGGACGTGATCAACTTTAGTCATTTTCACATTACTCAAAAAACATATAGTTATGACATCAATATAAAATGGCATGTTATTGGAAAAAACGTATTCTTCTTCTTTTTCGTCAGAATTGTACTTATAAACAAGCTTAATTAGATAATCAGGGTTATTTAAAATAGCTGTCGTGCATTCTGCATGAATCTTCATCATGCTTTCAATAATCATTCTTGGTTGGCATGACACTAAGGGAATAACTTCAGTCAAGGAGAATTCCTTTAAAAACTGTACCTCAAACAAAAAAGGCAGTCGTTCGGAATAATTTTTCAATATTGTTACTAATGTGCGTAAAAATGGACAATCATTGCTTCGTGTGATTTCATTGATTTTTTCACTATTTGATTTAGACGAATTCATTTTTAGTAGATTACACTGACATAAATCTATATAATTCTTGTAAATAGTTATCAGCCTTCAATTTTGCAATCAGCAAGTCTAGTCAGCCTTTTAATTATAAGATGATTCGATCCCTCATTTTTTTATATTCGTCCAATATCTTTCCTTTAATGATCCGTATGAATTCAATTTCTACGTTTCAAAATACATAAAATAAATGTTAGTTTTATAACGAGTATTAATGGTAAATTATTTCTAACTTATAATCTAATTGACAATATGCGCGAAATCGCTCTAGTCAATTTCAATGTCGAAAACATAATTTAGTAGAACGGTATTTTCCAGAAAAGATTTAACTTTTAAATATACATACGCGCATAACAATATTTTAAATACATACCTGAGGTTAATGCAGAAGTTCAAAGAATATTGTGAATTCTAGACGGTATGTCTATGTGCCTTTCTTTTAGTATTGTCATGGCTTATAACGAACAACAATTAGAAAAATGTATCCTAAAGATTCGAGAAAAACGAAAGAAATAAAAGGTCAAGTACATTTGAGAATATGAATTGAAATAAATACAGAAATAATTCCTTATGACATTATCATTTTTGCTGCTACTTTCCTTCTTTCAATACATGTATGTGTTTATATATACAAACCTACAATAAGCAGATAAAGACAAAGGTTTAAAAAACTTATCGTTCAGTGTTTACTGTTAAAATCGATATACTAACTTTTATTTAAATTATCTCAAGGGTTAATAAATGATTTTGTAAATACAATATAATTGTTATTTATTGAAATCGTAAAAAATGTTTCATTTTAATTATTTTTATTTTATATAATTATATTACATAATGTCCATCCTTGATGAAATTTTTTCTAGAATTATTCATATAATTTTTCACAGTTATTTTTATAATTTTTCAAAATTTCTATATACTTTATAACTTTCTCATATTTTTTATGCAAATTGGAATACTTTTCAGAAAATTTACATCTTTTCTCAGAATTTTTCATATATACTAATTGAAATATCGTAAGGCCGGTATTTCATGAACGGAAATTTACAACGGAATGGAATAGCGAGACCAATCACAATCGCAGAAAAGAAAGCAAAGTAATGACTGCAGAGTTGTGATTAGTTGCGCTGTTCCGTTCCACTATAAATTTCCGCTCCATGGGACGCCAGCTTAAGATTTCTTGTAAGTATAATTTCTAGTGAAATGTTATAAAATTTAAAAAATTTTAAAATACTTTTTAAAAATTATAGGATTAAAATATTTCAGAATTCACTTATATACAAAATTCTAAGAGAAGATGTAGATGATATCCGAATATTTCTAAATATTTCTGAAAAATGTTCCAATTCGCAATAAAAATTAAAAAAAAATTTTCATCAAGGATATAATGCTCAAATAATTTATATTTTGATATACAATTTTTTTTTAATTTTTGAGAGAAAGAGAGAGAGAGAGAGAGAGAGAGAGAAAGAGAGAGAGAGAAAATTGCATATGATACATATACATTAAATACAATAAATATAATAGCGTTTTCTCTTGGCTGCTATGTTCGCCCACTAGTGCAACATTCAGACAATGTACCGTGTTTCCATGGTTGGTGAACTCATTCGGTGTACTGTTTCCGTGGCTACGGTGTAATGCAAATTTTATGCACAAAGTGGGATTTTGCTACACCGTCTCAAAGAGACATTTAAAATTTGAAAATAGAAATCAAGCGGGAATAGGATTTTAGCGCAATAATGATGTAGTATACATCATGGTGTGCACTACTCTGATGTAGTGTAACTGAGTATAGCGCTTACATGCAACTGGTGCGGTGCGAAAAGAAAAGAAATTAGGAAATATATATCGTAAAATAGAATATGAATGAAGAACTAATTTATCAAACTTTAAGATTATAATTAATTATTCAGCAAATATAAGGACGCTCACTATGCTTACAGAGCATCATATCGCAAACATTACTATAAAAATAATTCAAGAACTCCGGCTCCTGATAATGTTAGCCAGTCAGTATCAGACACAGCGAGTCATTTTTCTTTTAGTAATTTTCCGAGATAACAAATGAAAAAATTACATTAAAGCGTTAATTTCAAGAACAAAAAAGTTGGAAAGTAATCGATAAACATGCTCGTTACTGCGTACGAACGACACTAACTATTATATTGGGTCATTTAAAAAATATCCGCGGTTTTTTCATTCAAAAATTGAACAAAAAACCGCGGATACTTTTTAAATGATCTAATATATATTACATATTTTATCAAAAATTATAAAATATATAATTATAATATATATATATATATATATATATATCTGAATCATTCCATCGTTCGTGTATGCGATAGTTAAACACGTATGACGATTTGTGGGACATACCCATGACGATTATTGGGCAAATCGTTATGATGGCATGGCGATAATTCGTACATTTCCGCCTTCTAATTTTTACGAAGGATTTTCTCAACAATAATTTTATATGTAAGCTTATATATAATTACATATAAATATAATAATATAATAATTATAAAATTATATATTAGGTGTTGGAATTAATTCGTAGCGTTTTACAAGTGATGGGAAGTACTTTCATTAATGTATTTTTTAATGCTCATGTGAAATAAATAACATTCTTTCATTAAAAACGCTACGAATTAATTCCAACACCTAATATATTTTTATATAATTATATATAAAACATTTTTTTCCGGGAATTTGTTTATTTACATAAACCGATCAAGAAAAATAGTTAAAAATAATTCATTTTTATTGTACACAGAAAATATAATTGCCTATTGAATTATTGGAATAAACAAAAAAGATAAGTGAAATGTAACCTATAACCTATAATCGCAAATAAGTTAGTAGTATGTAGAATACATCCATGAGATAAGGAGACCCAATTTGATAGCGCGCGAACAGAAAAAATGAAACTGATTTATGCGCTGAATTGAGAGGGAATTTGATAATATTAATTAAAACTGATAATATTAATTTTATGATTTATCTTAAGTACTTAGTTTTATAGATATGTTTATCGGTATATAGCTGGTAGAAAAATTTCGCTGAAATTATTTCACGTTTTGGAACACTTTTCAGCAAAATTTTAGTATTTTAGAAAATTTTCAGTTTAATTTCAACGATTTTTAGCTGAAAAATTCATTTTTAGCAAAATTTCGACAAAATTTCAGAGAAATTTCAGTAAAAATTTCAGAGAAATTTCAGCAAAATTTCAAAGAAATTTTAACGATTTTTTAATATGTTAGCTGAAAAATTCACTTTCAATGAAATTTTAACAAATTTTCAGCAATTTTGCTGAAATGTTCCAAAACGCCCATACAGCACCAAAAGTTTTCAGAAATATCTCAGAAATTTTTCAACTGAAAAGTGAAACATTTTATAGAAATTGCAAAATATGTCTGCAACATTTCTGAGACAACTCTGGAATAGCTCTGTCCGCGATTCTTGCATATGAAACTTTGTTAAAAGATTGATGAAATGTTACAGAAATTTTTAAAATATTATTGAAAAAGGTTTTTCAGCTGTTTCTAATACTTTAAAAATTATATTTAAATATATATATTTGATATACTTAAATAATGCTTAATATCGACAAATTAATACTTAATGTCGACATAATAAATTTAAATATTATTTAAATATCAATTAAACATATATTTAAATATTATTTCTGAAGTAAGAGAGGCTGGGGCTAGTAGACTCATTTTTCAGTTTCGAATTTTTACAGACGAAATTAAGAGACTGTTACATCCCGATAAAATCCTCTTATTCTTTATAGATATTCTTCATTGATATACGATTTATACTTTACTTTTTATCTTATCGCTAGGTTAATATTTCCCTTTATTTCGAAACCGAAAATTCTATTAACATTAATAATTTCATTAACATTAATAATAATGTATATTATATTAGCGTTTAACGAATATCTTTTTTTATAGCGTTTAAGTAATTAGCAGTAAAATAGAAATCTTCCTGAATGCGAGAACGAATATCTTTTTTTTCCCCTTTTTCTTTTTCTAATAAAGTTAAATTAATTTTAAACATGAATGTAGTGAATTCGCCTCGCATAAAAGATATTAAGGAAAATTTTTATTACTACAAATTGTTAAAACTCAACTATTACTTATTAAGAATAAATTTGTAGAGTAGGGAGTAGGTCTTACGCGGAGCCTTGCTGCCTTATCTCAAGGAAAGCGCGAGTATAGGTTCTACCAAATTTTGAGGAGTGTCGATTGATTCTGAAAGAACACTCCCACATTCATTTTCAGAATATAAAAGGAGTTGTCAAGACAGAAACAGTCGATTATATTCAGACAGTCAGTCAGTTAGAGTTACTTAGTTATAGTTACAGCTACAGTTACAGTTATACAATCAAGATGAGAACTATCCTCGCGCTCCATCAGAATCTCACTTTTCTTTTTCATTGTTTTACTTATAGCATTTACTTATTTCAATAAACGAAAATATTGAATCGAATCTATCGACAGAATCTCTAAATCTTTAATCGGTTACATACAAGTACATATACATATATGAATATCTGAGGGGTTGTTGCGACTGTCGCTGCCAATAGCGTGGCCTCCATTTACGACGGTTCTCCGGAACATTATAATTCTTTTTTTTTTTGCATTACCTCCATACTTACCAAAGGCGGACGAAGACAAAGAGAAAAGAGATTGAGATTCCAAATTAAATCGGCCCTTATTTCAAATCAAGATTACCCTTCCTCTAAATTATCCGGTACTTCTCAGTGAACTGCACAATTTAATCTCCGGTCTCCGAGTAAATTGTTTAAATACATTGACTCAAAAACAGAGAAAATCTCAACCACAACATTAGACGTAACAACGTGATTTACATGTTTTAATTACATAATTATATAACGTTGTGACATGATTTTTTTCAGTAGGGTGACACAAGTACTTATTCAAAACACGCTTTTATCGATAAAAGCGCGTATTTATTTTCGAATTTCTATAATATGCGTAAAGTATAGCATGTTAGTTCACTAACATTGTTATAAGCGCGTTCTGAAAACAGCCATAGATTTTTACATAACGCATAACACATAGTGTATAAGAGAATCAATAAATCAAAATTCTTCTTTTTGAAGTGGAAGGAAAGGAAAGATTCAATTGATTCTTTTATACGTTATACATTATATACAAATGTATATAAATGTATAGTATTCTCATTATACAAATGTATTCTCAGTCGGTCACTTGTAGTAAATTCTCACTATGCATTAAAAAAAATCTTTAATAAGATTTTTAATTATTAAAGTAGCGGGAAACTTCTCTCTCTCTCTCTCTCTCTCTCTCTCTCTCTCTCTCTCTCTCTTTTGGCTTTGAAACGATTTTTCCTGAATTATCTATGATTGTAAGATCATTAATTTGTTACTAAACTAGTAGAAGAATTATTTGCTGAACATGATTCAAAGTGTTGCTAAAACATTAAAAAATTTTTAAGATAAATTATTAAAATATATACATTGTTTTTCGCTTTAATTACTGCGATATTTGCTCTCATTAGTCTCATCATTGAATGTTTTTACATTCAATGATGGGATAAGAATGTTTTTACATTGAATGTTTTTAATCGATTCAAATTTTTTTATTAATATTTGCAAAGTCATGGCAATTGAAAGAGATAACTCTCGGATATTTCACAATTCATCGTGATTCAGTACTAACTCGTATCTCCTCTTTATATAATTTCGCATGATCCAGGCAACTGCGGTTAGTATTATCTGAAGTTATACACTGTTGCAAGCTATAATACGATAATAGTTTACTTACAAGCTGACACTCAGTGTTACGCGGCAATATCGCCGGTGCGCAGTTACATTGTATTGTCATCTGCAATTAGGTATGTCCATTATATTAGGTGTTGGAATTAATTCGTAGCGTTTTTTAATGAAAGAATGTTATTTATTTCACATGAGCATTAAAAAATACATTAATGAAAGTACTTCCCATCACTTGTAAAACGCTACGAATTAATTCCAACACCTAATATATCAATACCAAATTGATAATTTCAGAAGGAAGAAAAGTAAATTCTGTAATTTTATTTTGCTAAGTATGAAATAAATCGCTTCATCACAGGTCGACTTTTTATTATCAGACAAAGAAGTCGCTTACCAAGATGAAGCAGATTGGAAAAACGAAAAGAATTAATTTTCTGATATAATTTAAAGATATAATTTTTTCTTTTGACTGCGTGATGAATAATAAAATGATATCAAATTGTATTGATAATATTACTTTATTTCTCAAGTATTTTGTCGGAGTCGTATTATGCAATATAAATAGAGTGTTGCGTTGGAGCATTGCAATAATGTGTTTTTAACGAGCCTCTCAATATCTTAACAATGCATATGTGTGTTATATGTGTGTGCATTCAATTATTCCTGCATTATATGCACGGAAAAATTGTAAGCAAAATTAAAGGAACATTGATATATCTGTATCTGTATTTTCATATTTTATTTCCATCTTACTGCTAAAAGAGTATTGCTCAAGATCAAGGATAGTTTTAAATTTTAAAGCAAAAGAACATATGGTATTTTATTATTAAATACGATATTTGTAATTACCGCATTATTTTTAGATAAACATGAACAGGTTAAATATAATAGAAATTAAATTAAATGTTCAAAATGACTACCTTCAGCACGAATGTAGGTCTTTATTCTTCTATCAAAGAAATTCCGAACTTTTCGAAAAATATTTGGATCTCTCCTTATTTCTTCGAATTCATAGATTATTCTTTGTCTTAAGTCCGCAATATTATTAGCCAGAGATTATTTTCAATCAAAATGGAGATGGAGGACATGTAGGTCCGATTACTTGATCCCCAAGATCACCAGATACAAATCCACTTGATTTTTATCTATGGAGTCACGTAAAGTCAATAATTTACAGAAATGCGCCCAATAATATTGCTGACTTAAAACATTATGATTGTAATAATGAAAAATAAATTTCAATTTTTTAACATAAAAGTTATAACTCGGAACTTATTTCCGGACCTATGTTTATATAATTTTTTTTTCTCCTTTTTGGCTCCCGAATTACTTCCCAAAATATTAATCTTGATTTTCCGGACATCCTATACAATAAAAATACATCGATGGAAAAATCTGAGAAAAATTAAATTGTATTTTTCGGTAAATTTTATTTATAACGAGCGATAAATTGAATTTTACTTTTAATTTTCAAGATACAAGTAATTTGCATTGTATCATGACGTAATATCTACGCATTTCAGCATGCTATATTGAAAAATAATTGTCTATACTGTTGTTTTTCTTTCAATTTTCTTAATTATCTTCTTTGATGATGTAACGTATTGCGCATAAGTGTTAATATTAATTCTAGCACTGTTTCTCGGATAAACATTTCGAGATTATTTCTATTTTTATTATTTCTATTTTTTTATGCACGTTAAGGAAAAAATATTTTATATATTGTATAATTATAAATTCTATATAATTTAATATAATTTTATATATAAATTTAAATATAATTATACAATAAATATATATATAATTATATATAAAATATTTTTTCCTGGGATGAAAGGTACAGAAATAAATATATATGAGTGAAAAACGCCATTTCCGGTCAAGGTGATTTTTCGTATTTAATATTTCTTGTGAATTTATACAATTTCCAGTTCAAACTATAAATTCACAAAAAATATTAGGCATGAAGATCAGTGACCTACCTTGACCAGTGTCATATTAGAACTAAAACCTAAATTATAGTCTAGGGGTAGCAAATTTAAGAGGGTGGCATTTTGTGAAAAGAAGTTTTAAAAAAATAACCATTTTTTGTCACGTGAAAGATTGAGAAAATTTTTCATTGATCACTAAAGGCATGCTCCAATATGCTCTTATTATAGCTTCTACTCACTTCAACGCATTGAATCAAAAAAACGTATACAGGATGTTCCAAAAAGGTCGAGACACTTGAATATCTCAAAAAAGATAAGTTTTATAGAAAAATGCTTCAGACAAAAGTCGGGTTAAAAAAATCTATTTACTGATCTTAACAGTTTGATTTTGTGTGGCGTCGCCAAAGTCAGGTCACATCGATTTTTAAAGCGGCAGATCCTACTTTTTATTCCAGAATCTAATAGCTGGTATTAAGAACTTTTCAAAACATTGCAATAAAGTTATTTTTCATAAAATATTGTTTGAGTTATAAGACTTGAAAGTTACAGTATACCTATCGCCGGCATTAGTATTACAAGGTATTCGACCGACGGCTAAAACTTCTTGTTCAAGAATATGTCCTGGATAGCATTTGTTGAGATCATTGAGAATTGTTTCTCTTATTTCCATTTTTGCATTGAAAATTCATTCTTATGTTAAAGAAAATAATTTTACGGTTCCTCAATCCCTGCAGATGACCCTTTTTTTAGTACTCGTTTCGCCGACGTGGTTGTTCCTCAGTTGAAGGGGGGACAGCAAAAATTAACTGGCTAGAGGCGGCAGAAACCTTCGACCCTGACTTTGACCAAAAATTGCATTTTCCTTTCATGCTTACTTTAATTTCATTGGTCTATCTTTACTTAATCCTTCGCGAACCAGATAAAAAATCAACATAGCTCATATGTGAATATATCTCATGTTTCATAATAAATATGCTATAATTTAGTATGATTGATAACAACGCAGTCTCCAGTTGCACGAAACCATGTACGTGGTAACTTCTTAAGAAGTTATAGAAATTCCTTTTGCTGGGATATGTCACACTCTGGTTCGCGGAGGATTAATATTGTTTATTTACTTCGCCTAAAAGATGTTCTAGCTATATATACTATTATAGTTATTGTGATTAATATTATTATGTGTTCCGGTAATCGAAAATTGAGAGAAAAAGTGATTTCTCAATTGTTTTAATATCGATAAAATTTCATCAAAAATTTAACTTACACATATATATTTTATCATGTACATTTATATCAAATTTAACTATCTTTTTCTATATATACCTTAAGACGAGGAGCTTTATACAACAGAATATCTTTTCTCTTTTTTTCAGTAAAGATTATTCATAATAATCGATCAACGATTGTTGGATAATGGAATCCTTTGAAATATTATGTGGCATTGCCGCCGTTGTTCTTGCTATTTATTATTTTCTTACATCGACTTTTGACTTTTGGAAGTCACGTGGCGTTCCCGGTCCACGACCAATACCGGGACTTGGTAATTTTAAAGATGTTATACTCAATAAAAAATTTGTGGGTGATTATGTAAAAGAAATATATAACACTTACAAAAATGAACCATTGATTGGGGCATTTGCCAGGAAGACACCTATTCTTATTGTAAAAGATCTAGATTTAATTAAGAATATTCTTATCAAAGATTTCTCCAACTTTGCTGACAGAGGATTTCCTAATCTTAAAAAGGTGAGAATACACTAAACATCACTACAAGAATATACAAAGTAATATAAGAACAAAGAATAAACGGAATACACAGCGCATCACGTAGGTATACTTAATTCTACTTTGAATGACGCGAGACTTATTAAAAATAGTGAGATTTACCTTTAAAACTAATTCAAATTGGCTCTTGAAATATTAACACAAATAAAAAATAGAATAAAAAACGAGCAATTAAGAGCATTAATACGCGAATTGATGCGAATATCATAAACCAATCACCGCATATTAATGCTCTTAATTGTCCGTTTTTTATTCTATTTTTTATTTGTATTACCTTTAAAAATCTTAATCAAATTCTTTTAAATTAGTTTTGTAAAAAAAACTAAACTAATAAAAATTAATTTTGAGTTAAATTTATTTGATTTATGTTTTGTTTCTGTCACATATTGCAGGTCGAGCCATTGTCGCAACATCTTTTCACTTTGGAGCCAAAGAGATGGCGACCGTTAAGAATGCGGTTGTCACCTGTTTTTACATCCGGTAAATTAAAGGAAATGTTTTCTTTAATATCAGAATGTGCTGATCACCTGATCCTGTACATGGAAAAGATAACGAGCAGGAATGAACCAGTAGAATGCCGCGAGTTGATGGCCAAATATGCGACTGATGTAATCGGTACCTGTGCTTTTGGTATCGATATGAACGCATTGTCAAACGAGGACAGCGAATTTCGCAAGATGGGAAGGAAAATATTAATTCCGACATGGACAAATATATTACGATTAAGACTGAGAGAATCTTTTCCGCGGCTGTACGAAATGCTCGGTTATATTTTACCGCAAACAGAAATTACCAAATTCTTCACACGAGTCATCGTGGAGACCATAAATTACAGAGAAGTGAATAATATTACTAGGAATGATTTTATTGATATGTTACGCGAATTAAAGAAACATCCAGATAAATTGGGTGATAATTTTGGTATGTACTTACGTGATCTTATATGTATATACATATATCCAGCAAACACTAAGTTACATGTAACATATGTATCTGTTACTCTTTATTTATTTACTCAACAATATAACTGTAATGTGACACTGTTTCGTCCGGATGAGACTTGCTTTTCGCGAGTATATGAACATCGCTGAAACTTTGACTCCGGGCAGTCTGCCTAGATATCTGGCTTGTAAGAATGTTAATGACTGCGTTCAGCGGACTCAACAATTGAGTGAGCGCTCGTTGCTATTGATATATTCTTCCAGATCTAAAATGCTGATTGGATGTTCTAAAAGACTACACCAATAACAGCGAGCGCTTACTCAACTGTTGAGCTGAACGCAGCTATTGTTTGACGTGCTTTGCTTCACTTTCGGGACTCTGTCAACACTCGTCGGATACCCGCTTAGAAAGGATACCCGCGCACGTCGCTCAAAGTCTTGATATGAAAAGAAAGAATACTGAAATGATTTACGCATCTACTAACAGTATAAACATCGATACGTCGATTGTAAGTTGACTTTGCTAAGTCAAACCTTTAGAGTCGACTTTGTACAGATGTCCTTCCGATGAATATCGACTTTAGGACATCTAGTGCGATTTACGCTCACAAAGCTTAAATGTGGAATCATTTTGTCCTTGTTGTTGAACTATAGTTAAACAGGGATGAATGCTGTTCATGAGCGTTATGGGCATGAATTGAACCACAGCCTAGAATAGTTGACTTAAAGTCGGCTTACAGTCGTCTTTAAAGTGGGATTTGTATGACTTAGAGACGTCTCCAAGTCGTCTAAAGTCGATTTACGGACGTCCATTTTTTAGACGTCTAGAAGCTATAATCGACTCAGAGTCGATTTAGAGACTTTGTGCTGTTAAAGTAATATCTAATTCAATTAATTTATTTATTTTAATGTTTACTGCCTCGATCTTGATAATCTTAGACAGCTCATAACTCTTTTTGAAATTATCCATCATCATAAGATATAATGTTACGCGATATTCAATTGAGATCAGTGTAAAAACGAAATACTAGACGAATGACTCTTTAGCAAGTTTAATGAATAAAACTTGAATGATTGTTGTTACTTATAGATATGCTATGAAATTCTCTTTGTCAATTAATAAATTGAGATTCTCTCGTGATTTGTAGACAATTATCTGAATGTGGAAATAGCAACGTGCGAAATTTATAAATATCAAGAGAACAACATAATAACTGTTGAAATATAATATATGAAAATATAATATATAATAGTTATAAGTGTAGCTAGCGCGAAGCGCGAATTTTATAAATATTAAACTCGCAATTAATTTTGTTTAATCATTCGTGTGTCAATTATTACGATATAAAGATCTTTATATATATTTTTTACATACGACTTATCATTCTATACGATTTATAATATAAATTAATTACTGGTTTTAAGATAAAATGAACGCATATGAAATAGATTTATTTATGTAAAAGGATTTGTGTTTTGTTATGCTACAATTATATTTTAATAAATTGATATAGCTCTCGCCGCATAAGACATTCCACGACGTTCACGATGTGAGCGCGTGGATATCATGGCTTGGATGCTCGTGATACTGATTGTATTCGGTATCTTATAACCTTATGTGATTTATTATATCTACTTTCGTTACGTGATTTATTATATCTACTCTTGTATGTACTCTTAAGCCGGGTCATCAGCTAATGAGTTTTGATAGCCGGACGTTACAGACACATGTTATATTACAGTTATATTATTGAGTAAGAAATTACAACTAACATAAATGTATCTTATGTGTAACTTTGTGTTTGCTAGGTATGTTGCTTTTTTCCGATATAAGACAATTTCTTACATGGAAAAATTACATTAATTTATACAAATAATGAAATAATTTTACAAATAAAAACATCAAAATGTAATTAATTAATTTTAATTTGACTATAATCACTTTTTTATTATAGCTGCATTTTAGAAAAGTTAGCAATTATTATTTTACATAAATTACTTATCAACAATTTATATACAATAAAAATTGTATTTATTATTTTCAAAGTTATACATTTTCCTTCTATACATATATGTATAAATTGTTAAGTAATTAATTTATGTAATTGAATGAAAATTAAATTTTATTTATAAGATTTATTTATAAGAAAAAACGACATTTCAGATTTGACAGATAGTTTACTAACTGCTCAAGCATTCGTATTTTTCGTTGCTGGCTTCGAAACTTCCTCGTCTACTATTAGCCATGCGCTTTACGAATTAGCACTAAATGAGAAAATACAAAATAGTCTACGTAAAGAAATTAATGAAGTCTATGCAAAACATGGTGACAATTTAACATACGATAATGTAAAAAAAATGGATTATTTAGATAAAGTTTTTAGAGGTACGTCATTTAAAGAAAAAATTAAATAAGAAAGTATAAATATGCTTTTATCTTTTTTATTTTCTTTTCTATCTTTTTGACAATATAACTTTATTGCTAATAAACTTTAATCTAATTGTTATTAATAGTTTTTCAATACTTATAAATTTAATATGCCTATACGTATTGTTCTTTTCAGTGAAGTTCCAATATATAATTATATGTATACATATATAATATTTTTATCTCATTTGTAATAACCTTTTTCAATTTAATCATAGTTTTTTAAAAATATATTTTTATAATGTAACACTATTCTTAATGCATACAGAAACCTTACGAAAATATCCGCCAGTGACATTTCTTCAGAGACAATCTATGTCGAGTTATACTTTTGATGGTACCAAAGTTAGCATACCGAAAAATCAACAAGTATGGATTCCTATTTACGCGATTCAGCGAGATTCAGATATTTATCCAAAGCCAGATGTCTTTGATCCAGAAAGATTTTGTGATGATGCTGTGCAAAGTAGGCATCCGATGACTTATCTACCTTTCGGGGACGGGCCAAGGAATTGTATTGGTAAAATTAAATAAATTTAATATAAAATTAAATAAATATCACTTTTGTATTGATAAAATTAAATAAATATCACTTTCTATTTCTTTTTATTCTAAAATATTTTTATTTGAGAACTTTGAGCTATTTTATATTATGATTTTATTTTCATTTTTTATTTTCAGGTGCACGTTTCGGTGTTTACCAAAGTAAAATTGGACTTATAAAAGCACTACGGAATTACAAATTTGAGATTTGCGAGAAAACTTCAATACCTTACGTAAACAATCCTAAGACACTCTTATTAACACCGAAAGACGGATTACACTTGAGAATAATTAAAATTAATTGAACTTAATTTAAGCTTCTCCCTAACTTTTCATGGAAAGCATTCGTAGTAAAAAATGGCAGAAATCTGACATTTACAACAATTAGAACTTATAATAAAGGTAGATAGAATATGTATTATACATATACTATTATAAAGGTAGATACATAGATAGATACATAATACATAGAAAAACTTAAGACGTAAGACTTGAGTAGTAAGTGAATCATACAATCACACTACAAATTGTAAAACCATAATGTGAGCAATAGCGAATGTAATATGTTGATTTCCTATATTGTAACATGTTAATTTTCTTACTGATTTGTACCATTTTTCTTTTGGCTTATTTAAATACAAAAACACACTAATAGGAACAGACACAGTAATAGGAATTCAACATAGTTACTTAACATAAGAAAAGTTATAATACATTATTTCAAATGGATTTAATGTTCGAATTTTGAAATGCTAACAATAAAATAATATTTAAAATATACCTAAAGAACTGATACATTGCAGAAGAATATAAACTGGAATTAAAACTGGAATTACTTTATCTTAAATCATCGTTAAATCACGTTATCTTTGAAGAAGTTCGTTTTAATAAGTACTAATCGAAAAAGTGTTCTCTATAATGAAAAACTGAAAAATAAAGCCAGGAAAACACAAATACAATGACCAAGTAAATATACGTGGTAACTATACATTTAGCTATAGTGCTTATTAGATTTGACGAAATTATAAGAATTAAAGAAATATTTTTCCATGATAACGACGTTTGACTGAAAATAATTTTTACTTACTTTTCTATTATAAGATAGAATTATTTAAGAGTTACACTTGGAAACATTTCAATTTAGAGACTTTTCTTTTTTAACTATTTATCCATTTTTCTCACAAATGATGGTTCACGTCTTATGTCCGTATTCAAAGTCAGATCTTATATTTAAGGAAGAATGTTGACATATAAGTACGAAAAATAAAATATATAATCAAGTTACATTTTAATAACCTTTTTAATAATTATTTTTTATAATAGTGTTTTACAATATATAAATCTCTTATGAAATGTTTAAAACTGTATAATATAAATTTTTAGACATTTCATACAAAAATTCTTTTAACAAATTCTTAAAAATTACATTTCTTCGAAAGGTATTATACTAATTGTAGTTAATAAACTCATAAAAAAATATTGATTAACTAAATAAATGTTATTATCATCAAAAAGTATTTATTTTAATTTTATCTTGTATATTTAAATTAGACTGAATCATAAAATGCGTAAAATGATGATACGTAAAATGCTCATGATACAAAAAACATATATGGTGTCCTTTTAAAAATTACATTTAAGTAAATTTGAAATAATTGTCCAGCAAAATGACTGTCAATTAGATGTCAAGTCAGTTTCAAATCGACATTATCATCATTTTAATGTTAATTCGACAATTTAATAAACCATTTCTTGTTGGATAGTGTCATCAAAAAATGTTTCAGCTTTAAAAGACTCTCAACTTTAGGAGAGAAGTATTATCCATACAACAAATTGTTTATATATTTTCTGCTTTCATTTAAAATTCAATATTTTTAAAATAAAAAATATTTAAAAATATTTATTTAATAATGTACCTCGAAATATACGGGTGAGGTATTTAAAGCCATCTGAACAACTCGCTTGCATTCAACAATAAAAAGAAGTTTCAAACAAAAATTTTTCAATTTTGAGGAGGACGTATTTTAGTCATGTTGTTTTTTTTCTAAATGGAGACATTAAAAAGAAGATCACTTCCAATTTTTGAATGGAATATGATTTTTTATGTAATAAGATTTCTCTAACTAACTCTGATATAAAAGTATTAAGATAGACATATAAAAAAATCAATAATTTATAAGATTATATACTATATTTTGACATAGAATATTAAATTTCTCATAAACTATTAATATTTTATAATTATATTAATACTTTTATGCATAAAATAATGAGATGAATTAATTGGTGTAAAAAAAAACACAGTTGCTTAAAAAAAAATATGTATGCAAAAAGAATAATTTTTTAAATAAGCAACTATGCGTTTTCTTTACATCAATTGATTCATCTCATTATTCTGCACAAAAAATATTAAGGTATGATAAAAATGTACATTACATAAAAATGTATATTATTTAACATTTTATATGTGCTATCAATATGTGCTAAAATAAAATAAAATATCTCGTAAACTATTGGTTTTTTGATATGTCTACCTTTATACTTTCATATACAAAATAGTCAGAGAATTATGTAAAATCATATTACGTAAAAAAAAATCGTTTAATTTTATTTTAAAAAGTGGAAGTGATTTTTATGTTTTTTTAACGCCTCCACCTAAAAGAAAAACAACATGACCAAATTACGTCTCTCTCGAAACCAATGCAATTTTTGTTTGAAACTTTTCTTTCTATTTTTAAAAACAAGCAAATTATGTTTAAAATGTTTTAAATGCCTCATTCTGTATATGTGTGAATGTTTTCTATGCCAATATTATTTTTTTATTAGACATCATATAAATTTTCTTGTAATAAATTGCTTCCTCTTAAAGAATTAAGAAATTAATCTAAAGCAAAATACAATTGTAATTAAGAAAAAAATGTTCATTTTATATGTACATACTTTCTTATATTAATATAGCGTTTAATTTATATAAATCGCTTCATATTATCTTTTTATGCATAAAAATGAAGTCATCAAAAAGTGAAAATTTTATTTTATAATATATTTAAAACCTAGAAAATATATATTTGTAACACAATTGTTTTGGATTTCTATTATTCCTAATATTAAAAATTATTTCCTGAAAAACAAAGAACACTTAGTGAAATTAAGAGAAATAATCCTTTTAGAGAAAAACGTATTAATTTAAAATCTATAATAATGATATCGCATTATGTTTTTATTACTGAAGATATTTTTGGCACACACTTACATCGAAAAAATCTCCTAAACAATTTGGAAACGGATTGAAATTTATTAGACAGTATCATCATTTCCTAATTATTATTGGTGCAATTAATTAAAATATTTATAATTTGATAATATTCTTGAAGCTTCTACGGGTGCTTTCTATATAAAGATTATGCGTTTTACAGTTATGGGTGTACAGATTCATTCTTGGAATATCGGAATGGCATAATCTTTATATTTATAATTTATTTCATAATAATTGTTATAAAATTGCATTATTGAACACAATTTTTTGCCTTATAGTACTTTATTAATTAATCAAGGAAAATGAAATTATTAATTTTTTACATATTATCCCGGGAAAAAAAATATTACATATTTTTTTATATAATTATATACATTTATACATATAATATATATTAATTTTTTATATAATTTGATATAATTTTAAATAATTACATATAATTATATAGAATTATATATATAAAATATTTTTTCTTGGGATATTATTAATTTTTTTTTAGCAATACAGAATCATTAAACATGTCTATATTTTAGAAAGCGTATAGTTTATGCTTTCATCATTATTTATGTTAGCAGATATTAATTTTATAGCTTCCTCACGATATATAGTAAAATAAGAAGCAAATCTATATTTATCGTTTTCCTTGTATACGATACCCAAATATGTGCATATTTCTAGTTGAAAATTTCTAGGGAATACTTCGGAAGTGTAGAACGCAAGAATTCGTTGATATAATACGTAAGAAGATGTATCGTTCTCGCATACAACAGCCATAGCAAGAAGCAATGCAAGTGGGGTTTTAAACTCTGACTCTATTACGGGGATAATTAAAGCTAACCACGAACACCACGGTAAATAAAAATAGATACTTGATACATGTAATAGTAAAATAAGACTAGGATTAAATATATTATTATAATAATACAAAGGTATAGATACACTTGGATAAGAGATTACTATTTCATTTTCAGTAATTATTATTGGTTTAAAGTTTTTCGTATAAGATACACGATATTTCTTTCTCATAACTGCGATTAAATCCTGTACTGCAGGGTGGACGTGATCAATTTTAGTCAGTCCCATAATATGCAAAAAACATATAATAATGACATCAATACTAAACGGCATATCATTGGAAAAAACGAATTTTTCTTCTTCTTCGTCAAACTTGTATTTATAAATAAATGTAGTTAAATTTATAGGGTTTTTTAAAATAGCTTCCGTTTGTTTTACATGTATCTCCATCATTCTTTTAATAATCGTTCTTGGTTGAGATAACATTAAGGGAACAACTTCAGTCAGGGAGAATTCGTTTAAAAACTGTATCTCAGGCAAAAATATGAGCAGAGAATTATCGTTTATAATATATCTTTTCAATATCATTATTAATAAGTCTAATAAATGTTTACTGTATTGAATGGTTTCTTCAGGATTCACATGCATATTTATTTTTAATAGATTAGACTGACATATATCTATATTTAGTATAAATCTCGTAAAATGAAATAATCTTTTAACTTTGCGATGCTGGTCAGTCTTCTAAGATAATTCGATTCCTCGTCTTTTTATATTCGTCCAATACGTTTCCTTTAACGCCAAACAAATGTCAGTTCATATGAATCCAACTTCTACATCTCAAAATATATACCTAAAGTATAAGTGCGTTTTATAATGATTATTAATGATTATTTCTGATTCACAATCTAATTCACAATCTTATATTATATGCGCAAAATTGCTAATTTCAGTGTTAAAAACATAATTCAGAAGAAGGACAGTATTTTCCAAGAAACAACTAACTTTTAAGTGACATACGCGTATAACATTGTTTTAAATACATACCTGATTGTGAGATTAATGTATCACAGAAGTTTGAAGAGTAATTTCGTTAATTTTAAATGATATACGCCTATGTATCTTTATTTTAATATTGTCAGTAAACTCATAACGCGAGTGGTAGTCCTAATGATTCGAAGAACAACGAAAGAAAACATGAAAGGTCATAAATGTACATAGTCAGACCCAGTACACTATATATTACCCAATGAGAAATAATAATAAAATCGATGTCGAATCGACATCCATTCGACGTCGATTTAATGATTTCGACATCGATTCGATGTCAATTCCATTATCATTTCTCACTGGGTTTTTCTATAGTACATGTTTGATAATATAGATAGAAATAAAAAGAAAAATAATTATGATGTTATCGTCTTTGTTTTACTGCTACTTTCTCTTTTTAATATGTATATGTATAATATTCTTGAGGCTTCCACGAGTGCTTTCTATACAAAGATTACGCGTTTTGCAGATTTTCTTCGTGTCCAAATCCATTCTTGAAATGCTAATGTTTCGTGAACATTGCAGTCCACTTCATCAAAGCGAGGAGCAGCCTGCGAAATGCATAATCTTTATACATATATGTATGTACACAATAAAAAAGTTTGTGTTAAATTTAATCACCCGTTTGGGACATATTTCACATGTCCCAAACGGTCTACCAAAATTTTTGTTAATTTAATATAAGATGAATATACAATCACATTATGTTAAATTATTATTAATAATTATAATTAATTATTAAGTTATTAATAATTATTAAAAAACACTCGAATATATTAAAAATTCAACACAAAAATTTTAACAAAGATTCGTTTTAACACGAAATGTTTTTTACTATGTATGCATATAAATGTGCATACGAGTTTAAAAAAAATTTATTATTAAACATTTAATGTTATAATCGACATACTAACTTTTATTTAAATTGACTTAAGGGTTAATAAATGACTTAGTGTGATTATTATTCATCGGAAGTATATAAAAAATATGTTTTATTTTAGTATTTTTAATTATATTTAATTATATTTTACATATAATTATATTACATAATGTCCATATAATGCTCAAATAATTTGTATTTTGATTTATATGTCGACAAAAATTTTCCTTTTTGAATTATGCATATATAAATGCAACTACATTAAGTATGGTAAATGTAAAAGTCAGTCATGGTATATAAAATTACATATAAAATATTTTACAATAATAATATTATGGAAATTAATTGAAAACATTAGTCTGGTCTAACACATAATTAACAATAATGAATTACATTTTGACAACTTTTCAGATTAAGAAAGATTTAGCATATTATAAAGTTTAAAAGTAATTAATATTACGTAAGAATTAATATTACATTAATTTAAATTCTATAGAAATGATATTACATTGAGTACGCAAATTATCTTCAAATAAAAGGATCTTTCCTTTTATAAATCAGATTTAAAATTAGAAATTGTATAATATATTTTAAACAACGCATTATGAATATTATCTGTTATAAAATGTACTAATTACATGATGATGTTAATTATGTATTACCCAAACAGAACAACAAGTCACGGTAACATCAAAATGACATCAAAATGAATTGAAAATGACTTTTAGTGATCATTTTGGAATCATTTCGACATTATTTTGATAGCATAATGTTGTTCTGCTTGGGTTGTATTTTAATTATATACTATTTATATAATGTTAATTATAATAGTACAATTTTGCTCTGTAAATTTTACATTAACAATATAATTTTGCTACATAGTATATTTTAATTATATACTACATATATTTAATTAATATTATACATTGTATAATGTTAATTAAATAACAGTACAATTTTACAAATTGTATTATTGCTATAAAATTGTATTGCTTTTAACAAACAAATTATCATGTTTTAAACAGATATAAATATATTGTTAATTAACTGTACAAAATAATTGCCAATTTTGATGTAACATTCATAATTTATTATTTATATTTTATGAATAAATATTCATAGCTTCAGTAAAGAAAGTCGTTTTTGCATTTATTCTAAATTTGTTTCCATAAATTCTGAGAAATCTTAAAGCGCATACTTTGATGATATTTCTTTAATGTAAGGAGTAAATTTATATTCATTGTCTATTTTATGTACAATGCGCCATATTTCGCATAGTCGTAATTTCAAACTTATAGGAAAGACTTCGGAATTGTATAACTCATAGATATAATTCCGAAGTGTACGTATCGAAGTTTTTGTACCATGTTTAATGCTTTCCTTATCAATAGAAATAGCAAAAGCCATAAGCAGGGGAAATGGAGTAGAATCTACTAACTTAGGAATAATTAGAGCGAGCAATGGTGAGTAAAAGGAAGTTTTTAGGAAGATTATGATCAAAAATTGTCGGCAAAGAAATTTCGACAAAATTATGATATAAAATCGAGAATGTAATGCTCGGAAAAGAATATGCTATTCTAAACCAAGTGATATTTTCTAAATTCTCACTCAAGGTTTCTGGATGATAAATATCATGATATATAATATATTTTGTCCTCATTATGCTGGCTAAAGTAGTCATTAATGAAAATGTCCTATCTTTATGTGATTCACTCATTATCATAGTACAATATAGATAGCAGATAGTGATAATATCTTCATAAAACATCATCTTATTAGAAAAGACATATTCCTTCTCTTCATCGTCACAATTATATTTGTAAACAACTTTGTGAATGCATAAAGGATTTTCAAAAATCATTTGCATGATTTGTCCATGCATTTTCATCATGTGCTCAATAATTTTTTTTGGACTGAACATTTCTTTAGGGACAAGTTTGTCAGTTTCGGGGAATGAACGTAGTAGTCCGATCTCGAGGATACAAATAGATTGACCAGTAGATATTTTATTTAGTACATCTACTAACGAGCGTAATGGACATGTATTCCTCTCGTACTTGCGTATACCTTTAAATACATCTTCTTGATAAGGCATTGTTTTATCAGGTGTCAAATCAGATGCGTTAATAAATCGTATTGGATGAATAGTTGTTACTCTTCAATTTTACAATACAGTTCAATTTTACAATACAGGCAACTCGATTTCTAGCTTTTAAATTTCCCAAATTTGTCGTATAATGTCAGTCCAACACATACAAATTCAGCATCTACGTTCTAAAATATGTACATTAATTCACATTATTTTCAATTCAATCATTATATAATGATTACACTGTTTGACAAAAAGCAACTTTTTTTTCGAATACTAAAACAAGATTAGTCTTTTTTTAATAATTTTTTACATGTCGAATGTATTATTTAAATTGTTCCATTACATCATTTTAACAAATTTGCAATTCAATTTGTAAAAAAAGGCTGCTATTATATATTTTATCATATTATAACTGCGATATATGAAATGTATTTGAGATATTTTATTTCAATCAAAATTAAGTTATATATTGTTAAGACTTCCAGCCCCCGAAAGGATTTTCTAGTGTTGCGATTAATAAGATGTTCATAGTAGTTAAATACTAATTATATGGTCTATTTATATGGAAAAGCTGCGATGCTGCATTGCAACTAACGTAGAGCTTTATACATGATAAAAAAAAACTACGCAACGACAACATAACATTAACCGAATTATCGTTAAGAATTATAAAATCGAAGTACAGCACATCATATATTGTTAATGACAAATATGTAAAAATAATTCGTTTTGGATTTTTAAACGTTGATTTCTCAAAACTGTGACGTGACAGAACAATTTAAAAGCTGGATTCGTATTTATATCCAAAAGACTGTATTTCGTTCTGTTTTTTTGTTGTTGTTGAACAGTAATATTAATACATAAATACAATTGGTTTAATAATTTAATATGTACTCATATTTCATTTTGTTCAATGATGATTATGAAAAGATATAATATACATAAGAAAAATTACATTGTTTCAAATGGATTTAACTTTTGCACTTTAAAATACTATAAATAATTAATATTTAAAATATATTTGAACAATTGATGCGTTGCAGAAAAATATCACTAAATCGCCTTATTTTATCATTGTTAAATTATCAGTAACTCACCTTTATATCTTCAAAGAAGTTATGTCCATTCTAATAAATTACAAAAGAGTTTTCTCGATGGTAATAGATTGAGAAATAAAGTCGGGAAGGACATAAATAAATACAATAAATCAAATAAATATACATGCTATACATTTAGCTATTAGTGCTTGTTGGATTTTACGGAATTATAAAAATTATATAAATTTTCTCATGATAACGATATTGATAAAAAATAACTTAATTTTACTTTTTTCCCATTTTTATTCCTATGTATATGTATGCATGAAAACATATACATACTCTTTACAATTTATTGTAAATATATAACAAACTTTATCGTTAGTACTTTGAAGTGCAAAAATTAAATCCATTTGAAATTAATATAATTTTTTTTACGAAAATATTTTTTCGTTATTATCAGTAATATATTAATTGATCTATTAAAACATTATTCTTGTTAAAAAAGAGTATTTCAAATAATTAATAAATTTTTTGTTTAAATAATATCTGAGTAAAGCAAAAAAGAAATAATCAGAACTGTGTATAAAATGAAGTTTGAGAAACAAAAACTAAATCTAAATATATATTATCTAAATTTATTATTGTTTATGTTTTCTCATTATTATTATTTTTATTGTATTAAAAAGTAATTTTACAAAAGAAAGAAGGATGTATGAAACATGTACAAATTTTATATATAATTATATATGTTTGATATATGAATATTTATGCATGTTTATGTATGTTTATACATATTTATATATATTTATGAAACATTTTTTACAGGGAAATATAAGCACTTTATTCTTTACAATTTTGTACTCTATGCAAATTGTTTATACGTTATATATATTTCATTGTATACGTTGTTATATATATTTCACAAGGTACATGTATAATATAATGCTAATGATGATACATTCCTGATTTAAAAAATCCCATAAATACACTATCTGAACAAAATTAAAGGCCCACTTCATTCGACCCTATAAAAATAAGTAAATTTTAAAATAGAAGAACTTTGTCAAAAATCATTGTATCAAAATGTTTAAAAAAGCATTTTACATCTTGAAATCTATTCCTTCCAGATACTTGAAAAAAATGATCTTACTGACATTTTATGGAGTTATACAAATTTATAAATAAATAAATTTATAAATTTAGTTATACAAACATAAATAAAGGTGCATCAAATCTCAAAGTTTTTACGAAATTACTAAGTCCCACAGCGTGAATTAAAAATTGCACACAAACGTGGTTTACAATATTCAAAAGAGCGAGTTTTTAATTTGCTTTTTCCTTGAGCTCTATACGATTTTTTTTTCATCGAATTCTTCGACATTGAAAAAAAACGTCACTTTGCTTCAATTTTGAATAACTCGATTTAAAAAAATTGTGTGATATCTATTTTAAAATATTTTTATATTAAATTTTGTCTGATAATGTTTCATCAAATTGCAATGTTTTAAAGTAAGACAAAAATATTGCAAAATATATCAATATTCAATTTTATGTAATTTTAGGAATAAAATGTACAAAAATTTTGAATGTAAATTTAAAGTTCTATCTTTGCACTTTAGAACATTGGTTGAAAATAATTTAGATCACATGGCTCTCTATTATTTTTTTTCACCGAGATATTTAATTTTTTACAAAATGCGAAAAAATCGCAAATGTTTCCAAACATGTTTTGAAGATGTATATATATTTTATATATACATATATGTATATATAAAATATATATACACGTACATATACACATATATTTAATTAATTATTAAAATTAAATTAGGAAAATAAATTAAAACAACATTGTATTAAATTATAAATTTATTACATTAAAAGTAACGCTCATATACCACGTTAAATTGTCAAAGACTTTTCAAACAAAACTGTATATACCTAAATCGAAATTTTGAATGGATACATATAAGATAATCTTATATTTGGCTATAATATCGAGAGATTCGCGACACAATGCGCATAACATCGTGAAATTAAGTATTGCAAAAGATATCAAATGATTCTTAGAGTTATTTATTCAATGAGAAACGACTGTACTTTAGAAATTATTTTTTACAGTGTACAGTTTTATCTTATTATTTTATTCCATTTTTTGCTTACAAAAACTAGCTGAGTATATTAAATTTGAACCGATCAAATTTGTAACGATATTATTACCTTCTGATCGGAACATTGTCTGACTGATCAAAAAGTATAAGTATGTTTCATGCATGTTAAATTAAATATTGAAAAGAACATATCCTTCTATTTAACTTATAATCTGCTTTAATAAAAATACGACAACTTAAAGATGATTACGTCATTTGGTCCATTTGCGATACAATTCAGTAACAATTCTTGCCCTCTTATATGCAATTATAATTATAATTAAAACACAAACTCTATATAAGTTTAAGTGGATTAAAATGTACACATAATAAATTTAATATACATAAAGAATTAATTCCATTAACTTAATAATAATTTTCTGAAGTATAAATCTGGCAAAATTTATACTTTATATTATTTAGGTTTATTATTTACGATCTGCATTCAGAGGGCAAAAGCAATTACTTTAATAAAATATGAGACTTTTGTATGTACGTACAATTCTTGGAACATAACTTAATGTTTGCTGTAATAATTATATATATATAACATAAAATTGTCATGTTAGTACTCACGTAAGTTATACTATAACTCAACATAAGTTATATTCGATTTCAAGTATCGAAGCACAGCCATTAAAAAAATAATCCTTCTCTAACTTCTCTGTCTTAAAAATTATTGTCCGAGACTCATCAGATTATTTGTGGATATTTTGATAATTCTTTGTATTCGGAAAATATCGTCGCGTTGAATCAAAAATCGCACGTACTATTAATCCGCACGTACAATAAAAATTATTTCAAAAGATATTTTACATTTAGATAAAAATATATCGACGTAAAATAATAAAGAAACTTAACATCTATAACAGCAATGATAATGTAAAATGATATTGATTAAATGGGATCACATCTTTGGTACAATTTGTCATTAGTATCAATATGTCAACGAACACCACCTTTATCGTGCTAATAGCTATGGCAAGATGGAGCCAAATATATTCTGATTATATATTAATTTCTTATCATCGACGATAATATCGTAAGCCTCTGAAACAGAACGAGATTTATGTTCTCCTTGTTTAACATATTTTATATTTAATAAATCTCGTGTTAATCTCTAATTTGTTATTCTTATTAAAAGCATATTGTACAGCTACATCCCCATAACAGTCTTCAGTTTTAATATATACGTATTAAATCCTTCTAGTCTCTTTCTTAATAATGAAATTTTCCAAGTATATATTTTTATTATCCCAAGTAATAACAATCAAATTCGTCATTTGTTACTGTTTAGTAAATCCGTTCTCTTGTTAATATTTCGGCCATGAAAAGCTTGATCGTTCCAATTTCCCAATATAATTAAAACATCATAATAACAGTTAAATTGTTATTAATAAAATTGAAAAGCCGGACGTATCATTTTACAAATTAAAAATATTTCGTGATTCGCGATATTTATCAAAAAAGAAATTGCAACAAATTAATGTACATCGATACATTTTGACAAATATTAACATATACTCGAAATTCCATGGGTCAAGCTCTTTTCGAGGACAATGTGGAACTCGCTCAACGGCTCAAGAATATGAATAAGAAAGGTCAGTAATGTGGGATTTCTCAAAAACGAATTCTCCTCATACATATCCATCGTAGAACGCGCATCGCTCATCGGCCGCAACATTGGATGAAGAAGTTGTTCTCTGAAAATTACATTGACGAATGAATATAAATAATAACAAAAAACGAATTGAATAATCGCGTTAAAATTTTCACAAACTTACCTCGCCGCTAAACAAATAAATAATTGAAATTTTCCATCTTTCCCTAAAGTTTGACTGAATATATTGATCTGATCGATCAGATGACAATAACATCTCAAGATCGTAAATCTTTGACTGCTTTCTGAGTATACTCTTCTATCGCGGTTGAGTCTTTGAGAATATTCGTCCATTTCTTCCAACAGGGAAATCTCAAAATTTTCTTTTATGCGTACTACAATAATTTCAATTATACATTTTTCTAAAATCAATTTTCTAATATCACTGAATACGATTAAATTTTTACTTACAGAGATAGTCCCATACGTAAAAGTTCCTCCCAAATATCCTCTGATTTTTAAAGCCAAATAAAAATATTTGTTCTAAGGATGGTACGAGACCTCCTTCTCCACATAATAGTGCTGTCAAGGAACCATCTTGACATTCTCTTCTGTAGTGATATTTGACTATGGCATTTACAGCTTCGCCTGTAAAATTATGTTTAATATCATTTTATTTAATTTCTAATAATCTAAAATTTTAAATCAATTATATTAAAAATTTTGTATCATCTTTTATTTTTATGCTATATTTTTTATTATTTGTATATTAATAATATAATAACAAGCTGTTTCTATTTTTCTAAATAATGTAATTTTCTATATTACAAATAATTATATATAATATTATAAAATATATATAATATTATATATATATATATATATATATATATATATATATATATAATATTACAAAAGAGGAAAATCGCTGATATTGAAGTTTCCTAAAGAAATATCCCCTTATTTCTAGAAAATGTAAGAATTGTACTTTACTCATACTGATAAAAAAAACATGATCTGTTTTAGATAATTATTATAATATTTATGATTTGTTTCTACATAAAATCAGCTAAAATCAAATTCTACAAATACAAAAATCAAATTCTAACGATTTTTTTTTACAAATTGTATAGTTTAAATAGTAATTATATTATTGATAATATTATATCGTTTTATATGTTTTTAGTTTCATAAATGTTTTATTTATATTTTTCTCCGATTTTTTTTCTCTTTCTTATTTTTCTCATAACACAGTATTTGAATATAAAATCGGTTTGTAAGATGTTGAATCTAACTTAACCTTTATATATTATTGTATTATATAGTATTGTATTATAGTGTCAAATAACTGTATTGGAACTGAAAACAATCTTGTATTTACGGAAAAATTCTTCAAAAAAAACTGTAGCGTTACATATTTGCAAAACAGCATAATAATCAATACAAAACGTTTCATATCGAAATGAAAAGATTCTAAAAATTCTCTTATACATTAATTTTAATTGGAATTATTTTATACAGATGATTCCTATGAAAGAAAAAGAATAAGAATTAATGCCTACTGTATCAGTTTAGGATCCATTTTAACAGACATTCATTTTATGAAAAAATTAACTTTGAAAAATTATAAAAATATTACTAAAAACTGCTATCATCCATAGAAGAAACTTTCTAGTTTGTATTTATGTTTCTAAAGATTTATTTTTAGCTTTTACTCAAGAAATATTGTCCAAAAAGTGATGGTAAGATTGATGATCTTCCTCTAATATTACATTTTGTCAAAATATTAAAATAATTTGAATTAATATTAGAAATTTATTCTAACGAAATGTATAAATAAATATAATATATATAGATAAACAATAGTAATTATAATATGAATTAATTACCTAGCATATGTTGCAGTTCAACTTGCGAAAATATAGGACGCCTAGGTATACTTGGAGATCTACATCTTGGAGGCGTGGAACATGACTCTACCAACTCCTCGCTATCAATGCTTCGAGGTACTAAAGCACCCACTAATAAACGCTCAGTAGATCCGTCATCTATTCCTCTGCCAAGCCAACGACCACAGGGAAACTTAAATGTGTGTCCAGTTACTTCGTTTCTCACTACAACATGCTCCACCATCCATTTTGGCGACAACCCGGTATTGTCATGTCCAATCCGTAACGTAGACAATACGCCTAAATTTTTATGCTAAAAAATATACATAAAGAGATGATTACATGATTAAAATGTATTTAATAAAATCTATTACACGGTACTGAGTTTAGAAAAAATTTTACTTATAAAATATTGAAAATAAACATTTACTATTATGTAATTTTTACATATAATGAAAATAAATTTTAAGCAGATACGTTAAAAATATTTGATGTTACCAATAAAAATGAAGTTACAAAATAGCTTAAATTTAATATTCACATGCATTAAATTTCATGTAAATTCACATAGAATTTAACAAATGCAATATATTTCATAAAATTTTATGAGAAGTACACTAAATTTCATGTAATGTACATGAATATACTTTTCAGTTACAGGCTTTAAATTTAATTTAATGTCAGGGAACTGAATTTAATTTATGTAAACTTAAAAGTATATTAAATTTTATAACAATAAAACTAAAATACTCACATGAAATACAAATTCAAGTGCTCCCTTTGGTATGGGTACGGGATTAGTTTCGCAGAGTGTGCCAGAAATAGCAATCCAACTATTAGCCGAGGTAGTAGCAGCACTTGCTTTTCGACTGGGAAATATCACAACTCGGTACGGTAACTTCGTCGTTGGATAGTTATTCGTGAAACAAAAGTAATCGACGGCGTTCAATGTTAGAAGATGATACAAGAATTGCTCTTTCTCTTCTTCACAGCGTAAAAATGCTGATCGTTTGTACTGGGTCCTAATAAATCATAAATAGCAAATTCGATTGGATGTACTAGTGCGCACTAGTGAATATTAAAGCTGTTGTACACTAATTGTATAAAAGTAAAATGCAAATATTTCGAATCATAAAATATAGATTTTACTTAACAGCATAATAAAATATATTTCACAGTTTAATTCATTTATATATTTATACTAAACATATATATGTTTACGACAATTTGTGTACGACGGCTTTAATGTGCACCAGTGCACATTGAGTGCATCTAATCGAATTCGCTAAAAACATTACCAATTATATTAATGTCCAAAAAGATCATTATTTAATATAGTATAAGTTTTAATAACATTTAATAACATTACTAAATATCGCTACTAATATCATTATCAGTATTAATTAGCTATTGTGTCAATACTATCACATGCATAATAACTGTAATAATTTAATTATTTCCAAAATGCACCTTAATAAAGCATTATCCGACAATAATATCTTCAAATGACGCGACAACAATTTCTTTTCAAGTGCTAGCCGCACCCATGCTCTAGCATATCCAATGTGTGTTTTAATATCAGTCATCGCTTGAACGTTGCGGATATCGAAGATTAAAGAATCCGGGAGAGGTCTCAAGTGTTCAGGACCAATGGTTTTCCTCTCACTAGAAGATTTGTGCTTATCCGTGCCTCTTGTGGGTGAAACGTCCGTCTCCAATTGCAAATTTGACAAATCTATATGTAATTTCAATCATAATGTAAAATATGTTAGATACAGGCATTTCTCAAGTTATAAGCCAAAGGATGCAAACAAAATACACATAAAAACAGTATTCTTCTTGACTAAACATTCATCTAATTATATTTAATACATATTTGCGCATACATTAATAAACACATTCAGTAACATGCTTTGTATAAACATTCGGAAAGAATATACACACTCTTCATACATAATTTATATTAAAAAAACGTTACACACGCACACATATCATCCTAGTATATGAGATTGAATTAAAATGGATTGAAATTTTAATCTATTTAAATCATCCAAATGCATACTTTAATTGTATTGTATGGCCCATTTTCATTCTTTTTTTAGATTCAATTGGATTAAAAAACTGTATTTCACCTATGTAGAATTTTTAATTGAGTAGTATTCACTTAAAGAAATCTTTTTTAGATTGAAATTCATAGAAATGTACTCATGCAATTTCAGTATAAATAAATAAAAATCCATTGAGATTGAAAAGGATTCATTTCAACGTTCGCAAATACGTCCATTTCTTCTGAATCCATTTCAATCCATTCTTGTTTTTTGAGACAGCAATCTGGCATGCAGTCTATTCAATAAAAGACAGTTTTTTATTTGTAAATTTTTTTAAAAATCATACTATTAAAATAATATGTATTTAATAAATGTATAACTATGATAAATGATTTGTTATTGAGATATGTTGATCGGACATTCAAGAGTTTTAAAAAAGCCGCTATAATTAATAGAATTAGTTCATAAAACTATCTTTTTGTGGCAAGCCAATATCAAGGCTTACCATTAAAATTGTCCTTGATGTAAGAAGCAATTTCAATAATACTTTTGCCTCTCAAAGATGAAACCAAACGATCCGGTATTCCGAAAAACTTATTCGGAGATTTCTTAGCTAGTTATAACAAAAAATAAAATAAAATAAAGAAAAATTAAACATAATGAATAACAAAATAATAAAATCGTTTACATTATTGTTTCAATCGGCAGACAAAGTTCTTAGAATATATTTTTAATATTTATTTGATATAAAAAAAATTAAAAATATATTTTTGAAACATTGTCTGCTGATTGGGTTAATTAGACTTTGCGCATTAATAATACTAATTCTACTTTTCGTCATTGAATATTCGAAGATACTAAAATAATACGTGCGGCGAAGCGTAAACATGTAATATAACTATTGTTTGGTGGATCACTTACAAAACTAACAGTGCAGAGTATCTACGTACGAAGAGAACACTAATCTCTACTTTATAATACTTTATCTTATTGCAAAACGGACACGTACAATCGAGTCGCTTCCGCAGCACGGACCACGCTAGCGCTGCATTTCCACAAAATAGTAATGATTTAATGTAATTCAATAATTATTTTCTCTCTTGCACATATACGTATCATATCTAAGCGCATAATTATCAAATAAAAAGTATAAAAATATAATAGTATAAAATAGTATATAATATACAATATATTATAATACAATATATATACAATAATATATTAATATGTATTAATATATATATTAATATATATTAATATATATATTGATATATATTTAAACATATTATATTTAAATAATATATTTATACGATATTAAACCATATCTTACCAGGAGAAAGAAAATTGGAGTCTATAGACTTAGTCGCGTCATTACATTCTTCTGATTCCTGATACATAGTCAAGTGCGACCAAAGAGCGCTTTTGCCCTGTTTATTTTGCAATCCATGGCTCCATACTCGTTCCAACAGATCACAGAGACTAGCGACCAGAGTATTCTCCTCAACGTCAGACAGAGACTCGCCCCCGTGACCAAGCGCAACGGCTTCCGATCCCATTTTTTCTACTAACATTCTCTTCGTCTTGGACTTACAATCCTTATTATAAAAATAATTTTATAATTGTAAATGTTAAGAAATGTTAATTATTATTATATTACATTTTAATTTATAATTTATATGAAATAAATATAACTATATAAAATTAATGTTCCCTTCAAATAAAACTTTTTCGTCATTTTATATAATAAATATATAGTTTCAGTATAAAAATAACTCTAAGAAATAGTTCAAAAATAAATTATTTAATCTTTGTCAGTAATATGGGGTTTTAGAAACACGATTGATATGATATTTTGATTATGAATTTTAAGAAAGAATGGATAATAGTAATAGAAATTTGATATTCTTCCCTAAAAAAGAACTTAATGATATTGATATTAGTCATTGTGTGTACAAAGACATCAATATCCAGTTGTTTTGTTACAAAAATAGAAGTTGTGTTGGTTTCCTCAGCAGCCCGCAAAATATTTTGTGTAAATAAAAAATTTAATTTTTTTTCACATTTTAAATGTTTTTGACATTATAGATCCAATAAAAATATATAGATTTTACATTTAAAATTTATTTTTTAGTGTTTTACATCATTTTTTTCATTTCATTCAAAATCAACATTTACGGTATGCAAATACATATTTCACGAAGTACTCAAAATTGAAAGAGAAACTACTCCAAAAGATTTAATAAATTCGAGAAACACAAAAGATATTTATTTTGTCATTAATCAAATAATAGGAAAACTAATTGCTGTGCCTTATATGACAAACTGATAGCGAGTAGCATCATAATTTTACAGATTATGCCGTACAATATAAAAAATAATTTTATTTTTTTGTGTCTTTGTACTTATAAATGGAATTTAATAATTAACCCACCGTAAAAATAATTATATTTTTTCAGAAAAAAAATATATTTTTGTATTCATAAAAATCTGTATTCCCGGGTGCAAATAATTCAACTTTTTAGAGTCAACATCATTTACTATTTTTTTTTTTTTTCAAAGTACATACCCCCAAGCATTATAATTTAAAAGGATTTTTTCTTCGCTCGTATGAATATTTCAATTAACATCATATTTTTTCAATACTTTTATTCCGATTTAAATCTACAAAATAAGTAAAATGCAATCCGACTTTTATGATAGATTAATATTTAAACAATATGAAGTGACTGTTAGATCGATACAATATTTGATTTATTTATATCGGTCTAACAGTCACTTCATATTGTTTAAATATTAATCTTCCATGAAATTTTAACTTTTTCAGCAACAGTAGGGGTTTTTAAGAGCAAATTTTTTTATGTTCCGGATTACATAAAAATCTGAAAAAATTATGATATATATTTGAAGTTTTAATAATGTCTTTTTACTATAAAAGTCGGATTACATTTTACTTATTTTCGTATTTTAATTAAAAAGAATCCTATATTCCTATATTCCTATATAAGCGGATCTTAGTGCTTAAATACATATTTATCTTAACAAGTGATATTACTATTCTGTTCATAAATAAGTTTTAAATCCGAAAAAATATTTCGGTACGTAAAGCAGAATTAGAAAGTATTATAAAGTAAATTCACAAAAGAAATATATATTTAAATACTAAGATCCGCTTCCGAAATATATGGTAACCGAATATAAGGTACTTCTTATTTAAAATTTGATTAATATTTAAATTATAAAAAAATAATTCTAGATAATAAATGTATAGTTAGCAACTATACATAAAAGATTGCAATATTTTCTTCACGATGGGTTTCGGAATACAGTCTGCTCACCGAATTATTGGTTCTTATTTATAAATCCATAAGTAAAAACCAATCGCTCAGTGAGTAGACTGCATTCCGAAACCCATTAAAAAAGTTACAACCTTTTGATTGCTGACTGTACATAAAATTTCAATTATGTTAAATAATATTCATAAAATAAAAGTACCTTGAGCAATTTTTCTACGAATGTCCAATTAGCTTGCGCTATTAAAGCGGGACTCATGTCTGCCGAGAGTTTAGTTTGAGGTCGAGGTGACTGAGATTCTTGGGGTATTGCCGGCTTTCCGTTCGTATCCATAGATTTCATCTTATATTTCCACTGTGTCTGCCCTCTTCTACTACTGTATAAGCGAAACAAATCAATTAATTATATATATTTACGTTACTAGTCTCTGGTAAAAATTTTTCTCAGAATTTTTTACATAATTTTTCAGAATTTCTATGTAATTTTTCAGAATTTCTATATAATTTTATAACTTCCTCACATTTTTTATACGAATTGGAACATTTCTCAGAAAATCTACATCTTTCCTCAAAATTTTTCATAAATGTTAATTATAAAATATCGTAAGATTTCTAAGATTTTTTTCTAAGTATAATTTGTGTTAAATATTATAAAATAATATTATAAAATCTAAAAAATTAAAAAATATTTTTTAAAAATTATGGAATGAGAAATTTCAAAATATTTCAGAATTCACTTGTATGAAACATTCTGAGAGAAGATGTCTGAGAAAAACTTTCCGAATATTTCTGAAAAATGTTCTAATTCGTATAAAAATTATGAGAAAAATTTTTACCAGGGGTAATTTACGATTTAATTTATTATTACATTTTTGAAGGACTTAGAGCAAAATCAAATATATGTATTTTGCTGTAAACCTCTTATTTTATTCTGTTTATATTAAATGTAATTTCTTACCGAAGTATACTATACAGGAAGCACAAAATAGGAGAATAGCAGACATTAATAAATTTAAAAATAGAAGATTGTTTAAATAAAAATATTATGAATAACATACCTTTGAGCAGGTTCCTTATTCAACGCGACATTATCCAGCAACGGAAAACTCCGAAAATATGCAGCTCTATGAGGAAGAATCTCCGCAGGCGGATTTGTTTCAAAATCTATATTAATTAATCTCTGTTCGAGTATTTGTTGCGTATCTGCGATGCTCGTACAAGACTCGTATCGCATTGATCGTATAATACTTTCTCCGACTTTTTTTCTAAAATATAATATAGATCAAATGAATTAAAAAAATGTTATGTATTTTTAATCTTATTTGTTTAAATAGAAAGCGTTTAAAAAAAAATAAAAAGAATATTATATCATTATTATGACTTACTTTAAAGCGGAAATCCTTTGGTCGAAAACTTTAATGTTACAGTCAAGTTCACTCCACGTCGACATGACTTTGCTGTCGACAAGAGAAGCGAACATCTGTGTTTCCAGGAATCTCGACAAAAATGGCAGATGCTGTGTCGGTTGATCAGATAAAAACGTGGCCTTGTCAAAAACATGCATACTATCTCTGTTATTTATCCATTCATCCTTGTCCTACAATGCAAAATTTATTATAACTTTATTATAATTACAAGAGATTCTAATTTTGTAGAAGCGTAGTATGCTCGTACCTGACTTGGTTGAATAACAAAATGTTCATAACTAGAAAACATTTGTACAAAACGGTTCAAAAAAATCTCCCTAATAGTATTATTAAAGATAAGAGTCTCTTGATATTCTTCTTGAGGCGTGAGTATTTTTTCCGTAGTATCCTCTATAGGATCAATGTCATCCATGTTTACTGTAAGCAGAGAAAAATTAAAAATTTGAAAATAATCCTGATAATAATATTTCGCTTTATATATCAAGAAATCGTCTTACCTCTCTTAATAATATCCACTGTTCTTTGCAGATTGTCTGATTGTGGTCCTGGTTCCGGCCGATCCCAATCTAACACATCGTGCAAAGAATGTTTTCTGCGAGGAAGATGAAAACCAGAACCGGGAAGTGTCAGGCTACTGGTCATGATGTCACCATTATAATAGTTAATAATCATATTATCAGTCCTATAAAGATTTTGCTCGATTTAGATACAGAGTAATCGAATTTCTATCTCGATTTAAAAACAAGTAACTTACTTTCCTGAATGTGGTATTTTGTACTTGTTTAGAAGCGCTCTGATCTCATTAATAAATTGCATTTTATGAGGAAACACGGGTAATTCTTCCGGAAATTGGCTACTTTGCTTATCTATATCTACATAACAAAGATTTGCCTGTAATCAAACACGATTGATATTACTCATAATTAGTAATACACAATTGCTCATTTTTCATAAAATATTTTTCTCGAATTTAATAAAAAAATGAAATATAGAAGAAAGATCTAAGCGAACATACTTCGCTAGCGATTTTCAATACACCACCCTCATTGTGCGCATGTAAACCCATTATGAAGGGCACAGGTGCATCTAAGAAATGATGCAGACTGGCGGGTAATATTGGTACGTAAACATGTTGCCACGAGAAAGGAAACAAGAGCGCCGTTATGCATTCAGACACCACCATCAGCTTGTGAAAATCAGCGCTTCTCAACAAAACTTGATTCTCCAACAGCACGCATGTGAACAATTGGATTAGGCAATCTGCACCCAACCACGTGAACACATCCTTGAGAGGATAGTCCAACATCGGTAACTCCAGCGATGGAGACGGTTGATGGATAACCAATTCTAATGGCGATTTTGCCGGTTCATCGTTAGGTACAAAAAACTTCAACGATTTGCCAGGTAACGGTACTGGTACATTATATAGAAGATTATACACATAAGATTCTAAGCTAAGACCAGGTCCAGGATGTCTAGGAACACATCTAAAAAAATTCATTCAATTATTTCATAGTTTTAATGTTATAATAATAATAATATACATAAGTTGTTGTGCATAAATTCTGCCAAACAGAATATCTATCACTTCTAAAAAATCTCTAGCTTTTTAAACGATATCTAAACAGCATACGAAAAACTAATAGTCAATTTCTCCATCTCTAGATAACTTTCTTCATAAGATATCTTATAAATAAAATTGTCGATAACTTATCTAGAGATGAAGAAATTATAGTAATATAAGACATTTTTACTATCATTGATCAAATATTCCGAAATTGTATAAATATTTCAAATAATTAGTAAACTAAAGACAGCAATATTACATATTGCGAAAATCTTATAATAATTTGACTATAACGATAGATACATAAAAAAATTTCTATATTTGATAAAAATTGTATATTTGCACTGCATCAGTAATTTGCAGAATTTCGTATTGGAGAATTTCGTACAAGCTTAAACATATTTGAGCAGCACATCTAACAAATTAAAAGTGATGAGATAAGAGCAAATTTAAAAAATCCTAATTAACAAATCTTTTTTAAAAAATTAAATTCTTATCTTTTATCTATTCATTAACAGAATTAATGCAACGCATTAACTCTGACATTATATTATCACTTGTACTTTTAAGTACTCTTACAAAGCGTAGCATTAACGTAGTTATATAAGAAGAATAGAGCTCGTTTCAATGGAGCTTTATAAGACTCGCAAGATATCTTACTTATAGAGATTAGTGAGGAACGTCTTTGTCGCATGGAGGTAAGGTTGTTGGCATAGCAAGGATATTGATTTAGTCACTAGCAACTTGTCTTTGGTAGAATCATAATATCCTAACGCAGCACCAGGTGAATGAGCCGACAATTTAAAATGACGAGGCAGCGATCTCGTGTTATGTCCATCTTGACCCTTCCTCGCACTGAAAAAATCGTGAAATATGTTTTATAAACTCAAAAATATATATAATACAATAGACAAAGAAATTTTAATAATATATGCAAGAAAAGAGCATTTTAAATGCATTTTCACGTTTTTCAGTTATCTGTATTCAAAATCATGATTTTTAATTTATCAACTTCTTAATTTTTAATGAATTTCACACAAATAAATTTTACAAACAAATTTTACTTCAACAAGAAGGAAAAATAAGAATTTCCAAATTATCAAGAAATTTGACACTGACAATGAGGAGAAAGCAAACATACGTGGGGGGCGTGCCGTTTTGACCGCTGCTGAGCTCCGTGATGTGCATCGCCTGTAGCGTTTGCATAGCGGAGCATATTTTGCGATTGCGACACTCCTCGTAGAAAACGAGGCTGAATCCGTATGTTCTGTGACCATCTTCTTTCGTGAGAACGAAAGAGTGGAAGGTCGGCTCCACCGAGTGCTTTTGTGTACGAAATCGCAAACCGCTTGGCAGACAAAGCTATTATCAATGTAATCAATAAGTTACTCCCTCGGCTGCGTGAGACGCAAATGTTCCCTAAATCTAATTAGAATTGAAAATACTTCGAAGATGACAATTTTCTACGTGACGTAGATAAAACTTTTATATTTATATTATTAATTTAATTAATTAACTTTAGTTAGTCATACAACAAATACCCATATAAATCATTTATGGATATTAATAAATAAATGTTATAAATAAATTCGATTATTGAATTCTCTTCGCTTATAAATGAATTATATAATGCAAACAAATTTATATTCATTACTAACTTATAACACGACAGTATTGTAATTAACAATTAATTGTCACACATACCATGCAGACAGCATGTTCGTCGAAGGGATTCCATGGTACCGAGTCTGGATAATGTCCTAATACTTTGCTTTTATATGCTCGATCCAAGGGTGTGCACTGCAATGAGTCACCTGCAAAACAACAAACAGCCTTAATATCGTAAACATCAAGTATCGTTCTCAATAGCTTACGAAAAGAATGGCTCCTTGTAGTCACGCACGATATTTTTTTCGCTAGATTCCACTTCTAAGAAACAATTAAAGAAACTTTTGTACGTTCCTTCCATCACGAATGTCAAGAACATCTAATATGATTTCTTTGCACGAACACGCAGCAATCAAAATATTTACGTTAGAAGAAAAGAAAATTCAGCGCGTCTCAATCTTTGGCGAATGATAAAATTCCGGCTCTCACGGAGAAGAGAGGGATAGAGAGAAACGCTTATCTTACAGCGGAATCAGCAAAGCTGTTATCGAACATGCCACACGGTCCTACAGACACGACGTGAATGAGAGATGGTCCAGAAGGCCTTGGCGCTACTCCAACTGCTCCGAAGTATTCCTCGTCAGAATACAAGAGTACTCCTGTACGAAGTTAATCGTTCGTGATCAAGAGCTATCCAAGATGATAAATCTACATTTTTGAAATGCAGGAAAGAAAATGGTGAATAAACACCAACGAATTGCGAAACGTTCTTCACAACAAGAGAATTAATCACGATCAATGAATCAATCAGTAGATCGCAGTCAATTAAGACTTCGTTCTTCTCGATATTAAGAAAGAAAAATAAGAGTGCGTCCTTGGGAATACATGAAGTTTAAATTTTATTTCACAAAATTCACGATATATCTATTATATATACATAAAAATATATTCAAATTGCAAAAATGTAGATTAAATATAACACATAATTATACAATTTACATGAATATATAATATTTATCTGTATAATTTGCAATATAATATTAAACATGTTTTATTTTAATTTAATCATATAAAATGCATTAATTTGTACTACAATGCTATCAATTATATTATATTTTGGAGAAGATAATTTTACAAATATCGCTTCAAATGAAATTCCTAAAATTTTATCTCAATTGAGATATAAAACTAGGAAATGAGATTCGATCTAAGTATTACTTCCCGCGTATTGCGAAAGTCTTCCGTAAACCTTCATAAGCCGTTTGCCGTTTGTTGAACTTTCCTCGGATTAAAGTTGGATAGTACGCACATCCCAAGTTCGTGCTCTGAATTAATCTACATACATTTGAAAATCCATTTTACGTAATAATTCCCGTTGTAGCATAATGCAGTAATTGAATTCTATCTTACACTAGTTCTGTCATATCCCATTACAAAATTTTTTGCTTGAATTTGTCACACATTTTATCTCTTCAAATCTCTTTGAAAAAGCAATGGTTCATAAACAATGATTATTCATACATTAATATCATAATTTAAAAATAGAAACAAAATATGCTTTTAACGCACACGTAAAATATTACGCAATATAACACTAATGAAAGTATCAATATTATATTAAAATAGCACTTTCTCTAAATATTTTGCAAAAAATTGAAAATATACTAGTAAATATATTTAAAAATACAAATATAAAATAAATACATGTAATAAATAAAAATAAATACATGTAGAATTGAATACATTAAAATCTGAAGTCTTAATTGATGTCATAAACTGATCTGAGTCAATCTCCGTTTGGAAATGATGTACACGAAGTAGCTGGTGAAAATCGAATGGACTGATTGGGTTGCCGAGTGAGTCGCCGAAATCACCAGTTTCCATTAACGGGCCGATAACTTTTTCCGATATTTCAGTTCCTCATCTACACATACACAGAATTCCCGAATAATAATAAATCGCTGTACGCTGTACATCGGATCGGTCCAACGAGCTTGTCTTCTACAAAAAAATGTTTTTATTTTTAGAAAACTGCGCGTTAGATTTATACAAGTATCTCTGGCTAAATATTACAGTAGCGATACTGTAAAACATTGCAGCAAGTTTACATAAAATAAATAATTTGTACAAAAAGTTCGTAGTCACATTCATAAATTAATTTTTATTAAAATTTTACTCATAATTATGAATAAAAATGACAAATGAAAAAATTTGTTGCCTATTCTTCTATTTTATTATTAAATGCGCCATTTACTACTTACATATGTAGGTACATAATCTTATTATTATATATTTTATTATTTATTATTGTTATAAGCATAAAATTTTTGGCAGTAATATTACAGAGGAAAAATATAATGGTAATATGAATTGTCTTATAATTTATCCTTGTTTGATTAAAAAATAAAATCATGTGACCAAATTTCTTAATTCTTTTTATGCTTTCAAAAAATCTATTTCAAGATATACTATATTCTATTAGGTGTTGGAATTAATTCGTAGCGTTTTACAAGTGATGGGAAGTACTTTCATTAATGTATTTTTTAATGCTCATGTGAAATAAATAACATTCTTTCATTAAAAAACGCTACGAATTAATTCCAACACCTAATAGTACTAATATTCATATTTTTTAATACATATTTCATTTTACTACATGACCGTTTCTAATATTTATTTAATTCCAACAGTCAAATTCTATGATGATCTACATCGATTAGATTTTAAAAAATTGTAAGATGCACACCGCCATCGAAAAAATACTAATCACAATCTACCGATTACTGCACTATACTAATAGGAAAAGCTCTAATACAAGATTCGTCGCATACGTAAAAATATAAGTAACCTTCCTCTTCAGCATGCGTTTTAATATTAATTTCTCAAAACCGATGCGATGTTTAATTGAAAATGACCTCATGTGAGATAGAAACGTTTTTTTTAAATTTTGTTATTAAATATATTGTTTAGCTCATAGTTCTTGCTTATATATTTGATTTTTAAAAATAAAAATTGATGATATAGTAATCTTAAGATATGTATCTAATTATATAGAGAAAGATGATACAAATTTTTTAAATTACAAATCTGTATTTTTTAATCGAAAAAGAATAAATCACAAAACAATCCATATTATATTATTATAGTATTTTTCGGCAAAATAATTTTTTATTTAATTTCAATACCTTCTCATCAAAAGAGAACTCAATCAAAATTATTATTATAACTCAGCAACTTATGCAATAATACAAGTATTATTATAAAAGTTATCTACTATCTATTCATCTAAAATCATAGCACATCCCCTCGAGTTATCGTGCGGATCTGTCATCGTGTTTAATTGAGCGCAGAAAATTGTTCGCCAATTCTTTTAGTTAAACACTCGCAGCTCATGAGTCTCTCGCGATGATATTTAATAATTTCGTGATATATATTCGTGATATATATACTTACACGATTTTACGAGTATGAAGTATCGTACTCGGAGAAAATGTTAATTATTTATAAAATAACTTACTTTCAACATCCTGTAATTATCGTGCAAATACTGTTACGACTATACGGAAATCGCCTGCTAACATTGCTATACTCTTACTGCATATCTGCCTCGTTCCAGTTATTACGCGAATATATTGTCCCTAAATCTCCACACATGCGTAGATCTCCGTACTTTCTACTCTCGTATCGTTGTGGAGAGGTTCTTATTACGAGTATACTTCCTAATTACATACCTTACGCGCAACATCAAAGTGCGGTTACTAACGGTAATGGCACGGGTAGTCTAAAAGCAGATGGTTTTGCACCGGTTCTTAATTGTTCTATAAATCTTCCTGTTGCGCGAGTAATAATATTAATTACTTAAAACAATTCTAAGAAAAAAAATATTTAAAAAATAATCAGATTAGAGATAATCAATTGACTGATAAATATTACTTTTTGTACGTAAGAACATTAAAATCCTTTTTTCTAGAAATCTTGGCTGCACAATTATTTCAATTTAAATTTATTTAAATCCATCTCTGTCTCTTTCTCTTTCTTTGCAGTTCATGTCTATAAAATAAAGGCTGTATTATAACGTGAGTACTTTTATTTTTAAGATTCTAAAAAACATGTTACCGTAGCAATTAAGAAATAAGTTAGAAATAGTAGGAAATGAGAGTGAAAGGCAAACACAACAACGACAAGTTGGGAATAAAATGTTGCAATAAAATTCCGTAAAGAAGTGCGCAAAGAATAGAGGAAGGTCATCGATATCGATGTATCACTTTGTTTTTAGACAATATTTTTTACATAAAAGTTAAAAATAAAACTTTATAAATATAAATACAAACCTGAAAGTGTCTTCTATCAGATAGCAATTATTATAATACTTTTTGCAATTTTGCAGTAATTAACTTTTTCGTAAGATAAGCAAAAATGAGCGTCTGACAAAAGGGGTTTCAAAACTGACATTTAAGTAATAATTCTTATTCTTTTTCTTTCTCAGGAATCATTTGTCAAAATACTTACAAATAAATGTGTATAATATTTTCTAGAATCTTTTAGAATCTTTTAAGCAAAAATATAAGTCCGTAATTAACACATGCATACATTTATGATAAAAGCACTTTCTATGAATACAAGCTTTAATATAAATAAAGACATAAATATAGTTAGTAATTTATATAGTATTTATTATAATAGAAACTATAGACTAACTAGAATATGAATGTAGTTAATATAACGTAAAAATCCTAAAATTATATACTTAAATATAATCATGAAATTACAATTATTATTCCGTTATACCATATAATTTTCATCAAAGTCCCTTTTGCAGAGATCATTGATCTCGTTTACGAGCAACCCAAGTATTCGCTTCGAAGATAAACATCACGCGGTCAATTTATATGCATCCGTGACACGAAGTAAATACAAAATACAAGAGCAGAGTGAACCACGAACGCGACAAGAGAAAGAGAGAATCACGTCCGAAGAAGAAAAGGGGAAGAAAACGAGCAATAAATGAAGGGAATATGCCCCTGTGCCATGGAAAGTATTGATTCGAGAGAATGATGCTCGTACGAGGTGTAGAACAAACGAATATTTTCCATGAATCCGCCTGTGCGTACACTTGCGCACGCACGCCCACGCGTGCTTGTAAATGCTTGTATTAACCGCATGACGGTATCACGCGACAGACAGAAAGGAGTGCAGAGTTTTAAATTTGTATGAGACACGAAATGACGATGAGAAATATATAGATTATAGGTATTATCGTCTTTAAAAATAATCCCTTTCTTTTTACTGAAATTTTACTTAAAAATTTCTATTGTTAAAAGTTTTTATCCAACAAAAATGTGCTGTAAATTTAAATAGCTATATTGTAAAATTACATTAACATTTTGTGTCAAAGGGTATACTCTAATCTCTAATGCGCATGCGCGGTGCGCAAGTTTTGTTAAATTCACAAGCAAATGTCTATAGTAAATTTGCAAATATTGTGAAATTACAACAAAACATTAAACGATTTGTAAATTTATTGCACATTTTTATTGGAAGGATATCATAAATTCACAAATATTTTTAATTTTAAAATCTTTCCATTGTAAACAAAGTTTTTAATCGTAACTAATTACCAATTAATCTTGATTATAAATCAATTACGTTGAGAATATTTATAGTGAAAGAAAGAACTAAAGTTTTAGAAAATAATTATTTCATAGTATTATATCATATATAGTTGTATTTAATATGCGATAAAACAAAATTTAGAAGAGTTATGCTTAATTAAGAGTTTCTGTGAGAAATTAATTAACTTTCTGGAAAATGGAAATCGTTTTAACAACATTGAGGAGTATATAATTTATAGTATTCTCTACTCTTTTCGAGATTTACGTTAGAAAGCATCATTTGTGGAAGAAAATCTTATCTGCAGTCATAAAAAATTATCGTTGACCCTAACGCGTATATAACCTATGATAATCAGGTTAAATATATAATTTTGATTGACATTAAACATCTAAATTCCAACATAAAATTACAACATTTTTTACAACGACATTATAAATTAACAAATTAAAAAATAATCTACTAGACAATAAGAGATTTCTAAAGCAGTTTATTAAATCAATTTCCAATCTCTTCTAAAAAATAATATATATATATTTTTAAATCCTATCGGCTTTCATAAAAGTATCTATGAAAAATCTGATTTTTCTTCTATGTTAATTAATTAAATAAAAACAAACTAATTATAGCTTATATTAAACAATAATGAAAAAAATGCATATATTAAAAATTAAAAAATGCACATACATTTAGTAATAAGTTATTTTATTAACAGATGTTCTACGATTCTCTTATACAAAAATACACATTATTAAAACATTATCTAAAAACTTAAAAAAGACAAAATCGCAAAACTGATTTATGCCAAAGTTGCGAGAATTGTATTTTTTTGTTTCATTCTCGTATACTCCGCTTTCCAAAAGTGTCGTATCCGAATAAGTTGCCTCTCCCCTTCTTACGAACACGTATGATGTCATCATATATGGGGTCATTTGTTGAAGGGGCTACTGGCACTTAAGTATGCGTTTAAAAGGCGGAAGAGTAGTTATAGGACCAAGTCTCATACGATGCATATGCACGTAAACGTACAACAAATGTTTATGCTCTTTGATAAATAAAAAGAAATAATTCGTTTCGCGCAAAAAAAAAGTTTATTAAACGTCTAAAATTTTTAAGCAGTGAATGATTAAATATTTCAGAAATCAAAACTTTTCAGAAATTTATTCAATAATATACAATTTTTTAATTAAAATTTATTTAAATATAAAACTTTAATTATTTTAAAATTTATTATCATTTAAACGTTAAGTTATCTGTTACAACTTTTAATTATTTGTATAACAAATTTGCTTGTGTTACATTTGTGGCGCCCCTAAATTAAACGATTTTCGTTATAATTAATAAGTCTAAATTTAAAACGTATTAGGGTAAAACATACAAAGAGAATTTTATAGCACCAATAATATTTCATACCCAAAATCTAACAGACTAAAAATAAGTTTAGGGGTAATACGACCCTTCTGCAGATCATTGTTCAGACGTACGTAAAGAAGGGTGAGGTCCTAAATGAAAAGAATAAAGCATGAAAATATGGACAGCTAATATTTGCGAAAAAAAAAAATAAAAACCATACGGAGATTACTAGACAAGTCTGTTAAAAATAAACGAAAGAAAAATAAAGTAAGCTAGCCGAACAATATGTAATAAACAAAAAGTATTATTAGCTTTAAGATTAAAATGTAACAATAAGATGTATCAATTAATTAAACAATACTCTTTAAATTCTTTGGAGTGAAATCTCACTTTAAAGAATGAAAATTGAGCCAGTCTTGAAAAAGAGTACCTCAATTTTCAATCTTTAGCAGTGAGATTTACTCTATAAATTAGAGAGTAGAAAAAACATTCAAGAGATACGATAATATTCAATTTTTAAAAATTATTCTCACTGCATATCGAAAAATATATACATTTTCTATGTTTAACATACCGTGTATAATAGATTTTTGCGAACAAGAAGAAATGCTTTTCGATTTGCATGTTTAACGAATACAAAATACTTTTAACATCGAGAATTTCTCGTTCGCTCACTCGCTAATTAACCGAGTTATTGGATTTCATATTTGAAGCATAAAATGAAGAACTAAACAAACTGAATAAAGTGTCGTATTGACAATCATCAGTTATTGACATGCGCAACTTTATGAAAAAATTAGCTTAATAATAATTTAAAAAAAAAGCGAAGAAAGCATTATAAATTAAGAAATTATTTTAAAATTGAAGAAATTATTTTTTTTACTAAATTTTTAATAAATTTTTAATAAATTATCGTCGACAACGTATATTAATATTAAACGTCGACAACGTATATTAATATTAAAATGTTTCTTTTCATAAACATGTTCTCCAAGCAATACTCTTAGAATGATCTCGTCTTCGCGAATATTTAACCATCATTGAACACCTCTTTCCAATTTCGCAAATATCTTTAAGGACTTCTCAAAATCATTTTTAAATAATAATCATAAAGATTTTTAACGAAAAACAATGCTTTATAATACCCTTGTTATTTAATTATATCTCAGCGAAAATATAATTATTCAAGCTTTTTTACTTATTACAAAATAGAAGAATAGCATCTTCTATTTTGAATTAATACGATATGAACTCGTTATTTAAGAACTTAAATCACATTAATTGATACTGAAAATCGTATGAAATAATTTTGATAATTACCTCGTAATAGATAAACATTAATTGTCAATAAAAATTGCATCAGAGTGTAATTGTTTCACAACTTCAATATCTATCTAAAAACAAGTTAAAAATGTTTTAAAAGAAATGATGTTAATTATAACAGAATTTTAATGTAGTTCACATTACCAGAACAGACGCCTACATTATAATCACTTTTTTCTCTAATATTTTGAGAAAGACTAGAAAAGTTTAATTTAATTTTAATTTAATTTAATTTAATTTAATTTATTGCAAAGCTTTATGAAAAAGACTACATGTTAATAAAGTAATAGACATAAAATGATACAATAGACTATAGTTAACAACAATAGACAATAGTAGGTTGCAAATGGTTAGCAAAATTGCTGTTACAAAGCTTACTACAAAACAAAACCAGAATAAAACAACAATGCAATAAGAGGTAACCAATAGTTGAAATCATATAGAGAAATATTAGACAAATTTTTTTACTTCAAAATTAGACTTCTGTTAAAATATTATTACAGATTTCTCTGTTCTATTTTATCTGAATAATAAAATATATGCGAACAATCTTATCTTAAAAATTGTTTAGATTTATTAAGGTTGCTATTAATTATGCGAAATATATTCGTTATTTAGAGAACTTTTATGGAATATCCTGTGTAATGTAAAATGTAGTATAAAGTCTCTCTGTCTCGCTCTTTTTCCTCATATGTAAACTTTGACCTTACTCTCAGGCACGAGTCTTCTTTTTTATGGATATTTTTACGCTACGGATGTTGGCTGCCAATCTCGCTAAGAGTTAATCTTAAAACTTTACACAAATCCGCGATATATAATTCGATTATATTATAAATATTACATCATATTAAAACAATACATAAATAAATTCGCTATTCGATTGCCAAAAAATATGTACTTCCGTAAAAATCCTAAATATTTACTACTCTAGATTTATTCAAAAAAACTATTCCTGTTTCATCTGCGATTTTCAAGACTAAGATACTCAAGCAATTTTCAAGACTAAAATCCGTGGCAAATAATCTCAACGGACCAAAGCTCATAAAACAATGTAATCTAACAGCTGACAGCAGGACAAGCAACTCGTCACAAGGATACAAAGGCCCTTTTAGTCACGGGAGTTCTCAAGGGAGAATTCTTTCATTGAGACGATTTTTTTCGTAGAAAGCCGTCCTAGCGTTTTCTCAGGAGGGTCGTCGTTTGCTGCACATTCACGTATTGTGAGGCTTCCTATTGCAAGGTATCCAGTATGTACAGTTGCCTAACAACAAAAGGCCAAGCGGTCCATTCCGCATGCTGAACTCAGATACTCCCATGAAGAAAAATCAATTGTCAATGTTCCCATTGTCCGTAGGAAAACTGTGCTTTCTATATTGTTCTTCGTTCTCTTCTTCCCCCGAAAGCCTCGTTTCATTTCGAATGCAGAAAGTTCAAGAAAGTAATTTCAAGAAAGTACTGCTGAGACCCACTTCTTATTTATATGTGCACTTAAAACAAAACGCGCGCCTTTCATTCTGTTAATTCTGCATTGTCTATTGTGTGCGTTGTGTGTGTGTATGTGCGCACGCGCGCGTATGTGTGTGACTCGCAAAATACATTAATTTGTAAAATTCAAATATGAGTCACACAGGTAGCCTACTCAAGATAAGATGCATTTTAAATTCAATTTGCTCGAAGTATCGTTTGACAAATTAATTAAACTTCGAGTAATACTGCCCAATTATTGCGAATGAAATTTTTCATTAAACTTGTGAACAGTAATTGAAATTTTCGCCAGACACACATCGTGAAGACTTAATTACTCCTATCGTAGTCGGAATTATTGTTGACATTGAAACAATTGTCGCTCTAGATAAGTCTTTGATGCTTATCAAAGTGAATTGATAATTTTGAAACATACTGTATGCAATAGTCGCACCCTTTAGATGAATTATTGCAATCCTCTTACAAAGATCTGCAGAATAATATCTATTTGTTGTTTATTATATACTATATTCTAGATTACATTCAGAATGAAGAATCATTTTTAACACCATCGTTATATCTTTGACATTTTATCCTTCACGACTATTAAGCTCTATTTCGATTGTAGAACATTCTGTCCCTCTCACCCTCTTTCTCTCTCGCTTTATTCCATGCCGAGAATAACGAGCTACGAAATAGCGAGGAGAGCGGTGTCAGGGCGCAAAAGGAAAGCGCGAATGAGGTAAAAGACTCACCGAAGTACTTGTCCGGTTCAAGACCCGAGTCCTTGTCGAGGCCGCATATAACAAAGTAATCCGCGAACCGCTGTGGATGTTGCTCCGGACCGCGCGTTATCCCCAGACTCCCGTTCATCTTTCCCGACTCACGGATTTGCAGCAGCAGCAGTTACAACGCGCTGCCACTCACCGCGGGCCACCTCGACCGTCGCCGCCGCCTTCACGAGATTGATTTCCACATCGTGCACTACACCGATGCGGCACTGTCACTTCACTTCAGCCGAGACAACAGCTGAGCGAGCACGCTGCGTACAACCGCTTACCGCGTCGCGCACAGAACAACGCACAGTGCACACTGTGCGCTACTGCGCTCTGCGGAGCGGAGCAAAACGGCAAGGAACGGTACGGTGCAGAGTGGAGCGGTGCGGAGCGAACTGGCCGCAAATAATTGATCTCTCACCGCGGCGCTTGAAGTTAGCCGCGCGTCGTGCGCGCCGCGTCGGCGCCGCACGCAGCCAACTTCAGCGCCGCAATAAGATTTTGGCGCGCAATTTGATTTCAAAACGAGAAATGCGTTTATTGCATCGTAGATACTTCCTAATTGAAACTTATAGCGTTTTTCATTGGCAAAACTAGTGTGCACTTTAAGCCGTTGTACACAAATTGATATAAAGTATGTTTAATAAAAATATAGAAACGAATTATACCGCGAAATATTTAATACATTTTATTGTGCTATTTGGTAAAATACATATTGGGTATTTTATCAATTGAGATATTTTACTTTTATATTTAGATTAGAATAGTGTATAATAGCTTTAATGTGCATTGAGTGCACACTAATTCTGCCAATGAAAAACGCTATTAGACACTTTCGTGTCACACACACGGCACACGGCAACACAAATTGTATTCCAATTGCCACAATAGTTAATACTATACATTCGTATTCAGCCCGAGAGCTACTAATCGGCTGTGTAATTAAGCTTGTGTTTTCTATAATAACAATTACATATTACTAAATGCGGCGGCCATTCAAGACGTTGGGTAATCGATATTCTTACTTTTTTTCATTCAATACAAAGAGAAGAAGTTACATTTAATCTAACTTTATCCAAAACAGACAGTGTACAGCGAATGCATTCTATTTCATTTAAATCGTGCATTACTACACTTTTTACATTCCTATGTACATTTGTGTTAAAATGTGTTAAGCAATTAGAAAGCTCCATGTTTTCTCACGATATGATAAAGTTACCAGTCCTCGTTTCCCGAAGACAATCCTTAGATTTTTATATATCATTAATAGTAATTTGAAAACATTTTTAATACTATTCCGGTTTATATAGTACAATTTATTAAACTGCAGAATAAAACAATATATATATATATATATAAAACAATATATATATATAAAATAAGTGAATAAAATTCTTCCATAAAAATATTTTAATTGATTTGCGATAGTGGGAGGTCCACGTTAGAAGGAGTAATATATTAGTAGAATAACATAATCACGATTACATATCAAAATTTTTTTTTTATTTTGGTTATGGTAGATTCTATGTACTTTGCTAGCAAGATTTGTAGTAAATCTATACATAATATTTCCTAAATATAAGAGTAATATAATGATGACACACACACATTTCCGACAAGCATTTTGTGTAATTTTAAATAAAAGATCTTGAAATAACATAATCAAAGAGAGTGAATTAAGGAACAATAACAAATTTGCATATACAATTGCAGTGCGATTATGGTTCATTCAAATAAAATTATTCAAATCGCTTGATTAGCCCACATAGCGAAAGGCCTTCACGAGAAATTTTCTGTAACGACATTCGCTAATGCAACATTATTAAATTATCTCTTGTTAGTATAGAGAACCGTTAAGTAAAAAGTTCATATTGTACTCATAACGTGTATTTGACACACATATAAATTTTTGAAAGTTTCTGCAGAAACTAAATTCGTATAAATTTAACCGATAATTTCTTTAAATAATTTTTTATATTGTCATCATTTGTATTTTGTATGAAATCTTTTTAAAAATTTAATAAAAAAATTTTATATTATCTAAATAATTTGAATTGATTAATAATAATAATTTAATATATTATTTAATTTATTCTATGTATAAGTTAGACAATGTGAATAAAATTAAATAAAAAGTTTATATATTTTATATAAAAAATTTTGAAGTATAATTAAAAAGATTTCACAGCCGTTTGAATAACTTAAATATTTTAAATTCAATATTTCACATAAAATACAAAGAATAGAATTGTTTAAGATTCTTTAATAAAATTCTTTAGTAAAATGTCGAAAATTTTGGGTGCCTCACCCATCAGAGATTTTTCGCGTTCGCCATTCGAATTCATTAAACTACAGTTCCCTTGAGTGTTGATAAACTCTAAAGAATAAGAATGCAACCACTATTAAATACAAAATAAGCGAACCTCTGCCCTCGAAGAGGCTCTAAAGCTAAAACTGGAAATCCATCTGTTATCACGGAATATAGAATTGATTGTGAACATGAATTTAAATGGAAAAATACAATCATCTTAGATAAAGAAAGATATCTGAGAAGAAGTTAACGAAATGATGCTTCACATCAAGAAAACAGTTTAAATTAAAAAACTGATATTGTGAGTTCCTATGCCACGTTTATTTCAACATTTAAATAAAATTTGACATATTTAGTACATAGTGACATATTTAATTTAATTTAATTTATTGTAGTTGTCTATTTATATACATTTTTAAATCATGATTTCTTTTTGACACTATAAAGACAATCTGTTTGTTATTCGACAATGTTTCAATGTTCTGACTCATGCTACAACTATCATTTCAAAGTTATATTCTGTAAGCGCAAGTTCTCTTAACGATTTGTCTCAATATTTCTTTTTGAATGTATTTAATGTGTGATTCCAAGATTGCAGCTCAAGATGAGTCCTTTGAACATTTTTATTTATAACGTTCAATAGATTAATTCAGTACGTCATTCATTAGTGATCATTTAGCCGCTATTAATTGAAAAAGAGGCTTCACAATGATGAAATTAAAGAGGTTCTCTAGGCTACATTCTTGGAATTGAACACGCGAATTGCAAGTGCGAATGTTGAAACTAATATTTGAACATCGTTGATGACTCGAAACGGAGCCGAAACGTTCGATTTTGTATAAACACATGTAAGATCTACAAAATACAATTTTTATATAAAATAAAATATTTTTATATTTAATAATTTATATTTAAAATATTATAAAATAAAATATTTCAATATATCTCTGTTTAAAAAGTCCCTGTTTAAAAAGTAGAACACAGTTCTCCGAGTGATATCTTGAAAGCACCCTTACGATGTAGGTTATAATTATAAGAAATTATTCCATGTAACACCGTCTTAAAGGTACTCAAAGGACGCCTGCATGATAAGAATGCCTTCAAGATGCCGCTCGAAGAACTGTGTTCTGTGACTTTTTAGAGATACTTGAAATATTTTATTTTAATTTTACTTCTTTTTTTACGCCATTATCTTTCGTATCTTTTTTTCTGCAAAATATACTCGACGCTTTTTTTTACATTTTTAATGTGTTTTCCGATAAATTTTACGAATTTTTTGCTAAGTATTAGTTTCATTATCATTTCATATATTTATAAAATGATTTGATATAAAGATATTGTATTATAAATTTTTTTGTTCCTAAGATGAAAAGTGAAAAGTGAAAAATTTCTCCATTACCTTCAATGGTTAAAATGTTCATTTTTTACTTTCCATCCTAAGAATAAAGTTTCATGATTGATACCCTGAATTCATCCGCTGTCAGAAAATTCGCAAAAATGCCTCCGATTGGCAGTATTGAAATGTTGCCACGCCACCTGTCAACAAATACACACGTATGTACAGTGCAGTGCATTAATTCGTTGGGTCATAGTGACGGCCTGACTTATCGAAAATAAGAAAATGCAGTACTAAAAAGTTGATAAAAAATTCTGAAAGAATTCTTAGAGTTCTATGAGAAGAAAATAAATGATTTTTGTCTCTTGCAGTTTTTCTGTAAAGTTGATAGTATTTGAATAAAAAATAAACGTCGATAAGTCGGGCCGCTACTGTGACCCAGCGAATTAATACACTGCAGTGCATACATACATAAATACATACATACCATACACCTGACACACAGGCGCGTGCTGTGCAAATGTCCGCTCGCGAGCGCTTGTCACGCTCGCCGGAAGGTTAGATCCTGATGATTAAATCGAGCCGGACCTTATAAACACGCGATACAACGGGGCGGTAGCGGCGCCTCAGAGTTTTCATCTTTTTACGTAGGATGGAGGAGATCGACAATATAATAATTCACTCGTTGCGACAAATAGGCTGGTAAGTGTCCAGATTCAGCGGCTCCGATCGGTTCGCCACTGATTTTTTTCCTTGCGGCGGCGATAAGGTGGGCGGTGTTTCGGCGATATCCTCGCGAATAGAGGCATCGCGCACGTGAGCTCATCCGCACGATCATGTCTTTTGACATCATTGAATCGTTGATTTCGAAACAGACGAAAATTATTGAGTTAATACTCAGAAAAATATTAATATAACACGAAAAGCCTTATAAAAATAAGAATGACATAGATACCTTCTATCTTCTTATTTTGAAGAAACTCCAGAAGATGCCACGAGTCGCCTATGACTCCTACATTTCTCAGTTCGCGAGATATTTTATCTTATAAGTATAAAAATGAAATAGACGATATTTTCTCTATCTTCTTGCTTTAGAGAAATTTTATAATGTGCCACAAAGTTGATTGTATGTCTGTTTTTATTGCTGAAGTAGAATGAAATAGATACCTACTGCCTTTTCGCCTTAGATAAATTTTATAACATCCCATAAGTCTCTCGAGTATAAGTCTATTTTTTTATAGCTGAACTAGTATGCACTTTTTTTACTTGAAGTGAAATAGGTATATATTTGGCAAAAGCAAGAAAGAAAATTCTAACGCAGTGATAAATGAACCCCTCTTGATTCTTGTGTTTCTTAGTTCCTTGATTATTACAAGTAAATATTTCTTTTCAGTGACATTGAAGAGAACATAACGAATCTTAGTAGCTTTAACACTGAACTAGTTGTGGAAGCCACTGTAAGATGCTTAGAAGCAATAAGGCCGGGTTTAGGTTTGTCTACTATATTACCTGTAAATATGGCAGCGCGCTTTCGACTGGGCGCTACTCTTGCACAAACATGCATGGTAAATATATTTTGTCTTAGACCAAAATATATTCATGTGGTTTTGCTTATTTCCATTATCTAATCAAAATTATAGGAGCTTGGATACAGAGGTGACATCGGTTATCAGACATTCCTATATAACTCAGAAGCAGATCTGCGAAGAGTATTTATGTTTCTCATTGAAAAACTGCCAAAGGAGACTGAGAAAACCGTAAACGAATCCATCAGTAAAGTCGCTTTATTAGAGAAATCGGTAGCATCTACAATATCCCAAGGACTCTCCATACCATGGTTACCGCATTATTGTCATAAACAGGGATTTAGGAATAGAGGAAGAGCGAATGACCCTTATGTGTCTGTAAATATCGAAGTACCAATAGCAAATATCGAAGATGGTAATGCAATATTAATATTACTTGGATTACTTTTGCCAGATAATGTTAATGCAATGACGACCGTTATTATTGCAGATTATAAAGACTATTGTATGCGCTATTTACAACCAGTGCCTGAACAAATGCAAGACATTGCGTGCTTTTTACCTTCAATGATATTGTACAATGCAAAAGCGCTTAATACTTCTCCGACAGATATTATGGAACGCATAAATTGGCTTAATAGCCAACACTCTGAAAAACCTGCTTATTCTAATGCGTATAATATTGTTAAAGAGTTTAGCAAATTCTCGTCAGAGAAGAAGACACAAACTTCAACAGTAAGCATACAAGATATTCTTATCTTGTATATATACTTTATAGCTGATTAGTTGCTTTCCGTTTTCATATAAGTGATACTGAATCTAAAATTATACGAGTATTTTATACTCGGATAATGACGTCAGTACTCGCTTACATTGGTATTTTTATACCTACAAGACAAGTTTATAATCTCACTTTTAATATGAGTTAACAAGACTGAATAAAGCATACGGTTGAGCCTCACTTGCCAGAACGAAAAGGAAACGTGCATTCAACTGAGTTATGATATCACAAATAAGAATTATCTAAATTTTGATATAAATGGAAAATAACTATTATATATTTTACATATTCGTTACGATCATTAAATTTTTAGGAATCTCAGGTGAAACCAGAATCTACAATGCATCCAGTGCTTCCAGATCAAGAAACATTAAGAAATCAGGCGAAACAGGAAGTTGAAACAGAAAAGATGAAAGCAGAATGTGAAAGTCTTAGAATAAATATAGAAGAATTACAAAACGAAATTAAAAAATTGACCACCAGATTAGCTCAAGCAACAATAACTGGTCAAAATGAAGAGAAGGAATTAAAAATCAATGAGGAACAAAAAAAAATCAAAGCAAAAGCATACGAACTCCTTCAAGATGGGCCAGAGAATGTAAAGAAATTGGAATCTGCAATTGAGGCTAGTACAAGCAAATTGATTAATTTAGCAAATCAATGGGAAAAACATAGGGTGCCCTTAATCATGAAATATAGACAAGAAAGAGAGAAGCATTCCACAAAAGCAGTAAGTATACAAAATTAAGTAAATTTTGAGATAAGAGTCATTTATATTTAAAAAAATGATTACATTTTTATTATAGAACGCGAGCCAAAAGAAACTGGACGAGATAAAATTGTTAAAAGAGAAGGAAAAAGAACTTCAAGAAGAATGTCGGAATAAAGACCAACAGTATTCACAGTTGGTCGCAGAAGTTCAGAAACTTCCTAAGGAAGTAAATAGATCTGCATACACCCAACGAATTTTAGAAATAATAAATAATGTCAGGAAACAGAGAGATGAGATAAGCAAGGTTCTGGCAGATACTCGTGAAATTCAAAAGGAAATCAATACGCTTACCGGAAGATTGGAGAGATCCTTTACCGTCGTAGATGAATTAATATTCAGAGATGCAAGAACAAACGAAGCTTCGCGGAAGGCTTACAAATTATTAGCGACGTTACATTCAGACTGTAATGAACTTGTAAGTTTAGTTGAAGAAACAGGTGCGACAATACGAGAAATCAGAGATTTGGAAGAACAGGTAAGATGCAATGATAGAAGGATTAAGAAAAGTAGGTTTATGTAGCCCAGAAAATTAACATTCAATCTAACATTTATTCAGATCGATTCCGAGTCCGCGAAAAACGTCGGTGCTAATTTGGAAAGAATAACTGCCGATTTAAAACAAATGAAACAAGAAACCGCCGCATTAACCGCACAACTTCAAAGTAAAGCCTCGTGATTGTTATGTACAGTACAGCGTCATTTTGCGAATTGTAATGTTCAGGACCAGATGGGAGTTTAATACAGGTATGAAACTCATTTTTTACGATAATTGTGTAGAGAAATATTTAAACATATTGAATTCTCTATAAGATAACCTAAATTATAAAGACATTTTTTTACTGTTTTACAGAATATAAACGAATACGATCGAATGCATTAAAGACCAAACATTTTTTAGCTACGCAACCAACAGAATATCACGCGATATTGCTCGTGAGAGTCTCCACGAATCTACTAAGTTAACTGTAAACAAACGTGCCTTGGTCTGGAGTCGTCAGGCATTAGGCTTTTATTAGCCTCGGGCCAAGAGTATAAAACATGCTATTAACATCAATGCTCAAAGAGACATTATTTATTATAAAGCCTAATAATTTTTTAGTATCGAGTTCAACTTTCGTATCTCTCGCAACTTGAAGATCTGACTTGCGGCTGTAAATAAAATAATTGCTAAAACATCACTTTCAAACAAAGAACATGTACAAAATATAGAATGTGTATAAGGGTAAAATCAACGTTTAATATTTTATACTCTCCTTGAAAATTACTTTCATAAGATAAATATATATGAGACACACACACACACACACACATAATATCAAAGTACAATGAGACAACAGTTCCGATTTTTTTTTGTTCTGATTCTCTATACATATGTGTATATGTCCTTTTTTTTATATAATACACTTTTATTTCTTACTTTTAATGTCCGGTGGTATGTAGGACTCTGTAGTAATTAACTTTCTTAAATGCTTTGCACTATTGTGCATGGCATGAATACGTTCATCTTGTTTGCGTTCTTTTTCTTGTATTTCTTCTATTTTCAATTCAATTTCTTCCTCTTTATCAAAGAATGTCAAGAATTGTTCTCTCTTTTCTAAATCTTCCTTTATTTTCTTGATATTATTAATTCTTCTTTCTTTGTCTATTTCTTTCATTTGCGCTTCTAATACTGAAATTCTTTTATGTTCCCAATCGAGATAAGCCTGAAAATTCAGAGTATATTTGGCAATTTTATAATTTATTGTATATATTGATATTAAGTAATTAAATTCAAAAAAAATTATTTTTATTAATATTTATTACCTGACATTGTTTAGAAATATCCTTTTCAGCTTCCTCATTTATAGCCGCTTTAACAAGATTCTCTATCGCTTCAATAAAGCTTTCTTTAAGATTTTGTTTCTCCTTCAATATAGACAATTGAGCCTCCACAAGTTTGAACTTTTCAGCATCTTGATCTTGGAGTCCACTATTATCTTTTGATATTAATTCAAATACATCTTCGTAAACTATTTTGTCTTGCTTCATCTCTAACCATTTCTTTATTAAGTTTAATACATCGTCATACTTCTTATACAATATCAAGCCTCTTAATTGGCAAGATCTCCCTATAGCATCTGTTCTATGCTTCCCCTGAAAGTTTAGAGTCTTGCCAACAAGATCTTTCGGATCAGTGAGATCAAAATGATCGTCAAAGTATGAATTTCTTAGATATCCTACACGTACTTTCACTTCCTCTGAAGTATCTACTGGAACCTCGGGTTTCTTCCAATCATCAGGATTTTCTAGATATCTATGACATGCATATAAGCACAATGCATTAGTGATAGGATGACCTGCATCTTCCTGCAACATGACTAAACTTGCCACTTTTGCAGCAGAAGTATAATCCTTCCTATTTATTAAGTGATCCATGAGCATGTTGTAGTCGAAATAATCAGGAAAAATACCATAATTTAATCTGTCATTTAGCACTTCAAGCAATTCTTGGATGTTATTGTGCTGCAAGAAATATCGTATTACCGCATGATGTGTGGAATCCAGTATATTCGTTGTTTCTACAGATTGCCTGAGATTATGCAAAATCTTTATCACCTCATCGACATACAGATTGTCAGTGACACTGTTGACAAAGATGTCGACGTCGACGGCGCTAACTTTGCCGATGCTTCCATACTTTTGTTCTATCTGGACGTACATCGACGCCGATTCGATCTTCTGTAACAGCGGCGATTCCAGCCTACGACTCCATGTTTCCTCGCAGCGATACGCCTCCGACAAGAATAGCCTTCTTTGCACTCGCGTCACAGGATCCTTAGAACCACGATGAACCCGGCAAAGTTTGTGACCAAGTCTGAACGTTTTTAGCATCTTGATTATTAGATTATCCGTATATAATCACATAACCTTATTATGGGTAATGCAACAGCCGATCCTTTCCTGTCTCCTTCTTTGAATCCACGTTTTTAGAATCTTTTAAATTATCACTTTTCTATTTTTTTCATTAATTTAATATTCAGATTTCTGTTACCTTTGATCACAGATCAACAGTTTACCACGCTCTCATGATAGAGGCATAGAGGTTATGTTATATGGCTCTTTTGTATAAAGAGCCGTTTACAATGAAAATAAGTGTAAGGGTAAATCCATACAACTTGCATAGCCGCATAAACGTATGCATAAAGAAAATTATCCAATTGCATTTCTCATATGAAGACGCACGTAAAATATGATTGGATAATTTTCTTTATGCGTACGTTTATGCAGCTATGCAAGTTTGTGTGGGTATAAATAAATTGCAAGCCATAAGAAATTGAGCAATCATAATAGAATGTGAGGAGAATAACAGATTATGATTGATTATCTTCTTGATGCTTCCATGGATGCTTTCTATATAACTAATCTGTGCTTCGCGGGTTTTCTCCATGTCTTGGTCCATTCTTGATGAACGTTTCGTATCAGGCTGCTCCTCGTCCTAATGAAGTGGACTGCAAGGCCCACGAAACGTTGGCACATCAAGAATGGACCAAGACATGGAGAAAACCCGTGAAGCACAGATTAGTTTTATTATGATTAATTTTTTACAGCTGAACATTCACGTACTTTTCAATTTTTTTCACATGCTCATCATTTGATTGGTGCCGCCATTTTTTATCAAGCCAATCAAAAATAAGACAAAATTAACCAGATTCTCATTTCTAGGGATACTAGCTGCAAATGGGTTGAAATTCGCATCATTGATTTAACAGCTGGCTAAACTAGAGGAATTTTATGTTTACACTCCTCGCGTACGATTCTTTCATTTCTATCGAGCGGTCATGGACGCATTGGAGAATGATTCAAGCAATTGCCAATGGAATTTAGAAGTTCAAGTACAAATTTGCTTGCAAAGCTCAATTTTAGATAATCCTCGAATTGTGAAAATATCTAATAGCTCCAAATACATTTTCGTTAATGGACTCTGTAAATGGATTCTATCAGTGTCATGAAGAGTCCAATGCAATAATACTGCAAAATATATAGAATTTCGTAAATTAAGACAAAATATGAATAATCGCATACGATTTATTGTATATAGAGACCGTATGATTTTTGATGATGTCACGGTCAAATTACATAGTGTATTTAGGTATACAGAACATAGTGAATGGTTTACACAATTTCTAGAGGATAATGATGAGTTTTGTATATGTAGATTTACAAAACCAGTTTGTCTATGCAAAAAAGGACTCAATTCCTACTTCGTCTCAGCCTATATTTCAATGATATCAAAGTCATACGTTTATCGTAAGAGTGCTATGACAGTGTTGAAACATTTTCAGACAGCATGTGACAAGCCATTTAAAGAAGAACATTCGCTTATAATACTTATAAGATTGAGAATACCAAAAAGTCAATTCCTGGATTACAAATGGCAAGTTTTGTAGTGATTTTACAACACTAATTTAAACTGTTATAGTCTTTTACATTTATCCTTTCTTAGGAGTGAAAAATTAATGCAAATGGTTGTAGAAAGACAAGAAGTTGATCATGCTATGTCTTGGCTGTCCACGCTTGGAGGAGCGTTTTCTGCATTGGGGGAAGAATTTGATCACTGCGTAAGTTACTGTTGGCTTTTTTGTCAAATTATGTAATATGCTTTTACTAATCTGACATATCTTGTACACAGGCTAAAATGGCAGGCAAAATTTCAGTGAAGCAGTTTGAATTGGCAATGCGCCTTGACAATCCTCTCCTTGTTGCCCGTTGCAGATTGTATGCTGCCTTAAGTTTCATTCAATGTGGCAATTTTACTACACCTAAGTACATGATACAGAGAATTTACAATTTTGCACTCAAAGAAAAGGACGTTCGTCTCCAAAACATGTGTCTGGGTGTATGGGCCAAATTGCGATATAGTTACAAGCAATACAAACAGCAAAAGAAATCTTTGTTGAAATCTTTGCATATATCTTCAAAAATTTAGGAAATTTACTATCTGCATTTTGTAAGCATGTTGATAATATATTATTTTACAAACATATTGGTCCTAAAATTTCTTTAACATTATCTTTTCGATTAAAAAATTAAATTATTGAATGTAAAGTAGTAGGAAAGTAATAAATTTAAAACAGCTTATTGAGCAAAAATTTTTAATTATATCGGCAAGTTTTTATTAAATTTTACATATCTATCTATATTATTTCTTTCTCTCTATTGCTTTATTATGTAATGTGTACATGTGCGAATTTTTAAAATTAACATGCACAGAAATACGAGCGCTTCTATACTATATTATACAATACAGCATTTAAATAAGAAATTTGTTAAATCGCAGGTATATAATATGACGGGAAATTGTTTGCATAGTCTATATTATTTTTGTTTATAAGAGATATAGTTTTTCACGCATGTTAAAAACGAAGTACTGAAACAACCATTTAGTTATTCATAAATGATAAATTATGTTAAAAACAGATACATTATTGCCTACAAATAAAGTACGCGATACAACGTAATATACTTCCGTTTTTATCGGAAACTGCGGTTTTTTAACGCATGCGTTAAACGATAGTTATTTCGTGATTTCAAATATGGTAACTCATGTATTCAGTCTTGATGATTAACTAAACGTTGCCCTCGTATACTGTAATAAACAAAATGGACTTAATACAAAGCCACTTATCAATACTGCTGCATTCTCTTGTATAAGGTATAAAATATTGGTATATTTGTACAATCACTGCCCCCGGAATTTTTATTAAATATTTCGTTTTCTCGAGTTATGCTTGAAATGTTTTGTAAAATAAAACGGCTTGCCATCGCATTTAGTTAAATCACTTTAACATCAATGAGCGAGCGTGCCCATAGGATCCCAGGCAGGTAAAACGATTGGTTCCTGATTGAATACAGCCATCACGTCCGCAGGAACGTATTTTTTATCTACGACCGCCTCAAAGACAAAATTAGCGAACCACTCGGTTGTCACAACCTGGTAACCCTTTTGACCATGATCCTCGCCCCATGAATTCTCTATCCGGAACTTCTTTATTTTACCTTCTCGCTGAAACAGAATAATATTCGTATATTAGATAAATCATTGCAACATTGAACAGAAAAGGCAATTTTTTGCAACTGTTTTTTAATATAATTGGTTTATATATTTAGATTCAATAAGAATCTAATAGCAAGATCAATCATATTAAAGAATTTTACAATAATTATAAAATTTTTTTTTATTGAACTGTTAATAAAAATTGCTTAAATTTGATATATTCAATATAGAAAAAAATATTGGAAAATATTTACATCTATTGAAACAGCCGTAAATGCCATTGCGTGTACCATCATAGAATCTCCATAAAGCAATCTATCGGCTTTAGAAAGCCCAAGGTGAATGTCGGTGCCGAACATTAGTTCGAAATTGTAAGTGTTTATATCATGAATACCATGTTTATCTATTAATCTTTTGTTAACATCACAACCAAACCAAACAGGCTCGTTATCTTTGATACTCTCGGCGCACAGTTTCATCAGTAATTCCACTGGCTGATTATTGTAGCGAGTAGTTTTCCCACTCACGACATTTCCCAGGCAATCTACGGTATAGAGTTTCCCATAAGGATTGCCCGGTCGTGGATCGGTTACCAGGCATACTTTATCGTTTACATTGTAATATGGTTTCACGCAATTCTCGTAAAACTCTAGTGGCGTGATCGGACCCACGCAGTTGTAATTCTTCGACTTGTCATAATATTCCCATGTAATCTTCTCAGAAGGTACACCCAAACAGATGCCGATTATCCGATAGATTACCGTCATCTGCTCATTTATTCGTGTCTTCAGCTCATCATCAGACGCACCGTTGTCGATCATGTCTCGCAGAGCCTTGGCATATTCTCTCAGCTTGCTTTTCAGCAGGCTATTCATACGAACGCTAGACTCACAGCTGTATGATTCCGGAAAACACGTTTTCGGCACAACACCGTGTCTAGTTATCAGATTCACAATCATGTCCCATTGGCCACCATCACAGGTAGGATCGGTCAACAGGAAATTGACTAAACGGCCCTCGACTGCCTCACCGCGCTTCGCAGTGTTTACGATATTGTGCAAGAAGTAATTGCAACGTTCTATCTACAAAAGAAATACAGCAGGCTGCAATGTTATAACAATAAAATGAACAATGACGGTGTTTGCAACCAACGACATATATATATAAATCAAGTATGCTTTTGTTCTAATAGAGAGTTAAGTTGAGTTTAAATAACTATTGGAATTCAGTACTTTTTTACTCTAACTGTAAAAGGCACGTTCTTTTCAGCTAATTTTTTAAAGATAAAGTAACTAGTTACAGTTAGAAGTTAGCGACTTAAAAAAATAACGAGTTAGAGTTAGTTACTTTTCAGTTATTTTTGTTACAGAAAACAACACAGGTAATATTTTGATATTATTAGGACCAATAAAGAAAAAGATTTATGTTATTTACATACAATTATATTTAAAAAAAAAGAAAATTAAGCTAAAAACTCATAGAAAAATATAAGGCAGTAAAATATAAACAGCAAGCAAATTAGTCAATCACGATAGAAAATGTAAGACAGTAACTTTACATTCTCTAATGTGATTACTTTGCTTACTACTTATATCTTGCTGTCTTATGATACTCATACAGATAATTTACTTTTATGGGCCGTTCTTTGGGAGCAACATTGCATAAGTAAGCAGTCATACATATACTTCTATTGTGATTAATTTTTTATTTACTACACTGTATTAATCTCATTGTAGATGGCCTTTTAGAAAGAATCAATAGACATTGATAATAAACAAGATTAAACTGTAAAAACACTGTTACTAATGTAATATTTATAAAGATAATTCACTAACACAGAGATAAAGAATCAGTAGCATTAGCAAAATTAAATTACTGTTTGTCTTTTGAACTCCTTTGTCTTATACACAACCAATATAGCAGCACTAACACTACTATTCAGATTCTCCAATCACATTAAATTGATAAATACATTTAAAATATGTAAAATATTAAAATAATTCAAATTATTATTATTTACAAAAAAAATATAAATAAGTTATAATTACAATTGAGAAAAAAGACGAAATTAATTTAAAATTACTAAACTTTAACTGTAATTTAATTACAAATAATTAGTTACTTCCCAACCTCGTATGTCGTGTACTAAAAATGAACAAACCTTATCCCAGAAAAATAGGTAAGCTTGGCTAAACTCAAACTCGTCTAGATTATGCTGTTTCATGAAGCTAGTTCTCATGACGTTTAGGATGGCAAACAGCCAGCATCTTCCAGAATTTTTCTGATTAGTTACAGGCTTGCCCTCAGTCTCAATTTTATGAGTGAAGACATGGTGGGTCTCTTCCAGGATTTTTCTTGAGGCACAAGCCTCAATAGGATTCGTTTTCGTACAGACATTCTGTGCCAATACGTTGCGACTATCAGCATAAAATTTTGCACGTAGCTGATCGAGAACCTCGGGAGTTAATGGACCTGTAGAAAAAAGAAGAGCAACGTTAAATTTAAATTCAAAATTCTACATGGTTTATTTACTTCAATCCATATATTATTATATTGTTTGCGCGTAATACGGGAAAAAAATGCGCTATCAGTATCGTCGTGTAAGTAAACATTCTATTCGAAACAAAGATGCCAACATTCGCGCAATTCGATATGGCAGAAAAGCGGTTCGCGAGTGGCGATTTTGAAATTATTAATAACATTCGAGGGTGTGGCAAGCCGCGAGAGAAAAAGATCGGGCATATTTGGAAAGGTTAAAACTGGTCAATTACATCCTCGCGTCTATCGATTCATCGCGTCTAATCCCAGGCTTTTTTACGCGGGCCAGATGTTTTTCCACGCGCCTCAAACATTTCCATCGCAGCGGTGACATTTTCCTAATCTACTTAGAGTATCATACGCAAACTTACAAACAACCATCGTAACGGATGCGGCAAGCACACCTAGGCGACGCCAAAAACAGCCAAGTCAATGATCGCGTTGTAGCTCCAACGCCTCCAACTGCTCGGCTTCGAGCTTTAGGCTGCGTTTATGGAAACGGCGCACCTCGCTTTTATCCCGTGATCGATAGACAAAGCAAGATCTATGTCGCTCTATCTCGCTCGCTCCCTCTCCTCTGTGTTCCGCATCTGTCCGTATCGGATGGCCAAAACACGCGATCCATGATTTTTCATTTCGGGGGTGCGGGGGATCTTTTTAAGTGGTTACATAAGACCCTCCCACAGTTTCCTCAGACGCATTCCATGGGATAAATAAACATTTTCGAAGTTCAAAAAAAATTATATAAAACGTAAACAGATCGTAAAAAATTTCTTTCTCGCCTTTTATCATTTTTACGTCTTTTTAATTTTTTCAATTTTTTATTTGATATTTTAATTTTGAATTTTTTCAAGCAAAATCAATTTTATAAAAATAAAATTGCAAAACCCACATTGATTGAGTATTCTTTCTGTATTTACATATTCAATATATTTAAAGAGTTAATTTTTTTACATTTACATGTTATTAAATTTCATTAAAATTAGATGTGTTAGAAAATGAATGTCGAACGCTAGATATGTTCTTATGTATGAGATTACGTAACAGGGTTTTTTTTCCAGAGAAAGTATGTACAGTATAATTTTATTGAAACTATCCGCGAAATTAATTTCCGAGTTATCACAAGATTCACACTTATCAATCATTGATTGTACATGAAGCTATATTATCGTCATCTAATAATTGTTATATATTTATCTAACTAATCATCACTTATAATTATTAAATCATCCTTCGTTAAAGAATCAGATTTCTACATTGGGCGTGGATGGCTCTGCTTTCGATTCTAAGGAGAATGGTGGAATTCTGCAATCAAACGCATATCCGTCTTCTCTTTCCATCCTAAATGTTCCCCTGAAAACAAAATCGTTGAGAACAATTAAGTAAATAACGCCTTTTTTCATTTACAAGAAATTAAGGCTGCAGGAGTTTTGCTTGTAGGAGATACAATCGACAAAAGTATTATTTTATTTTTATTATACATTGATTGTCAATAATTCATAGAACAATATTTGTATCAATGTCTCCTAAAAGCAAAGCAGCCAAGTAATTATACTTACCACATATGACCACTAGGAGCTTGCAAGCTCACATGACTGCTATATTGAAAAGCAGGTAAAGCTTTCGATAGCACAGGTTCTTGACCCACTACACCTCTTCCTCTAACAGTTTCCAACGTACCTGACAAGCTGAATATTCTCCAGTGCCTTTCACGCAATTGCACGCTCAACTCACCTAAATTTTCTAGTCGAATGCAATAACGCCACTGTAAACCAGAAGATATAATGAAGAATTAACGTTTAACTCAATTCTAATCCCTTTCCTAATGGAATAAGATATCTAACTTTATTATATCAACTCACCCAATATACAGAAGTAGTTTGACTCTCCCTGCAACCCATGTAGAACGGTATAACGGTAATGCGAATATTCTCAGTCGTTTCCTTATGTACATCTGATAACTCAAGCCACGGATGATTCTTTTTCTGCCACGTACGAAGGGTCTCCTGCGCCACAAAGCATGGCTCCTTGTCTGGATGATAAATCAGAAATTTATCGAACAGTTCATGCTGAAGCGCCGCTTTCTCGTTTGTGGTATAAGGCAGTACATCCTCGTGAGCGACATAATCTAATCCAGGAATTGCGTACAAGCTGCGACTGCTCTCATGGTTGCCCAAGAAAGTAACTGCCTCTGTTTGAGCACGCTGCAAATAAATAAATATATATATATATATATATATATATATATATATATATATATATTAGGCACATGTTAATCACAGTAATAAAATATTAGGTCAATTCTTTATAGAATGCAATAACATTTTCTTTCTCACTTTTGTGAAACTCTTCAACTATATTTATTTTATTTTACGAGTTTTCAGTCTGAAGACAGGATCTATTTTTTATAACTGAATTAGTGTACACTTTTGGAATAAATATATGAATGATATTACTTGGTAATAATGAGAAAGAAAGTGCAGTCTAGTACAAAAATAAAAAATAGATCTATAATTTCTGAACGTTGCTTACTATATAAGGACAATCACGTTGATCAATCAAAACTTGATAAAATGTATGTGTTCTGCCTTTTACTTCTTTCTCGCCGACACTGTTAAAATTGCTGTTATCCTTTCTGTAATTAAATGTACAAATTATCTGTGCATAATATTTATATACAAAAACAAATAGATATATTTATCCATATAACTATAAATAACTATACATACTCATCCTTCTTATTAGATATATCTCTGTCATATACTCTTGCCAACCATGGAAATAGAATGACACCTCGGTAACCAAAAACTCTGTGTAAAATCAATTGACCTGTTTCATATTTTCCCTGTAACTTTGGTGTTTCTAGTTTGCCGACTTCAGCTAATCTACAAAAACATTTTTTTATTGCAAATATTATTACATAATTAAATATTATCATAAGTGTCTAAAGCTCATGCAATTTTTCATGGTAATCTGTAGTATTTAATTAATTTTAATTTTTAACTGAGAAAAAATTATAAATGATATCACAATGTAAGATACTTAAAGGAACCAACTCTAGGAACAAAGAATAAAAAGAGAGCAATAATGCCATAGGACATAATATAATTTTTAATTTAGATATTGTTAATGATTGTGAATATAATAATAGCTAATTAACTGTGACAAAAAAGTTTTCCACAATAATTATTTAAGTTCTTAAAGGCTTGTTCCATCTTCAGATAAACTATGTGATAATTTATCTATTGGATAAAGAATAAAAAAATAAGAGCATAAGAGAATAAGACAGTGAGCTGAAGTTTATTGAAAAGTGGAACAACCCAATCTAAGTCTTAACTCATAAGAAATTGCCTAATCATAATCAATTATTCTTCTCATATTCAATTGTGATTGGTTAATTTCTTATGGCTTGAAACTTCAAATTTCAGTAATAGCATATTAGAGAAAGCCTCTAATAATAAAAACCAAACAACATCATATGTATACATAAATAACAATTATTCTGTTGCAATTTATTTTCAAATCTAAAAACTGATTCAACTGAGGAATAACTACACCTAATTTTTTATTTTTGTGCTGTTATTTTTCCAAACTAAATTAACTTTAATACCTTTGATAAATTCATAAACAATCTTCTTTGTTTAAGTTTATCAAAAGGCAATCGTGGATGCAAATTTAATAGTGAATTTGGTCACTTGCTTTATACTAGATTAGTGCATAAAAGCTGCTGTAATTGGCAAGATTAAATGTAAAAACATATGAATATTTTAAACGATTAAATACCCAAAATAACATTGTCATATTTATGATGTAAGAATACTAGGTGTATCATTGCGCATAGTGGCGATAGCAATACTGAAAACAACCAATCAAATTTTGGCACTTTCCTGCATGTAATAGTGCTGGCATATTGGAATAGCTAATCAAATTTTGGTCACAATTTACTCTCCTATTGTATATCCTCAGGAATTATACACCTTGTCTCCTTACATCATAGTCATATTATTTAATAGAATATACATATATTATTTCATTGTCAAAGTTGATTATGGATGTTTTCCATTTTGTAACATAAATCAATTCAAATTATTCTATCTTTATTTTTCTCTGCATGACAAGGAATTAAGTGGAAAACACTGTATTATGCCATTTCATTTAGATACTCTATTTAAAGCAGCCTTAGTGAACTGATTTGGAGTACCTTCCATTCAGTGATATAAGTCAACACAAATGTCGTTCTATTTTTCTTTGTATTTCATGAGTAACAAAGGCAGAATAATAGTTGTGTCAAGTTACGTCATTAAATGAAGGCATCCTAATATAATGCGAGTGACTGAATTCACTATGAGTTTATTCTTTTCTGTCCATTGAAACAAGTTGGTTTTATACATTTATGTTTGTTAGTATTTCTTATTGTTAGTTTAATTCCAACTCAACTAACATAAATATAAATACTCTTTATATTTGTATTTCAACAACGCAAATTATTTTAATGAATAATGGCAAATTCAATTGAATGCACTATGATTTACTGATATATTAAAGCTATTATATATTGACAATATGAGTATAAAAGTAAAATGTAAATATTTTGAATTATAAAGTACATGTTTTATTTAACAGCACAATAAAATGTATTAAGGATTTCGCTCATTTCTGTGTTATATCAAACACACATCTTTACATCAATTTGTGTATGGCTTTAATATGCACTGAATGTATCCAATCAAAATCGCTATAAATTGTAACAATATTTTTTCCCCCCTCTTTTTCTCTTCTAAACTAATTCTACATGTAAACAGGGCAAGCAAAAATTGATGTACAACAATCGACGTCATAGTAAGGTCTCCATTCAAAAATGAAGTTCTCTCTTTGTGTCAATAATTAATCGTAACATAGGATAATTCAAATCGCTAAATAATCTATAATTTATTTCGTTGACTTCGTATGTACCTGATGCATCGCACGTATTGCAGATGTATTATGGATGCCTTGAGAAACGATCGTTTCAGGTTACAGCCAACGAGATTTCGCACGAATTCCATGGTTGCCCGAGAATTATCACTGACACCTGATGAGATTTACGTCGCAGGATGGAAAACTGTGGTCGACGGTTGTTGCGTTGACATCTCTACTGATTTTTAGGGATCATTTCAGAATATACCGGAGGTTATACTGTTTATATCGTTGACGAAACGGTGATGGCAGAGGGAGGAAGGAGGAGGGGAAAGTAATAAAAAAATTTTTTTTTAATCGGATATGAGAGAAAGAAGAGTTCGCATATGTTGCATCGAATGCATTGTTTGCATATAATACATTTTGAGCCGGTTTCACCAATGCCAAATTGTTTGGTCAATTTTACTAAATAGCGAATACGATTGGTTAGTTTCACGCTGATTGGTTAATTTCACAATGCAAGTATTGTAATTGGCATTGGTGAAACCGGCCTTCTGTATTTTTAATTTATCATTTAATTTATATATATAATCATTAAATTTAAACAAAATCTCACTAAATAATCATACTAAATTAATTTAGATCTGTTCAAGTGGTATGCATTTTTTGCACGCAAAATTCTTGTTTTTTTTTTTCTAACTTCGATAAATATTTATCTCGCTGTAACTTACTTTTTTTAGAAATTTCAAGCAACCCGAACAAATTTTTTAATATTAGTCGCGTTCAGCAAACTCCACTTGGCGCTACAAATGCTTTAAAGTTTTTGATTGACCAATCGGAAGAAAGAACTTTACTTATTGACCAATCAAAAAATACTTTGAAGGATTTATAATGAGTACGGTCTACGCGATGCTACAAATGCTTTAAAGCAATTTTTGATTGGTCAATTTGTAAAATTCTTTTTCTAATTGGTCAACTAAACGCTTCAAAGCATTTGTAGTGAGACTTTTACCATAGTATAAGCAGTGTATAGATGTTCTACGTATTTGCCGTCGAGTGATGCTGACATACTGTATCGACTGTATTGACCATCGTTGACTGCAATATACATAACTTAATTTATTTTTTTTTTTTATTGTTGATCAAATAGAGAATTTGATGCAATAAGAATAATTTAATAATTGTTTAATTCAGCGTGTTAATATTGCAAATGATATATAAAAAATACGAACAATATATCGAATCTGTCGCTCATATGTCAAATTTAACGCTTCTTGCTCTTTTTTGTTGCTGATGAAAATTCAAAAGAGAATCGAAACGTTCAAGATTTTTCAAGATTTCAAATAAAGATAATATCAACATTTCGTATAAATTAATAAATTTATTTGTTAAAATTTTATTGCGCACCTTCGTTCGCGCTGACTCTCATTAAATTAGTTGAATTAACTTTGTCTCACACAAAATCTTATTTTTATGCGCTAGAAATATGAATAATATTATAATACATTTATCGATTTTTAAATAAAGCGCTAAAATATTGCCAGACAAGATGGCCGACCCCCCCTCCGCCGCGCGGATCTTGATCCCCTTGCTAATAAGCTGGCTTTACGCTCCGTCCAGGGGATCGATTCTGTAGTCTTGAAACGAGGTGAAAATTACAAAAGTGAACGAATTTACTAGAATACTAATAATTTCATTGGTCAACATCTAGTAAATTTGCTCTTTTTTAATTTTTTAGTAAATTTTTTTTAGTAAATTTGCACTTTTGTAATTTTCACCTTGTTTGAAGATACAGATTCGACTCCCTGATATTCATACGTTCATGCCTTAACTTTCGAGATAAATCGCGCCGCGCGACATAGCACGTCCACCAATAAGATCGTTGAACGTGTGCACCGGTGATATAGCGCCGCATCGCACCATCGTGGTCGGCAAACTTCAAGCGATCGAATTGCGTTGTCGCGTCCCTCGGCACGCTTAACCGTGTACCAGAACGAAGTTTCACCACTGTTCTTTTCCGCCGACGCTTAGGTCGTGCTGATCATGCCAAGTGTCTACAGAAGATCGCGCGAATCACGTCGCGGGTGGTACGCACGCACTTAAGAACCAGGTGGTCGGTACCACGGTTTGTAAAAGTCCGTGTGAACACTGCGAGCACATCCCTGTGAAAGACGATCCACTGCGCGGCGGCGGCGGCGGCTCGTCGTCGGATATATTTGCTTTGTTGATATTTTAAGTGTCACAGGCCCTGCGGTGCCTATGCATATCTCCAGGTAATATTTGATCGTGTCTCATTCCCCTTTCCCGCCACGGCGTTCTCGGTTCCGCCAGTACTTCGTCAGTTCCCGTTTTCGCGAAAAACTTGTTTACGTTGTGGCTTGTATACGTGCACGGCGAACGCACATAACCTCTAAACCGACGGGCGCCAACGGTTGTTCATTTCTCCAATGATTACTATACTCGTTAATTTGTCGATACATTGTCGAGTAATTTGTTATTTTATCTCGCTTATGTTTTATTCGTTCATTTGTGAACCAAGTCTTGAACTTCCGTCCTGGTGTTCTCTCCAAATACATTACTAAATGTACTAATGAATAAAAAAACTTGTGCAGTTTTCACGAATTATTCTAATCTAATATTTATATCAAGTCCTAGACACAAGGTAATAGCGACAAGAACAGCATAGAACAGGAATAGTATAGAAATAAGCGATATATAATCATCGCCTCCCATCGCACAATGCTGCAAAAAAATAAAAAGGTCAATCATGTATAGTCTGCAGTATATTTTTTGATCTGCTTTTCAAGATTATAGGATATATAAACAAAATAGAAATTCTTAACACTGATTAGTATAAGGCGATAGACACAGACTTTTAACCTGTTGGAAATTTATCGCTCTGTATTTTTATGTGCATTGATATATGTATTCCAAATGTTGAATTCCTCTGTTTCTGTTGCTAGCGTTATTTGTTTGCTATCACTAATGTTATTTGTTTCCTATCACTGTTGCCTAGCATTTTGTTTAGGGCTTCATAGTTGTTTTTCATTTAGCAAAAGATAATCCTCTTTTTTTTTCATTTACTATAAAATTCAGATAATTCTTATCAACTCAGATACTTCTAATTTGTTATAACACAGTTGAATACATGATCCTTTTTATTCTAATACGTGAGATTTAACTAAATTTTTACCTACGATCTACACAAGCTTGAGACCATGTATTTTACTGAGTTAACTAATATTAAAAGTGAGATATATAAACTTGTGTTACGTGATAATTAAGTAAGCGAGTAGTGATGTCATTACCTGAGTACAAAATATATAACTTTAAATTTGATATCATTTAGGAGAATGGAAAATGATTGTTATTGTGTTGTTGCTTTTGTCTTAAAATATATCAAGATATGAATTATGTTTTTCCAAAATCAAGAATATTAGCAATATTCATTAACTTTATACCACATTTAATTTTTTAAATAAATTATATAAGCTATAAATATATTGTATAAATTTTTCTAAATTAATTTATAATTAATAAAAAGTGTGTAATTCAAGATATCTTACAATGGGTATATTTCGAGTTAGCATGAAGCGCATGATGTATCGTTTTACCCTTCTTTATTATTTAGTGAATAAATACATACAATAGGATAAATGACATACATCATGTGCTTTATACAAAATTCAGAACGCACCCAATAATATATCTTATAATTTCATGGAAATCTATGTAAATTAAAAGCTTATTTCATTTTTTAATGTTATCCATTGTTGTATTTTCTGAAAGCAAGATTAAACCTAGTATATATATAAGATAAATCTTGTGAAAAAAATAATTGGTGAAAATATCAATTATCTTCTGTATTATGTATCTTTTTGAACTGAATTATATCTTATAGAGTTTTATATAGATAAATGTTATTGCATTACAGAATTTGGACCGTATTCTAGAATACATTAAAGATAAAGATACTTGATTACACTTGATTGATTTACTAAATAGCCACTATGGCTGAAATAATATATCCACAAGGGTGCAGATCAGTCACTGAAGATTTAGGTCCAGATGAATTAATCAGGAGACTTAAGGTACAATTAGATAACATGTTTTTTGTGATAAATAATGCATTATACACAAAATATAATAGTTAAGGTTGTCAATTTAATGTTCGCAATGCTCTTGAAATCATTTCATTCTTGTTAAACAAAGACAAATGTTGAAGGAAAAATTATTTTTACAAATATTGCGAACCCAAATGGAACGTATTCTAAAATATAACAAATGTATAGACACTAGCACACACGTTGCAAGCTATGGGACAAGATGAAGGAATGTACCAGCAATACATACCACTGGCATTACATTTGGCAGAAGAGCATTTCCTGATGCATCAGAGCAAAGATGTACAACTACTAATTGCTTGCTGCATTGCAGATGTCTTAAGAGTTTATGCGCCAGAGGCTCCTTATAAAGATGCTGATCAGGTAAATATTTGAGTTATAATTGTAACAATTTATCAAACACTATTAATAGTCTTTATTAATATAGATTAACTTAATTAAAGATCATCAATTAAATCAGGCAGTTTTTAATTACTAATTCTAATATAACTTTTTAGGTCAAAACAATATTTCTATTTCTTATTAAACAACTGGCAGGGTTAAAAGATCCTAAAGATCCTGCTTTTAAACGGTATTTCTATCTACTTGAGAATTTAGCTTATGTCAAGTCATTTAATATGTGTTTTGAGCTTGAAGATTGCCAAGAGATTTTTTGCGCATTATTTTCTCTTATGTTCAGAATCGTGAAGTAAGTATATTTCAAGGTGAAAAAAAAAGATTGTTAAAATTTGCAATATGATGCAATATGCGATTAATATAATTTATTTTTAGTGATGAACATTCTGGTAAAGTTAAAAGCTTCATGCTGGACGTTTTATGTCCACTTATTACCGAATCGGACATTGTCAGTAATGAACTTCTGGATATTATACTCATGAACATTGTAGAACCAAACAAATCACAGAAAAAGAACGCATATTTGCTTGCTAAAGAGCTAATAATCAAATGTAGCGATACATTAGAACCATACATTCAAGCGGTAAGTAATGAATATTAATTTCTTTTTGTCAAAAAATAAATACCGATTTTCACTTTATATAACATGCTAAAACTATGTTTTATAGTTTTTCAATCATGTCTTAATATTGGGAAAAGAGGAGAAGAGTTTGCAAATTTGCAAAAAAGTATACGATCTAATTTATGAATTGAATCACATTTGTCCGAGTGTCTTGCTCTCCGTCCTCCCGCAACTAGAATGTAAATTAAAATCCTCCTCTGAGAATGAAAGATTAGGTGCTGTGGCATTACTAGCAAGAATGTTCTCTGAAAAGGGCTCGCAATTAGCCGTACAGCATACGCAGTTATGGAGGGCATTTTTGGGACGATTTAACGATATTAGTGTGGCCATTCGTATTAAGTGTGTGCAGTATTCGATGCATTTTTTGCTAAATCATCCTGAATTGAGAAAGGATATCACAGATACTTTGAAACTGAGGCAACACGATGCTGATGAAAGTGTCCGTTATGAAGTCATTATGGCTATCGTGACGACTGCTAGACGAGATTTCGAAGTTGTGTCGGACAATGAGGATCTACTCGAATTTGTCAAAGAAAGGACTTTGGACAAAAAGGTAGAATATTAAAGTTAAAACAAAGTTATTTAAGTTTGAATTTAATGATAGATTTTATAGATTTAATTTATAGATTTACGGTTTGAATTCTCTAATAATTATCTTTCTAGTTTAAAATACGGAAAGAGGCAATGTCTGGCTTAGCTATGATATACAAAAAACATCTGAACGATGCTGACGTACCACAGGCCACAAAAAAGGCGGTTATTTGGATAAAAGATAAAATATTACATGGTTATTACATGGCTGGCATGGAAGATAGATTGTTGGTAGAAAGATTGCTAAATACGTGCTTAGTACCTTATCAGTTGCAAGCTGAAGAGAGAATGAAAAAATTGTACCATCTCTTAGGTACAATTGACGATCACGCTTCTAAAGCTTTCGTGGAACTTCAGAAACATCAACTTGCGTATGTTATACATTAATTATATGTTTCAATTTATTTTATTTATTTTCAAGTTATTGCACAAAGATGTCTTCGTTCTAATACAAATTAATTTTTTTTATATATATTCAGGGTGCGAAGGGCAGTAGTTGAATGGATAGAGGTTGCAAAGAAAACAGACGCTAAAACTGAACTAATAGCAAAAGTTCATCAGATATCACGTTTTCTACCAGATCCTATGAAAGTACAGGAATTTCTTCAAAAGTTTAGCACTCATATGAAGAGAGATACCAGATTATTACAGGAAATGGAAACGATTGTGCAACCAAATGTTTCCTGTAAGGAATGCGCTGAAACCATAACTAAGGTTCTCAAAAAATTAGGGCAACCCGTTATGACTAATCTATACTATAATACAATTAAGATGCTGCTCGAAAGAGTAAGCTCTGTCATGATTGATGAAGAAGCAATTCGGGTAAGTCATTTTTTAGGATATATATATTTTTTTTATTTATGAAGAAATGTTTAATAATTATATGTGTACAAATTAGGTTTTGATCGGATACGTCTTAGACTGTTTGAAAGGAGGTAATGTGATAGAAGAAGTTGGTCTTAATCCAAATAATGCCGGGGAAAAAGGATTAAGATTACTAGTGGTAAATCAATAATTCGATATTCTAAAAATAATTGAATATATACATTAATATAAATTTTTCATATATTAAGAGATTAAAATTTTGTAACTAAAAGCACAAGTATGTTATCTGTATATACATCCGAAATATTTCAGATGCTTTCATTTGTATTCGGCCCGCATTTCCTGCATAATGATATCTTGATGCAACTTGTCAATTTGCTTGAATTGGAGGATGAGATGGTAGCACCTTTAGTTCTCTCTATCTTTACGTTTCTGGGAAAATATAAACCTCTATGTGATGTAGCGCCAGAAATTATGAATCTTATGGTACCGATCTGCAAGAATTTCGCCGAGACGGGAACACCGAAACAGGCAAAGCAAGCTGTGAGATGTCTGTTCGTCAACATGACCAATATTCATGATACTATTTTCCCCGAGATCATCGAGAGAATTAAGAACACGCTGACGCCGACGTCGGAGTATTATCGAACGTCTATAGTCACATTAGGTCACATAGCATATAATTTGCCAGACAAATATCAAGTACAAATAAAAAATATGGTGTCCAGAAAAGTAAGTACAATAAAGTTATAATGTTAACATTAAATTACAATGAACTTTCTAGTATCTAATGCTTTGTTTTACACAATATGATCTTTACTCGTGCAGATAGTTAAAGAATTACTAGTGAAGGAAAGCAGTGAGCAAAGCTCCGAAATTATTGACGGAGATTGGTGCAGAGAGGATCAATTACCCGAAGAGACACGATGCAGATTGGAAGGTTTGAAGTGTATGGCGCGTTGGTTATTAGGATTGAAGACTGACGTATTGTCAGCGCAAAAGACGTTCAGAATGTTGAATGCTTTCATGGTGAACAAAGGTGATTTGTTGTCTCAGGGACGCTTGAGTAAAGCTGAAATGAGTTGGCTAAGATTGCAAGCTGGTTGCTCAATGTTGAAAATATGCGAACAAAAGGGTGTTGGTGATCAATTCACTGCAGAACAGTTTTATAATCTTTCGCAACTTATGGTGGTATGTTCAATATAAATCTGTTTATATTGAAAATCTTTTCATTTTTATGTGATATGTAATATGATGAATGATTATGATTCGATATTGAAAAATAAATATTAATTAAAATTAATTCAATATATTGACTTAATATTCAGGATGAAGTTCCTCAAGTTAGAGAAGCTTTTGGTAGTAAATTGCACAAAGGTTTAGGAAGAGGAATTCCGAACAAATGCTTACCATTGGATTTCATGGGATATTACGCTCTGGCTGGTAAGGAACAAGACAAGAGGTTAAAGTGTGTATTGAAAACATATATGCAGACAGACATAAATAAAAGGAGGGATTACGTGAAGACTCTTTCATTGGGTACTGTCGAGCGGGCTATGGGTAAGAAATTAAATAGTAAGACATAGACTTTAAGATAGATTTGACTTACAAAGAACACCAATATGTATACGCCAAAATTTTTATGAAAATTTTTATTATTAAAAGTACTTGCAAAATGAGAGATAAATAACAATATTTATTCCATCGGCAATCGTGAATGTTAGAAAAAGTTGGAATGTTGGAAAACTGACAAAAATTGAAAAAATGAAAAAATTACACTATTTAATATCAATGCATTTTGCAAGACGAGTGAAATAATCATTTCTGATGTATTTTTACCTACTGCTGAACACGGATCCATTAACAGTGTAATTTTTTCATATTTTTCGACTTTTATTAGTTTTCTATAAACATTCTAATTTTTCCTATTATTAAATATTGATGATTGCCGATGAAATAAATATCATTTTGCAAATACTTTTAATAATGAAAGTTTCACCAAAATCGACATGTACATATTGAATTGTATTTCTTGATAGTTTCGCGTGTTTTATGTAATCATAATTTGTAATGATTTTTTATATTTTATAATTTCTTAGATCAACTGCCCCACATTTTGCCGGATTATATGTTAGTTTTCGCGGTACCTATTCTTGCACATGACCCCGAATTTACGAGTCATGTGATGGTGAGCCAGTTGAAAGTTATTCAACAATGTCTTTGGTTCATCTTGGAACCTCTTATCACAAAGAATGAATATTATTGCTATGGATTTTATAGAAATCTTGTGGAACGTATGAAGAGCCACAAAGATGCATTGAAGCCTGAGGACAACGAAATGAATTACGTAATTATTATAAATCAAATTTAGCTTTGTCTAAGTAAGTTATTTATGATTAAATCAATTTTTATTTTTGTCACGTACAGAAATTGTGGGCTGTTTGTGACTTGGCAATGAACGTAATATACACCAAGACTACTAATTTCGATATGAAGGAGTTTCCGAGCGAAACGCGAATTCCTACGATGTATTTTAAACGAACAGATGAAACATTAAATAATCATAAGAATTACTTACCTGCGGAATTACAAGTGAACATGACAAATCCAAAAGGAAAGGGATCATTCCACAATACACACACGGTTAATGAGAGACCACAGCGCAAGGCTAAATCCAAACAGAAGGAAATAGGCATCGGACCTAATGAAACGGATGCAAGGGTAAGATGATTTTTTTTAAACAAGTTCTTTTTGGATATCTTTAGCTCGCTTAATTTAAACTTTTTATTCAATATATATGTAAATAATGATAAACATTTCTATTAATTATATTACGGTAATATTAACTAAATAATAATTGCGATAATGAAACGTGATATAAATTTATTTAATTTTTTGCGTGTGTATAATTATGATTTCAAGCTGCAAGTTGGCGAAATGGAATGTATTGATGCACAGGTAATTTGAACGTGATATTAGAATAATATGTGCTTTTGCTAAAAATCATCTTTCTTAGAAATATTGATAAGATATGTTTGATAAGATGTATTGAGGTAATTTTATTTGCAGCCTGCGGAAGCATCAGAGACCAGAATTCAACTGCCTGGTTTAGAAGAAGAGGTAAAATTTTCTTTGATTGTGATAAATGTTTTAATGCAAAATGTCTAAATTTATTTTTTTTTATTTTAGATCGAAGAACCACCAGCGAAGAGGGCATTAAGGGAATCGGATAAAGTAAATAAATAATTCTCAGTGATCGGATTATACCCGGGGAATATTGGGATGGGGAAAGACTTAAAGAGCATGGAAAAATAAAGAATCTAAAAGATACTTTACAAATTAGAAAACTGAATATTTTGGTTATGTATAACAATTAATAAACCTAAGTCGTTCGTGTATTCTAGAATGTAAGATGTTAAGATTATGACAGTAATGTCAGGCTTATAATGCAAAGAGTTCTCTGAACTCGCAACTGAGCAGGAAAGAAAAAAGAAATAGAACGAAAAGTTTATTAATTCTTCGCAAATATATATGTATGGATCCTTAAATATGTTTGTTTCGTTGATAACAAATTAAATATTACATATTCGTATTTTTCATTTATTACTTTTATGGTTCGTTTTCACAATATGGGGTTACCTAAAGATTAAAGCTTATCAAGAGATTTAAGTATTAATAAAATCTATTCATGAATTTCTTTGTAACCTTATCTTTAGGTAACATGTTATGAAAATGGGACTATGAATGATAGAATGCATTAATTAATTTATGATATAACAAAAAATTTTTTCCAAATGGCCCATATAAAGCCAGAATGAATTTTTTGTAAATTTTATAACAAATTTTTCCGAGAGCAGAATCCTTACTCGGTATGTGACCATTATTTATCTTTGATATGTTTTAAATTATTTATATTTTTATTTCGCGAATGTCTAATGAATAATTATAATTATTTTGCTGAAAGATAGCATTGATTTAAACAAACAAGTATACATATATAAAACAATATTGTCAACATACTTTATTAAAAAAATAAATAAAAAAACTTTCTTTGAGAGATATATCAATTAAATCGTCACTTTAAAAATAACAAAGGAAAATACTATAGTTTTGTTGCATAAACATATTAGATAAGAATTTGTGTGTCTATTGGCTTTGTGATCCAAAGTTGTTGGTTTTTAAGAATACAACTATCGCCACACTTTAGTCGCGATTACTATGATACACATTAAGTGTGATCTATATGTAACAATAAAGAAAAAAAGAATATTGCGAGAATTTGCGAAAACCTTCAACTTTTGTATTTATAAATAAACATAAAATTAAAATTACACCGATTGCAAAAAGATTATTGCGTAATACCTTAATTTATATCAATATATATGCAATTCTTACAACTTAATGTGTGTGAAGAGAAGAAAAACACGTTTCAATTTTATTTATTAAATATTTGAAACATAGAAAAGAGATTTTCCGTATGAATTTTTGAATGAAGTTTTGAGCAAAGTGGGCCTAGGTTTTAAAGATTTAAGTTTTCAACATTATAATTATTAAACTTAAACATTCAACTATCGTAAATTTAAACATGAATGAAAAAAATGCGTATGAATTCGTGAATGGTGATGGATGATTGTTGAAATCGTATAAATATTATAGAATTAACATATATCTATTATCTTTTCACAGAAATTACAGTACAATGCATCTTCATCTTCTAATATTGCATAATTCAAATCTATGAAAATATTATTCTTATTAATTTCTTTTTTTTTTATGCATAGTACCAAGTTTCTTATTGGATACGTTTATATTATCCATCAGCAAGTATCACTAAGTCTGTATTGATTGGCATACAATGCAAATATTTTTCTAATTATACGATTATTTTTTTGCATAGTACTGCAATTTTTTTCAAATAGGTCATAGATTACGAAAACTATACATAAAAATATACAATCTGATTAAACAACCAATTAATCAGTGCTATTCATCTGTCGATCTGTGAGACATATGGCGTATTGTAATGGTTCTATAATAAAACAAATCAGTAAACGTTATGTGTACATTTAATCATACAATTATGCGTGTCGCACGTGTATTACAAAATTAGCGTTTTTTAAATTTCTTTTGATTTTTTCCTTTCGTTGCAAATTTACTTTTCTGTTGTGATTTAAATGTATTCTGTTTTTTCTTAACTTCTTTTTTCTTATTTGCCCTGAAACAAAAGAAATTATATATTTTATATATTATAAATTTTAATATAAAAAATAATTTAAAACATACTCATATCGCATTCTTTTAACACCCTTTTTGCTCGTATCTGTTAAATCAGCAGCGAATGATGATTTTGGTCGTTTCAATGGTCCTAGAATAACAGAATTTATTGAATCGACAGTTTCTTTTATATATGGTAAATACTGAATTATAAACATGAAGTTATACTTTTTTTAGCAAAATCACGATTCATCACGTTTTCATCCGTAATCGTTCTAATCTTCTTCTGTCTATTACTTTTTTTGGCTAATCGCGCTTGATAAGCGGCTATTTTTTCTAATTCTTTCTTAGCTCTATCCTCGGCTGTATCCTTTTGAGGTTCATTTTGTGCTTTCTTCTTTTTTTCTTGTACTATATTAAAAGGCTCTTTTTCATGCTTTTTGTTCTTGCCAACTTGTTTCTTAGTTAATCGAAGATTGTCTAAAAGTATAAAAATTTGAGTAGTTAACGATGACATGTTTTATTGTTGTTCTTTATCTTTTTTATTAGGATGTAAAATATTATATTAAAGATTTGATGAGTATGTGTTAATGAATTACCTTTCTCTTTCTTTCTTTCTTTTTTGGATTGGAACCAACTTCTTTGTTCCTTACCATCTTCAACTTTAAGTATCTTCTCAATACGATTAGCTTCATTCTCTACTTTAGCTAATTCTTTTTCACTCTTTTCCTCTTGTAAAATTTTTTGCACATCTGATTCTAAAGATTCCAATTTCTTATTATATTTCTCTATTATGTCAGGCGCTATTATCCTGTTCTTGACTGGATTTTTTGCTTGTTTGATAATTTTTTTTACCAAAGTACGTTCCTGTTCTCCTGCTAGCGATACAGAAACACCTCCACGCCCTGCTCTTGCAGTTCTCCCTACTCTAATAATTATAAGCATAATTTTCGTTATTAAACTATACATAAACAATTAAAAAAATTTCATTTCATACCTGTGTATATAATGTTGAAGAGTAGCAGGCATCACGAAATTAATCACAGTCTTTACACCACTTATATCTAAACCTCTTGCAGCAACATCAGTCGCTAACAAGATGTCAATTTCCTCGTCTTTAAATTTTCGAAGATTTTCCAAACGTTGCGGTTGTGTGAGATTACCATGAAGTTCTCCAACCTTGTTAAATATAACAAAAAGAAATATAAATTAGTATCATACTCTATTATATATTAGTATTTTGTTTTTATTATATATATATTGTATATTTCATTATATTCTAATTATAATAATTTACTTACTTTTACACCTAATAATCCTAATAAAATATGCAATCTATGAGCTTGTTTTTTCGTTTGCAAAAAAACCATGGTATGATCATGGAAAGTTCGACAAACTAGTGCTGCTAGGATTGCTTCGCGATCTCCCTCTCTTTCCTTACGTATACTAAAATAATATTTGTTCAATAAATAATAATGTATAAGAAATAACTATAAACAATTTACTTACCGAATAAATTCTTGACGTAGATTGAAAGCTACATCTTGATTGCTATCCACAAATATTTTAATAGGTTTGTCAAGAGATACTGCAGCTAAATCTTCGACTTCTTCAGTCATGGTAGCAGAAAAGAGGATAGTCTGTCTGGTTCTTGAGCATTGCTTTACGATATATTTCATTTGTTCAGCAAAATATTCATCTAACATTCTTAAATAAAAAATTCATTGTTCATATATAATATATATTTAATATATCATTTAATATCGTATATAATCAATTAATATCCTCATATTGTAGCAAGGTTGGATAACTTTTTGTTAAATTAAAGTTAATAGCCTTGAAAATTTAACTTATTTGTTAATTAAGATACAAGTTAATCCATAATAAATTACTGAATTAAAAGTTAAGTTAATAAAAAAAATAATTAAAATTAAAAAAGTTAAATGTGTTTAATTTTATCATTTTAGAGTTTGTCTTACAAATAATTAAAATAACAAATATACACTTTATTTAGAAACATACATTAGGAATTAGAAATTAAAATTTTAGAAATGTTCAGTTTCAATAAATACTATAAATAAATAGTAAATTATGTATTGTATCTTCTATGCCAATACATTTGTACTTTACATATCCATTGTGCATTATGTTTAATGTTTATTGAAGAAACTGATTCTAAAATTTTAATTTGTATTCCTAATATTTCTCCATTGCGTGTGCAGGATTTATATTAAAGTTTGCTTTTCAGTAATAGTTACATTTTTATACTTCTCCACTATTCTGCGATCCCTGTATAGACTAATCGCTGAGACTAATCGTTCTGGCATACCAAACGCAATTCATGAATTCATGTCGAGTGGAGCATAATGAAAGATCTGCTTTTTTTCGTGCTCATCGCTACGGAAAGCAGAACTCTCATTTGTAACCGCTTACTGCTCACTGCTGTGAATCACCTTTGGTGTGCCAAAGTCTTAAGGCGCAAGCCTGTCGTATACCATCGACTCGATTCTTAAAAATGTACGAATTTGTTTGCATTCAAAAAGCCATTTTAAACTTTCTGATTAATAGAATTCTTTAGTTTAGAAATATACGATCAATCTACGATCACACTACATGAAATATGGCCATACGCCATTTCATATGCGAACAAATTCGCACGAATTTAAGAATTAAGCCCCATATAATGTAAAATTACTAGGCAAGTGTAGCGTCTTGCGACGCATTTATTTATAGCATAGCTGAATTAAAAGTTAATGATAAAAGGTAATTAAATTAAGTTAGAAGTTAAGAGTCTAAAATGTAACTAATTTAAGTTAAAATTATTTAACTTTTTAACTTAACTTTTATTTTTTTTTAGACGGCCATTACTTCTATTTCTTATTGTTGAATTTTATTTTTTTTAACTAGACATTACCCAACTCTGTATCATAGAAATATTTATACATTACCTATCAGCTTCATCTAGAATTAATACTTCTATACTATCCAAGGAAAAGGTAGGTGCATTTCTTAAGTGATCAATTAATCGTCCAGGTGTTGCTATTACAATATCTGGATTTTTTCTCAGTACGCCTTCCTGCATTCATATGAAAAAAATTTGAAGAATACCTAATTTTGGATTTGTTTAATAATTTACATAAAAGAAGTTTATTAAAGACACAATATTACCTGTATTTTCACATCCAATCCACCAACAGATAAACCAATCTCTATCGTTGTAAACTGAGCTAATTGTTTTGCCACTTGATAAACTTGCACTCCCAGTTCTCTAGTAGGCACAAGTACGAGAACACGCGAAATAGAGGGACCGTCCAATGGTCTATACAATAATCTTTCCAAAATGGGAAGCATATAAGCCGCAGTCTTCCCTGTACCTGTTGCCGCACAACCACAAATATCACGACCCATTAAAGCTGCAGGAATAGTAGCAGCTTGTATGGGAGTTGGTTGTACAAAATTCATCGTTGTTATAGCCTAGAAATTTGTAAAGTCAATCAGTAATTATATACTATTGCAGTTTCGATAGATTAATCATTTTATTACATATTAATGATATTTTGCCAACAGAAGGTTACTACTTTATTAAGTAATTACAATATTGTATACCTTCAGTAAAGGTCTCGACAAGTTCATTTGATAAAATGTAGTATATGTTTGAGAATCTGTATATTCCTCAAAATCGACAACTTCATCCTTTTCTTTCATATTTTTTATTTTGCTTTTCTTTTCCTTAGTTTTAAAGATATCTACAATTAATCAATAAGAAAGATAAATATTTATATATTACTTCTAAGGCATAATATAAATATAAATAAAGTATAAATATAATGTAATCAATTTGTAATATTCCTTGTAATATGTACATGCAAATATAAAATCACAATTTCTATTTATTTGTTTTGGTTATATAATATAAATAAAATTAATTACATCTACCTTTTTTAAGCTCATCTTCAGATAGAGAAATTACATCATCATCCTGATCTATTCCTGGTTCAATTTTAATAGGGTCATCTTCAGTTCCAGTCTAGCAATTATATATAATAGTAAATTTTTATTGATAACTTTATCATAATTTTAATAATAAAAATTTTATTTAAAAAAGTACAATTTATTATAACACCTATAATTTACAAATAATAGAGACAATGTGATACATACCTGCCCATATTCCTTTCTGACTTTTTTTATTTTATCATCTAATTTTGTGTTTGGTTTGCGTTTAATATACTTATTCAGGTCATTCCAAGGATCCAGACTGTGTTCAGCTGAAGTAAATTGGAAACCCTTGTCAAAATCTTTGTTCTCTTTTTTCTTCTGCTTCCGTGGTTGAAACTAATAAATAGTTTAGGAGAAAATGTATAATGAATTCGCTCATTTGTATTACATTAGATTGCATACTAAAAGCTACTATACACAAAATTATCAAAGATAAATGTAAAAGCATATAAATGTTTTAAATAATTAAATACCTAAGAATGATACTGTCACTTATTTAACAGAATATTATTTTATTATCAAAGTTGATTATTTTATGTCACTATATTTACATATTTTATATACAAAGTAATCTTTAATCCAGCATAGTAAGAGTAACCGAATTCATTAATATCCGAGATATACCTATTCACAAACAATAAATTCAGTCACTAGCACTATACTGTAGTAGAGTATACATTAAGTGCTGCTTTATATAAAATAAAATGTAGTGGCGTAATATAACTTTGACAAATGCAATAATACATATATCATCATTGGATATCATTATTGCATATTTAATTGTATAAAATATTTATATTTATGCTGTTACATTTAACTTTACTAATTTATATTATAAAACAGCTTTTAGTATGCACTAATTTAATATAATGTAAGTAATTGAATTCGTTAACACAGAAAAATATGAGAAAAAAGATTTTATGGAATAAAATGTTTTTAAAATAAATCGCTTGTTATTTCGATACAAGCTTTTCTGCTTACGTCGTCTTCCTCATCTGAATTCTCGGAATAATCTGGCACCTCCTGATCATCCTCAATCGTTTTTATCAAATCGCAATTGCTCGTCATTTCTTACTCCTTACATTAAAATACCGACGAAAAAAACAGCAGCGTTTGTTTTGAAGTGCTTTGTAGAATTACAGTGCTTTGGACTTTTTGGCGGTTAATAAAGGTTAACTACTACACGTGGACATCATGGATGCGTATTAGACGCACATATGTTCATTGCTCAATTACTGATTGTAAGTACATAGGCGTCATCGTGAAAAAAAAATTTTTTCAATAATCTTCGACTCCATACGCCATTGTTTTGTGCGTAATAACTTAACAAGCACATGAAATATGAGAATAATTGCCAGGATAATTTGCAGAAAATAAAAAAATAAAGTAATATATAAAAGTCATTCATTTTCATTCATATTCGTTTGAAAAACAGAGAAAGATGAAGAATGTGCGAAAACGAAAACAGAGTTTTCCATGATTGCCAACTTATGCTTCCGTTTGATGATTGGCAACATTGTACATTTCAGCCTGGTTTCTGCTCTGTTCATATTGCGGAAATTGGCGGGAAGAGAGGCTGCCTCCGCCTTCTCTCAGAAAGTGACTGCTTCACTGCTATAATCTGTGTGTCTGCTTGACGTTTTATCGTTTTCCTACGTACATGATAAACATTTTGTTGACATGGGTATTTTAGGCTTGTCGAAATTAATAGCAGACGTAGCTCCAGAAGCTATCAAAGAACGAGAATTAAAGCATTATTTTGGTAAATTATTGTCCGTCTTGCGTTTAATTTTATGCTTTTAACCATTAACTACGATCTATACATCTCAGATAAAATTGTATAATCTATCAATCCTCATGATCAATTATCGATTCTGTTATTGTCATATTGGTATGTTATTGATGTTTACTTGGAACTATTTTTGCTACAGGTCGCAAGATTGCTATTGATGCATCTATGTGTTTGTATCAGTTTCTTATAGCTGTTCGCAGTGAAGGAGCACAGCTCACTACTGTAGATGGCGAAACAACCAGGTATATTTTTCTTAATTGTACAATAATCTTTTATTATAAGTTATGCTAAATTTTTATCAAATATTGTAAAAAATTATCTTAAGAAGGTAATTTATAAAAGAATATTGAGAACTAATTGGTTGTGTAAACTTTGTAGCCATTTAATGGGTACATTTTATCGTACTATACGCATGGTAGAGCAAGGGATAAAACCTGTGTATGTATTTGATGGAAAACCACCAAATCTGAAAAGTGGAGAATTAACTAAAAGAGCTGAAAGAAGGGATGAGGCACAAAAACTCTTGCAGGCTGCCGAAGAAGATGGTAATGATAAATTATATCTCATTACTATAGTAATATTTGATAAATAATTTATGTTCTGTATAAGAAGATCACGACAAATTTTCATAACAGATATTTTATTAAAGGAAATGTGGAAGCTATTGACAAATTTAATAGGAGATTAGTTAAAGTTACAAAAACTCATGCTGACGAAGCTAAAGAATTACTTCAGTTAATGGGTATACCTTATGTTGATGTAAGTATTTATGTGAAATTATGGTTTTTTTTTTATTCATTTCTACAATAGATGTTTTCTATGCAGGCTCCTTGCGAGGCTGAAGCACAGTGTGCTGCTTTAGTGAAAGCCGGTAAAGTTTTTGCCACTGCTACAGAGGATATGGACGCACTCACTTTTGGGTGCAATGTGCTACTTCGACGTTTAACCTTTAGTGAAGCCAGGAAGTTGCCAGTACAAGAGATTCATTTTGATAAAGTTCTTGCAGGTTTAGAGCTAAATCATAATGAGGTATGCATTTAAATTATTTTTATTGTTTATTAATTTTATTCTCTTATTAAGTAACACATTATTTGTAGTTTATCGATCTGTGTATTATGTTGGGTTGCGATTATACAAATAGTATTAAAGGGGTTGGTCCAAAAAGGGCAATAGAGTTGATAAAAAATCATAGATCTCTTGAAAAAATTATTGAAAATATAGATGTCAAAAAATATCCCATTCCGGAAGATTGGAATTACAAAGATGCAAGATTATTGTTTCAAGAGCCAGAAGTGTCTAATCCAGATGACGTCCAGGTAACTTATTGAATAATTTTTCTCTGTGTAACTTACATATATTAAATATTTTTTTATTTTGTAAGTTAAAATGGTCCGAACCAGATGAAGAAGGTCTGGTGAAGTTTTTATGTGGTGACAAGCAGTTTAATGAGGAACGGGTTAGAAATGGGGCTAAAAAACTTCATAAGGCTCGAAATACGTCTACACAGGGCCGACTGGATTCGTTCTTCAAAGTTTTACCGAACTCAACTCCGACTCCAAAGCGAAAGGTGAGATTTTTCGAACAAACCACTTTAATATTACCACTTAATATTTTTAAGTTGAAAGTAAACAAAATTTTCTTTACATTTATAGGCAGAAGAAAAAAAGCTTCCGGCTAAGAAGGCAAAGGCAGCAGGTAACAGCAAATTTCGCGGTAAAGCAAAGTGAAAGTAATTTTATAAATTTGACAAGAATGTATAGCAATGCTAATAGTGTATTTATGTCTTGTATAAAACGCTATCTCAACACAATGTCTTATACACGTGTTGCATATTTATTTTTATAAATTTCTACACTGCAGTTTCAATTGGTAAACATGATTTTTTTCTATTTATTTCATAAAATATATACAATATTCGTGTACAATACATATTTTTATAAATTTTATCGTGGCAAGCATTCAACAATGTCTCATGGTATATTTTTATAAAAATGTTTACATTGCTATATTATTTAGATTCACCCATGTCATTTATTGTCATTGTACATCTTCATATTATATTTTATTTCTTATATTTTATTCCTTCATATTTTATATTTTCACATCATATTTTATTTCTTATTAATATTTCTAAATAATTTTTTATAATAATAGCTTGGCAAAGGAATTTAGAAAAGGACAAAGTATTCTATATCTGTTGATTATATCATGTCAGTCTTTATTTTAGCACCAAGTATATTTGAACTACTATTTCTTGATTTGCAATGATGTAAATATTTATTAACAGTATATGGCAGTGATTACCCGCCAAAATTATACACTGTTATGTACAAGAGATATACAGTATATCTATATATAGTCGCAATATAAATTTGTTCCAATGATACGTTATTGAAATGTTATAATCGTACTACCAATAGAATTCGGATCTAAAACATGGAGCAACGCTCGCTCGATATTGTATGGCGCGTACACCCTGTCCACAACTGTTTGCAAATGATGAGCATCGGTCAGCTCGCATAATGCTCGCAAATTTGCGACGTTCAACTTTGCCCCTTCCTTCCATTGATGCATATTAAATCCGAACATATACTACAATTTAAAGTATATTTAAAGTTAGTAATATACCATAAACAATGATTTTTATTATTGACATGAATTAAAATTAAAATACCTGAACCAATAATTTTATTCTAACACATCCAGCAAATATACTTCCACAAATAAATCCCAGCGAGTCCGATGTCAATTGTTCAGGAACAGTTGATACGTAGGAGCCATGAGGTAATAAGTGTTTCTTTAAAATATATTCTTTGAAAGGTTGATTATCAGTATAAAAAATGGCATCGAATCTGTAATGAAATTAAGTCCAATCTAATTAAAACTATATACTTTTTATTCTTTTATTTAAATAAAATAATTTTTGTATTATAAATTTTGTTCTGAAAACTTCGTACTTATCATGCAATTGTAATGCTTTTCCGACTTCGGTTTCGTTTATTACTATAACTTCGTCGGCACCCAGTGCCTTCATTACAGGCATGGCGTCCGTTCGGCAGGCGGTTACTACATATCCACCCCATAACTTAATTAATTGCGTCAAGATACAACCGATCGGAGTACTTCCGCCGAAAACGAGAACTCTATAATGATAATATTCTTTTATCAATTGATATTTTAGATATGAGAGCCAAGAAAGATGATATCAAGAGTATTACCGTTTTCCTTTGGCATTGCCTTCCTTAATGACAGATCTATTAACTAAAGCATCCCACGCCAGACAACCATTGTATGGCAGGCTGGCAGAGGCTTCGAAATTACATGATTTAGGCCGTCTTGCTACTTGCGTTTCTGGAACAATTATATATTCCGCCATCGTGCCAGAAGCCCACGATGGAACGGCTAAAAATACTTCATCCCCGATATCGAAATTGATAACGCTTTGTCCAATGTCAACTATCACTCCTGCACAATCTCTCCCTAAAGTTACAGGTAGTTCTTTCTGTTTCTAAATACATAGGTACATGCATTACTGATTACAATGATAATTTGGATCACCAGATATCAGCTCTTGAGAAACTTTACTTACTCCTGAGTTAAGTAATCTTCTATAGATCCTAGAGTAACCAGAGCATATCTTGGTATCAATAACATTAAGTGAGGCGGCTTTAACTTGTATAAGCAATTCGTTTGATTTTTTAATCGTTGGCATTTCGGAATCGTCTATCAGTAATACACCCTGTGGCAATAGTAAGGCTGGTATTCATAGTTGGTTTTTATATTTAAGACCATCTTAAGTCATGTAACAAGCCAATCACTGCTCCATATTAGCATCTTAACATTATTTAAGACGGTCTTAAAATAAGAATGAACTATGAATATCGAACTATATATTTATATCTATATTCAAAATCATAATGTTATATATATGATATACCTCGATACCGTAATAATGATGACAAGCAATAGTTTTTATATGATGTATATGTTGAGAGGTTGGTTTCCAATTTACGCCGATATAGTAGCCTGTTACAGTTCCAATCACTAAGCCTGTCAAACAAAATATTGCTTCTCTCCTTGACACTGAACAGAATATAAACAGCCTTATGTTTAAAATCAATTTAGTATTACATCAAGAATTTATCAAAACATATTTGAATATTCAATATACCTTTATTAGCACATAAAATTCTTATTTGGCGATAAAAATCTATTGAATTCCATTGAGTATTGTAATATTGAAACTGAACCTCTTGCCATCCTCTTTGTACAGAAGCAGCCATGTATGATGCAATGTCTTTGGCATACTGAGCATGTTGTTCGTCGCAAAGCTGCAGGATAAATTGTCGTAACTGAGCTAGCCATGTCACACACCATTGCTGTCCTTGTTGCACTGCTACTGATGTTTGAACCTTCCCCCAAATTTTTTTTGTGTAGTTTATATTGAGTTTTTTCCATGAATAATCTTCTATGAATAATCTTCTATGATTTTATGCCAAATGATTTATAGATGTGCATTAAGTTTGGTACCAAAATATTATATAATATTGAACTACATAGTTTATATATAAAATTGACATACAATATATTAAAATTTATCCTTTAATTAAAAAAACTTGTAATTTAAGTAACACAAATTACAACGCGAAGTTTAAAAATGAAGGCAACATAATATTTACAAAATGTTTTGGGATTTCAAATCTAAAAATTACAACTTTCAAATTAACTGAAAATTTTTTAAATATTATATAAAGCACGATTGTCGGAGCAAGCGCGGAAAAATCAAAGGCAAATCCAATTACCTGCATCATTTCGAGTTGATTCGAGAGGTGAAACCAAACTTCGTCCATAATTTATACACGAAAATGAGAGAAGGAATGACAGACAGAAAGAAGAGGCTTAACACATTTTACGATTATAAGAATGTGTAAAGACCTAAGTAAATATCGGCTGGAAAAACGGCACAGCGACGTTTATAAATAAACGATTAACGCATTGCGTATGACTCGAAATAGATATCAAGTTTGTGCTGCGAAACGCGATGACGGGTCGATGAACATCTTTGCGGTTTGATGTAGATCAATGTTTCTCAATCGGACAGATAGATTCACGTGCTGATTGCCGACATGTCGCGTTCTATGGCGGGGACTGATCTCTCCTTTAAATCGACACGTTGTAAATGCGGAGAATAGACTCATGGATAGGTTAGCTCGCGCCGTGTTGATTACGGAGTGTGACGTAACACCGTAAGCATTGGTGAGTTGCAGCATTGCGCAATTTCATGAGTCTCACGTGACACTGTGAAGTTTACGCCATACGCTGGCTCAACTGGTTGTTTAATTTAAATCATGAAGTGCGTTTCATTTGGCACTTACAACGCTCGCAAGCTAGAGACACTAGTTGCTTTCCATTGAGTGTTGCATTAGTGGGCAATAATGTGCAGCTAGGAGAAAACGTTGTATAATTATACATAATGAAAACTATAAATTTTCAAAAATCTATAGTTAATATATTATGTATAATTATAGATTTTCAATACTAGCAGTGTATATCAAAACGTGGCTACTATTTATTTAAATTTAAATATTTGTATAATCTTTTTAAGGTAAATGAGAGCAATAAATGACAATCTTATATTATATGTACAATCTTACATTATATGTTTTTTTATTTTTTTAGAATACGAGTCCAACCAATAGGTTTACTTTCAACAATTATTGGAGTTTGTTTCTGATTATAATCAAGACTAGATAATCGAGGATAAACTTGATTAGGTGATTGCGATGTTTTTATAGTAGATGATTGTATCTTGTGTAGAAGATTGAGTGAGAGGTTTTTGTATGATCAAGTAACAGAAAGCCAGGTTTATATGTTGTTCAACAATTGTCACAAAGTTCATCACGCATAGTTTTAGTACTACAATTACTTGTCGTTACAGTGATAATTATAACTGTAACTTGTATTGATTTAATAGCTCGTTATATATTTTTAAATTATTCAGCACGACCTAAAAGATAATGAATTTTTTAATTTCCCTTAATCATGGTTACAAGTAATTACATTGATTTTACAACAGGTTACCAGCTGCCGATTTTCTCCTTAAAGAAGGACAGGACAGGATCTCAATTTTTCGATTATCAAATGTTACTCTCACTCAAATAGATCACTACTAATCATCAGGTACTTTTTATTTTATATCCCGACCGTTCGATGTGTAATTTTAACTGTTTTTTAATATTCAAATTTTAAACCTTATAATAACTTTTTACTTTGCGATATACATTTTTATATGTATAATTTGTAATTTTATAACCGGATTTTATTGGACACACAATTTTAAACTTCATTTCTATAACTGTTTCTTTATAATTTCGAAGACATGTGTTTTACACATACATTTTACTGCCAGATTCTTTCGTTTCATGCATAAATGCGACAAATGAGCGATAATTTTATTAAAATTGAAAATGAGGGGCATCTTCTAAATAATTATCCGAAAATTTATGAGTAATAAAATGATAAATATATATAAATAATAGCAAGCCTACATATAAAAACATTTTGTATTATCATTATCTTTAATTAAGAATTTCTTTTAATGGAATTGCATTCATTTCTATCACACGAATCTAATACTTCCATGTAAACAATGGACGCCATTTTTATCTTGCACTAAAACATTTTTTATTCCTTACACTCGTCAGTTTTGGATTATACTAGTTCAGTTCAGTGCAATCCTTGTGTAAGAACAGAAAACAACCTATTATGCAAAGGTTAGGTTATTCTCTTTTTAACAACTAATAAAGAAAAGGATGACTTATTTAGCGTTCACCGTATCCGGATTTATGTTATAAAAACTATCTAATGTTCTTGTGACGTCATTATCCTTAAGACTTGCTTCGGACATTTGTCTAAATCTGAAAAATAAAGATAAAAATTACTGATATAGGAACGCGTTGACAAGAGGAAATATACGAAGCAGAAAATAGAATTATCTGATAAATCTGTATATGAATGTCATCATACTTTATACATATTTTCAATAACCTATAATTGTGACAGATAATAGATCGTTATTGAAAATATATAGTTAGTATTATGATCACATGTTTATCTTCTGCCGCGCAATGAATTTTATCGACATGTGATAATTATACTAATTTTGTAGAGTTAGCATAATTATCACATGTCGATAAAAAAGTCATTGTGCGGCAGAAGATAAATATATTACAAACAATTTCATTAGATAAAAATGTTATATCAACACGTTAAAAATATCGATTGCGCGCGATATAAAATTCGAGTGATATATCGTTAGATGACAGCATACAGTAGTTTTTATCAATAGGGCGGTATTCGTACTTAGTTCTTATTTCAAGACTGTTTTAAGTAATGTCTTAAGACGCTAATACAGCTCTCTGATTGATTCATGACTTCTTAAGATTGTAAATACTGATCATAATAAATAAAATAACATGTAGTAATAGGCCATAGACAGACTGTATGCAATATTGCTAAACTTGTTATAAATTAAAAACTAAAAGAATATTTATAATATTAAAATATAATTTAAAAAAGTAATAAAGAATCGCATCGGCGAGTTACTTTTTCTGTTACAAGTAATTAGTTACAAATAAAAAGTTACTTTCTTTAGTAATGACTGACTTTTCTAACTCGCTAATATTACCATTACCATCATAAAAAATTTGCAATGTTATTATCAAATTATTATAACTAAGTAATGATAAAAAAAGCATTACAAGTAACATCCATTTCCTATTTACCTATTATTTAAGACACTACTTATAAAAATGTGGCGACACTGCATAATAGCTAGAAAAAAAAACAAAGATTGTAACTTTAACAGCACATATTAATTCTAAGAATATTTCGCGAGATATCAAAAAACTATATTGCGTAAAATTTGCGGAATATTCGAAATACGTACTGTGATATGCTATAGTATATATTAAATTAGCTCAGTATACTCTTAAAGTGCAGTTACAATTTGTGGATAGTACTAGCATACGATCAGATATATATAGTGCAGATTTTTTTACAATATGTCTATAAAATAGTTACGATATATTGTGTTCTTATGCAGATCCGAAAAAGTCATATACGAAAAATTGGTTTAAATTTAAAATTATTGTATTCAATTGATAAAACTTACGACGCCTTCACAGCATCCTCATAAATCTAAATTAGTTATTACGCATAATAAAAGAAATATGTAAAACGAATAAAATTATAATAAAGTTAGAGTCTTGTATATTTGACAGACACATCATTTTTATTATTTATTTAATTTAGCTTAGAACAAAATAATGTCTTTAAGGGAATGCTAGAGTTACCGACCTAACACGCATTGTGTATTTTTCCAAACATTTCGTAGGAGACTGTTTCTCTTATTTTCGTTTTTATATAAAAATGAAAATAAGAGGAATAACCTTCAATGGCCTTGATCTTGACAAATGTTATACAGGTCATGATCCTAAATAATTCAAGAGGTTGCCATTGGTCGAACACCTTGGGTAACTGATGGTATTGTAACTTACAAGTCTTATAATTCGAAAAAAATCTTCAAGAAAAAATATTTTATTCTAGTGTTTGGAAAGCTTTTAAGGTGTGCTATAAGAATATATTCATGAAAAATGGAAAGTTTTATTTAAAAAAATTGGAAGTGATCTTGATCTAACCTTGGTGGCGCCACCCAAATCAATTTTCTTATGTTCCTGTTTCGAACTTTTGTTTTAAATATTTTTTTGTATCTTTTATACATTTCAAGATATTTTGGTGTAAAAAGTTAAAATGAAACATCCTGTATATTTATTTATTTGCGAATCTCTCTAATAGTGTATTCTTACAGTATTTAATGGTCCAATATGTGTTAAATGTAAACACATTGTTGTTTTGAAATCTGTCATTAGAAACAAAATGAGTTTTTTGTAAAGCATTCGAACAATTTATTTTATGATTTTGAAAAGATTTCCCAAGCTTCCTTGAATAAATAAGTTTTCTTTTATGAATATATGGACTTTAAAGATAATAACTGTATTTTTGATGTCCGTTCAAGGTTAAAATTGGCTATTTTTACACAATCTCCTTTATTTTTTTCTTCTGTCTCTATCATTTTTGTCTCAAATTCTAAAAAGAATCGTCGTTACATAATCACATGCAAATTGTTAATATTTTACTAATGAACATTGCGCGTTTGTGGCAGATTGTGGCAGAGTCAAAGTCATCGTAACATTGGCCCGTGACTACCGCTCACTTTTTAGAAAAAATACGTGTCTGTGCTCACTTACGTTTCGATAATGTCGCATGAAGGCTTCGTGACAGAACATCGAATAACTGTCGGGTAAATCAATGTGCGCGTCTCTCGGCTGTGATCCGTGACGATTGCATGGTATGTAATATATATCATATCAAAATGCATATGGGAATGTCAAGAGAAGTGTATCTTATGTAAAGTATATTAATAGTAGCAAGAGCATATCGTTTGATTATTATATACTTGTATTAATCCTCCGTTGCAATCTAGGTTTTTTTTCTATCTCAAATCTTTTTCCTGTTCTATTTCGATTTAAAAAAAATGTGGAAAAATTTAGAATTACTTTTTAATACGTCTGTTACTATAATTATCAAATAGTTTTTTCACAGTGTTAAAACCTTTATTTGATAAAAATTGAAATTTAAGCAAAAATAAAGAAAAATAAATTAAAATTAAAATTTGTTTAAAAATGTATAACTTACCAGTAAAAGATCTCGATTTTATTTCGAAGAATGCGATTTTAGTGGCAATTTTTTAAAATAAAAATTTCACATTTTAATTAAACATTTATTAACGTTTCTTATTTATTTAGTAGCCTACTAATTGCAAAATACGAAATCATGATATTTTAGTTTTTTAAAATAGATTCTACTTATTTTTCATTATCCAATTACGATAATATTAAGCAACAAATTTATTTTCCTTTAAAAGAATACTGAAGTGGCCAAATTATCAGGATTTTGCAGATCGATATGAATCCAAATTTACGGAATCAAACATCCTTTTACAGGATTAAAGTAGATGCAAAATTAATGCTGCAATAGACTTCATACTAAAATAGAAAGAAAAAGTTAAAAATTTCCATTTTTTCAATTCGTAGAGCTGTCACCTGACGTAGATGGTTCCTTAATACAAAAGTTTCATAGTTCGTATGGACCAAACGACAGTGCAGCATTAAGCGCATTACATACACAAATAATACTGAGTTTATAAAACTAAGATTAAAAGCTTCAAAAGAAAGAATTATATCGATCTGCAAATGACGTGTACACGAACGCTGAGCGAAGACTCGGAATGATAAACAAAGCAATAATTGTGTCTAGTAGTAGGTGTTCAATTTTACAAGAGATGCATTGCAACATGTTAGATAAGAACAGATGAATGCGTTTGAGTGAGACACAACGATATACATATAATAAATATAGGAAATGAATGAAAGATATCACTATTATCAAATTTGAAATTTAAAAAGGTCTGTACTATCGACCTCGATCAAGTTCAGCCATCAATCCAACGTTCCCTTAAAGATACAAATTTCTTACAGATACAGATATCGATTCGCTTGTATAAAAAAGACTTAGATTGCAAATGGATGGTTATACTTATAGGCCCGTATTTAGAACGCGCTTTTATCGATAAAAGCGCGCTTTTACCTCTGAAATTGTATAGTATGCGTAACGTAAATTATAGCATGTTAGCGTGCTAACATCGTTGTAAGCGCGTTCTGAATACAGGCTATAAAATATACTTGTATTGTACCGCGTCATAAATATGTAAGTTAGATTTTCTTAAATTGATACTTGATCATCGGTATAAAAATGTTGCAGCGTATTTTCTACATGTTGGAAGTTGAACATGCGTACGTGTGTGAATGCACGGGAGTACCGAGTCAAATGCCGTGCAGATGAATCGTGTCGCATTATTAATCGATGTGCGATGGCGGTAATTAGCTACGGTTTTTTTTTCGATCGATTGGTGAGTGAGTGGATGGCTAGATCGAGGGAGCAGCAGTTGGCAGAGGAATAATGTGCAGAGGATGGTGGGTACAGTCATTCGTGCATCATAATTATCTATTTATTCGTCGCATCATTGCGGTTTGACAAACGCTTCATTGCTTGGCGATATTGTCATAATTAGATGATAAAAAGTAGAATCTATTAAAAAAATAAGATAGCATGAATATTCGTTAAATTATAATTAATAATTTGCTAAAGAAGAAATGTTAATGTTGAATTTTCACCAACACCCACTAAAATCGCATTGTATATGTGAATACCGGTAAAAGTACGAAAAAGATAATTGATAACATTCGCAATATCCTTTTGTGGATATTAAAAATTGTTTCCTCCTTTCTAAAAAAAAATTCTATGATAATTTCTATAACTTAATTACTTGTGCTTTTTTTGATGCTGTAACTTTAATAATTTGTGCTTTTTTTATACCATCGTGCAATGTTATCGTGAGTCTTCTTTCTCATCTTCTGTGATTCTTTTATTATAATTTTCTATAGAGATTGATTCGCATTATTTTCGTATCGCGAACTAAATTCGTATCCATGCTTTTATTACATCTTCATTCTCACATAAAATTCTATTGTCGCTATTTAATTGCCCCCTCAGATCTAAACCTAATATCAAGATAATTAGTCTTTCGCACACATACATAGAAAGAAGATCGCACTGATATTCAGATCAAGACTTTCAAAGCCGTGATTTTAAACAAGGGATCACACGAGAGAAAACATTTTTCCATCAAAACGCTTCGGTGCTTCAACATTTCACAAAGAACTTTTCCTGTATATACGATCAAGCGGTGCACCTTTCCTTTCTCAAAAACTTTTCCGTGTATTCTTTGCGTTCCCATATTTCTCGTGTCTTCCATAAGAGCCAATTCTCCCGCGTCCCATTTCGACCGCAATCATATCGACAGATACTTAACGATGTTATCCCTTTTTTTCACCTCCTACATCATACTTCGCGTATAACATTGAGCAACGCTTGTTATCCTCCTTGATAGTAAATTTTGCATGAATATTCTCTTTTTTACGTATGCCACTTTCTGTTAAACCTTCCACCGCAAGAGCTCTCGATTTTCTCGGCGTTGTGCACCGCGGCGCATATGCATACGCTCATTTTCTGCACCGCGCTCGGGGCTCGCATTAGCAAGCCGCTCGATGTCCAGACACGTCCTGGACGAGTCCTGGCATCCGTGTATACGAAGCCTCATACATCGATGTTCACTCGTGAGCTTGTTGCGTTAACGCGACAAAATGAGCCGTAACCGAAAGCTCCGAACGCGTGAGTGAAGGTGCATTCATATTACAGCGTCAAGCAGCGGAAGCAGCAACCAATTAGCGAAGCGGACAAAAAAAATGGCGGACAGTGTAAAAAATATATATTTTTTTAATGTATCTTAAGATAAATGTAATCGCGGAAAATGTGCACTATCGCCGTAGGCGATTAGGAATCCTACGATCGATCTCAGTCTTTTTTTTCGTTATCGTCAATTCGTTTTTGATATCGTTAAACTAAACTATGTAAGCGAGCGCGAACAAACATGAATGAACGTCACCGCCAATACAGCGACATTCGTTCATTAAAGAGTTATTTCGCGCTTGTTTGCGCTCGCTCGCGTAGTAGGAATCCGGCTTTACTATGCACGTACGTGCTTTAAATGCTCTTTAACGACATGGCGATCGGCATGCATGATTTAGAGTGGTCACACACTTTCACCGAACTTTCAAATATCAATTAATGCAGCGGCGTTAGTCGACGTGAGTTGCATTGAGACAGAATGAGATATTAATTGCGACACGTTCGTACCGTAAACTGTAAAAAGTGAATTTTGGAAGCAGAGAAAAACTTGAAGAGTCCACACATGTGGGTAATCTATAATTTAAATAAATAGATAAACAAAGTTAATGATAGTTTTCCTCAAGTAGGTTTCAGCTTAATAAGTTTTTCGAGGAAAATTATGTGATATATATATTATGTCCTTTCAAATTCTCGTTTACAAGATTACTTCGAATTGAAAAGTCAATCTTTTCGATCAAAATAAAGCGTGAAATTGATAAGATTTTACAAAAGAACGCATTAGTTATATGGAAAAAGTTTTATTATCAATTAAATTAGCCATGACATTTTACTTATGAGATACTGATAAAAAAATGTGTTCATAAATACAGCTATAACTGTCCATAAAAATGAACAGATTTTGCTGTAGCATCACATGAATTAAAGTTACTATTTTGGATCTAATTAGAGATACTTCTAAAAAATATCTCTTTATAACAGTACACCATTAGTTTTTTTAAACTATTGGTCTGTTTTCTGTTTCTGCACTAGAAGTCTTTTTCTCGCTTTCGACAAATATCAAACATATTTCACTTTAAGATCCAAAAGTGTACATTGATTTAATCATAGAAAACAGATCTATTATAAGCATTTATACATATAGTTAAACACGTATATACACTTTCTATTTACTATTGAATAAATTTATGCCTCTGTAAATGTACATGAAGAGAGGGAATGGTGTGGATATAACTGTGTGATACTTATATTCTATTGATATGTCTGATATTATTACGCATAGACACATATATAAATATCTAATATCATTAAAAACCGGTAGACTACAAAAATACTTTTCAGTCTGATTAGACTAAAAATAGCAATTTTCAAATTGCGTTATAGCAAAATATGCCCATCTTGAAATTTTTTATCAACGTCTACAAACAAGCTACAAACTATCACAGTTTCAATCAATTTGACTTAAACAATTTTTTCCATTTTGGAATAATGCAGAATCCTTTCTCACAGTATTAATAAAGAAATGTCATTGCCTGATTCATACTCTGAGAACGCTTATTTATAACGAAATGCACGAGAAAGACTTATAAAAGCATCACGTCGCGCTTATATACACGCGCAAGTGTGTGTACGTGTGCGTACACATACAGTTCGTATGTGTTATGCAATACGCGAAGCAATAGAGTCCCTAACCGCGTGTACATACGTACGGATCCTTTATTGTCGCGAGCATTCAGCTTACGACGATTTTCCCCGCCAACAAAGGGCGACGAGGCGAATATGAGGTATCGTGCGACTGCCAAAAAGCTGACTACAGTGTGTGTGTGTGCGTGTGCGCGCGCACGCGCGGACGATTGTGTACGTGTGCGAAGACACGCGGGCAGAAACGCACGCGACAATCTCGTATTCCCATCGCGCTGTCTCGTTACGGAGCGTCTTGCGGCGCCGCGACGATAAAGGCGCCGGTAACTCATTGTTCGTACCCAGGACAATGAGCGTGTACCGGCGACTCGGCCTGATTCTGAACGAGACTTCTCTCCGGCTCTCCGCGCGCGTATAAAACGGTTCGCCATTCGCTGGCCCCGCCACGCGTCCCGTAAATAAATGGAAGCTGCTGACGCTGGTGGTGGTCTGACGAAATTATTAGCCCCGGAACCCGGTTCGATTAAAAGTGCGAACTTTATATTATAATTATGGGCGAATTTAATGCTATAACGGAATGTAACATAGATATATTGTTGTTGCTTACATATATTTCTTCATCTTTATTATGATGCGAAAAAAATTGTCTATTTTCTAAAATATTTGTTTTACTGTTTTATAAACCGAAAAAAAATCTGATTGCTTTAATTCGGAAATCTGGTTGATTCAATCAGTGTGTCTGTTTGAAAATGTCTGAACGAATCAGAATTCTTGTAGGAATTACAAGATGATTGTAATTAATTTTTTTCTGTTATATTTACCAGAATTTCTTGTCGATTGGTTCTTGATCGTTGCTACAATTAGCTAATGTGCACATAATTCCACACAAGTTTTGATGTTTCTGATAAGATGCAACCTGAAATATTATTATAAACGTTCCATAGATTTAACTATACGGATTAAATCAGTATTTATAACATTTCTAATTATATTCAGTAGAAATTCCCCAAGAGCAGTACGTAATATGTGTAAAGCTCGATCGATCTACGTAAGACGCAGAACGCGAGTCGCAGATTGCATGCTTCTTGAGTCAGCCAATCTCGAAGCATCACTTTTAAAATTGACTTATCGGATTGGTTGATGCAATAAGCTTGCGCCCTGTAACTCGCTTTTTGTGCCTTAAATCCGATCTACATAAAGCCGGTTCTACATTAGTTGCAAGCTGATCACAAGTTTGTTGCGACAATCAATCTGAAGCTTGCATTTTGAAATTAACGCTTTATATTGGCTGTTAATAACAAACTTGCGATCAGCTTGCAACTAATGTAGAACCGGCTTAAGACGCAGAACGCAGGTCGCAAGTGAAGATTAGTAATAGGCAAACCATAGGACGTAAGAAATAAGAAAGGGTGAAAGTTGAAGTTCACTCAACTTTCTGCGTGTTCTATAACCATATTATAATTAAAATACGTTAGTTTCTAGTTTTGTGACCCGCGTTCTGCGTCTTATGTAGATCGGGATAAGGGTGCTTCTACACGATTCGCAAATCGCAAAACGTAGTTCGCAAATGCTGACGCATAATAACGATCACCGCAAAATAGGTATGTACAGTCGTGGAATGGTTGCAACAGTTTTTTTTCAATTATTTAGGAATGTGGCCTGCTCACTGAGCAATTGATTTTTACCTATAAATCCATAACTAAGAACCAATCGCTCGGTGAGCAGGTTGCACTTCGAAACTCATTTAAAAAAAGTGTTGCAATCATTTTGTCCACGACTGTACATATATATACCCACAGATGAAAATCAATTGCATACAATGAAAAAATAAACGCAAATCTTTAGTCTGTATACTGCGTTTGCGAATTACGATTTGCGAATTATGTAGAAATACCTAACTTCTAGGAATTAAAAATAGAATCAAAAATTCTGTTGTTAAAATACATTTTTCATTTATTTTTGTCTTCAAACTTAATTTTAGGGATAGTAAAAAATCACATATATCTGCATCTTTTATTTCATCCCGTGTGATTTTGAATTATGAGAATTATGAGATAACTTTCGCTGCGTTTACCTCATGGTGATGTCGCATGTCACTGTTCTCGGCGAGTTTCTACTGAATATAATTAGAGGTTTTATAAATTGGAAAATACTGATTAAATCCATATAGTTAAGTCTGTGAAACATTCTAATTATAAAACATCAACATAAGTCCTCATTATAATGAACATCATGATGAAAATTCCACTTGATTTCATCAAAATGCATTCAACTATAATATATACGTTTTATTGATATAATCAAACCATGTTTCTTAGTGAAGTTTAACTCACACGGGCAATGATTTTGCTGAAATATTTAAAAATTTAGCTAGATATACATCTAAAAATAATTTTGTTAAATCATCAAAATAGTAGTATAAGATACTCAAGCATGATGAGCAATGTTGCAAAAAGTTTTGATATTTTATCAAATCATCAATTCAAATATTCCACATAATTTTTGATGATTTAACAAAATTACTTTTAGGTCTATATATGTATATATAATTTTTAGATACTTCAGCATAATCTTTAATTTCTTTTCGTGTAGGTATTACCAATGCGATAAATTTTATTATTAGTTAAATAATTATTAACATAATAATTATAACATTAGCAGAGTCTTTTCAGATAAACCATATATATGTAGTATCTATATAGTGAAAAAAATTATTAGAATACGTATTTGTTTATAGTTTTTAATTGCAATTAGTCTAGTCAATTAGTTACTTTCTAAAGCTCGGTCTTTTACTAAGAATGTGCATATCTTCACGCAAAAACTCCGTGTCTTCCTCGTCATTTTCAAGTTAGAATCGTACTAGAGTTAGTGTCGATCTATAGCTGGTCGTAAAAAGGCTAGTAGCAGTCGACGGAAATAAAAATCCCGTCCGCGGGAAGCTTCTGTTTGACCATGGAAATCGGTAAAGGAGGTCAGCGTATGCAAATAACAGGGTCGCGAGGGCTGTCGCGGAGCCAGCCGGGAGGGTCCCGTGAGCCAACGGACAAGCAGCGAGGCGTCGGCGGCGTCGGCGTCGGTGATGGCAGCGACGGGAGGGTATATCCACGTTCCGTTTCGTTCTATTCCAGTCCTCTCTTGTTCTTCCTTCTTTCTCCCTCTTACATTGTGGGCGGCTTATCCGTTCCTCTGATGCTTCCATAACTCTCTCGTCCTCTCTCTCTCTCTCTCTCTCTCTCTCTCCCCTTCTAATTCTCTGTCTCACTCTTTCTCCCCATCCCAGCTTTTGCCAGAGAGCCAGCTTCGCGTTCTCCGCAACGCTCTCGTTTCCCTCGTTCCGAACTCCCATCCTCCCATCGTCGTCGTCGTCGTCGTCGTCATCTTCCATCCTTTTCTAGCCACTACTTCAGTTCCTCGTTCAGTTCCTCCGCTTGAGCTTCCCGTGGCAGCGGCGACCGTTACGGCCCCATATATTTCCGCAGCCGGCGTTGGAGTCACGTCTGCGAACGTAAAGGTGCCTCCGCCGAGCTCCCTTTCTCTCTCTCTCTGTCTCTCTCTCTCTCTCTCTCTCTCTCTCTCTCTCTCTCTTCATCTCTCTCTCACTTGCTCTCTCGCCTACGCCGTGGAAACATTCGATTTTTACGATACGAAACGAGCGAGCTCTCCGGCCCACCGATGTTCGTTCCTTGCATCGGCATCCAGTTTTGCGCCCCCATCTCATCGCTGAAACACTTCTTTCAGTTTTCGATTTCTTTTCTTTGTCGCTCCTTCAATCTCTCTACTTCTAGAAACAAATAAATGAGAAGATTTTCACACACTTACATACATACTGATAATCGGTTTAGAAGATATCACTTTGAGAATGTCTGGCACTTACAACTAATTGACGATCATTAGGACATCATTAATGAATACACAATAAGTAAGAATATTAAAGCCTATAATGGTTGATACTGGATCTTTAATGCTTTAAATAATTCAATGTAAATTATATATGTACATATATACTATATATATTTGTAGTCTTTCGAACTGCGCGCCGAATTGGTTTTCCGGACTTACGAACGCAATTAAACTACTGCAATAATATCACAAATGAAATGAAATTGACAAGTAAATTTAAAAAATTTTGATTTTCAATCCGGATATCATATTAGAAAGATGTTAATATGCTGAAAAATTATAAATAAATTTATTGCGAAAAATATTACCTCGAACCAGAAGATCTCTTATATTCCGTCCTAAGTCTTTAGACTACCGAAGCATAATGATTTTATATTTTAATTAGAAAGTTTTTCTACGTTATTCATTTTACTTTCGCACGAAGCGATCGTCGATCATAATATCCAATCTGTCGCGTTTGAATAAAAAGTTAAATATTCGTTGAATTCACGTTTTCGAACGTTAATACAATCTTTTATTAGGATTTAGTCATAAAAATTATATAAAATTGCAGATTTTTAATGTAAATATAACTGTACGAATTGACATCTTTCATAATTGGAAAACTATAGTTAATCTAAGTATAGTCAGTAATCATGCTTATGTAAAAAATGTTCCAATTTACCCTCGGTATTCGCCAGTTGGAGGGTCGCGAAAACAGCTTCGAGCCGGCACACCGGGGTGACTAATCCACTGAGTGTTAATTAAAATAAAGGCACGGTCGCCACTATGCGGGTAAGTAGAAATTAGCGTGGGGGTGCGCGTGGGGTAGCGACAGCAGGACAAGGGGACGCAGAGTAGTGGAGAGGACGGTGCAGATAGGCCAGATGTCCACCCTTTCGTGTGACACATCGCTGTTGCGTTTTTGAACCGAGCCGGCTCGCGCGTTTTGGATAATGCGACTAGCTAACTATGGACACACGCTTAATTGCTTTAATTAAAATTCACGTTACGCGTCGCGACGTCGCTGACGGCGAACATCGCTAACGTGTGCGTGTAAGCTTACTCGTCAGTTGCCACATGCCCGTGCAACAAAACGGTCAGAATCTCTTCCGGAAAGAATACGCAGCGTTCTTAACATATCTTCAGAAAAATTTGTACATATCTTGTAATATCTGTCGCGTAAGTTTTACTTTTTCTAAGCTAAATAAAGAGAAATTGTGATTTTTGCTAAGCCTGTTAATTTTTTAAATAAAGGACACGAGTTTTGTTATTAAAAGAGGAGGGTCCTGTTTAAAAAATTCAACTTCATATGACCTTGCAGACTCCATCCAAGGTCAATTTTTTATGATCAGTTAGGTAAATTTTTTGAAGTCCTACAACTTTGCTCTTATATATTTTTCGCTAAAATTGATCGTTTTCGAAATATTTTAGCGTTTCCAGACTTTTTGAAGATCCTGTATATGTATCATAATCGTTGATCATAATCGTTGATTCAAGGAATATCCGTCGCTCACAATTCGACTTGTTGCAATATCGTTCTGATATATCTTTTTTAGAAAACTGATCCCACCTCTTTCTAAAATTTTCATAATACGTGTGTCGAACAATTTTCTTTAAAATTCCGAAAGCGAACAAGTAAGAACCTGGGTCTCGCATGAAACCTCCTAACTTCTTCTTATGCGGCGCGTACACGTGTCGGCGATTCGTTATATCGTATCCCAAAAATTTCGCTGCGAAGTCGGGAACGGAAAATTTTTTCCCTGTTTTTTTTTTCCTCAACCACTAGAGTCGGCGGGAGAAGATGGGTTAAATTCGAGGGTTTTTCGTGACTCCGCGGTACCTCGGTTTGATAGCCGGGGTCGGACGGTAGCCACAAGTGTCCGCCCGAGCGCCCTCTCTCATTAATTCTCCACCCTTGTTACTTGTTAAGGTAGAGCTGCCGGCTCTCTCACCCTTGCCCTCTGGCCTCCGCCATACTCGCCCTCGTCCTTGGCTCTGCGACTCGCTTTTCCTCCTCTGCCGCCGCCGTCGCCGCCCAGAACTGCCGCGGCAGGGTGGAAATGCTCTCTCGAGTGAGGGGGTTCGTGTGAGAGTCGACGCGAGTGAGGGAGTGCGCTATCCAGAGGGAGATAAAACAGGGAAACGGAGGATGGGCAGCCTTGAAGGGGAGAAAAGGCGAGATAGACGCGGTAGAGAGCGCGCGAGGGGAAAGGGGTTGGATATGGGCGAGAAATACAGGAAGGAAAAAGCACACGAGGGAGAGAAAAACAGAGACGGGCAGGCTACCCGTGAAGGGTAGATAGGTACGGGTGAAGGGAGCGAGACGGAGAGGGGGCAATCGGCGGGCGCCGACGAGTGCAGATGTATTATGTACACCCGTTAAGTGGCCGATGCAAATCGAACGTCACCGCCGGACGGTGGGCGTGCACGTGACTGTAAACGAGCCGATTAGCACATCGTTTCTCTTATTCAACGCCTTTTCCAAACGGGCGCCGTCGCGACGTCGAATGCGGATCGATTTCGATTTTCGAGGGAGAGAAGGTTCCGAACATTAGACTTTTTTTTCTATATTAAGCTAATATCATTTTTTCACGCAGAACCACGTCAACAATCGTTAACTAATCAAAAAAAAAGTAGAAGAAAGAAAAATTTAACACAATTACAATTTTAATATATTCCATTAAATAAACAGTGCTTCCAATTAATAAAACAAAGCTCTTTTATTTATTTGTTCTTTTATTTAAGTATCAATGAACATATTTATGAATGTTATTAATCTTGCGTGAAAGATCCAAGTCTAGTCTAGTCATTAATGTGAGATATAATCATTTCCTGATCATTAACTGACTTTAACTTTTTGACACATTGCTTTATATCTCGAGACGTCTACAATTTTGTAATCAACTTCTTGATCTATCATAGATTTCATCGTACACGCGAGAGATATCTGGAAAATGAATACGAAAGATTCTCAGATAAAATATTATATCTCTTATATAAGTCTCAATAACTATTTACATTATAGTATATGTTATAGCACAGACTCTGTCCCGGATGTGGTCCCAGACGGCACAGCATCCGCGTATACGATGAAACACTCGTTCCTTCGAATAGCGCGACTACGAGATCTCACTTTCGACGTCGTTTTCGAGGATCGTCACGGCTACGATCGCAATTCCTTTTGTTTGTATTTGGTCGACGTTGGCTGGCGTCTCACCTGTGTTGCTCCTCGAATGTATGTTTCCTTTTTGCACCATCTTCTTTTTTCTCTCCTTCTCACATATCGTTTCCTTTTCACATCCTCTCTCTTTTTTCTTTTTCTTTTTCTTTTTCTCTTTCTCTCTTTCTCTCGTTGTACCTTTCGCATCTTCGAGAGCAGAGTTATGAGGAAAGCGACAGGGCGGCGGTGTCGACTGACTGAGGGAGCAGGGTAGATGAAGGTCGTAGGAGGGAGACAGAAGGAAGGAGAGCTGTGCGTTGAATTAATTTGCGCTTGGCTGACGGGCTCTCGTTTGTAACTCTCTCTCCGTCCTATCGGCTCTCTTTCTCTCCTCCCTCATCCTCCTCCTCGGCTACCGCCTCAACCTCCGGATCTTCTCGCTGGCTTTCTTTCTCTCTTTTTGCTCCCGTCTCGCGTTGCTCTACTACGTTCTCTTTCTCTTTTGCACTTTCATGCAAGATTCGATGAGAGGTAGGTAGGTAGGGCGAGAGGGAGAGAGAGAAAAGAGAGTATCATGGCCGCGATCTCGCAGCCCGTTCGGGCTTAAATACCACCGAGTCCCGCGATGCAAACGAATCTCTCGGGAATCGAGGCCCCGGGTCGGCCCGACCGCGAATTAAGGAACCTTTTCTTCGCTCTCTCCCTCTTTCGCTTTCCGGAGGGCTCTTTCACCTCCTCTCTCTTCCCCGTTCCCTCCACGCACTCCTACCAGAGAATTACCTCGGGGATACAGCATCCGGTCCAGCAGGTTCGAGAAAGAGGACTGGTCCTGTTCGAGAGCGGACTCTTTTCTCCTTTGTACTCTCCGTTATCGTCACAACTATCTCCCAACTGGATGACTCTGACCTGTCGAGTCCTCGCTCGCGGAATGCCTAGGATTAAGCCCTTTTTTGGGGGGGAGAGGAGGGGGAGAGAGAAGAGACACGCGATACCCTCTTTCGCCGTCTTGCCTGCCCGGCGACGACGACAACGGTCGATCGATCGGATCGCCGAAGTCTCGCAAGAGAGGGCGGGCGATAGGAAGAAGGGCGGAATGGGACGCGTATGTCTGGAAAATGTGATCGGAATCGTAACAAGGAGCCCTGCCGTTGGGTTTCTGATGTCTCGAACATGCGGCGGGTTTGAGATCTTTGTGTCATTACCGGATAAAAAATGGCTCGGCAGTTGTAGCTTTCTACCTTTAGTCCTCCACGCTCGTAGCGTCTTGTGTAAGACTTGTAATATAAAGTAATGTAATATAAGACCTGCAAACGTTATACTATCTCAAAGTTATCTTTCATAAATACATAAATAATTTAGTTCCATGTATCATAATCGGAGAAAGAAAGACTTACTATAACGTGTTTTCGAGATAATTGAATGCTTAAAAAAGATTCTCAATTTTCTTGACGTTACTTTCTTCTTAACGAGCTGAGAGATACATACAATGATGTCTATAAAAAAGCGGTATTTAGTGACTTATATCACTCGTATTTTCGTGTGATTTAAAGAGATATTTACAATTGAGAGGAATAAAGGCCTAATTACAAAATCTTGATATTAATAAAAATTAAAATAACTTGCTACTTTTTTATTATATACAAATGGGTACAATATCAAATGAATTTATTGTAATGTCTTTAAGAAGTTACATGTTACAATACTTTTCTATTACGATCAATAATACATGAAAAAGCTAATCGCCGGAAAAAGGGCCTAAATAGAAATATGCCTTTATTCCGCCCATCCTCTCTGTCATTGTATTTGAAACAGTTTTACGCTGCAATACGATTATACGTTAATAATGAGTACTAACTTCTACTCATGAGTTTTGCGAGCGTTGACGATGATATGTATACGCCACGTGATATGCCACGTTTAATACAAGAAATATGCGGAGATACATACCATAACATTCGTTTTTAATTTCGTGAAGCAGCTCGCAATTAAGCGCAACCGGAAATTCGGTAATACCTGTCGGCCCGCTTCTCGAAGAGAGAAGTGCTGCGCGCCTCCGAAAACCGCTTGTAAAATAAAGAGTGAATGTATTATGTAGCTTCGGTATGCCGTCAACTTTTTTACGATAAACAATTATCGGAAAACGTCCAACGGATATCTAACTTTACAGCTCGCGATAGCTTTCCGAGAGCTAACTCCGTCTAAATTACTTCCCTTCAACTCGCTTATGGCTGCGCAAGTATGTTGCCTGTCATCGTCGTCGTCGTCGGGATAAATCGTCTCCTTAACCAGGTGGTGTTAATATTCTAGACGATCGCGCCTCGCGGTGGAAATCACTTATCGTTCGACGTTGCCTCGTTTTAATGCTGACTCGACAAACGTATATCTATATGTACGAGCGCTTTCTTTGTTGCAATTTTCCATGCAATTAAGATCGCTAAGGAAGAAAAGTGCCGATTATAAAACCGTGAGAAGTCGTGCTTACAACGAGTCTTATATTTATTCGATCATTTGAAACGAGTGCGTTTGAGTCTTTTTTACAAGTACATTATGTATGAGTGGACACTCGATCGTGATACGAGATATGTGCATGCCACGTCTCGCAGAAGCACCAATTTCGATCATAAAACGTATTGTCGCTTTTTCAAAAAACACGAATACTTTATGGCTGTCAATCTTTAATCTTTAAAAGTTCTCAATACGAATGTTCGACTATCTATATGGACGGATGACGCATTAATGCTCTCGAGAGACACGAAGTAACTAACGAAGATTCCATTAATGATTATCGAACATGTCTGAAAGCTGATAAGTCGTCATAATTGTGGTCAATTTTCGAATAACAATACTTAGTTTGACATGCCTACTTTTAAGAGATAATATATTTTATTTCTCCGCGTTGCATTTAGAAATTATCACGAATAAATATTATAATTTATGTTTTTGAATAACAAATATACGATTTAAAGAAATGTATTCTTTTATTTTTTAGAATCAATATTTTTTTTCAATATTTTTTTAACATAGTTTTCTTAGTCTGAATACATAAATGTATCAATTATTTACAAATTGATATTGTTATCATTTAAGCATTCTATTGTCATCATTTTCCGTAACTGTAACAATTAAAATAAATGTTAATATTGTTGCCCGTTGAACGGAGATATCGCATTACACCGCGAATTCAATTGGCATGTAATGCGAAAGCGCATGTCGGACTGATTCGCACAAGTCCCACCGCAGATGAATGAATCGCACTAAGCCTCTATTATTAGCAGATGGAAGATTATATCGATTTTTCCCTATTCGAGCCCCGGCTCCCTTCTTCTTTTCCGTCACCCTCGCATTTACCCTTAGTCGCCACTCCCGCAGGACGGCCCTTCCGTACTTTATGCTCTAACAAACACATCGTGGCACTGGCAATTACACGATGACGCAGGACGGCCCGTAGTGTTAATTAATTTCTAGCTCGCTAATCACGAGCCTCGGTTGAGCCGGGAGTATCGTTTCGCACTTTCTTGATGGTAAAATTATAATCTTATACCGTAGCGCAGCATTTTTGTTATCGAGTTCTGCCGTCCTTCTTCCTTTTTTACGAATGAGATAAAGTACGAGATAAAAAGATTAATATTTTGTCTATAATATAAAATATCCATACCGTACTGTAGTACGGCAATCTCTAATACTATACTATAATAGTATTGTATTCTCTTCAAACCTTGCTCATCCCAGTGTTTTATCAGTACTATACCAGTATTTAGTATCTCGTCGGTACTCAATATTGAAAATTTGTACTAGGCCAGTATCTCACTAGTATGAAATTTTCACTTGGGTATAGGTAAATATGATTTAATCTCTGAAATTTTTATTTGTGCGCAAAAGTGCATGTAGGCAATTGAGCTGTAGGCAATAATTTTTATGTGCAAACGAACTGTTAGCAAAAATAATATAGGCAAACGAGAGAGATACCGTAGGCAATCGATTTGTAGGCAAACAGGATCCTCCCGTATAATTATATGATTAATTTAGCAGATGGCAGTAATAATTCGAGCAGACAATCCGTATGACTCGATTGCATCGATTCGTAAATCATATTATTCGTTCTGTCTGTGTAAAAACAGGAAAAACTGATACTTACATCGTGATCGATGTAATATTTTATAGGTAAGGAATTGCTTTCTATAATTATGAAAACATTAATGATTTATGTTACTATAGCTCTATATTCATACTTTATGACATCATATTTAATTTATATTTTTGTCACAACATTTATTAATTAAAGGACAGGAATTTTTTATACGGTGATATCATGATGTGAACCATGTTCGAGCACATGCGTGAGTGTAACATTTGTCATAAATATGAAGATTGGGTGGGATTAACTAAAAATGATAAAGGATCTTTTACTTGTTCAAATGCAAGTATATATCACTATAATTTTAAGAAGGAGAAATTAATGTAGGTATTCAATGTTTAAAGTTTGCTAAATAGCTTTTTTAAATGTTTATATATTAATATTTTCATTCAATAAAATTAGAAATTATAAAAGTAACGTTGAATCACTTTACTTTCCATATTTTTAATGTTTTTGTATGAAAAAGGAAAGACATATACGCGGCTCACATTGGGTACATATTTTGTTAAGGTGCCCCAAATGCTATCTTTCGTTTAAATCTCTACTGCATCTATATAAATATATGACTTATCTTTTTTTCAATGTTCAGAAATGTTTTCTCTTTTGAATGTGACCATTAATTTTCAATTTAGATCTCTAGAAAAAAAATTTTTTAAATTCTCAAAAGGGGCCTACATTGAGCCCGGTTATCTTGTAATTGACTTAGACGTTGTAATCTATTCTACTACTGTACATTTTAGTGGATGACATCTAGGTCTTTATCTTGGCATGTCAGTGAAGCGTGAGACGAATTTTTTAATCTTTTACATTTTACGTTGAAGAAGGCAGTTGAGCGAAAGACAGTTTAAGCGAGAACGTTTGACTTGTTTATGTATTTATTAATTATTCTATCAAATATCATTGCGTACTTTGCGTTATTTACGCCACTCTTATTAGCCTTATTTTTATTTAATAGATATTTTAAATTCTATATAATTACTAGAAAGTTTTTACAAACTTTTGCGAATAAAGGAATGCATTTGAGAAGATTTTCAATGCGACACCGCACCTTCTATTTCATGCCTGTATCGAGATAAGTTTCTCCTTTCATCGTTAGAAATTGAGCCTGGCAGAAATAGACGTTATTATCTATTTATACATCTTTACATGTTTTTGTCGATATATCAGCTTAATTAGTTGAACAAATGATACTTACCTTGACAAGACACAAGACTCTCAAAAATTCTTGTATTACTTTGAGCGAAATAGGAGAAGATGGAGACAAGGTGGGACAATACGGAGTAAATATATATAGTCGATGAGGCGATTGTGCTACAATACACACTCGTCACTCAGGGGCAAAGACCAAGTGAGGAAAGAGGAAAAAGCGAGCCGTGTCGATACCAATCATGCCTGCTGCCTCTGGGGCTCGGAGGAATGTTCAAAATTCAAAAGCTTTCCTCTATCTCGCGACGAACTGAGATAGCGCTCGTATTTCTTTAAAAAGAATGATATTCATAAGTCAGATTTCGCTTAAGAATAAGACAATCTATATATAATGTATAAATTCGCGCATGATGTGTTAAATAAAAAATGTAATCGATAATACAATATTTCCTGATGCTGAATCTTTTTAAAAGCATAATCAGTTTTTTGTCGAGGAACGATATTATTTTTCTATATCTTTAGAAAAATGATGATATAAAGCAATGATCTAAATGCGAATCCCTTTAACCCGGAATACTCGTCTTCTTTTATGTAAATGATCACCTGAAGTGTTTTTATATCTCAATTAAAGGTCACTACTATTGAAGCTATGTGTTTTGCAGGTTATCTTCGTGTCTATATCCATTCTTGAAATGCCAACGTTTGCCAACATTTCGTGAACGTTACAGTTTCTTCATCAGAAGTAGCAGCTATTGATATATTGATCGCTATTATTAACAATATATTGTATACTATTAATTATTTTTTGATTTATGTATTAGTATTTGAAAACATTACGAATATGGATTTTTTACTCATAATTTTCTGAAAAAAACGTAAATAGAAACCAAATAAATATTACAAACGTAATGTAAAATGTTAAGTAGCTTATTACGAACAGTATTTAAAAAAGAAAAATAAAAGTGTTACTTAATAAAAGTTTTTTTCTATTGCAGTTTTCGATGGAATATATAAAGATCTCTAAAGAGTAATTATTAAAAAAGAAAGTAAGAAATCATTAAAATATGAAGAAAATATGTTAAACAATGTCCATTTTATAGTAATTGACATCTTTTTGTCACTGGAACATAAAAACACCTCTGATGACTATTATCGAGTTAATATTTTATTCGAATTTAGCTCGATTATAGAACATATATATATATATATATATATATATATATATATATATATATATATATAAAGCTACTATCTATTAATTAGAAGAATTGAAATAAAATTAAATCGTATGCCTTGATGAAATAAATTGCTCATCTTATCATCATTATATTTCTTCGGAATAGCGACAGTTATCTCGCGTTGAGACACATCTAGTCTCGCATAATAGTACAATAAAAAAAACCGTGTAACGGTTGGTCAGAAACCGTTGATGACCTTTGGACCTTCGTCTAGAGATCAAGATTTAGTCGTAGAGCTTGTGCTGGACCATCCAGCATCCCTGAACTGGATGGGGTAGTTTCCGTCGTAGGGGTCACTCTTCTCTTCGGTGTGGCGTACCACACCCCTTGGATCGGAATATAAGAGATGAAATTCTCTGGAGAGAGAATAGGGGTTGTTTTCTATTAAAAGTTCTATTGAGGCGTTATCCGATTTTGAAAGAAGCTGACAAATCATGCTCCTTTTTGTTTTTAGATGTTTGTTTCGTTTTTGTCACATTTCAATCGATTATGCATTTTCCAATGATTATTGTATTATATACGTATATAGATACACACACACACACACATACACACACACACACACAAATATATATATTTCAATTAAATTTATGCATCGTTACATATTTTTTTGTAAAAACACATTCGTTTTTATATACGATATTAATGAGACTGAAGCGAACAGCCCGCGGTCCGTTTAACACATACATTTTTATTAAATTTATCGCTTTTAATCCTTTGTGATGCATTTGGTATGCTTTTCTCGAGTCTAATTTTATAGCCTGTACAAAAGACTGCCCAGACATATTATACGTTTATATATATATATATATATATATATATATATATATATATATATATATAATTTGTTGTACGGAGTCGACGCAAACGTGCCGATTCTGAAATCGGGTGCCATTAGTTCTAGTTTAGAGGAATAATTTCGAATTCTCGAAGCAATGTGCGTCGCTGATCCCATACCAAACAGTAGGAGCCGAAAGCCAATGGCGGTGCGCACGTATGACCGACACACACGCATACACACACACACACACACACACACACACACACACACACACACACACACACACGCATACAGATACAAACGCAAAACACACGGGACGAACGGGATTGCACGGCGCAACGAGAGCGCGCCAAAACCCGGGCGCGTAATCCCGTTAGGGGATCAAATCAGCCAAAGCACATTACATACCGTGAGGGGATAGTTGCCCTTAACTGCTCTAATTAATATAAGGGTTTCCTTCCGGTCGGGTGAACGTCGGAAGAGAGCGTAACGTCGCAGCGCGCGGCCAACCGCGCGAAGGTCGAGCGCGTTATTGCGAAGATCGTTAACGTTCTCGCGCTAGCTTCTCCGTTCATCCACGAAATAACACGTATACGCGAAATCCCGAGGTTAGCTTCGTGTGTTGTCTTGATAGAACGCGACGTTTCGACATTTCGCGCATTACCGACGAAACTACGCGTTGTTAAAATTAACAACATGTCGCGCGCAACTTTTTGCACCGTGTAGCTCGTCATTATACTAATTGGCGGCCTCAACGCTCGCGGATTTAATGAAGTTTCGTGAGCGTGCGAGAGAGTGAGAGAGAGAGAGAGAGAGAGAGAGAGAGAGAGAGCCATTTCGACAGCTAGCGCTCAGCGCGCTTAGTGCTTGGGTGGAGATTCAAATTTTCGATGAGAAATACTGATAGGGTAGTTTTAGCGCCCAGCGCAACCTCTGCCGGCTTCTTTCTCTGCAATTTTACCGCGTACCTGCGTAAATTTTGCGTACGTAAAGCTGTAGTATACGGCGTTGACGTTCTTATTGCGAGAACACTCCCTTTTTCTGCACATGCGAGATTGTTTGGACGCTACATATAATATCACTCGCGGAGATTTAGTCGCTGGGATGGAAACGAAACGTGCAACGGTGTGTGGTTGGAACACAACGCGTTTCACGAAGAACAAAGACAGAGCGAGAGCGAGAGAGAGAGAGAGAGAGAGAGGGGGGGGGGGAGGCGGAGAGGGGGCAGAAACGTGTGCATCGCGCAGTGGTTAATAAGGCAGCCAATAATGCGACTCGGTGTGTCGCGCCACGGGCGCATTGCTGATTCCAACGCCGAAACGTCCGTAATTACATCTTCATTAAAATGATGGCGGGCCGTGTTGCACGGCCGGACCGGGTATACGCGCTTCTCGCGCGAGCACACACGTGCGTGCATGCATACGCACGTCTATCCACATAACGTGCAACGATGTGGGTGGATTTCTGGTATCTGTATCATGGTTAGCCGTCGTACGTTACGTTGGAGGGATGGGGTGGTATAAATGGTCGGTGTGAGCGCGCCGCAGGGACAGGGGTCCTGGAAGGGCTGGGAGGGCAACCAGAGAGGCGGTGGCAGTGGTGGCAGCGGCAACGGCGGCAGCGACAGTGAAGTGAGGAAGGGCGAGAGCGGAGGGTGAGGGTGCAACTGAGAGAGGATATGACGTCGAGAGGGAACGGAGGGTGAGAGATGGAAAGCGGGATCGATGCGTCGCGCCGCGGGCCGATGCCTGCTCGCACTTTCGAACTGACACCGCCGCGGTATATAGCCCTAAGGGGGGGGGAGGGTAGAGGATAGAAGAGGGTGAGAGCGTAGGATGGGGGCGAACGGGATGTTACAACGCCTCTCGCCCCTTACACCGCGCCGCGAGCTACACTGACCTTCCGAACTCGCGCGCCGTCGGCCGCCGCGCCGGGTGCAACGCCGATGATTTGTCTTCGGTGACGTCGTTAACGCCGTCCGACAAGGATGGAAATGTTGTGTTAAAATTAGTGTCGCGTGGAGGGCTGGGGTTGCCCCCTTTTCTCCCTCAGAGCAGACGCTAATGTGTCCCCCCAGCCGTGGATTTATATTACGCGCGCGGTATGGCTTCCGGGTAATCGGAAATTGTGGCCTGCCTTCGTCGTTGCTATCGGAATTTTTGGTCGATGTAGGTGCGCACATTGGGGCGGATACTAGAGGCAGGCGTGGCGACATCGAGGAATAGAGGTTGTCGTCGATATTTAGCCGCTTTTTATATTTTTGCAATACCGTCAGAGATTTGAAGGATTTTGTATCATATTAAAAAAAAAAAAAGATTTTAGAATCGTCGAGCAAATAATCAATATGCATAGCTCTGTTGCGAACATCACGAAAGTTTGTAAATATTTTATTAGGCCTTGGTCGATTCTGAGAACTTTTGCGGTGTTGCAGAAAAGATCGACTTTACTCTGCCAAAGAGTTTTCGAAGCGAAAAGCAATCTCGATTTTTGGAAAAGTGAAGTTTAAGGGACACGTCCTTTTTTTGTAATCAATACTCGTGAAATTCTTTTCGAACACTTTTTATGATAGTTCGCAAGCGATTAAAGTGGCCGGTAAGAATAGAATCAGATACGAACGACAAGAGCTCTGAAAGCTTCCGCGGAACTGGTCAATTCCTGGAACTTTGAACGTGTTCGACGTCAGATAATCGGTGTCAGTACCTGTCGAAACATCTGCTGTAACATCGATATCCCGTAAGGCAGTTGTTGTTTCGTTCGGATATCGGTTGTACGAATGATATCGCGCTACGTTAAAATTTATAGAAAATGTTTTCGCAAAAACCGGTATTCTTAATAGAAAGAATTAGAGTTGGATATCGTGAATAGATTCCTCGCAGAAAAACAGATTCTTCCTTTGATTCTCAGATAGAAAATAATTTATATGACATTTAAAAAATATCAGTAAAAATTATAAATATACACACATATGTACAATATATATATAATTAATCTAAGTGTTAAATTCTATGAAAAGTATAAATAGAGATAGAGTATAATATATAGAAAAAATGAAGGAAAAGAGCTTTCAAAACAGAATTAAATGGTAAAAAATATTGTATTATTATTAACAGGCTAATATCATATTTAATTTATCATACAGATCTACTTTTTACTTTTGAAAAAGTTTGTATGATCAATTTAAACAATAGGATTTTCTAATTCTGTAATGACATTTAATGTTTATGATATATCAGAGAAAGAGAGAGAGGGGGGGGGAGGGAGACGGAGATCGTATTATCTCAGTTTTTATCGGATAAAATTAGACAATGTGACTTTAGTGAAACCAGACCGCATTGATCGGCAGACTAATTAGTAATTTAATAGGTCAATTAGCATCTAGAACATTTGACATTTGACGCGATCATGGGTTAGTTTCCTCAAATCTCGCTTCTACAGAACTAAAATTGAAGTTTACTGAATTCATCTCGCGGAAGGCAGGACGCGACCTCGTAATCGGCAGCAGTGACCACTTGTTGTTCCCGTCTGGTCAGCCATCTCCTCCTCCTGCGCGGTGATCTCTCCCGCTTTCTGGTGCGGGGCGAATGCGAAGAATAACAGAATGCGGCCGCATGCCGGCCACATCCGTCTCCGCGGTCGAGAATTATATTCGAGCAGAAAAACCATTGTCGTTTTCGGAGATCACGAGGGAAATTCTACTGGACTAGGCAGAGAAAGGGGAAGAAGAGAAGAAGGAGAGGGAGAGAGAGGGAGAGAGAGGGGAGGGAGCAGGGTGCGGCAAAATGAAAGAGGATAGAGGAAAGAATAGGATGGTGGAACGAGTCGGCAAGTAGTCGGAACCGGGCCGAGACGAGGTGAAACGGGTGAGCAATCACATTACCAGGGGAACCCTGCCTAACCCTATTTCGATGTCCCCTGTCGCCCTGTTCTCGCCCGCCTGTCTACGTTCACCCGAGTCTCTTCGACCCACCCGCTTCGATCTTCCCTGAACGAAATGCTGGTATCCAACCCTCGCTCCACTACAACCGAGCACCCACTTCTCGTCCCGCCATTCGATCTCCCTCGTTGTCTCCCGTCCCGCCTCTCTCCTTCCGGTGATCCGTGGCCGAATCGAGCGGAGCCATGGGCTCGATGGATTATCAATCGAGTGCCACTTTCGGTGGCTAATCATGGATAATAACTTCGGTTTCTCCGACGGGGACGACTTTGCGAATTTTCATTTATTGGGAGCACGAAAAAACAAATGCAGTTTGTTTCGAGTTTTTAAGTGTTAAATCCGATTTCTTAGAGATTAGATGGAAAAAATTTGCAAATTGATGTTTTCTAAGTCTGCAATTTGGTACGTGATCTTAATCTAACTATCTAAAATTTTTATTAAATTTTAAAATTTAATAAATACTTTTATTATACTTATTAATTAGGTGCATGTAATTTCAAGATTTGAACCTTGACTTCTTTTATTATATCTTTTTTAGGATTTTAATTTTTTTTCGCGTATTACTTTAATCGCTCTTTATTTGTGAGAATCTCATAATTGGCGAGAGTATCATCGTGACGATAATTGTTTTCAATTATCCCTTGCGGTCCGCCGTAAAGCGTTAGGACTTTAGAAACTGAAGGGCAAGGGCATCCATTGAAGGGTCGAAGAAGAGAAGGTTGAATTAGAAGCGTGATTGATAGATAAGGGGAACACCCTAATATTAACCTTAGTCTAACCGCCGGTCAAAACCTCATTTAATTGTTTCTAGTCGCGGTCAATTTGGTATAAATTTCTAGTTCTTGATGTTCTTTCCTATTCTTAGAAATGAGTTAAAAATGTAAAAAATAAGAATAGATATGAAATTAGATGTTTAATTTTATGAATTATTTCTTCATTTCAAAAGTAATAAACAACTAAAAAGTATTATTTTTAATTATTATCATGAACAAGTTGGGTATAAAGATTACTCTATCAAAAGTAGATTAAATTAACTTCACAGTGTCCATCCATCAAATAGCACTTGTATTGTGCTTGAGATTTTTAAAGTGCTCATCTTCTATAAGAATGGCATATTTTGAATTATGTCGTTTTTGTAAACAGAAAAGAAAGTTTTCTACATTTAAAGTTAAAATAGTTTGAAGAACAAGTTATTTTATTTTGAATTTTAGTCACTTTAGCTAATTAAGGTAAATATAAATTGTTGGTGATAATATTATGTCATTTTTAATTAATTATTCCGGATTTGTTATAATTTTGTACTATATATCTAAATCACCACAATTCAAAAAGAATCGTTTTTTTAAGGATTGTGAAATGAAACTAACAAAAATAATATTTGATTATGTTTCTGAGTCTTTCTTTGTTGATATTGTTTGATTAATCAATAATTTTTTAAATTATTTTATTTTTTAAGTAAGGAAACAAAATTACATTAATTATATTTTACATATGGCTGTGATGTATTATGTTATATAAATAAGTGCGTATAGTTTTATATAGAGAATATAGTGTTTTCCAAATTTTTATATTTTGGAGAAAAGGTCAAAATCACATTACATGCGTGTGTGCGTGCTGTCTGAAATTTTCTTGTTTAATATTTTATTTCTTACGAATCTTACGATTCATTCAGGGAAATTTGATATGAATCATATTGTTTCGCAACGATACCGCATCAACTTTGCGGTAAACTGAAAAAGATAAACATCGTGAAATCTGACAGATTACCCTGTCGCCCAACGACACCCAACGTGCCGCTTACGATTTCAATCTAGGAGGGTGAGTTTTTTCCTCCCCCTGCGGGAACCGTCCAATTTCCGATGAATCCCCTCGATAACGCCGCGTTGTCCGTTCGCCGGAGGTTTACAATTAAGCCGTCCCCACCATCGAGGAGAACTTCTGATTTTCCGGGCGAGCTCGTCGTAAAAAGTTCGTCGTTCAATTTGCACTTCCTAGAGAGATGTCACGGAGGATCGGGACGACTCCAAGGCACACTGAAGATCACTGATTCGAGACGGTAACCAAACGGTTACGGAGAGAGTCGTTAAGGGGTCTCCGAAGGGGTGGTGCAAGAGAGTGGGCGGGAATGAAGAGAGAAACTGAGAGTGAGGGATGGCGATATGATGGAATTACAGAGCGCGAACGAGAGACGGAGGAAGGAAAGAGAAGAGGGTGAGGTGGAAAGGGGATGAAAGGGGATGGAAACGGGAGAGATTGCAGTCGACTAGCAAGGCTGCCGTAATGAAATCAAGGGTGTAATGGCCCCGTCAGAACGCGAATCCCCGACTCGCTCTCTCTCACTATGTAGCTCACCCCCGCATTTTGAACCCCGTCGCGCGACCCCCAGTATGCCAGCTTTGACGTACCGTAAAACCATTACGCTTTAAAGTCAACGGAACATCACTCGCGCTCACGCGTATCGCTTTCCGCTTGCTTAGCTTTTTGTTGTCGCGTTAGGGACACGTCTCTGAATCTCTCTTACAGGGTACGGTAAATGATTAGTCATGGCGTCACTTGACGCGATCTCTTTGATATTCGAAAACAACAATAAGGAGAAACGTTCTGAATAACTTGTCTCTCCTGAAGAGACGTACGGAATGGACCATACAGAATGATGGAAAATTGAATATGGTTTACATGACAAACGTGCAAAATAAACTTTGTGCGTTTATAAAATAATATCTTACGTAACTGATGTAACGCGAACGTTGCTAATCGCGATAATTCTGGTACGAAATCAACCGTGTTCTCAAAGGTACCCCGAATCACGCTGCGTTCTCGCCCGCCCTCTAAACTCATTGATTACAACACACTCGCGGCTTCCCTATTTTCTCCCTTCGTCAATCTCTCTCTCTCTCTCTCTCTCTCTCTCTTTCTCTCTCACTCATTCATTCTCTTTCCCTCACGCTGACACGCTACCCACGCGGGCTATCTCGAGCGTATTTCTCCCCCTGTACCCTTTCTATCCCTCGCCCTCATACACTCTCACGGGGAGTTTTACATACCATGGGTTTCATGCTGGCTCCCATCCAGAGTCGGGTTACGATTCCGTTGTTCTGTCCCGCTTCTCCCTTCGGAGGCCGTTCCACTTCCTTCTCTCTTGCTCTCCCATTCTCGATCGTTCTCTTCGTTGCTGCTCCGCATCCCCTTCAACTCCCTCTCCGTCTCTCCCTCGCACCCTTTTCCCCTCTTACCGCACCGTCATCTATATATATCGTGAGGAAGTTTCGCACACCACAGACTCGCGGCAGTTCTCGCATCTCGAGAGTCAGAATTTCTCTCTGCCGTGCCGCCCTTCCTCGCTTTTTCCCTCCGTCTCTACCTCCTTCTCTCCTTTCGTCCCTGGCCTTCCTCTGTCCTCTCTGGCTTCCTTCGGCGTCTCTCGTACCCCTGATATATACGTGTATTCCCGTGCATTTCGTTTCAACTCGTACCGTCGCACACGCATCTCTCCTCCTCTCTTTCTCTCTCTCTCTCTCTCCCTTCCTTCTGCTCCCTCTGGTTCCGCGAAAGCACGTTCGAGAGGTCCGTTTCTCTCTCGCCTCTCTATCTCTTCCTCCCAGGCAGCCGGCACACTCGTTTTCCTCGTTCTTTTTGCCCCGTTCCGTTTCACCACCGGTGCCGGGGTTGCTGTGTGTGCCCTCCCTCACCCTGTCACCCGCCCATGTCCTCTCCGCCGTTCGCCCTTCTGTATCGCACGAGTATTCCCCTTCTTCTCACTTACCCCTGCTCCCATCGCGACTTTGTCGGGCTCTATCCTCGTTCCCTTGTCGCTCGTTCGCCCACGGTTTCTAGCTCTGTCCGATACACGTTCCTCTCGATCTCGCCTGCGGGAGGTACCGGGGGAGAAAGGGGGGGGGGGTCGCTTTACAAGTGGTTCCAGCCTCGGACCGGCGCCGGTGTCGTGTTTCGCGTAATAGGTCGCCGCCTATGCCACGCGGCGGCCGAACGGTAGCGCCCGTCGTTTATTATCATTATTACGATTATTATTTTCGATGCGATCAATACTTTTTTGATTCTTTTCTTTTCTTTCCATGCGGTATGATGAACACTTTGACTCGTAGAGACTGGAAATATGCTATTAAACGTAATCGAAGAGTAAACGGTCAAGATTGTGTCATCAAGAATTTTATTAACATCTTATTATCATTATTATGATTGCTATTATCACTGGTATTATGAAAGTCATTCGTCTTTGCTTATTTTTTGTCTTTCATCATTCTTAGGGCTTAGGGTTGTTTTATCTTTAGATAAATTATGTGGTAATTTACTCATTGGATAAACAAAAGAGTAAAACAGTAAGAATGTAAGAGAGTAAGAGAATAAGACAGTGAGTTGAAGTTTATCGAAAGATGGAACAATCCAGTTTTTTAATGTCGCATACAATTGGTCTAATCAAATTTTACCGTTTAACATCAAATAAAGTTACTCAACCATGAGTTAAGTAAATTTACTTACAAGTACCTTTCCATCTATCTGCAGCTATGTTGCGTTATCGAATTTTTTGTTATCTACTGTTTCCCGATAATGTGTTGTTATATTGATTCCAAAAGCGTCGTCGTGAAATGCCGTTACTACGGCACGTTAATTGAACGTTCTTCGTTTTGTCTTTCTCTCAAGTTTCCGTGACGAGGTCATTTCTGCCACACCCTCCTCGCGATAGGTATGTCACTCAAGAGGGAAATCGATGGAGGACGGAATCGACGTCGACGGCTTTGCAACAGGTTGAACGAATTGCTCGGAGTTCTCGGTACACCGTGACTTCGGATGCTCACAGAATCGTCGCCGGAGGTTGTCGCGTCGCTTGGTTTTGCTTGCATTTAAACCCAGGTCGCGATCTGAGATTGCGATGATAGGAGGATTCGCTAGCCAGTCGAATACTCGATATATTCTCAGTATTGTACACGCATGTACAACAAAGCACACTCATTCTTCTATAAATCGACACGGAAAGAACGGTTTAATTGAAGTATCTAAAAATTTAGCTAAGGCAAATTTGAAAATAATTTTATTGGAAAATAATTTTACTCTTAAAATAATTATGTAGAACGTTTAAGCTAATTGCTACAGAATATCACAATTTTTTGCGGTATTATTTATCATGCTTAAGTGTTCTACATAATTATTTTTGTACTCGTAAAATTATTTTCGGATCTGTATCTAGCTAAATTTTTTAAGGAACTTCATCAAAATCAATATAAGTTGGTAAAGAGGATCACATTCGATCGTGAAGGTTATTAGTGCCTAATAATATTTTGTATGAAGTTTTATAATTCCCAGTTTAAGCACTACGTGATTATTTGAAACGCCGTCTTATTGTTAAACTGAAGAAAAAGTACGTAATATCATAAATTAAATTGACAAGCAATTTAATATTACTGATAATAAGCTAATAAGCTTTTAAAATACTGTAAAGAATGTTCGGCAAAATCGTTTTTTTCACTAATAATGTTTCCCGATGTTTCCGATGCTTGTGAACATCGAACACGGGAAGTCGTATGAATTATGTACAATTAATGTGATATTTTGAGTATCTCGAAATGCGAAAGTGATGTGAAAACCTATTCCTCTTCTTTTCTTCCGTTTTATCTTTCTAACAATAGATTCGAATTAACTGAAACGTGCAAGTTCATCTGGGACAAAAATTCAGTTTCCAAAAACGGAAATTCAGTACCGTTTGAATATGTCTATTTTTTGTACTCTGAGGATTGGAACTGTGAATCGATATTATTGAGAGAGCGACGACTAAATCTGTATAGTGAACTCCGCGCGCGCGTTCCCGTTTCTCCTCCAAACGTCCGGTCATCCTGATAATTTCGGTCGAACCTTTTATACCCGGAATTGGATTGATCAAACGTGGGTGTGGTACAGGAAAATGACTATGAGTACCTCAATATAGCATATGTGCACGGTATACGCGCGTAGATAACAAACACGCAGACTAACTATATGAAAGTAATTCCTATCTCTCCCAGAAGATATCGGAGATATCGGAGAGTAAAATTTTTATACAATAATAACGTAGTCCAGCATTCTTTAATGCGATACAATATTAAAATAGTTAAAGGTAAAATTATTAACTTTAGAGAAACTAATATACATACACACATATATATATATATATATATATATATATACTATACTTAATCTAAAACACCACAGAGATAAATACAAATTTAACTAATTACGGAATAGCGGAGACGCTTTAGAAACATCAGTGGTGTCTGATGATAGTCTCGAGTATGTAGAATCGTAATTGCGCTTCTAGCTCACACGCTCACATGTATTTCCCCATATACCCGGGTAATATAATACGTATACATGACGTATGCATACGTAACGTTACATGCACACCACATTTGTGCAATACTCGCCTATCGTTGTACCTCTACAATGGAGCAAGTTTCCAATTGTAAGCGTACATGTGGACGGCTATGCCTATGTTTTCAACATCTACGTACCTACATAATCGTAGATGCGCGTGCATGCGTGCGTCCACGCTCGCGCGTGTATCCTCTCTTGCATTCGGGAATCACGTGAACTGGTAAAGGTGCGCTTTATTGGATGACCGAGGGCGCGATGCTGCGGAGCTAGCCGAAATCCAAATCCTCCGGAGGTTTCAGCCGCCGTATTTTCCGAGACTCCGAGGAAATCCCGTTAACGTAGCATCGTTAATATCTCGGTTCGTGTGCGCGCGAGGCAATGGCGAGAGAGCGAAAGACCGATAAGGCCACCTCTCTCGGCTTCCGCAGTCGGGGAATGACGGAGGAACGATGGACGGTATCGGAGGATTAATGAGGGAATGTTCGGGGTGTTCGGGAAGCGTACAAGAACGCCGATATTCCATCCCTTCTACTCCACCGTGCTCGTAAATTTATCCGTTTTCGGCGTAAAGTGTTGAAAAAATATATGTCGATGGGATTTTATTTATGAAGGAACCTGCGCAGTTGAGTTAGTTTTTGCTGGGATATATCTGAGGCTTCTTTTTAATTGACTTTCTTTTTAAATAAATATGAGTAGTTCTTTTATTAGTTCGTCTAATATAGAAGTTAAAATGAAGATAAATCTTTAACTTAATTAATGTATGGAAGTCTCGATGGTTTACGTTTTTTATGATCTGAATAGTTTAGTATATTTGCTACTTATATATTTATATATTTTTCTCGAGGATCAATTAAATTTGACATTCGGAAGGTAAAATATTGATAATTTTTTGTCTTTTATTGTTTTAACATTATACGAAATTAATATTGCAAAATAGGAAATAAAAATCAAATCTAACACAATGACGTATTTCTACGATTCTTTAATCTTCAAATATCTAACATATTTAAAGATAAAAGAATTGTAGAGAAAAAAGTCATACGCTGCAAGAATAATGTTTGATATTTGTAATTATACTTCACTTACATAGTAAATAGTTAGCAATTTCATTTTTCTAGTTATTATTACTAATGTTAATAGATAATAATAATCTTATGTGTAATTCTTTCAAACATAAAAAAATTGTACTACAATGTATAATAATTTCGAATATTAATGTAGTAAAATTAAATAAAATATCAAGATATGATAAATAAAATAAACACTTTTATTCAATAAAAGCAATTGTAATTGCAATGAATATTACTTTTTAACATTCGATTAAAAATTTTCAAGCAGTGTATGTGACTATAATAACACAATTAACCGTACTTGCACAGTTGAAACAACCATAATTATATAGTTGTCCCAAAAAATGATTATAAATTATAGTTAAATTATGCAACATATCCATTTTAAATAATTGCAATCATTTTTTCCTCTCAGTATACTAATCGCAAAGGTGCTGCAATGCTTTTCTAACATTGCGGAGAGTTGAACGAAACGCGAAATGATGGTTGGTGCTTTCTACCTAGAAGTTATAATTAACACATTTACTGCGGATGACAAGCGTCCTGCGCGTTAATCGCCTCTCCCTTCAGAAACAGGTGCACATAGTGTAGTATCTCGGCGCTATTTGAATTTCACGCTTCTATACGAGAACTATTTTTGAGGGTGGTTTCAAAGTGTCATCGTAACCGACGTATTAAATCCATGTTTACATTTGCAAATCGTGGCATCATCAATAAAAGTAAACAAATATCAGAATAAGAATGAAGTTCGTTGAACTTCTCAAAGCAGACCCAAAATTCTAGTCAGTTTATATAGGAATGCGCTTCCACAAGAGTACTGAAACTTCCCTCGTGCGTATATATACGTAAACACCGATCCGGTTTCTATAAATAAACTTTGATTTAGGGAGTCCTTACGTAGTACTTCCTCGATAGCGGGCCTCTAACGAACGGAAACCGATACCTCGATGATGGAAAATATTAGCGCCGCTTGCCGCGACTACCGCGTTGCCGCTTTAGCCTTCGGCGGCTAATTATTTTGCTTAATTAAAGTGAAACCCGATACGAGCCCGTCGCAAACGAAATAACGCTTCCGTAATCGCGTCCTGCCTTTCCGTCGCTCTCACATCACTCTTATCAGAATTTTCATTCACGTTAGCTAATCGTTTGGTTCATTAATTCTTTGCGTACATGCTTTGCTCGTACTACTAATGATTCCTGCTTCGTCTGCGTCTGATTGGTTGACATGCTTGTCAGTATTTTAATACAGGCAAATTGAATAACTTCTTCATAAAATTGAGAGCTTATCCCTTCCCCCTCCTGCCCCTCCTCTGCTATGTTGAGTTTACGTTAAAACAATGATATTTTAAGATAAAATACACACAACATACATTGTATGTGTAATAAGCATTGTGCTCTTAAATTTTCATTCTCGCATGGTTTAGAGATCGAATCAGAAAAATCAATAAAAGCAGATATTTATTTCGCGCAATGTAAGAAAAAAAAGCTTTTGGTTAAATATTTGTAGGTTACGAATATGAAAGATATAACTCTTTGGATTTTTATTTATTTTTTTTAATAAGCTTTCCAATAGAGAAAGAGAAAGAGAGAGTTTTTGAAATCAATGAATATGCGTGACAGAAAGGTCGTTTTCACCTTACGCTATTATTTAGACGTGTATGTAATATTCTTGGCGAAAACATGGAAACTTTTCCAGATGTCGATATAATAATCGCGTTACTGAGCGACAACGCAACTGCATTATCATGCATTTTGCAAATTGCAGTTTACTTGCTACAAATACCCTGCGAGGCTCTAAGGGGACTCTACCACTGTAAATAATAGCACCCTGGCATTTCGTTCTATTGAAGCGGGAGCGCTTCTCTAGTCTCTCTTACATTGCATTCACTATAAAATTATAGCGAAAAAAAAAATATATATATATATATACATACAGAGAGTGCCTCAAAATTAACTTTTTTTAGCGTTTTTAGTAGATACGTCATAAAACTTAGAATTAGTTTTTTAAAATAAATAACTTTGTATTCGATTCTGCCAGTTAATATTGTTATATTTTTTCTTTCCGATCACGTTTTGTCATTCTCTCGAAATTCTTCTCACATCAGTCCTTTGTCTATCTATATCTTCTCTCTTTAATTTCTTATATTCCATTATTCTTCAACTCGCATTAATTTATTTGTACATTTCAATGACAGATTATAAACAGCTAAGAAACATGGCGGATTCCATGTACCGGAATGTACAATTTTTTAGTCGAAACGAAGAATTAATTTTAAATGCTTAAATAATTTTAGGTAATTTTAAAACATAATGTAAAAATATATGTAGAAGAAATACGCAGATCTTGATTGAGCTTCAAATACTGAAAGTAAAAATTTTGTAAAAATTTTATGTTAAGAAAGATATTTCTCCAGCCTTGAAAAAGTTAAATCAAATCAAATACCAATGGTTTCGGGACACCCTGTATTCCCGCTTCACCTCGAAACAAAAAACTCGATTCCCGCGTTCTCTGTTCTTCGCTTGATTCGTCCCTCTCCTGTGAAAAGGATCGCCAGCAGGAAGACGAACTAGCCGAGAGGAAAGAGCGAACGAATAGGTGGGACCAAAACCGAAGGTCCCAGAGAGAAGCCGTGTTGTTTTAACTTTCCCTCGGGGATGGCGCGCCGGGGAAAACCTCACGAAAACACCTTCGTAACAAGCCACAGACGAAAGCAAGTTAGACGACAACGTTGCTGGGAAAACAACCGAGAGAGACGAAAGGTGAAAAAGAGTAAGCAGGGTGAAAAAGAGGGGAGATGGGGCGGGAAAACCGATAAGTCCAAGATCGAAGTCAAGAACATGCGGTGGGTCATTCTAATGTCAGATCGTTGATAAAGTAAGTTTTCGTCTCGGTGAGATTACATTAATCGATGATGCAACATCGATTATTCTATCGGTAAACGGAACGACTGGAAAGAAGAAGATAAAATAGAACGTGAAAAAAATGAGAAAGAATTGTAAGTAATGTATGTACAGCTTTCGTCGAGTCTCGATGAAACTTAAAAAATCATTTGCCTCTGCTCTTTTCTGTTTGAGGAACGGACTTTCAAAATGCGTTTTGTCCAAAATTTGTAATTTTCAGAAAACGAGAAAGAAAGAAAATTATGCACGTTACAGAAAATAATAATATGTTAATCAGTAGGATGTGAAATATTAAACGAAATTGCTAAACAATTTCTAAAAATGTTAAACAAATACATTTTGTTTGTCTCTAGTTGAAAAACATAATGCTTTAAAATGTCTATGTTTTTTCAGCATATAAATTAACGATGAAAAAACGCTTTCTGAACATCTCAGAGTAGCCTATAATATGAGTTTCAACAAACACTGATCGTTACGCTATCTCTAACTAAAAAATGAAATTTTGAAGAAAATGCATTTTGAAATTCTACTCTTCACTTGTTCTTCTCTCTACCCTCCTTTTTCTGTTTCTCTTTCTCTGTTTTCTCTTTATAGTGCCTTCTCTCGGCGAAAGGAGCCAGATGAGAAACGCACCTGGGCCAACCCGAATCTGTCTCTTTCTTTCTTACATAATGCGGTGGCTGCCGCCTCATTAGCAGGTGATTAATTAAAAATTCGTTTGTTTTCGTGGCCGGGACCGACGGCACCGCCCACCTATGTCCGTTCACCACGTCGAGAAATGAATACACACGTATGAATCGCGGAACGATGTAAAAGGTGAAACGCGCGATTACAGTCGTTTCTTCCGCATACGCAGAAGAATTTAACAATTAAATTTATTGAAAAATATATTGGAAAATTTGCTTGATAGATCTGGCAGAAATTTAAAATGGCTATTTATGGTTTTAACAACAACTTCATCTATTTTATTATTATTTTATTGTTGTTCTAGTTTTTATTTGTTTTTATATTAATTATTATTACATAAGAGAAGGATAGAATATTCTTTATAAGAGCTCTTTTTGGAAACTACGTTTTTTTTTCTATAAATAATATATGATCTGAGAGATTCATTATATAAAACTTTAAACTTTATAGTAAAGTATATACTAAGGTTGTTTATAGTCCGTTTTTTTTATTACTTCAAGATTGTCTTAAGTAATGTCTTAAGATCTGACTATGAATATCGTTCTACGATTGGTTATTACAATTTAAGACTGTACTTAAAATGGTCTCAAATATAAGAACTGATTATATGTGTATGCGTGAATATCAGCCTAAATATAGAATTACCACAAAAACTAAATAAAATTTATATGAATACCAATTAAAACTATACGCTAATAAGTCAAAACAATACGCAAAGAGGTTTTTTATTCAAGCAATTAAATTTCAATACATTTCATTCAGTTTATCATCATTCTCAGCATGTAGTTGCTTCTTTTACATTAATCGATAACAATTTATTAATATAATTAATATATTAATGTTGAAGAGTAATTGTACACACACAGGTTGATGAACTGAAATGATTAGTTGGAGTGTCAAAAATTTTAATTTGTACTGGCGTTAGCTGTGCTTACGTCAACTTTGAATTAAAAATTTGAGTCATAAATTTCATCAAATTAAATCAAATTCCTTCATGTAGGATCCGTTAACGAAAGCAGATATTTTTCGCTTCAAGCACACGCGGCTAAGGTAAATAAACGATGATACGCGTTACGAGTATCGAAATGTTTAATGCTTATTAAATGGCGCGATTGAAACGTTTTTGTCCGTGGTATTCCTAGCGAGCGGGGGCGACAGAAAACTAATGGAACTCGTATTCGCGCTTTGTCCTCGCGCGAGTGGCGCTGAGAAGCGCTTTAGCGTAACGCCGGGCGTTCTAAATATCCGCTGCCAAATGTCCGGGTGGTAGACGTCGCACAGACGCCATCCCTTCACGAATATTGTCTTGCCGCATACGCCGTTTGCCGGCCATAGATAATAAAAGGAAAGATTGATCGTACTCCTTGAGAGTCCGTACCCCGAACGTTTCTGCCAAACGCTCCGTCCACGTCGCCGGGCGATGCCAAGCGCAACGTTTCTAGAATCTCTCTCCTATTGTTCCCCAAGATGTAGTGCGGACTTTATTATACGATATTGGACGCTCAATATGGCTGGAGGGTTTATTGCATGGACGTTCGCGATGTCGTGTTCCTTGCTGCACGAATGCAACAATAACGCGGATCGACATGAGTTTCGTCAGTCAATCCTCGATGATGATTTAATTTCTGAATTAATCAAGTTATTAATTGAAATGTTCTTGAGATCTACATACGTTCCATTTTTTCATTTCAATTTTGTATATCCTGTTCAAGAGAAATTGGAGCATTTTTAGATATATTCTTCAGCATGCGTGTGCGTGTGCGTGTGTGTGTGTGTGTGTGTGTGTGTGTGTGTGTGTGTGTGTAATTGTAATTCAACTCAAATCATTATAACGTATTATTATTACAAGAGTTGTAGAAGATATTGTGCGTAAACTTGTCCGCAGTTTGAAACAATATATGTTATGAAATTAGGTGCGAAAGTAAGCTTTAACGACGTAATTATTGATTTAATATTTGACGAGATTTTGAAGCTATTTGTAAAATCATTACGCTCTAAAATAAAACTTTGTATTCCAAAAATTGAAATCTTTTATTGGAAACGAGAAAATGCCTTGTAAGGAGTTCCTATTATAAAACATTATATCTTATGTTTTATCGGTTTAAAATGTAGTCATAAACGCTTCTTTATTCAAAAATGACACAATTAAAAAAAATAAGTCCTAGAAAAGAGGAAAAATTATTTTTCTGTTCTTTAAAAGAAAATCATTAATTAGTTAAATAATATCTGCAAAACGAATTCTTATATATATATATATATATATATATATATATATATATATATATATATACATGATAACGACAATACATGATAATGACAAATGTCATTTTTCTCATTGTTGTTACATTTAAATCAACTTTGAAAAAAAAACCGTTTTGATGATTTTTATAAGTTAAGTTCACCATTAATGATTGCTAGGGTAATGTTTACCTAAAGCGGCGTCTATAATGAAATTTTAAGACGTAAAACTTAACTTTAAACACTAAATCGTAAGAAATTGATCAATCATAGTAGAGCATTCTCTTCACATTCTATTGTAATTGGTCAATTTCTTACGGTTTACAGTTTAAAACTTAAAATTTAATTGTAAACGCTGAACTCATTCATGGTAATAACTCGAGAATCACGTTTTGTGAGTTATGTCATTTTTAAAATAGAAAGAAAGCAATATGTTTCCGATGTTTTAATTCTTGAAAGATGGAAAAGTTCACACGAGTATTTTCGGATCGCATGTATTTGATTAGGCAGGACAACATACGCATATTTCCAACTCTCCAATCGTCGATAATTTCAATTATACTATTTTAATCGGTCCATTTTCGCTCATACACCAACATTATTAGCGTTTTTACCGGCATCACTGTCAGGACGATTAAAAGAGCGAATTTCAACAAAGCTGCTACATTTGAATCAATCGGCCATTTAAATTAATGACGATACGGTCATGGACGGTTTTCCCGTGCTCGGAGTATCATGGAAATATCGCGCCCAGGGAAATCACTCGGACGTCATTAATGTGTTATTAATCCTTGGCGGCAAAACACGAAAGCGCGTTTTATTGTTATCGTGAAAATACTTGGCGGAAATATCCAAATCAGCGGAAGCTATGAATCTCTGTCCATGATTGCGTGACAGGAAAATATCTCGCTTTCACATTCCGCGAACTATTAAAAGTCTATTTGTAACGTAATATTTTAATTCTAATCTAGCTCGCATTTTTCGCATTTTTTACATTGATATATTACGCAAGTGCAAGGATTAACCGATCAAGCCCGCCGAACGACGGTAGAGAAGAGTAAAGTGCGAAGACTCATCCGTGGGGGAGTTAAGGCGCGAAAAATTACGTTAACGAACTTGAGCTGCAGGTAGGTAGGGGCAGGTTACACGATCTCGCTTAGGGAAGAGATAGAGGTAGAAGTAAAAGAGACTAAAATAGAAAAAAAAAAAAGAGAGCAACAACCCGTTCAGCCGGAATGTTTTTTGCGCGAAAGCTCGACTGCGTAGACATTCTCGAGTGGCTGTCCCTACCCTCTTTCCCCATCCTCTCTGTTCTCGCTTCCGGCAGTTGGAATAAGGTGAAACGACGCTCAGGCGTCCCTAATGACTACGGATCCGTCGCGGCGCCTGCACGCCGATGATTATAATCGATAACCCAGACGGCCTCGTATCAGCCGGTACACCAACCATCACCTCCGTGTATACACACACACTACACATACGTACGGGTACTCACACACACAGAGCGTATCGTCCTCTCCGCACTCTCCTCATCCCCATAACCCGTCCATACGGTAGAGAGAAACCAGCGCACATGTATGATTCCGCCCACCGACGACTACCACGACAACAAGGACGACGAAGCGACCCTCCTCTCTGCATCACCAATACCGACCTCTTCCTCTAACGGTCGACTGCTACTCGTAGCGAGCGATATAGAGCCGCCGGGTTATGTTTATCGCCTCTTTACAAGCTCGTAAGCAGCCCGCGAGCTTGGCTTCTCGCTGCCGCTGCTGTTGCTGCTTTTGCGGCGCCTGCATGTGTACATACGCGATTTCCCCCAGCCTTTCCTGGTTTTTTTCTCTCTCACCGTAATGTGTTAAGGGATGCTTGTACCTTAATTAATTAACTTGGCGCAATATCTATGCGTATTATATATGTGTAAAAAGCTCTCCTATTTGTACATTCAAGGCGACATAATTCTTTATCGGAACGTAGTCTTGTTGAATTAAACTTCAAAAGTGTTCATGACGGATGATGGGAAGTGTTATTCTTATTCTTTAATTTATTTTTATAAATAAAAAATTTCAATAATTCTATTATTTAAGATTCTATAATCTTAAATCAGTTGTAATTATCATGTGTGCTTATATTAAAAAAAAAACCGATATTTAAATCATTTTTTAAAAATAGTACTTAAATTATACCTAAATCAGACTAAGAAGTAATCAAAGTCTTACTATAAATGCTTCGATTGACCAATCAGAAGAAAGAATTTTATTAATTGATCAATCAAAGAATGCTCCAAAATATTATTTTTAACACGTCGACCGTAACTTGAATCTCAAATATAATTATAATTAATATAATTATATAAAGCATCCCTAAATTCATTAATAAATTTGCAACACAAATTGTAATTGACGCATACACATATATATATAGGATGTTTAAAAGATATCTCTTTTTTTTTAATCGACGTTATTTCTTTTGTTGAGAGACTCGTCGTAAGTGTTCATTTCGCCCAGTTGCGCGACTATTCTCGAGACTTTCTTGCAACTTCCTTGTTTGCTGTTGGTTGAAGACGATGAGAACTATTCGTGTTTATCGCCTGCTTAGGCTAGTCTCTTAAACAGCACTCTGGCTTTTGTCTCTACCCGTCTCGGCAAGTGCTTGATAACGTGTGCACCTATATGTCTACGATTTTACATTATATATTATATTTTGACTGTAGCGTCATTTTGTCGTTAATTCGCAAGTCTGAGCCGTTTTACCCAAATTGTTAAAGAAGGTTGTAAAATTACCCATTTTGGCCTAAACGATGGAACCTTTCTTAAACATATTTTCCCATCTTTATACGTATTTTTTGATGTGCTGAATCATTGATGTTTATTTCAAATTGATGAATATACGTTAAAAATTGCATTAAAGGTAGCACAATTTTATCAAAATTTGATCTACGATTGGAATTTTTATTATTTGCCTATCAGTTTATCTTGAAATTAACGTTTATAAATGATTCAGCACATCAAAGAAAATAAAAAGCATAAGAAAGATTCTATTGCTTTGGTCAATATTGATCTATTTTATTCATTATCCATTGAGTGAAATAATCAATTTGAGCAATGGAATCTTTCTTATGTATCTTTTTTCATATTTTTTGATGTGATAAATCATTTGCAAATGTTAATTTCAAACTGAACTGATGAGAAAATACATATTGAAAATTGCAATCAAAGATTAGATTTTGATAAAATTATACTGCTTTTAATTTAATTGTACCACTTCTAACAAGTACTACTTTTAATTTTTAACATGTTTCCGTCAGATTAGTTTGAAATAAATATTTGCAAATGATTCAGCACATTAAAATACAAAAAAACATAAATAAGAAAAGTTCCATCACTCGAGTTAAAAGAAGGTAATTTTTTCCATTTTCTTTTGTGGATTGCCTCTAGATTTTATATTTTTGAAGTTTTTTTTTAATGGAATGAAAAAGGAAGATTTCTTTTATTTTTTTCTGGTCAAAAAAACGTTCCGATATATGAACATTAAAAATGATTTAATGAACCAGTTTGATAAGCTTTTAAAATTGTCCAATCCTCATTGAAAAAGTATATTTTTTATACACTTAATATTAAGTAGTGGCACCAACTAGTACTAAGACTTTTTAGTTTTTTTTGGGGAAGAGAAAAAGTTCACGCATTTACGGCCAGCCGGTCAGAAACGCTTTCAAAGAATAACCATATCTCTACCAAGAATGGCACTCGTTTACGCCACGGACGTGGCCCTTCGCCCTCGCGAGCTCGTTAAAAGCGGCGAGAGGGAGCACTGCTAACGTTTATCGTCTCTGTGCAAGTTTTCCTCTAGTCATCTCTCCTCCTGCGTGTATATATGTATCTAATGATGTACAGTGTATCTGAAAAAAAAGTATGCGCAAGAGAAAATTTTAGTCTCGTTTAATTTGCTTCTTCAAACTTTTCATTAGTGGAAATTTCATCAATGGCATAATTAATAATCTACTTTATACCTCACATGTGCCCATAAGATAATGTAAAAAATTGTATTACCTTTCGACGGAAATGAAAAATATAAAAAAAATTATGTAATTTATTTTATTATTATACGTCAATACTTTTTTGTAAAATCTATTGTCATACGAAATTTAATATTTATAATTTTCAATTTAATAATGAATGTGATAAAGATTTTTCATGTCTTTTTAAAACAATTATTTTTTGTTTGTAATAAGTACATGATGAAAAGCGATTGGTATCGTTAATTCGCATACTATTTACAATTGAAAGCAAAAGATGGGGGGATACCATCATCGAATTTAACTGCGGTCAAATCCAACACCTCTCGTCGGCATCTTCGGTGCCATAATTGCATCGGCCTCGGTATTAGTCGGTCCCATTTAACGGATCGATCTTGCCGTGAGAGGGTGAGTGTGCGGGAAGGGTGGATCAGCGGGCAAGCCGCTTGAAATTAAATTTAATGGGGTGAATTAGAGCCGCGGGAGGCCGTGGCTCATTCGTGAATCGAGCGTCACGTGGAACACACGCGGGACGAGCGAACGAACGAACGAACGAACGAACAAACGAACGAACGAACAAACGGGCACGCGAACCGGCGCAGAGAACACGTACGTCCCTCCGAATAACGTAATCGCCAGTCATCCGAGCTGGTATCGCTGGCTTATGGCGAAGCCATCGTTTCCCCCATGATTTCCCCCTTCCCTCCCCCCCCCCTCATCCCGATTTCCTCCACTCTCCCTTCGCTCCTCGTATAAGCCACGGTACTACATAACTCTGTCGGGATTCTCTATGAAGGACGATCCCGAAGGGAGGTGGAGGGGCATAGTGGAGAAAAGAGACAGATAGAGGGAGACTGGAAAGGGAGGAGAAAAGGGGTGGCGAGGGTCGCAAGCGGGGGTGCGAGTAGTCGAGAACTCGTATGCCCCTGGGGCTTACAGCTGTCGTGTACCCAACACCTCTTTTTTTCTTCTCTTTCTCTCTCTCTCTCTCTCTCTACGTTTCGACACGAGAATAGACCGGCACACGCACGCACAGTGAAATTGCCCGCGCATGTAGCACCACGTACTTCTTGCACAACGCCAGGAACACTGCCGTAGCCGGTTAACGTCTCTTCACTGTGAATTCTGATAAATTTTTGAAAAACAAGTTTTCTGTATTCGACCGATGGAATCATGATACGCGGAAAATTTTGAAAGTTTAAGGTCTTTTCCGAAATTTCGATGTTAAATCGCAATGTTGATTTGATGTTTTTTTTTTTTTTTTTAATTAAGAGTAACTTTTGAGTGTTGAATTATATAGTACATACTTTATATAACTCAAAAAAAAACATTTATTCTTCATTATGTCTGCAATGGAGTAAGCCTTAAGCCATAAGAAATTATTCAATCGCAATCGATTATTTTCGTCACATTCGTCTGTGATTGGTCAATTTTTTACGGATTAAGTCTTACTATTCTATTGTAGACACCATGGCACACGTAAAATATTTAATCTGTATGTCTCTTAACATTTGTCTGCATGGGAAATATACCGATGTCTTCTAAAATCTTTTGTGGCTTACATGTATATTATTTATAACACATATATGTTGAATTTATAAAATTTCACATTTTTATTCATGTCGTTAATGCATTTTATGTGAAGATTATATTGACGAAAGAATGTCACGCAGAATACGAGTCCGTTTACGAACGCGATTTCTCAGAATGAGAAGGTTCCCATCTCACTGAAGAAAGGTCAGATATCTGTCTGCAATTCGAACATGGTCAGGCCTCCCCATCAATTCAGTAGCGCAGGAGGCGAAGGGCGGTTTCACGGTAGGTAGTATTCCGTAGCAGGAATCAGAGCGAGCTCTATCCGTTCTCAGCCCCGGCGAGAATCGACTAGGGGTGTCCCGGGGGTTAGGGGGAACAACTAGGGGATCGAGAGTTCGTAATAGAGGCTCACTATAGCGTAGGATTATTGAGTGCGGGAGGGCGGCTCCCGCAGGCTGAAAAGTCCCGGGACTTGAACACCCGTTTGCCACCACCGCAGGTTTATGATTCTGTGGAAAGAGATAGGGATAATGACGATTTAGCATCAAATTATTCGTATAAAATTTCATCGGATCGGAAATTTATTTAGCAGATCTGTCATCGAGACTTGTCATTAAAGTCCATTCCGTTAAAATCCGTTAAAATTTTATTTACATTAAGTTTTATGTAAGAAAGAGAAAGAAAGAAACAAAAAATGACTTCTCTCAATTTTCATTTTCAGAATATTGTATAAAAATATAATGATATGTATTTTATATAAATACGTCAGAATTTTTAATAAAACTTTGTTTAAAAACAGAATGTTTAAAAATAGAATGACTATATTAAATTTTGTACTTAGTGAAATTTGTTAATGGCGAAGAAGCGGCGAAAGATGCCAGAAAAGATCTTTCCCTTTCGAGTGCTTGTGCCCTCGCTTTCTCCGACAGAGTCTGCCATGAATCAAAATTAAAGTCGCTTTATCGTAAATTTTCCTCGGCCGACTTACACTCGCAGTCACCTCGGTTGGCTCCTCTCAGGGTCTAAGCAAGGCAATTAGTCACCCGCCTTGGCGATGATAAAACATAAAAATTACCGTCACCATTTCTCAAGTTTTTATCCAAACCCTTCGGTATCGAAATCGGAAGCGTACAGAACCTTAAATATTTCAGATGCATTGAGACAATATAGGATAGAATCGAGATGAATCGGATTAATTTTGATTTTATTAATAAAAATCAAAAACAAATTTCGATTTATTAAATTTTATTATAAATTCTTAATTTTTACAACTTTGGCTTGGGTTTTATATAATAAACTAATAACATAAACACTGTATTTCTTATTATACAACGAAAAATGACTAAAAGGGAATTACCCGATTCACTCCTTAATTTTGGAGTGAATCGGATTAATTCTCTTTTCGTGATTTTTCGATGATTCGGTGTGATTCATCACACAATTTACTAAACTGACTTATACTCATTTCTACCAATATAAATTTCCTTTAATTTTGATTTAATCTATTTTTTGTCTTTTTCTAATTTTAAGAATAGTTTCTAATATTCGTCTTTATTAATATAGATTTACTTTAATCTCAGTTCAATTTATTCTTTATCTTTTTCTAATTCTAAGAATTAGCAAAAGATAAAGAATAAATTGAACTGAGATTAAAATTAATCTACATTAATAAAGAATTAGTAGAGACGAATATTAGAAACTATACACTATAAAAATCATTGCAATTTACATAAGTTTTAACATATATTTTCATTATAGATTCTCTAAAACTTTTAGAGTGAATTGTCATTCTGAAGAATGAAATCTCATCCCTAAAAGTTGAAAATTGTGTCACTTTTTTTCAAAATGGCTCAATTTTCACCTTTTAGAGTAAAATTCCTCTCCAAAGAATTGAGAGAGAAGCTACAAAATTCGTAACTTTTTTTAAATCGTGAATTTTATGTGAAACAAAATTTCTTCATGCACTAATGATCTTTGCACTTATATCATCGACTGACATTGAATTACACGCAATTCAGAATTGTTTATTGTTTCTAGTATAGAGAAAGTAATTAGCATGATAAAAATTCGTTCGAAATAAAGAATGACAAAATTAACGACATTTGTCGACTAACTGTTTCGAAATGATCTGAATCATTTTGTGATCCGATTCGCCTCGATCTATCCTACATGCATTCATAAACTTCCTATAAATACTTCTTTTTTACTTAAAGACATTACCATATCAACGAATTTGTGTAAATGATTAATTAAATTTCTTATTTTCATCTTTTCTGATGAGAAATTACTAGAGTTTTCGGTAATTCTTTAGCAGATAAGTTAAAATTTTTTTTTTCATATGTATGATTATTAAGCAGAATTTTTTTCGATTTAAAAATAAATATATCAGATATTGAATTATAAGAAATATATATATATATATATATATATATATATATATATATAAAATGTAAAATACAAAAATATATAAGATACACAAAAATGCGAAGGGGAGAATATAATCACGAAATCTGTTTATTTCATTTTTTTGAGTTCCGGTCCTATCGAAAGCAAAAGGCCACAGTAATACATATGTATTAATGTAAGTTTCAAATAGATAGCGCCGGGACATTCACGAGTGCGTCCATCAAAAGGGTTAACGATTTGATTTCCGCAACGTTGGCTTGGTGACGTCGCCTTAACCGCGAAACCAACGTCGCGCACCCCTAAAACCACCGCCGCCCTCGGAAGTTTCGCAGATCCCAGCGTAAACATGCCTCTTCTCACTTTCCCCCTCTTTTCTCCCTCTCCTCCTCGCAATCCCCATGGAATTAATGTCGGTGGAGGCAAGAGCATCGACTCACCAGTGCGCTGCCGTTTCCCGCGATTCTCGTTAATTCGTAAAATCGTCGAACGGTTCTCTTCCATGCCGATGCATCGACTGGTGGTGCGAGTGTACGTTGGGGGTTGGAGAAGGGAAATGGGGAAACGGGGAATGGGACGGAAGGTGGGCGGTGGCGACGCAAATGCGCGAGGCGCTTAATTAAAATGTTTAACACAGCCGCGAGTACGCAACGTCGAAGCGCGAAACTTAATTAAATTGGTTATGACAATAAAAATAGAGGCGGGGCGCGTTATCGAGAGAAGAGGAAGTAGAGGAGGAAAAATAGGAGAGAGACAGTAAAACAGACAGAACGTTTCTCCCTTTGGAAGAGGAAAAGAGATGAAAGATGCGAGAGTGATGGAGAAAGAAGCTGAGCAATAAGGGGAAAAAAGGGAAAATGTAAGCAGTACCAAGTCGCATGTGTTAAATGTATTCGTATATATGGATATTTTTGATTTAAGGAAACGTCTCTCTTTTCGACTACGGATATTAAAGGCAAACCTAGTTGTCACCGTTTCAATCTAAAAATCAAATTATATAACATAAAAAATTATTTTTTAAGAGTGTAAATAATCTCGTTTCTCAATTAAGTTTAATTATAATAATTATCTAGAAAGATATATTCTGAGAACTCTCTGGAAACTTGAAATGTATCACCGATTATCCTTCTAATCTTTACGTAAGTTATTTGATAAATTTGTAGCATCCCACATACAAAATATATAATACAAGATATATATATATATAGATCAAGGCAAAAACTTGAGAGCGAGTATTGACACAGGAAGTATGGAATTAAATATCTGGATGGAAGCGCGCAGGAGGGAGGAAGGCCACGTACGTCACCAGTTTTCCATCGTTTCTGCAGGCGAAGAATGAAGGATGAAGGATAAAGGCGGAGACGGACTGTTGCGCGAAAGCAGCGGGAGAGAGGGGGTGTGTTGGAGGCGCGGCAGAGGGTGGATGTGCAGTACACGAAGGGGACGGTCGCAGGATTTGCGAGACGTCACTGCGAAAATACGCGCAATTGAACTTTTCAACCCCGATGGCCTCTCCCCTCTCTTCCTCTGTCCCGCTTCCGTCCCCTTTGTGAGCCACCCGCACTTCCCTTGCCAGCCAGCCTGCCTGCCTGCCTGCCTGCCTGCCTGCCTGGCTGCCTCTTCCCCGTCCATCCTACGTCGGTCCCCATTTACTTCGTCGCCCTCGAATTCTCCGTCCGGCTTGTTGCCTCTGTCCTTCGTCCCGCTTCGATCCTTCTTTTTTTTCCGTCGCAGCGTACTTTTTCTGTCTCGTCTCTCTCGCCCTTGCTCGTGGCCTGCTCTATCTCTTTCATCCTCCGCCATCATCCCCGCCTGCCTCTCTAGCACGCTCGCTCTTTTGTCACGGCGCCCTTGTTCTCGCGCTGTCCCACTCTATTTGCCACCCCCCGTCGTTCCATCATCCCTCAAAGCCATGGAGTCTAACCGGTGACACAGACATACACACCCACAGGTACATGTACAGAGTCGGCGGTGCTGATGGCGGCGCTTCATGGTGTCAGTGTGTGACGGTGCGACGACGATGGCGGTGGTGGTAGTGGTTGTATGGCGCCCACCCGAGAGCTTCGTCTCCACCCTGAATCTCCTCTCTTTTCCACTTTTCTCTCTCTTTTTTTCCCTCTCGCTACAACGCGCGGAATCCCGGAGTGGGATTTGCAGGACCCAGCAAATATGCGCCCGATAAAGGCGACCCGCCCGCGGTCGAATCTCTCTTTCTCTCTCTTTTTCGCTCTCTCTCTCCCCCCCTTCTCTCTCTCTCTCTCTCTCTCTATCTCTAGCGATTACCCGAGGCTCCCGTGACAACCGTATCCTTCCGGCGGCGGACTTGCCGGTTTTACCGTCGCTGTGGGATTCCCGTTCCATCCACCGGACGACGAGCTGGAAAATGCTCCGCCGATTTTTCGATCGGCTTATCCGCCGAATAAGTGATGTCATTAAAACGTTAATCGCGTCCTGCGACCCCGGGCAGTTTTCGTGAAATTGGTATTCGTGAAACCTCGTTTGAAGGAACTTGGAACTGGGGCGTGAAATTGCATTTAATGCCGGTAGTTTGGAAAGTTTCATACACACGATTCATGTAAATCACATAAGACGTTTCATAATGATTTTTGTCTTCATAAGGAAAAGCTTGAAAATGAATTTTTTTATCATTATTTTCATTTAAATTACATTTCATTGTATTAATATAAAATACATGTTATCTGACGTAAGGTATTATTGAGAAAAATCTTTGATCGAAAGAATTCATGGTGTTGCACTATAGAACATGACTTATATCTAGCAAGAGAGAATAATTTTTGCTGACCAGCGTCTTTCTGGTATTCCGCGACGAGAGATCAGACGCTGATCTCACCTTCGATGTAACTTTCAGAATCCTTTATCTGACATCTGTGTCAAGGGGAAATTCCCTTGATCCTCACTGAGATACCTACCATTCTCGACTTTCCACTTCCCTTTGTCCCTTCCCATCCGTAATCCTTCCGTATTGCCTGCGTAAGCACATTTTCTCTATCTTTCAGAGGACATGTAGATCCTGAAAAATACTCTAAGGAAACTAAAATGCAATCATTATCGTGGGCCTTTTAATACTTTACTCAATAAGCTTTTAAGATTTATGCCTGTCAACAAAGATAGATCATAGTAGACATATGCATATTTTAGTGCACGTGAAAATATTAAAGCAAAATGTAATAATATAAATAGTATGTAATAATGTATGATATAAATAATATAAATGTAAATAGCATAAATAGAATAAATGGTATAAATAGTATAAATAACACGTAGAATAGAGAAAGTTGAGTTATATTCAAAATGTTTTCGTTTTTACTAGGAAATCGTACATTGTAGAAAGTTTTGTCCGAAAATTCAGACAAAAGTGGTTGAAGTTTTCTTGCAGTCATATTGTCTGAATTTCTATAGCTACAGTTGCTTTAATTTCTAGCCGCATTTATCTAAATTTCTAGCTATAATTGTCTGAATTTCTAGTTACAATTACCTGAATTTCTCTAATTACAATTGCCTGAATTTCCAGCCACAGTAGTCTGAATTTCTAGCCATAATTATCTTAATTTTTAAGTAGTTGTTTGAATACTTATAATTTCAATATCTGAATACTTTTGTCTAAATTTCTAGCTAATTGTATAAATATTTTTGATCTAAATATTTAGTTACATTTATCTTAATTTTTAATTAATAGTCTAACAATAAGTATATCTGTTTTCAAATTTCTAAATATTCGGATATTTAAATTTGAATTTCTATCCACCTGTTATTAGATCTATCTTTTTATTGCTGAATAGCTGTACTAGTTCAGATATTGCAAATTTATTTTTTTTCCTTTATAGAGGGAAAAAGATAAACTGTTGTGCAATCAATTCAACAATAAAAATAGATCTAGTAACAGGTGGATGAAAATTTAAATTTAAGTGTACAAATATTGAACTTAAAACGGATTTAGATTACTAACTAAATCTATAATATCTTAAGATAAATAAGTTACAGTTATCTGAATTTTTGCATATTCATTAAAGAAAAATTAAGTAATTAGTTAATTAAGTCCTTTAATTTTTATGAGCAATATATATATTTCTACATGAAATAATATTAATAATATAATTGATATATATAATATTGATGATTTATATATATAATATTAATAACTAAAATCGCATTTATATAATGTTGAAGCATTAATTTGAGTTCTTTTGTCTCGCACATTAGATTCATCAGCTACGAATTTTCAAAAACGCGTTTGTCGGAAATTTTAGACAGGTTTCAAACATGTCTAATTTTTCAGACATTGATTCTAAATATTTCAGACTGATGCGCCACTAATTTCACTTTTCACAGAAATTACTCTGATAATTAAGACAAATGGCCTGAAATTACGTTCAGGCACCCAGATCTGAAATTTTAGACAAAAATGTGTCTGAATTTTTAAGCAATTTTTTTTACAGTGTAGTACAACCAGAAAGAGAGTGATTCTATATAAAAAAATAACTTGAAACATAGAACAAAATTTTTCATTTAAGTCCTCGTTTTCGGATATTTTCAATCAATTATAAAGTAATAAAATTCATCGTGCGTCGATATCCTGTTTTATTGTATATTCTCAATTATCCAATACAATAATAAACATAAACATAAACAGAGATAGTAATTGAAATCTACAGCGAAATCTGTTAAATCGAGACATATTTGACGAATATTTAAAGTTAATTTTTCCGAAAATAAAGTTTTATATGAAAAAGTTTTATTCTTACGTTTTCAAATTATTCTTTCATGTAGAAACTCTCTTCCCAATTACATACGTAATTTCCGAGACATTCCTATGTATATATTTATCTAATGAAATTTTTCTTAAATTATATTATTAAATTTTTAAATTTATGCGATTAAATATGTATAAAATATCATATTTCCAAAATATCTGTGCACGGCAATAATTATTTGATTGAATTATCATGCCGATGTCAAAATATCAATATTTATTGGTGGGCAGGAATTAATTTTTTTCTAAATCAATTATACAACGTTAAATCGATCGCTCTCAATACAATGCTCTTGATAACGGGAGCACACGTCCTTTAGCGTGCGGCCACGTGTCTTAATTGAAATTAATCATCCACCGGTCGTACAGTCGTAAATCATAACAAGTCGACGTCCGCGCAGTCGTGGCGACGTGACATTTCAATAAGTCATTCATCGGTACGGATGGTTAATCCTCGCGACCGACCGACCGGTCGAACATATTCCGAGGTTGTGGAATCAAGGCTCGCGAGAGATCCCACGCGATCTCTTCGTGATGTCACGGGCCGACAGTGATTGATCGTCCGAGAGCAACGTCTCGTTCGGAGTAGAGATCCCTCCTCGGACTGCCGTCACCTCCTGTGTTCGTGCAGCGAGGAAAACTGGCGAATCACCATCGCGATACGGCCGGTCGACTGAATGGCAGTCGTTGATTCAAGAGATTCCGCCTGTGTACCTTAATAGATACTTGATTACGCACACAAGACGAAATAATGCACGATATTAATCAAATTGTTAGCTGCCAGCCTGATTTTGACTCGAGATTTTGAGAGCACAAAGCTCCTCTTTCGATGAATTTTTTATTTGTATTTATTAGTATCGAATTTGATATGTAGATGTAACCGCTGACGTGTTACAATTTAACATTAGAAGTTAGAAGTATTGAGCCACCATTAATGAATACGTTTTTATTTTTTAGATTAATATATTATATTTCTTGTATAAAAGATAGAATTGTTGAAATTTTTGATTTTTCAATAATTATGTCCTTTATAAGTATTTGATTTTTCGTAACTTTTTAAAATTTTTGTAAATTTTAAAAATAATTTTGCTTTGTCCTTTTAGAGAGTAATGTTGATATATTTCTAGAGTTAATTAGAGACTTTATTACATGAGATGTGGGTAAAGAAAGAGATGAAAGTTGGAATCGCTTGTTTAATTTTTCCGATTGTTCCTAACAAATTGAATTAAACGACAAATACAAATCTACAATTGCATAGTTCAGATTGGTGCTTAACAAATTTCAAATCTTTACCACAAAACATGAAACACGGAGTATTATTTTTATTCATCTCCGTACATATCATGCATTATACATCCCGAATTCAATTTTTCAAGATTATTATACATTCTCTGTCTTTAATATTTTCAAAATATACTTTACCTCTTCTCTATTTCGCGTATTATAAAATAATTATTTCGTATCGAGTTAGCATTAACCGATTATCCAATTTTTCTCAGTGATCAACCTTTGAAATAATTTTCTCGATTTGCGACGGGCGATCTGTCGTAATTCCCATAATTCACTTAACTTGACTCTCGTGAATAATTCAAGTGTCATATCGCACACGTTTCGTTATTTATAATTTAACGATCGCCGCGTAGCACGCGCGCGCGCGCGCGCGCACGCCAACGGAGGATTTCACAGGCAATAAATAAAACTAAAGGACGTAGTGTGTGCGGCGCGACGCACAGGGCGATCCGATTGACCGGTGAAAAGCGGCGCTTTTTGCGTGTCGCGGAACGATCGGACGCGCAATACGTCGAAACCAATCGCATTTGCCGCTCCCATGAGACCTCGGGGTGACCATGCCGTGCCGTGCCTTGCCCTGCCGTGCCACGCCGCGCCACGCCGGAGGTAAATATTATTCGAATTCGGTGTGTACGGCGCTATTAGGCCGGCGCTCGCCGACGCGTTAATCTCCCAGGGGCTAACGAAACACGGGTCGGCGTTATTAGTGCCGAATTTAGAATTAAGCGCGGTCGCGCCGCGCCCCGCCTTTTCCCTTCTCTCGCGCGCGGCCGTCCCTTTGTTTTCGCAAAAGGGACGGCTCGGGGACTGGAACAATGCCGGTAATTCTTTTGCCGTTCTCCGCCGTCGACTTAGCGGCTGAAATCCTCCACCCCGACTTCACTTTTTCATCCTCGTTCCAGTAACCGTCATTTTGTACGATAATCCGGGAATTGTGGATGACGGTGTGTCTGGTTTTTATTTTTTATTATTTTTTTTTTTGGCGATAGGTGTCGAATTTCCCAACGATTGTAAATTCCACAGAGCGAATGAGAGGAATAGCAATTGCTTCATCACGGGGCGTCGGTAATAATTAATACTGAGGATTTAAGGGTTTCTGCGAATTAATCAAGGATATAAACGATCAGTTCTGGAATCTCGTGTGTTTCGCTATATTTCTTCTTTAATTGAACTATTTATCACAGAATTTTTAATCCTCTATCGGCAATACGAAATTTTCACTTTTCCTATGAATTCTGAATCTTCGAATTTTACTACAGATTTGTATATTGCTTTGGATTGTATAGAAAATTGTAAAAACATTCTTATATACTTTTACATAATAAATAATTTTGTGTTAAATTTAATATTTCATATGTCTTAAACGATCCACTCAAATTTTTGTGTTAATTTAATATAAGATAAATATGTTAAAAAATAACACAAATATTATGTAAGCAATTAACACAAGAAGCATAATATTTTGACACAATTTAAAAGCAAATTTTAAGTTAAATTGACACATTTATAATGTTAAATTTAACGGAAATGACATGCTATTTTTATATTTTTAATTTAGGCGATGCCTCTGATATTTAACATATACAATATACAGATTTAACAGATATCTATTGTTACAAAGAGAAAACACAAAATATTTTTACCTTTTTACATATAAAATATATAATTAGCTGTACAAAACATATTTCTTTAGTAAAATTAACATTTAATATATTAATTAAATTAACACACACATTTTATTTATTTATTCTTAGAATTTATTATTAGAATTTATTATTTTAAATACATTATTTTTATGTTATTTACTTACTTATAAATTGTGTTATTTTAACATTAAGAAATGTTAAATTTTAGTTTGACGTAAAATATTCAAATAACACAATCACATTATGCTAAGCTAATACTCGGATATGTTAAAAAATTCAACACAAAAATTTTAACGAGAATTAGTTCTAACATAAATACAAAATGTTTTTTACCGCGTACAAAAACTTTAACAATGAGTTTTTATTCAGTATAAAAGATGGATAGTATTTTACTTATTTATAACTTCAAATTTGTCTATCAGAATTCACAATAATATAAAAAAATCAACTGTTGTTAAAGTTCTACATTGTAAAGAGTTAATTATATAAAAACATTTACGATTACTTTAAGACACTCTATGTGCAAAGTTAATTTTTCCATTTCTTAATTTTGCGGGCGCAATTACGTCGAGATATTTCTTGGACGGAAATTCTCGTCGCGACATTTCGGAGAGTTGCAGAAGATCGTGTCTCCCGAGGGATCGGCTGGATCGCCGAAATATTCGGCAGATCTCGAGGATAATCCCGGATGCCCTGAAACTTACTCGGCATCATCCCGGGAATATCGCGCGACCGATATTCGGCCAGGATCTCGCTTGCTCGCGCTTAAGTGCCGCTTAATTCGCAGCCCTAATTGCAAACCCTGAAACCGGGACGTCTTTCCCGTGAGAAACGGAGCGTAGCTTCCGCGAAACTACGATTGGTTGCAGGATTGTCCGAACGTTTCGCGTTAACTCTCAATTCATGGAATTATGATGTACCGAAAAAGATCCGAACCTACGTTCAAATTAATAAATGTATATTTGATGGTTAATAACCGTCACATAATATAATTTCATTAAGCTCGTATTAAATTCTTAAATAATCATTTCAATGTTTGTCATGTCAAACATGTCTATATACATATTTTAATTATTAATTATATTATTGCAACAGATTTGTGTGAATTAGATCGATAGTGAAAGGATAAGATATTCTCGTTTCTTTGAAATCGTGGATCAAGCATTCTTTTTGGAAAAAGTTTTTAGTAGCAATGGGATGTGATTCTATAATATCACATACGGAAGTATGCGTTGCTAGGAGAGAACGACGAAAGAGGTCGAATCCAGGAGCCCTTTCTCACGCGGCAAGAGTGATCATCCCTCGACAGAATAAAATCAAACCAGAATCACGCCGCGCTCACCCTTCCGATCTCGGAAGATTCAACCCCTACACACATCCCGTGCCGCCGTCCAGCATCTCCTGTCCAACTCCCCTCCCTTCTTTTCCTCCTCTTGGTCGCGAATGGGCCAAGGCTTGACCGTTGTCCAGTTCTCAGCATCAACATCCCTCTCCCGTCCCGTGAGAATGCGCCGGGATCGAGAACTGGTCCAGAAGACGCGAATCAGATTCACGGAATGGAGAGGGGAGAGAAAAAAGTATGAATTAAAGTCGCGGCGTACCAGAGAACGAGCGCGGAAATATTCTTCCACGGATTCAGTCCGGAAATCGCGTTCTAATCGTGCGTAGATCGTTAGTCGGATCCTTTGAGTCGGATCCTCGACGTCTCCGAGATGGTTTAAAGTTGTAGCGCGTTGCCGCGGTGATACTTGAAAGATTTTTCAGTGTTGTGAAATTCTCATTGGCGCAGATAATGCGCAAATCGATAGAGTTCTACGAGTTATGTATCTGACGAGCAAATGTCATTTATTTTATATAAGAGTCAGCACGGAATAAATATATCAGCTTATATGCTTCATTTATAGTAGTACTGTTTTTACTCGCTTTTTGCGAAGTGTCTGCACGTATCTGAAAATAAACGCGCCTAATATCGGATCCGTTTCACAATATTTATATTACTTATTATAACCCGGTGGTTTTCCAATCGGCGAGATGATCTCATTACAATCTTTAGATCTATGATAATAATTGATACGAATACCCGTCAACTGTAGTAATACATACTGAATTACTTGAGAAATAGTAACATACGTGGAATATTTTTTGATGCGAATTTCTGCTTTCTAAAGAACAAAAGATTACTCGCGTTACAGTTTTCCGATATATAAATGACGTTACAGTTATATTTTGTTCTTCGTGGTTTTAAGTGTCACATTACATATCCATGAATCATCTGATATTTTTATTAATTAATTTCATTGGATTTCATTCAGGACATTTGACACTTTATCTTAAATGAGTAACTTTATACAGTGCGGGATTTATCCTTGTAATCGTTTCCTTAATTCTTATATTTGTACTTTCTCTAATCTGTTTTGTAAACTCTAATTATCCACTTTTTTCCAGTTTTTCGCTATTCTTAATTAGCCTTTTCATTATTAATATTGTAGTAATTTGTTTAAAGACTACACGGCGCGCATTAAAATTTTTTATTTTAGAGATTATTTTTAATACGGTCTTTGAAATAATACGTTTTTAATAGACTTTCTCTAAGCCAAAATAAGATATCCTCTCTCCAAGTAATCTATTTAAAAATAATTACATTACGCGTGTGTTGAAGAGGAAATAAACATTAAAATTGTATCACCTTGCAATTCTTCGCTTTTCGCTCGCTTTTAATTATTTCTCTCTTTTGCATTTTCTTTCTTTTTTTTTGTCTCCCTTTTATACATTTACTTAGTATTATAATATATATTTTCGTTTTTGTAAACATGTACATAAATACATATCTTCTGTATGCTTCGAAGCTACTCATCTCGAGCTCTATATATACACATATATACATATATATATAATAAGCTTCTTAATTCATTCATTCTTTTATTCATTCGTTTAGTCATTCATATATACATTCATTCATTTATTCTTTTTCTAAATGTTACTGGTTCAGTATACAAAGTCTACTGCGTATCTACTTGCTAAAAGCAGACATTTATTCTTCGTCTTTCAACAACACCGCCAATTAAGGCTCTGATTCTTGATGATCTTTAATAGTTTGTTAATGGATCTCTTTAAAGATTCCCTTTAACGTTCTTACGGAATTGCTCGGTGAAACTCGTGCGATAAAATCTTACCGCTATCGATTCGCTGCGAGGCCTCAAAAGGACCGATCGCGTTTATTCACGTGCGCATAAGAGGAACGTCCGATGGTATTCAAATCATCGTGGTTTCCAGGACGCGACGATCGAAATTCAGAACTTCCCGCATACGCTCGCCCCTCTCGCAATCCGAATCCATCGCTAACAGAATTTACCTTAGACGAGGCGTTCATAAGGGAGCGTATCTGGCGCGTTTAGTCGCTGTATCTCGGCAAAACGAGAACTCCCATCCTGTGCAAGCCTCCCCACCCACGATAAGAAGTTGAACTCCCGTTTTCCTCTTACAAGAACGGATCTCGATCTTTCGAGACCTGAAGTTGACGATCTTTAAGGGATCTAAATTTCTACTTTTTATCATATATCGTTTCCGTCTTATCTCGCATATAACCAAGTTATACCGTGATAGTAAACTTTTCCTTCTATTCTATTCAACTTGTAAAAAATTTCCGAGCAAAATTAATGAGCTGGACTTTCCGGACAGTTAGAATTCTGAAGAATTCAATTCAATATTTCATTCATCTCTATACACATTCATTTTTCAATAGTACTTTCAACCTGTGCGTTTGAATACATATTTTTGTGTAAATGATGGATTTCCTAGGCTGCGGTCAAAGTCTCACTACAAATGCTTTGAAATTTTTGGTTGACCAATTAGAAAAAAGAATTTTACAAATTGACCAATCAAAAAGTGCTTTAAAGCACTTGTAGCATCGCGTTAACCATACCTCCCAGTATTTTTAGGTTTCCGAGTTTTCGTCACGTGAAGGAGGACCCCCTGGGAGCGGTGGGGGTCCCTTACGTGCGTACTCGGTTTTGTGAAGTGTTCCGCCTTGTCCGAAACGAGGACGGGTGAGAAAGGGAAGGGAGAGAATCGGCGACTCTGCCGCCGGTTCGGTCCGTAGAGGCTTTTCAGGGAAACGTAGGAGTTCAGTCAAGAAGATCGTTGAGAGAAGCTTTTAATCTGCCGAGAGATTTGGACTTTCGCCAGCGGACAGCGTGACTTGCGACTGTGTATGTATGTGACTGTGTACATAGAGTGACGCTCGCGCAGAAACACGCACACGGTGTATGTACGCGCCGACCGTGATTACGCGAGGAGAATGTAATTAGTGACGGAACGTTGCCGTGTTGATCCTTCGTATTGGTCGTCGCTTGATACCGCTGGCTTGTGCCCATCGCCCGGAACGGTATTCCATCGCCCTGACCATTTCCAAATGCCGTCTACGGATCGTGCCTGTGTGGCCTGTCCCACCTAAGGAAAGGGAATCATCTCTGGAACGTTCATGCGTAATTGAGCTTGGCGGTTAAGCGAAGAGGTACGGATACACTTCGATTGATTACGTCGAAAAGGAAAAAATAAGTCTCGCGAGAGTATCGTCTTAGGTTAAAATTATATATCTGAAATGTTTTTGGAATAGAAATTATTCGATATAACATGATACTGAAATATTAGATTGAGATTAGAATGAAAAAGATGTATAGTTGACAGTTAAGTAGTTAAATAATTCAAATATTTAAATGTACGTAATTTGGTAGATGGGGTGCTCAGGATATCCCCCAAAACTTTTTTAATTTTTTGCAAACAATTACAATTCGAAATTAGACTGATGAGAATAAATTAAAAAAAATAATTCTATGTTCGGTCAAAAGAACTTAATGTTTAAATAATATATATATTCATATCGAAATATTTAATTAAGGTAAACTTGGATAAGATGGCTATTTTTAAAATGCAAAAAATATACTCTAAGATTCGCTTTGGCTGAAAATAAGATTCTTTCTCGTAATTGATTTTAATTTTATAGTTGTATTTTTTACTATGTGGAAAAAAACAACTACGGTTGTCAAGATCAAAAGTCGTTCATCAATACATATTTTGGTTATAAGAACTATAGTTGTGATAACCATAGGATTGACATATCCTAAACAATTATGGCTGTCTAAAAGATATGTTCATCTTAACGGTTATCATAAACAAATGTATTGAGGAGCGAAAATCATCATTATTTCCGGTGTAGCAACCGTAACAATTTTTCTGTGTAGTATAGCATAAACTAAAGTATATAACATAAACTGTTATAATTGAATTTATTGATTATAAGGTAAAAGAATATAAAAATAATAAACTAAAACTTTGAAGTAGGCAATAATTTGTATTTTTCTTTTGCATTTCTCAGAAGAAGGTTTTTAAAGAAAATTAAAACCATACCATCTGTTTATTTAAAGGTTAATAATAAGAAGGAAGTGCGATTAGAGTTTAATAATGTCAAGGGAAATCGTATTGTGTTTGAAAGAATTATACTTGTTTATCATAAAAATATAAATAGACAAAAGAGCTAGGTACTTTCGAAGCATGCCAAGGATTCTGTAAGTAATAAATCAAGTCGAGGTGAGCAAAATGGAAATTAAACAAATGTATATCTTTCTGAAGTGAGTTATCGAGATTGGTACTATTCTTATGGACCAACAGTTTGAAGTTGTCGAGCTTCATCGATTCGTATCATAATATTAACTATTATTAGCATTAGCTTTGAAGCTAACGCTATTCTACGATGACTTTGCAGTAGTTCTAATTGTGTTCTTTTGTCTGGTAAGGACCCATCTAAACAAGGTAAGAAATCTTTTCTGTCGTGGTGCAGGTACCTTGCGTTTGTCAAAGGGCAACCGTGCATGTGCCTGAGACACATATCTTCCCACTGTGCCGAGGGAACAAGGTTTCGAAAGAATTGCAGGATATAGATAGATTCCGACTCATTATTTTTGCCGTTTTGTGAAATCGCACGCTTGTTTTCTCGGCACGATTCTTTGCGGTATTTACTAAGCATTTTAACTTACGACTCACCGGCTTATTCCTCGAGAGACGTTTTCACTTAAGTGCTTCGGCGCTCGTTTGAGAATGCTTCGGCTTTCAAATTCGCTGATCAAGATAGATGATCCACTTTCGCGGTGCGTGCGATTCACAACGGACAACGGCGAGTCCCCGATCGACGAATGGATCGGTCGAGCGATCGATCCATCGATCGATCGACCGATCGATCGTATCGATTCGCCGCGCGGCGTCTCTCATTGAATTAATGTCGAATTTTTGGCCGCCGTCATCAAAGCGGCCCTGATTGCTGAGCTTCGAGCAGCGTATGGGCACCACGGTTGATTGGGATCATTGTAGGGGGCATTTTATGCACCAAGAGCATGCACCGCGGTTCCAACTTGAATACCGAATCAGGGAGGCTGAAGGAGAGAGACAGAGAAGGAGAGACAGACGGAACGAGAGAAACGACTGGCGTGGGGTAGTGGGGCTTACCGGTTCCCGAGGCTGTGCACCGTAACAGTAGAAGGCTGCCCTCTCCCTCCCCCCCCCTTCCCTTCTACTGCCACTCTTCCCTGTCCCCCGTCCGTTTTAATAATCCTCGACCCCCTTAGAGCAATCCGAACAAGGATAGAACACAGCTGGTCCCCCTATTTGCCTCGTGTGCCCGGTGTTAAGGGGTACCGCCCCCTACCGCGCACTTAGTCTCGCTCGTTCCCGCTTGCCGCCGGTGATTTCTCGCTCTTCCGCGTCGACTTCTGGCTTTCTCTGAATAATCGGAATTCTAAAGGAACGTTCCGTAACGTCGCGCTTCACCTCGGTTTCGCGGCGATTCCCTCTTTCCCCTCCCTAAGTGGTAACTTGAAACGAAACGCGCGATTTCCGCGTTTACGTTTTTTTCCCCAATTTTCCCCTGGCGAACGAAACGTCTACTGTGTTCTAGGCGGTATATTTTGCGATTTTGTCAATTCCTTTGTGTACGGGTGCGCTCACAACTGAGACCGCACAACTGAGTCCCTTTTTCTTTTGTCCTTTGTTTCCTTCTTCCTCCTATCGAGACCACCACCATCACTCGAGCCTGAAGTTACCCCGAAAGTCTATTGTTTCGAGCGGCGCGGGGAGTAAGAGGACAAAGATTAAGACAACTACGGGTGCATCCCGACTATTCTTCCGCATTTGCGCGAGATGTATACTTTCTCGGAATAGCTAACAATAAGTGATGTTTCTATACCTAAGTCGGAAGCGTCGCAATGAATTCTCAAAAGTGTCAACGTCCCTCCGTGGATCTTGCATTCGAAAGTTTCGGCGAAAGACATGGTTAGTCAAGCAACAATTTCATATTTCAATAGTTTTCTCGAAGCTCGCTTTCTTTGTACGATCGTTGTTATTAAGATCGCATCGACGCTCAATGCAGCCTAGTATATTTCTAAATTCTGTCATATAAACGAATTATTTATTTTGTAACTCGATCCTTCGTCGCGTGATGAGGCTACTGAAATCTTTCTCCATGTAAATTGTCTTTATCCGATATAAGAGGAAAAATTCAATAAATCAAGGTTGTAAAAACACCAACTATCTAGGCTAATTATTCTATTGGTATAATATTTATACTTTTTCCGATGCACGGAACATCTAAATCTGAGAAATATTTCCATGTGAATCCGAGAGTGATGAATTCAGTTAGAAGTATAATTGCAACGACCTGCTTCTTCAGATTCTCTCAAGGACCGAAATTCTACGCAGACATACACGATACGTATTGAATAATTCAGTGCTAATATTCGCAAAACTAAAGAAAAAGCAAGTAACGAATAGCCACACCACGTGAAATCGTTAAATTTCGAAATTAATCTCAGTCTAAGTTTTGCCGTTCTAAGACCATTTATAGAATGCCAGAATGAATATATAAAGGTTTTAAGAAATTCAGTTGGAAAATAGAGGACAGCCGTAGGAAAGCTATACAAATTTTTATTGTTTGAATCGGTTTTTTGTTTTGTCATCGGAATAGTGCTTCTTTTCTTTGCGTTACATCCGGTTCTAGAAAATTCCAGTAGGCAGGTAGACATGTCAGGCCTACCGCGTGCCATCGTTCCGGTGTGGGCGCCCGCGTGTAGAAGAGACCTTCACGGCTTCGAATTGGCACGGGGACGAAATGATGAAGGTCCGACGACGGCGAGCGCGGCAACGATAAACGAGGATTCTGACGAAGGATTCAGACGTCCCGCGGAGAAGACCGAAAGGGCCGGGCGGCGCGGTAGCGAGAAAAAGTAACGCAAGAGGAAGAAAGAGGGGGAGTATATCGCGACAGGGTTCCGGGTGGAGGAATGAGGCGGCGGATATAGCGTGGAAAAAAGGAGACGAGCGTGCGCGCTTACGGAAGAGAGCATCGGCTTGAACGGCGTGAGAGGTAGCGTGGCCTGCGTGGCGTGACTCGGCTCGGCTCGGTTCGGCTTGGCGCGGCTTGGCGCGGCTTGGCGCGGCTTGGCGCGGCGCAGCGTGGCGGTCGGAGTCAGGCTAGAGAGACGAGAATTGAGCGAGAGGTGTCCGTGTCGAGAGCCGAGTCACGCTAGAGCGACGAGGACGACGGAGAGGCATAGAGAGCATGACGATCGGAGAGACGGATAGCGGGGTAAAGTCGGGCTAGTGCGGGCGCCCGAGCGAGACCGAGCCGTGCCGAGGAAGGCAGGCAGGCAGACAGGCAGAGCCGTTGGCGCAGTAACGCGCTCCTATAGATGGGCCTGCTTGCTGCTTGCCTTCCTCTGCCTGCTTGCCTGCTTGCCTGCCTTGCTCGTTGCCCTTCCTCCCCCAACATCCCGCACCCGACCGACCGACCGACCGACCGACCGACTGTTCGTCCGACAGCCCGACTCCGACTCTATCCGTGTGAATGCACGTTTGTGTTCGCCGCGCCTCTTCGTGCGGTGCCTCTATCGGTGGCGAGTACACGCGAGCGCCCCGGCCTTCGGCATGTGTGCGCCGTGCGCATGTAACACGTTTGTGTGCGCGCGTGTGTTAGATGGGGGTCCCGGCCCGGCTCGGCGCTCTCGGCCCGTCCCGTCCCGTTCCGTAGAGTATCGCGCCGCGTCGCGCCGCTCGCCACCCGCTATCCACAGCAGTTTCAGCCAGCCCGCCCGCCCGACTGACTGCCAGTGTCCCACCGCACGCCGAACCGTTTGCACTCAGAAGCGATCAGGGAGCCCTTCTCTGCCTCCCTACCGACCACCCCGCTCGTCGGCATCCCACTACGCCCTTTCTCCTCACCCACGGTCGCCCTTCCTCGTCTCCCTCACTGTCGCTCCGATTCCGTCTCTCTTTTTCTCTAGCTTTACACACACACGCGCGCACTCACACATACACACACATACACACGCGCGCACGCGCGCGCGCACAAGTAGTCCTCTCTTTCCCTCTTGAAATTTACTCCCTCTCCGTCTGTAGCGCGCGGCGTTTCTTCGCATCCCACTCTATCCCATCGAGACCTCTCCTTGCCCTCCTCAGCCAGTCGAGTTACACTCAGCGAACGCACAAGCACCGGCTATCGCTCTCTCCGTCGCCTATCTCCGCCAGCTCGTTTTCCGTCCCGTTTTTCACCCTCTTGCGTCCCATCCTACTATCCCTCTCACTCCAACGTGTTTAGCCTCCCGTCTGATCCCTCTTTCACTCTACTCCCTCCACGTTCCACTCGCAACTCGACTGTCCTCGTCTCGCCACCGCACTCAACCATTCTACCTCTCCGTTTTCGACTCCTCTCTCGTCTGTCGGTCTCGCTTCTCCCTCTCGCTCTCGGGAGTAACGCCGGTGTGTACTCCCGCTGTCACCTGATCGCGGGACGCTTTTCGCGGGTGAGATACCGCTCGGCCACCGAGTCAACCCAGTCTGTTGGCGCTCGCTCTTGCTCCGATTCTTCCTTTTCGCTATCTTTCTCTCTCTCTCTCTCTCCCTCCCTCTTTTCCTCCCTTTATTTTTCTCACTCGTTCTGTCCGTCTGTCCTCATTCTCTCTCTCTCTCTGATCCTCTCGCTCACTCTGCCTTCCACTCCTCCTCTCTCCCCACCCCCGTGCAGCCTTCCTCTACTCTTCCACTGCCGCTCTTTCTCCTGCCGGCCGTCGTCGTCGTGGTCTTCCTTTACTCGCCTCGTTGCCGCGCGACGTCAACATCGTCGGGCTGGTGGTTACCCGGTGGAAGACGAAAGCTGAGAAAAAAAGGAAAGCGAAGCACAGAAGAGTGGCCGCTACCAAGTACTCCGACGGCGCTCGTCCACGCGAGACCGGGTTGCGAGGACGATCTCGCGCCTCTTCTTCCTCCTTTCACGGATCTTCGCCGGCACATCGGAATCATTCGGGGAGAGAGACAGAGAGATAGAGAGGGAGGTGACACTTTCGGACAGACACGCGGCACGGATCTCGCACACTCGGTGGACGCGCGCGGTAGACACGGAAGAGCCGCGTTGCGGATCGGTGACAGTGCCAAGAGATCTCGTTTTTTTTCCCCTCTTTCTCTTTTTTCGATCTCCATCTGGGCTCTTTGTCCCGAAAGCAGTTCCGTGAGTCGAACGCCGGTCTTTGCCCAGTGCGTGAGCGACCATGTGTGTGATCTCGATGTGACAGTGTGAAGACGACGATTCTCAAGTGAGTTCTGATCATTAATTTATAATTGTCAAATTATTCGCGCGAATTTTTTACGTTTTTTCACGATGTTTCAAAGTTACTTTGTCACGACGTTTCGTTTGTCGGGAATTATTCTTTCAACGGTGAGAATGAAACATTGCCGATGAAAGAATTCCCGCTAAATTTAAATTTAGCATATTCACGTGTGATTAGTGAAAAATCTAATGATATAAAAAAATGCTTTTTGCCGCTCTTCATCCATCGAACATCCGTCGGGTCTTCGCGATTGTCGAAATTTAACTCCTTTCTCGTATTAGTGCGTTAAGTGACAAATGATTTTTTAGTTTACGTTAATCAACGTTTTTATTTATTCATCAAATGTAACAATCATTATAGTGAAACTATTTTGAAGTAGGTTGTTTTTGCAACAACTGTATTACACAGATAAGTGTGTACTATGAACTGTCAATCGACCTCCTACGCGTGTTCCGCGTTATCGCCACGTTCTAGAATAAAATTGATATCGAGAAAAATTACGCGAATGCAGCAAATTCTTTGCCAAAGGATGCCGTCGATCGTACGTTCCGTTTTCTAATCTCCTTGCGTGTTGTACTCTCTTCGTTCTCTCGTTCGCGACTTCCACTATCTAGATTGCGCCTAAAATTCCTTTGTTTTTTGGAGGATGTCGACACTTTCCGACGATCGTTGATCGATAGGCGCGAAACAACACGGATCGGGAAGAGCAAATCCGTATTATTTTCCGAGTGAATGTACGGTTCGTTCGTTTCCTCCGTTTCTTCCTTTTTCTCTCACGGAGCTGAAAGAAGACAGCCTTCATGTCGAGGAAGGAAACGACGGAGGAGAGACAGCCGCGTTCGTCCGTTGTGGTGCCCGTTGCGGGCCGGTCGCCACACCCGCCCGTTTGGGAATTCAACTTACTGCCACTTCGGGACTCGAGTGAGGAGAGCGTTCGACGGTTTCTCCGACGGGATCTAACGGGCCGCCCGCACCGTTTTGCGCGCCAGTTTCACGGTGGATGTAAGCGGCTAATTTTTTTCGCGGACGGAGATCGTCGGACGGAGTTAATTTTTTTTCCGTTTTTGCGATCCGATCTGGTGGAAAGAATCATCGCGTTGAAAATACGTCGAGAAATTTGATCGAGTGTTGTTTGTCGCGTTTTAAGCGCGTTACCTCGTGAAATGCCGAGAAAAGTCTCATTATCGGTTTTCGAAGTGTTATGAGAATGCCGCCCTTTCGATCTCACGCGATCGTTGCGTTTAACGTTGATTCTTTTCACCGGTGATTTAATTCCACGTAGGCGGACGATGTGGAAAACACGCACACGGGGGGGTTGGATTGAAAATCCGAAGCACACTTGTTTACGTTGCCTCTGTAATGTGTCATTATCGGTGATGGTTCATCCTGATCCTACATAATACTCTCTTATACAGCTCTTTTCTAAAGAGTTTTGTTAATGCGCGGCATTTGGCTGCTTTGTTCGACGCTTCTGTGCGTTAGTTAGAATGTCATTTCTTGCGATAGAGAACCGCTTTGATGATAAACTTTCATTAATGATTCATTCTACGCAGTATATATTTCATGGACACGGTAATATTTAAGGATCACAACAAAAATTTTTTTGGAAAAATTCTTATATACCTGGGAAAGGTTTAACAATGAGTTTTCATTATCATAGAAATTGGATTGTATTTTATTTCTTAAATTTATGTACCAGGATTTGTTCAGAATCAAAAAAATTGATTGTGTCTTTAAAATCCGTTGCTAGCGGAGGATTAAGATCTTTCTTATATTAGGTTCATCTTTTTTAACTACGGAGCACGTTTATTTATTGAAAAATGATTTGATTCGAAATCGCAAGATCAGGAAAATTATATAACAAAGAACGTACACGCCGTACTTATAAGATTAATCGCGAGAATACATTACCCCTTATCTATAATCCTTCTTAGGCAGTGACCCGATCGGATGTAAAGCAACTAATCAAACTATCTCACGGTAGTCTCGGTAGTCTGATGGATGATCGATAAAAGTAGTTAAGGACGGATATAGCTTCTCACATGGCTCTTACGGTGAACGAGATCGCGACAAGACCGGGATACTTGCGCAGATTTACTTGTATCTCGTGATCCCGTTACGCTGATCCCCTTCAACACTTGAAAATAAAACTCATCACGAAAGGATATTCGGTGAGTCTCGCGCAATTATATATAGACGACATTTAACGTAGGTCGCGCTATTTTGCGAGACTTTGTACCCTTCGTATTAATTATATGCGTCCATTACAATCCTGTCTCGCAAACGTTCACGTGAAATTTCTCGTAAACTAATCGTGCGACGAAAATACGTGTCTATTGATCGTAAATTGTCTCGCCTATCATTACTTTGATTACTTCACTCTGTCTATCGATTCGTGCAGAGTCAAGATTGACATAAGATCTGTTCTTTATTCCTGCACTGTCTGAAACAAATACACATTTACTTTACTTCAACTTATTACATCGTGTGCACCAGTTTGAAGAGTGCAGGAATAAAGAACAGATCTATGTAGTCACGATCGCTGGCTGGAACATGTTCGCGATCGGATTTTTGTTCGAAAATCGAAACCACGTCACGAACTTGGCAATTGAAAAATTTTCATTTATATAAATATTAATATTATAAAGTAAACAACTCGTTTTGCGATAATAAAAAATCTTAATCGGTCGGCTCGCCAAAATAATCGTAAGTGTGTTTTTTAAATGATAAATCGTCCTTTTTTTTTTAATTTTATCAGAAACAAATATTTTTTTCAAAAACGATTGCGTGTGCTTCGAATTTGAACAGTTTTTTAACGACATAAGAAGCGACGATTTTTTCGCCGCGCCGTCTCTACGAGTGACATTTGCGAGGCAAACGTGTTTCTCGATATTGCTTGCTACTTGGAATAAATTAGGTAGAAACATGCTTTCTCTCTTAATACGTGCATACGATATTTCTAATATATAGATCACCGGAAGTGACGTATTCTATGCAGTCCGAGAGATAAAATAAAAACGATCATACATTGAAAATCTTTTTTTTTTTAATTATAAATATCTTTCGTCTGCGTCAGAATTTTGTAAATATATCTGACAAACTTAGAAAATGTGAGAATATTATTGTTTTTTTCATATAAATATAGACGACATCCTAATAAATTAATTTGATATTACGTGTAACAGAGAAGTTGTATACATCGAAGCAAAATTATAAATTTATAAATCTATACTTAAATCCATGAAACGTTGGTGTGAAACGCGTATCTCGCTGGAAGGAAATCATCACTTAATATTTCCTTTAAAATGAAAAAAGTGCCATCTATTTTAAAATGACAAACATTTTTGAATTTTTAGATATACTTGTAGAATTCTGCGGCGAAACAAAAAAAAAATGTTTCGTCAAATTCACGATCGTCTGATTTTATCTCGTTCAAAATTTGACGACTTTATTTCAGAAATAACTCGCATGCGTACACCTTTCCTGGCGGTACTAAGGAAAAAAACATTCGGCTCTTTCCAGTTGAAATAACGGCCGCGAATTCGCCGATCAAGTGGCCGCGAGACACCGTCGTTACGAAACCGATCGGCGCGGGCGGGTGGCACAAGGACGAAGGGGTGGAGAAGGAGGTGGAGCGGCAGGACGGTAGTGTCCTGCGCGGGAAACGGATAACCGAAACTGCCGCGTATGCACGCGTACAACGGGTGGGCGTACGTGGTAATACAGTGGCCATGCGAGCTTGATTACACATTGCGATCACGAGTGTCCCACGAGCGGGCGGACATAAGGCCTTTTGTCGCACTATGGCCTACGGGCAGGAAGCACGTAGCGTGACACCCGGCCGCTCGGTGTGCAAGTGGCACCCACATTATACGCCGAGTAATATGTACACGAAGGGGGAGAGAGAGAGAGAGAGAGAGGTGCGCGCGCAAGAGAGAAGGAGAGAGAGACGCATAAAGCGAGGAGAGCGATATAGCAGGGAGAGACAGAGAGAGAGAGTGAGAGAAGAAGGGAGACGGAGCGACGCGGTAAAGGGGAGGATCAGCGGGGACGGTAGGGGACGCGCTATAATACTCGGTGGTGGTCCCATGCCACTACGTGACTTGTGTGCGGCTCTAAGCCGAGACATATCGCTGTCCCGGGGCCCCGTTTCTGCCACCTAAAGGAGCGCGTGGATATATCGCGCACCGAGGCCATTATACTGGACTACCGTGCCGGATGGAGACGGTTCGATCGGTCTTATTGAATTTGCTCACTCCTTCCTCCCCGGGAGGGGGGGGAATTCGCTCGACTTTGCCAGGTTTGTCTCCCGATTGTTCGTCGCAGAGTTATCTAAGCGCAGTCCACCGCTAACCTAATCAGGTCACCCACTCGCGAATGCAGGCTTTCGCAGTTTTTTCACCTCGTCGGGTTTCCGTCCGAAGAGAAGCGTTCGCGGGTACTAACGTGTTCAACGAAATCGGAACGCGCCGAGGTAACTTAATTTGCGACCTCGTGCTTTAGACGTTTATTAAGTTTCTCTCTCGACACGTTAAAATTCTACTGTTCCCAGAGAAGACCGCAAGATTCTACAGTTACTCGCGAAAATTTCATCCTAAATTCTAGCCTAAACAAGTTTGTAAGTGATAGATTTTTATTATTACGAATGAAGATTTATGTGATATATATTTTCGATTTTATTTAAAATCGGAACATCCTAATGGTTATCGCTTTTTCAAAATTGATATCTTTATTAATATTTAGATTTATTTTGTACACGCGAGTTTTTTTTAAGGACGTATTGTATATAAGTAATTAAAAACAATGAAAAAATTATGAAATATTATAAAAAGTTATAGATTTTTCTGTTGTATTTGAAAGTAAATTTAGAACCTGATCAAAAATTATTTTAATAAAAAGTAGATATAGACATTTAAAAAAAAAATAATTAAGGTAAAATAAGAAAATTTTTATTTAAACTGTAAAATTATACTCTTAAATATATTAAATATTGACTTTATTTATTGAATTGTTTCATATTACAATTCATATAATGTTCATTTTGATACGGAAAGTCCAAATTTCCAATTTCAATTATTTTTCGCAGCGACTATACACCCGATGTATCCTTAATATTATTTTTTCTGATTCTATTAAATATCGCATTACCCCAGTGAGGAAATCATTTTCGTATCTTATTGTTAGTTGAGAGAACGCCCTCTTTTAAAAATAAAGAGCACAAATGTTCCACGGTACGTACTATAACTTTGTTTCCCTTTGGTCTCTTCCTATTGATTCCGTCTACGAGCTCGTGAACCGGCAGCGTGGGTTAAATGCGACCGCGATAGTTAATAGGTGCTTAATCGAGCCGTTAATTAAGGCGCTCCGGGATCGTGGCTCTCGAAATAAACCTTTTCGCACGTTCGCGCGATCGTATCTCCGCATTAGGACAATGTCGGTTATCTGACGATGGTATCATCGTGACTTTTCGACCGTATCCTGTCTTCCATTTCGCTCGTCCCTCTCTCTCTCTCTCTCTCTCTCTCTCTCTCTCTCTCTCTCTCTTCTTCCCTCTCTTTCTGGCTCACCATCAATTGACGGAAATCGCGTACATCGCGGCCCGGCCATTATGCAAGCTACCGCGCTAGACGCTTCGATCGGCCTCATTGAATTAGTTTCCGCCAGCGGGCTTGTTTCTCGATTGTCTGGCGTAAACCGCAGAGGTTTGCCATTTTACTCGGTCAACCAGTCGGCTCGCTGATTGACATTCCCGAAGGTGATAATCGCGAAAATAAGAAATCCGTCCCAATGCCAGTTCATCGCGTGACTCTCTCGCCGAGGCATATCAAGCTGAAGTATTTAAGAATATATCTTGGCTTTATTGATATTATAATAATTAGCTTTTATCATGGACATGATGAGCATCTTATTATTTCCTATCAGTTTTATATTGTTTCTTCGCGATATCGGACTAATCTTTTTTTATATTTGATAATTATTGAAATCGTATTAAAATTATTATGTAATAGATAAATTAAATGTTTTTATATACATTTCATTTATTTATATAATTTCTGATTATAAATTGAAGTGTACTTTATCAATCGGTCAAAAAAATACTGATCATTTCGATTACTTCGCAAACTGTTATCTTACAAGCTATTTTTATGTAAAAAGATGGAAAATTCAACTCTTTATCTTGTTTCTTCCGCTATCTTTAAAGTCTTATCTTATATCGAAGCAGTTTATCTCATTTTGCTCAAAATCGTGCTTATTGAATGTCTCCTACGATTTTCAACAATTTGCGTATGAGCATAGTCCAAAATCGGCACCGACAAAATTGGCTATTTCCAACCTCCCAAGATTTCATTTTGATATCCTTTTACCACGGTGGAACGACTCGCCGACCCGGTATTTCAAGGATTATTCTGATATTCTGCGATGGGGGCTTTAAGTGTCGCCCTCGAATCGTTAGCCGTTAGTGAACTGCCAAGGTAGACGGACAGTTCGATATCGAGCTTATTGAATTAGCTCCCGCTCTTATAGGTATGCGCCGCGATTGCGGATTGTATCGCTTGACTGCGTTTATCCGTAGTATATATACGTGAACTTCGATACATTTGCGGTGATCTCGAAAACACATCTCACGCCTTGCTACACAAATTTACATTCGGCATATGAGCACAGACGAATCGTTAGTTTTTTCCGATTCTATAGACAAAGCAGGGTGAGATAAAACGTTTGTCGGAGGGTGTGACAGGTTGTCTAGGGTGCCCGATGTGTATCTCAGTGATGGGAGGGAGGGGGGAGGGACGGACAATCGTGCGAAGGGATGGTTTCATTTTTAGATCGTTATATCTCATTATTTTCCGGCTCCGTCGCTACAGCTTTCGCTGCGGGAGATTGAGAGCAATAACCGTTCGATCCTGCATCGGGGTGTTTTTTTTTCTTTTTTCAATGACACGTAATGGTATATTATATTTTAGTTCAATATCGGTTATGTAGATACGGGGCGCAAAAATAGCCCACGCGCGAAAGGAAGGTCGTGGCGACTAACCGGTTTCCCCATGTTTAGTACGTCGTGTAAACTGCTGGCTAATTATGCCAGTGTCGTTGACTATCCTTAATGCCGCTCTTGCGAAAAGTCCCCATTTCTTCATATGCGGTTAGAGTTGAAACGTGATACCCACGAAGAAGCACGAGGCTTCTATCTCAAATGATGTGTACAAGTAAGAGTAATTGATTCTTCCTCTCATAGAAAAGTTCATCCTTTTTGCATAGCATTATAATAATAATGCCTAAATTGTGTTCTTGAAAATTAAAGTTATGAGGTATGTAAGCCGTTTATGTTGAAAGATAGTGTCGGGCAATAACGCGTTTACATATAGATTTTTGTGGGGCCATAGGGAGAAAAAATAATTATATTGAGAAACTCAAGTATGATGAGCAATACTGCAAATTTTGAGTCTAGCAACTAACTTGATTATTCTATATAATTATTTTGATAGTGTAATAAAATTATTTTCAAATCTGTATTTAGTTAAGTGTTTAAATATCGTTCTTTCCGTATAGAGCGTCAAAGGAGCGTTACAGCTTTTAAAAAATAAAGAAATTAGAAATTATTTTATTTGCAATCAATCGCATCTGTAGTACGATTTTGTATTCAAATCATTGAAATAGATAGTGTGTTAACACATATACGTACGCTGCCGTCTTCTTAACAAGATATGATTAATGACATGATTAACGTAATATTTGTCATTAATAAAGTACTATCAATAGTATTTCGTCGGTGTATTTATGATTCTAGTCAGATGTGTGCAAAAAAAAAAGAGTTGTATTTATTATAGAGAAGAGAGGGAAACTAGATTGGGGCTCGAAGATTAAGCCGCTAGGCGCAAATTTTATTACCTGGTTTCGAAACGAAATGGATGCAAAAAATGCAATCCAACCGTACTGATTCCAGCGAAATTTCTTGCTTACGCTGCTCTCAAAATAAATAACCAAGTTCGTTGGTTGTTAACGGGGTTTACGATTCTCCGATATACAAGGAGAGCGCGAAGGAGACGAGAACGATCAAATCTCTTAAAACGGAGGATTTTTCACAGCGAGAATTTTGCCACGTTGCGCGTCTATTATCGGACAGAAGGTGGAAGGCACCGAGAGTCAATTTCCCGAGTGAATTTCTGCTGCGTATTATATCCTCGAGCAGCTATAATCTACCTCTCCCACTGGCGATAGTCTCCACCCACTCGGCTAGTCCATTAGCGGCGCCCTTCGTGCTTAAACGTTTCCGCCACTTAATTGCGCATAGCTAATTCTTCTCGTCACATTTCATCCCTCTTTTGTTTCCAGGGACGCAACATCACCTTGCCGTGGCGTCATCGTCGTTATAAAGAAAAACGTCGAGTCATTTCTTGGGCGATACTTGAATGATAGACCATCGTCGCCGGGAGTGACTTATTGAATCTCGTACGAACGTCGCAGTGTTACGAGTGCTCGTGGATGATCCCTGTAGTGTGATCTTGTATGATCTTGTGATTAAAGTGTGCTGAGTAGGGTCGATGTGTTGGTCGCAGAATAACGGTGAACAGTTCGGTTGCGACACGTAAACACGCACAGTATGGCTAGCGCGATAACGATGGGTCTACGTCGCAGAGCACCGGTGAACAATTCACCGACTCCGTCAAGCCAATCACTGTCCACGACGACTGGAGCGTCGTCGAGCAAGCGCTCGAGAAGCGAGAACAACAACAGCCCGTCCCACGGCAATTTGAACTCGATGAACAACACTCGGGACGAGCCACCGACGAAGAAATCTCGCGGGACTTCGACGAGCGGAGGGAAGAACAGTAGCTGTCCTACTTCCTCGACATCCTCGATCTCAACGACCACGAGTATCTCAACCGACAGCCCGATTTCGAAGAGTCGCGGAACTTCCGTTTCAAGATCAGCTGCACAGACCAAATCATCGTCCACTTCGACGGCTGCCAACACGGCCTCCTCTTCGACGAGCGATATATCGAACAGTTCCGTACTCTCGACTAGCTGGTCGACCACGTCGAACATGTCGGACGTACCATCGTACGCTTCCGTAACCGGGCTGGGCTTGACGGGCGGACAAACGGCCGGTCTGTGCGCCGGAAGCCTCGCCATGCCACCTACTCCGATTCCCTACATGTCGACCACCATGGCGACCTTCGTTGGCAACGCCACAAACCTCGGCAAGAGCTCGTCCGTTTCGTACCTCGACATCTCCAACATGACCGGTGGTTCCTTAGCCGCTTCCGGCGCCGCGAACTCGTTAAACGGCGGATACGCGGCGAGCGGTACCGCCACAGTGGACACAAAGAGCGGAATAGCGATGTCCTATTCGACGATGTCATCACCGAATATGAATGGCAGCGCGTATGGTATGCAAAAGGGACAGGGCCCGAAGGGAGTCGACGGAGCCGCCGCGTCACCAAGGAAATTTCAGAACGACGCCATGTTCAACACTTATCAGCCGTGGGTAATCAAGACGTACGGTGATCTTGCCAAGACTAAGACGATCACCATCAAGAAGTACGCGCGTATTTTGCGGACTTTACGCGGCGAGGAAGTGAACAGCGCCGAAAATAGCAAGTTCCGCTTCTGGGTCAAGAGCAAGGGCTTCCACATCGGTCAGCCGGAAGGCTACGACGCGAAAGCGGCCGACAGGATTATCGGACGTCACGCCGTCACGAATCCGGGCTTGGATCCACCGCTCTACGTACCCACGCAGCTGCCGCACAACAAGGTGAGTACGTCCAAGCGGATTAGTCTGACGGACCTGGCGTCCCGTAAGCTCGAGAGATGTCCCTCGGGTAGAGAGAGTCCATGAACAGCCGAAAGGATTAAGTTAGTGGGCGTCATCATTTGCGGGAGGCATCGAGGTATAATCTCTCACCGATCGAGGAGTCGACGCGATTTAACCGATGAACGAAGCGCGACCGATAAGCTCCGCGTCGGAATGCGTCCCGGTGGACTTTGCTTTTGTCGTTGTTTATTCAGCGTGAAATGTAGGGATCTGGATGAAATTATTTATAGATTTTTCATGCCTTTCAACTTTTCACTTCCAACCACCGGTACTGGCTAAGATTTACATATTAATGCATCGAACGTTTTCTTCCGATTCGTTTCTATTTCTTATATTTTCCAAGCGACGTTTTCAAAGAAGACGATCAAGATAGGTACGGTTACAATAATTTTCCTACACTACGCGTTATAACCGTGTACGGAGAACCGTAATAACACCACCGCAAAACTGTCCTATATTCAGCCCGTAAATTCTACTTTCTTATCCTTATTCCTGGAAAATTGACTTTCGAGCTTCTAGGCACGCGGATTGGTCGTTTTGCACGCGGCAAACCCACTGTGCAGAGAACTTACCGCGGCGGCCCACTGAAACGCGGGGTTTATTGGCCGGTAGGATTTATCTCCATGGCGAGGTGGAAAAACCGCGAGAGAGATCTCGAGCGCGGCATGCTTGAGAAGAGAGAAAAGTAGAGAAAAAAAGAAACAGAGAAAAAGATCTCGTCGTGTGCAGATAAGGCGGATGCTTAATTGCGTCTAATTATGTATATACGCGCATGCGGCAGTGCCTGTGGCTGACGCCGTTGCCGCCGTTTTGTCCGCCGACGCTCTTCGTCGGTGCAACGGCGCTTCGATCCAGTTTCCGGAGCTTTGCCAAACCCGAAGTGAAAGAAGGAAAGAAAGAAAGAGAGAGGAGAAAGAGAGGGGCCGTTTGCCACGGCGCCGTTCGCCTCTTCGGTCGGTAACACTTCCGCGATTTTCTATCCGCGTCTTCTCGCCGTGGAATTCGACAAAACGAAACTCATGAGAGTCCCTCTCTCTTTATTTCTCTTTTTCTACCTCTCTTTCTCTCACCTCGCCCTCAGGCTTCCACGTCTGATACGCTACTTTAAAGCTGTCCGATAACGTGCTAAATTACTCACGGCGAATTCGATTGGATGCACTAGCGCTCTCTCTCTCTCTCTCTCTCTCTCTGTGCTGTAGATTAAAGCCCTGTCGTGCACTATAATGCATCCGAACTTAAAAGTACGATATAAATATCATGATTGACGAAATGCTGAACGCGTACATTCCCTCAAACAATGCGACGGATTGTATCGAGCCTCTTGTGATCTAACTCGTTTTTGTTGTGTACCTTTACGTCGATTTGTATACGATAGCCTTTAACGTGCTCTAGTGCGCACTACCTCATCCAACCAAATTCGCTATTATACAGCACTACGTCATTGTGCACACCCTATCGAGCCTGCGCTGGATATATTCCGGGAATATTCTGCGATTTACTCGCGTTGGAATGTCTTGATTGAACTGGTCATGAGGTTATAGATAATCTCAGTAAACGAAGCAATAATCTAATCTGTAAAATGGATATATTCTCGATGGATGAAATTCAATTGACAGATTGGTCCGATGCATAACCGACACTTTCGAAATATTTATTTAAGGAAATCCAAACTTATTGTGGTAGCTATTATTTTATTTTAACAGCTTACTGTGATTTCTTTGATAATTAAGTATCCCCACGAATATTGTTGAGAACCGCTTGTCGCTAAACGAATTTATTCTCTCTCTCTCTTTCTCTCATCAGTATCGTTTCCTCTAGAGATACAATGCCGTTATCATTCGCATATCTGTGAGAGGTGTAGAATGGTAAGACGCTCTCTCGCAGCGTACACTTTTTCCCAGTTGCTCAATTACATTTCACTTTATCGCGAGAGGCGGACGCTTTCACGGTACTGTCTAACGTAGCGTACGTCACGTAACGCGACCAATCTCACCAATCTCACAAAAATCAGATACCGTATTCTCAAGTAACTCCAATTCACCAGCCCGACATACAGCCTTTGTTTTATTCGGCGCTTCCACGTTCGAAATCAGCCAAATCAGCGAATTTCATTCCTCGAAATGAAGAGTCAAAATTCATTTGACTATTCGTCGAGCATTTGCCATAGTAGACTTTGGAATTCCGATATGAAATTATGATCATTGCTAAAAGGGACGTCATCTATTTTGTCGATTCCTGTGCAACGATATTTCGCGGAAAGAAAATTAAACGTGTAAATATAAGCATTTTTTGCGAGAGAGAGAAATCTGCAAATACACGTTAAATGGGAGAAGGAAATAGCTATCCCAGGTATCCTTTTCTTCAGCTCTTCTAAAATTGCAGCTCTATTAGTTATATATCTTACAGTTGCCGTTTGCGTGGTTTTGACGCGCGCGTCGCGGTGCCGTGGGATTCCGGACGCCCGGGACTCTTTCTCACGGAAAAGGAAGAGCACGGTGGGCGCGCTTAGAATTCCGCCGTTCCGCACGCTCATCCGTTCTGGGTTCGCCATCGATCGGGATTCACAGTTCCGGGTGGTCGGAGCGGAGAGGATCCATCCTCCCCCGTTCATCCCGCTCAACGGCGGCGGCAGCATCCACAGGATTTTGCATGCCTCTGAGATTTCCCATCCTCTTCTCTCTCTCTTCTCTCTCTCTCGCTCGATCGCTCCATTTCCGTCCTTCTCCATGGCGTCCCGCAAAATATCACCCGCTCACGACACTCATTTTTCACGGTTGACCGTCGTCGAGGGCCACGAGATAACAACAGTGGAGAGGAAAGGTTTGCCACCGCGATAACTCTCACAAGAGAGAGAGAGGAGAGCCCTTTCTCCTCTTCTGTTCTCTACTCGGTCCCTCTTGCTCGCTCGTTCGCCTCGAGGGTGGCAGGAGAGTAGGTCTGGCCGGCTAGTCATTAGTCACTTTCCGAAGCAGAGGCACAGACAGGCCGCGGCTCTTCCTCCCGTCCTGCCTGCCTCGCTTCCTCCTGTTCCGCGTTCGCTTGCCATCTCTTTCCCTCATTCCCTCTCTCTCTCTCTCTCTCACCATCCTTTCTCGCTGTTTCGTCCCGCACCGTGTACCGTCTACCGGTCGCTCTCCTCTCTTCTTCGTCTCGCTACGTGATTCTGTGCCTTCCTCGTGTCTCACTCGCACCACAGTCTCTACACCGGCCACCCTTCCTTTCCTCCCGCACTCCGCCACCGCTCGCCGACTACGAGACTCCGAGATCCGAAGCGGTATAAGTCTCCCCTCTCGTCGGGCTCCGTCGACTGTGGCTTCGAGACGTTCTCGCTTGCTCCCCTCATGGAGAGAAACGTCGCCGTCGCCGTCGCTGCCGCCGCCGCCGCCACCGCGTTCGTGTTCGCCTCCTCTGCTGGTGCTAAGCCTCTCGCGCGTCTATCTTGATTGAGAGGGAGCGCTTTTCTCTCTCTCTCTCTCTCTCTCCGTTTCGCCATGTCGTTCCGCGTCCTTCTTTCTCGTCGTTACCGAGTCTAGAGAAAGAGAGAGATATAGAAAGCGAACTAACCATGCCTACGGTGAACCGTGCCTGACAAGGAGAGAGAGGTTGTCATTGATCGTCCCGACTGCGGTTTGCGAGCCGCTAAAGGTCCCGTACAAGCACGGGCCCGCCGCAGTGTAAGCTGAAGCCGTGTGTAACCCATACGTGTGTGTATGCGTGAGAACACGTGCGTAAGCGCTCCGTCCGTCGTTCTCGTGCGTGCGGCGGCGGAAATCTTTTTCTTCTTGCGCTACTCGAATTGCAGTGTTATTAGGTTGGCTTGTAGCGATCAGATACGTAATGTGCGTACGGCGAGTTGATATTTTACAAGAATGTTAAAAATGCGACCATCACATTCACGTCTTTCACGCACACACATAGATATTACGATAAAAGACTACGTAAAAAAGAATATCATGTGGATACACATTACTAATATAAAATATTATTTAACTTTTAGAGGGCGGGGATTTGTTTACAAAATTTTACACCTTTTCCTCAGTAATATTTGTTATAAATCGTTATTTCGTTGTATTTCTTGTCTCAAAATATAACACTATTTCTGTCAAAGATTAGAAAAGCTGTTAATTAGAAGAAAACAAAACTAAATGATAGAATTTCGCTAGAAAATGATTAATACATGAAAAAGGATGATTTTCTATATTTAAAAATTAGCTACATATAGATAAAAATAGTGTTGTCCTTGGGTCATCAAAATAATTATGTAGCTCAAACTGGTTATTAAGATCTTTTATCAAAAATCTTTTACTCTTTATGCTTGAGACTTCTACGTATTTTGATGGTTCAACAAAATTATTTTCTGTATCTAGCTAAATTAGACATTACAGCAAAATTGTCCTTTCCGCGTGTAAGTTTGATATCTTATATTCAATGTACAATATAAATTCATAAAGCTATCCTCTCGTAAATGTTATTGAATCACTTTTTATCTCTCTTTATACATCTTTTCTATGATACGAGGATAGCGTTCTCGAACGTACGTTCTCGTACGAACGCAATAATCAAACAACCAAGTTTGCTGCTAAACGGCAAACGTATGATACTGCTGACAACGGTATTTCTCGGGAAAATTGAGAGCGCTCGGTGAGCAGTTTTTAATCAACGCGGCAAGGGAACTGGGACATCCGGCGGGATAGGTCAGATAGGTGGCGACGACGGATAAAGGAAAAAGACGGTCTGTGCGCGCGGAGGTTAACCAAGGCGATAATTCGTCGTTCCGATTTCGGGGGTTTGGCTCGGTTAACCGAAACCGTGGCTTCGAGGGCGTGCGCCGCGACCCTTAGCCAATAAAACAGTTGACCTCCTCGACCGGGAGGCGAAGTAGCAAGGCGGAACGAGTAAAACGACTGGATCCGACGAGGCCCTCTGCATTTTTGGCGATCGCTGCGAATTCTTCGCTAATGGTTCCCCCTTCCTCTCCGTTTTTCGTTCCATATCTTTTTCTCCGTACGTCGACGGTTTCGGATGCGAATGGACCTCACCATTGGTGAGGCCGCGTAAATAAATTGCGATCGATCGTCAACCTATCGAAATGACGTAATGTTTCATGGAGAAAGAATCGTTATTGGAAAAAACTTGCGGGACTAGAAATTTGCTTAATCTCTATAAAATTCATCTTATCGTATTCAGTTTTCTTGGTCAGTATACATCTCAATCAGTATACATTTCTATAAAATAGAATTGAAATTAAATGCTTGTATCTCCAAAAAAAAAAAAAAAATACTAAAATTTATGTAGTCTGACTTTCAAGTGCAAATTTTAGACAATAAATCTGTCTTGCTATTTTTTGCTTTCGATATCATTATTTTTTCCTCTTCAACGTTCGAATATATATTTGTTTCATTTTTAAATACAAAAATTTTAGAGATTTCAAGCAACGTGAACAAATTAATCTAATATTAATGTCACACGAATCACGTATTATTCAATTGTCAATGTCGAAGGAAAAAAGAAAATGAAAGAACATTCACTAGTCACTTTTCGCAATACTCGATACTCGATACTGATATGTTCTCCACATGGAATTTTGCGGTACGCACCCTTCGACGACCCTTAGCGCAGCCCGGCGGCGCTTGATTATTATCACCGCCCCTGCCTCGATGATGAAAGTACGTGCGCGCGCTCGCGTACGTGCGTGTGCGTGTGCGTGTGCGTATATTGTGTTGGTGTCGAGAGCACCAGGGTTCGCCGCCTGGTTGCATTCGGGCACCAACGGCGGACGGGATCCGACGGGAAGAACGAGCGGCGCGGCGGTGCGAAGAGAGACGGGGAGCCCACAACGAGGGTGGCTTCGAGGCGTACATGCTGCGTCTCGGCCCCGCTGAGTCACGCACTAAAGAGAAACGCGTGAGGTCTCCATGAGGGACGAACGGAGGGTTTCGAACGACGATCATGGGAGCTTCGTGCGGGAATCTTTATTTTTAGCGGGTGCGCCAGTCCGGATACCATCCGTACTCGATTCCCAAAAGGCAGAGAATTTTTTACAAAATTATATCTTACTTTATGCACAATACACACTCTACAAAAAGATTTCTCTTTGTGAAGAAGAGCTTCTTCGTTGTTCTCATCACACTGAGAGAAAAATGTTTGATATTTGTAACTATAATTATATATTACTATTATTATTATTATTATTACTGCTATAATAATAATAATAATAATAATAATAACAGTAACTATGTATATAGTTGGCAACCACAAAATAGTTGAGATTATCATAAAAATGATTACCATAAAAAATGTGATTGTCCCAAAATATAACTATAAAATTATAGTCACTTGAATCATTTTTATGGTAATTTCAATTACAATATTTTATGGTTATAATAACTATAATTATAGTCATTTTAGGTTGCCAACTATATATATTTATTGTTAGAACTATATACATAGTTACTGTTATTATTATTATAGCAGGAATAATCATAATTATAGCAATATATAATTACAAAACATTTGTCTCTCAGTGCAAATAAACATTGCAGCAAGTTTTCTCAAAAATAAATTTTTACGTATGCCGTAAATATAACTCAAATATTGTGTTAATGTAATGACAGACTACAATACATACATTACAAAAATTAAATTATAAATTGAGATATTTTTTGTATAATTACAGTATAATTACTGAAATTAAGATAACTGTATTTTTCGACGCGCTTTTTATTATTAAAACGATATCCTAATTCTCGGTATATGATTCTCCCTAAAGCCCGGAGATGCAAATGAGTCTAATGAAGTTAGATTACCGTTGTGCCGTATTTCATACACACACATGCGCGCGATGTTCTTCGTGGTACGACGGAACTCGAGCCATTGCGCGAGCAGAATTTTATTTATAAAATCTATGAGAGAGAGAGAGAGAGAGAGAGAAAGAGAGAGAGAGAGATCGTTATTTAAGCGAATTCTAAAATCAAATACTCTAAAGCGCTAAGAAACAATACTGGAATTGAGCATCAGAATAAAATATATCGAAACTGAATATATAAAATAAATACAATAAAATAATACTGTTTAGATCAACATAGGAATTCTATTGGCTCTAAGCGGCATTATTTTATTATATTGATTCATTTCAACTGATCTTTAGTGTTCATTTTATTAATTATATAAAACAAAGTTGCAAAAATAAAGATAGAAATAAAATACAAAAGATAAAAAGATGCAGAAAATATATAGGAAAAGATGAGATTTGAGAAATAAGAGAATTGAGAGAGTGTGTGCGATTGAAAAGACTAGACCATGTCTTTATCTCGACGGTAATGTTGGGTAAAGATTGTTATCGCTGTTATCTCCGTATCGATAACCAAAGTGTAATGTTCGAGCATACGCTCTTCGTTCGTATGCTCGAACTAATGCCATGAGATTAACCCCTTCGTTACTTCGAACGCACATATTCGGCTAGAATTGAGAGCCGCCGATTTGCCACATTATTATGTAATACGTACATCGTCTCTCGATTTATTTGAAGCATCCTTTCGATCGGATTTGAATTTTGCGGTGGCGTGGCATAATTCCGCAAAGCTAAGTTTCAAATAAATCTAAATCTAATACCAGGTTTTTATCCGAGAAATTTTCGATCACGTTAAAATGCAATCTTAATTTCTTGAAAAATAAATATTTAAGTGATAAAAGAAAAAGCGTTTTTTAATTGTAATTTAAATTGTTTATCAGATTTACAAAAGATCAAATTTAGCATAAAAAGTATCGGTGAAAATGATCTGTACGTTTTATTTTTCTTTCGAAGGGATTAAAACGTAGGTCGTAAAAGGGTTAACACGTCGTCGCCGTATTTTAAATGGAATCGAGAGGAGTCTAGGGATGGATTGTTTCGTCGCGGAGCAATCCACGAAGAAAGCGGAACGACGCGAAATTCGCTGGGCATTGAAACAAACTCGTACGGAGTACACGGATAGGACGAAGTGGTGTAGATGCAGCGGAGCAGCCACGGTAGCGTGAAATACGACGTTGCAACCTGGATTTCCGGGCCTTAACTCGGTACGCTTACGGTGTAAATGAACTAACAGAAGCGGAGTTTCTCGTTCATCCCCGGAATACCGCTAGAAATGCATATCCTCCGTTTGAAAAATTAATGGACATCTGGAAGATGACATTTCGCTCCGTGTTAAAATATTGTCTTGAAATCTTATTTTATTGTTTCATCAGTATTTTATGCATTAAGCCATATATAATTTATACAGAATGTTGTGAAATGGCGTTTGATGACGGAATTATTTCATGACGAAAATGAAATTTGGCACATATTTTTTTTTTCAACGAGTGTGGAAAAGGGGTGTCTTCCATTTAGCGACACAAATCGGCACAAATGCCATTCTATCTTTGTTATTACTGGATGTTGAAAAAAGATAGAATGACGCTTGTGTCAATTTGTGTCGCTAGATAGAAGGCATCCAAGATACATGACATACTTAATGTTATTACAAAAGGCAGCCAGAGAGAGATAGAGAGAGAGAGAGAGAGTCGAAATTTTAATCCTACTTTCAATATCTTTCAAACTCAATTAAATCTTATAAACCTATATTTCGAAACTTAAACAATCAAATAGTATCTCTTTTAATATTACTTAATTTACAGCTTCTATTTAGAAAACTTCTTTTGAACCTAAAAAGGAGTTCAATTCATTAGATTAGAACCTTATAAATTTACAATCTATATAGAGTCTCTATAGAGAGCCTATACGTCCTAAAACAAAGATTCACAGTAGAATAAAAATTTCGACTCGGGCCAACAAAATATAAACATAAATGTAAAGGGCCTCTTTTAAGTTTCTTCGCGTAATAGCGTCGATCCTACATTACGCGCCCGTTGAATTCGCGTCGGATCTATCCGCAAAATTTCCACCTCGTTTCGTTTCGACGCATTCCCATCAGCCGCGCATCAGCACGCATCCGTTAGAGCCGCGGCCGGAATGCCTCCGATAGCGGGACGAATTTCGTCGTTGCGACGAGGATTCTGCGCCGACGGCTCACATACCGGCCGACATACCGGCTCGCTGTTCATGCGCCTGTTACGCGGAACGAAAGCGCGCGGATCGAGAGCGCGTATACGACTATACTATGCCCGCGCTCAACTACTGCGCCGTGTCGAGAACTTGGGGGCCGGCTGAGCGTTCTGGGCGGCTGAAGTTCTGGGGTCCCAGCCGGCCCCTCGCACACTCCGGCGGCTATAACGCGCGGCACGTAACCGCGGCCGGCGGCAATTAGTAGCGGGCCGCCGAGGGAGCCTCGGTCTTTTTCCCCAACCTGCTTGCCTCCGTCCGTTGCATTCTGTCTTTTTCTCCCTCGAGCATCTCTATCTTGCTCTCTTTCCGGCTCTCTATCACGCTTTATCTCACGTTCCACCCGTTCGCCAGCATCCCGCTCGCACGTCCGCGCTTTAACATCCACCGCTTCTCTCCTTCCTCTTCCTCTTTCCGCCCGCGGCGTATCCCATCGCTCTTCACCGGCACATCCCTCCTCTGATCCCTCTCCTCCTCTCTTTCACTCACGTCGGCTCTCCCGCGGCGCGTTTTCGCTCGCTCGTGTGTGTACGGTGTATTCGGATTCCCTCTTTCTATCTCTCTTCCTCCGTTCTCTACGTGATTCTGATCTTCTCATTCGTTCGCGTGCGCGATCGGTTTGCACGCCGAAGAGAAAGAGAGATGCGGTGTATCGGCGAAAAAGCGACGGAGGTGGATGCAGTTAGGAAGCAGGAGAGGCGGAGGAAGAACGATGGCGAAAGAGAGAAAAAGAGCTGGGGAGATTGCGCGTGTCGGATAAAGAGAGAAGCGGGCGCGAGACGAGGACGAACCACCGGGGCTGTGCGGTGGCGTAAAAAGAGGCGTAGCGGGAAGAGAAAAAAAGAGCGAGAGAGACCGCCGTGGCGAAAGGGAAGAAAAGAAGACGGTGAGTTGGGACGGATGAAAGCGTGGGACGAAGAGGGAAATGCGGGAAAAAGCGGCTGAAGAGGAAGGAAAGAGAGAGAGAGGCGTGAGGTCCGGGGTGGAAGCCGCAGGCTTTTTGTCCCGCCACCGCCGCAGCCACCCGACAAAAATAGACTCCGTGTCCCTCGGTTCGTCTGTGCAATGACGTGCGACGCGGAGAACCTTCCGTCCTTCTCTTCTCGTTCGTTCCGGGCGCGAACGCCAACGGGTGTCTTCTGTCCTCGTCCTCCTCTTCCATGTTTCCTTTTACTCTTTTCTCTTTCTGCCTCTCTCGCTCTGCTTCTCTCGCTCGCTTTTCCCTGAGGAGCCGTATTCTACGGTCTTCTCCATCGCTGATGTCCCGAGAGAAGAGACCGAAGCCAAAAGCGCGCGTGAGAGATTGTTAGAGTTGGGGTGGCCGGAGATGAGGCCGATAGAGCATGCCATGCCTTGATGATCCTTATGTACTGTAGGCGACCTGACACCCGATGATGCGGACGTGGGCGCTTAGGTGCTTGGGCGACGTAGGCTATAGGTATCGTGTCGGTGGGGTTAGAGACAGAAAGAGAGAGACAGAGAGTCGACCTCTCTTCTATACTCTACCTTCTCTGCCCTTTTCGCCAACCGATATATCCATCTGATAACCCGGCAGCACGGCAAATCGCGATATGTATCGACCCCTTTCCAACAACCGCGCGCATCGACCCCCTTCGCTACAAATAAGCTCCCGAAATACTCGCACTCGCGGTCCCATCCGGGAAGCCCCGCAGGGAGGAATGAGGATCGCTGCTCCCCGCGGGATACTTCGAATTTGCCGTATCGCTCGCGATAGCTACAACCGAGATTACCTTCTCTCTCTCTCTCTCTCTCTTTCCCCCTTTCTTTCCGTGGAACCGCCCTCGCCGACTGCCCTTCAGAGTTTCGAGAAACGACGTAATTTCGGGAGGCTATCGCGCAAATTCTTATAACGAATTCGAAAGAAAAGGAAAGAGAAGGAAAGTTGGGCCAATTAGGCGCAGTTAGAAGAAATTAACCAACATCTCTTTTAAAAATGTTTGTTCATGACTATATTTAATTATAACATAAAGAATAATATTACATTTTTCATATACATGATGATTTTATATTTATTTATCAAACAATCAAAAATAATAAATGATAAAATGAATTTAATTGTTATTCTTATTACATCTTATATTAATTATGAAATATTGATATTCATATCTTTCGATGTCTTGTTCGACAATTGTGAAATTGGTTTCTCAAAAAGTTTCAAAGTACTTAAAAGACTATTCGTAACAGAGAGAATTATAGATTGCATAATCTAATTATTAGGGCGATAATTTGATCTAGGAATTAAATTTTTAATGTTAAGTATTTTAATTTTTAAAATTTTAAATACTCATCTTTAAATAAACATTATTTTATTTAGTATCATCGTAGTTTAGTATCGTAGTAGATTCACATAGTTAGATTCACATAGTTAGAATTTATATAAATTTAAAAAAAGTTTCTATTCCTTGTTATCCTATAGATCAACTATATGCATTATTTTATACAGCAATAAATATTATTAGCATGTGAACATATAAGTATCGAGAAAGCTTATTTCTCAGTTTGAGCTGAATCTTTATACACTATTAGATATTAAACGAGATATCAAATAATAATCCCTTGAGTTAAAAATAACATTTTATTATTTTTAACTATGTATGTCAAAACCAAAATCAATCCATTTTTATGGTTTCAACGTAAATAACATCTATATTAATAAGTATGCATTTAGTAACTATAAATTTTGAGTCAAATTTAATACATTTTCTTGAGTTAAGTTATTTTATCTCCATTATTTTTGTTAAATTAATAACATAATCGAGCGGACATGTAGAAGTGATTAAAAATAATTTAAATTGAATATATTATAATTTGACATCATAAATTTAACAGCGTAACGCTTAAATAATATTTCAATATAAATTTACAGTATCCATTTCTGTAATTTAATTAATATTTATCGTGCTCCATATCGAGAAATCAGATATTTCCGAAGGAACAAGTTGATTTCTAGTTCTCAAGCGTCATCTTATTTTTACATCGCAAAATATCATATCTATCACAGATATTGTCGTGGTGATGGAGACTCTTCCTTAGTGTCGCGCGATTGTTCGATTCCCCGAGGCGACCAGCTCCTCAAGTCGACGAGTCAGTGCGAAGGCTCACTAGAGCATCCGGCACACGTTTTCCTGGCTCCTCGGGGACGGCGATCGTCGGAACCGAAGTGAATGCTGTGCACGGGAAAGACGAGAACAGCGAGAGAGAGAGAGAGAGAGAGAGAGAGAGAGAGAGAGAGAGAGAGAGAGAGAGAGAGAGGGAGAGAGAGAAAGAGAGAAACGAGCTCTCGAGTGAAACTCCTCGCACCCAGTATCCGGTATCCATGGCCAATTAGCCGTGCCTCTCTTACCACTTCGACGTTTCTGTTACTTTCTTTGTTATCCCACCGCTATAAACATGACCGAGGGTGCTCTCTACGGTGCGCGCACGTTGTACCAATTTATGGTCCGTGGCTACCGGAAGCGTGTATCGACTCCTCTCGAAAGCGATGCTGCGCGATACTGTCATCTCTTCATCGAGGCTTCGTCGAAGGTTCATTAAGCGTTCTATATTTCGACGTGCTTTCTGTCTTTGTGCGCAAGGGATAACAAAAAAAAAATAAGTTTTCCACGTTTTACATTTGTCGGAATATTATACAGAATATTACATGTAAAAATAAAATATATTTTTAGACAATGGAAATGTTTAATGTACGGTCTGGTTTGTTCGTCTCAGTGCCTTTTTTTAAAACATTACAGAAAGCGCGATTCAAGATGTTGCGCTGAGGTATGTTTGCACGAAAGCCATATATATACAATACGTAAATATTTTATTCGCGCACTTGAAACGTCGTCTTCGACATAACCCGAAATGTCTATTTATGGAGCGTCCGACTGCATATGGCGACACACCGTTGTGCGTTCCGACATAAGAGGAGCTTGAAACGTATAAGCTGTCGATCGAAGAGACCTGTCTAATCCCGTCGTGAAATTTCGAATCGGCCCGATTTATTTCTGGCAATAAAATGGTAGGTCCGTAGGTCCACTAGGCCCGGGATCGTCGACCTCGGAAAAGAGTTTGCGGGCCGTTCATGCCGAGGGTGAGTTCAGGGTACTTTCATTGATCGCGGTCAACTGGAGGTCCATTGTGTTTCCTTTCACCGCGTGGATTTTCGGCAAATGCCGTCGCCCTTCCCCCATTCCCTGCCTAACAGTACCCGCAGTTTGTTTGTCAGCCTGCACGTGACCGACCCTGGGTATTAGGATTCTAGCCGAGTCTCGCCGATCGGTCGCCGTTGTTCTCTTCATTAAGGCAAGTAAATCCTGACGGCGGTATCTTTCGAATCTTTACTCCAGGCCGGCCGACGCTTTGCGTAGCGCGTGTCGCGTCCGGAATACATTGAAAGGCTACGAAATGCCAGCGAATCAACCAGCCTCGGCAGTTTCCGCTGTAAAATCCGCCGACGACGACGCACGATCATGTGCGTAGGCGAGTGCGGTGCTCGTGGCGTGCTTGTTCGTCGAACTAATCACTCGAGCGGTGCAATTAACCGCGCGTTTATGGGTCGGGTTCCGCAATGAAACACGCCGCTTCGAAAATTACGGCCGAACTGTCACGATTATTCCGTTGCGCGATTATCCTCGCGTTGAATGCGCGTGATTGTCTTTTTTTCTTTTTTTTCTTTTTTTTATTAGCGAGAATGCATTTCGACAAAAGCGGAATTTTCACGCTTATTGGAGCGATCACTGAGAGACGATCATTCGTCCCCTAGCCTTTCTCCCGATAATCAAATATTCGATAACGCCTTATTCGATATTTTTGTGACGCAAGAGAGCATCGTTTACCTATAAAAGCGCGTTATCGCCGAGATGGCCTAGCAATACCTATATATAAACGATAAACGCGCAGGTAGTTATCGGACCCGAATGTGTGGTACTCGCCATCGTCGTCGTCGCCGCCCGGAATTATCTCCCTCGACAGCGATATCGATTGTCCCGTCAGATAGCGCGCCGCGTGAGTCGGCACTTCGTCGTTCCGCTTCTTTCCTTTTTGATCCGCCGGTGGGATAAGCGGGGCCGGGCCGGGCCGTTCCGTTCCGGACGGACTCACCATCACGACATGATCGATTTTCGCGCCGCGCGACCGCTCCCGGCGAGATATTATTCCTTCCTCGGCGTTGCGGCGACGAACCGCGATCGATACGCCCGCCGATCTGTCGCCGCGGAACGAAACGGAGCGTCGAGAAGGCGCGCCGCGTCGCAATTTTCTTCGACTATTTAACCGACCGCGACGAACTTTCTTCGAATCCTCGGGATACTCGGGAGCGGCGCGGAGAGGAACAGCCGCCGGCTGGTACTTGGCCCGTCCACTCCCGTTTCGCTCGTTTTCTTTTGCAGTCACCGTGAAACGAGCGAAAACTCGCTCGCACCGTGCCGGAGTCACGCAGCCGGCGATTTTCAACGGGTCTACTACACCATCGTTAATCCGTTGTGTCGAGAAAACACTTTGTCCTCGAAATGTATCTACTTGAACCAACCTGGGAAAGTATTGGGTTTTAGCTCCAGCTGCTCCTGAAAAACGTACCGCATTTTTACTTCGCTCTTAGAAACGATCTAGAAATATATACTGGATTTTTGTTTTCATATTTGCTGAAACTTTTAGAGTGTATCTCAATCTGAAGAATGAAATCTCACTCTTAAGGAACTGAAAATTGAGCCACGTTTATCAAGACTGGCTCAATTTTTCACTCTTTAGATTGAGAATCCACTCAAAAAAATTTAGAGAGTATTAAGATCTAGGGGAGAGTATGAGGAATTGCAAACACCGAGTAAACGCGAATGATACAATACATTAAAATAGTGATAACCTTTCATTCCTCGCATTCAGTGATAGCTGGATATATATACTTATGTCCGTTTCCATCAATATAGATTAACTTTAATCTCGATTCAACTTACTTTTCATCTTTTTCTGATTCATAAAACTAGAGAAAAAGGTGAAGAGTAAGTTGAACCGAGATAAAAGTTAATCTATATTAGTAGGAATGGCATTAGTTACACTATAACACGTGATTACAGAATCGGCGCATACGCCGTTTAAAGTAAATACTATTACATATTTTGAATGATTTTGATGTAGAGAAGAGAAAATACTAGAGAATAGTTAAATAAAGCTGATAATTATTTAATAATTATAGAAGTTTTTATTCGGTCAATTGGTTTTAAACTACAATAATTAATATTTATATATTATTAACATAAATTCTAATTTTAAACAAAAAACAAAATCATCGATATCGCAGCGGATAATTCAGAACAACAAGAGTTTTGTTTTTTGTTAAAATTATAGCGTATACTTATATATTATTGATAATATATGAATGTTAATGATTATATAATAGTTTGAAAGTCAAATAACTGAAGTATGATTTGAATAAAGACTTGTATTAATTAATAAATATAATCTTCGACTTTATTTAACTTTTCTCTTAAATTTTTGTAGTTCCCTTACTTTCCTCTATAATTTTTAATGAAGAAAACTTCTTTCTGCTATATGTGAGAAAAGTTTATATCAGTTCTGCAGTTCACTGAAATTCGAGAATAATATAATATATTTAAGTTTTTTGTTTAATCTCAGCAATGATAGGTCATAAATTTACAGAAACACAATAATTATTGTTTTATTGCAAGAAGTATTTAAACGTCAAATGTTCGATATTGAATTTTATTATATTATAATATGATATGTAAGAGAGGGAGAGGGGAAGAGAGAGAGAGAGAGAGAGAGAGATCGCGATCATATTTTAAATCTTTTGTTTTTTTCTTAAAAATATGTATATAATATTTTTTACTCATTAAAACTTTGAACGATTACATAAGTTCGTTATTCTGCTATACAACTACAAAGTGTTCAAGATATCAAACAACAATATTATTCATTAAAACCAATTTATCCAAAAGATCAAGGAATTTTAAAATCTAAATTTCTAAAATTTTAAAGATCAGAATTTTTTAAAAATCGTCTGATAAAATTTATTCAAACGACAGTGAGAGCGCATCATCATAGAGAGCTAACACATGTATATGAAGAATCAAACACATTATTAATATACTACTGATGAATATATATATATATATATATATATATATATATATATATATATATACACATATTGCATGTGCTGGTTGCCTATCATATATATTTCAAAGCTCGTGCTGATAGATGAGATTTCGTTTCATCATTTACGAATTAATAAGCAAAAGAAATTAGCAATTAAGTGCAGTGATATTCATGCCGGATCTCGGGAAGCGATTTCTACAACCGGTCTCTTGTCGTTATTCATTGGTGGCGCTTCCGTTCCATTCGATCCACTACCAGCGAGTTCGCGCGAACGAGTTCCACGTAGGGCGACGGGACCATCGATTTCAGGCAGCGTCCCACGGTGGCGGTGGCGGTGATGGTGGTGGTGGTGGCGGTGGTGGTGGTGGTGGCGGTGACGGCGGCGGCGGCGGCGGCGGTGGTTCGTGGCGCCGTGAAAGAAGTCGGAACACGGACATTTAAATCTAAAAACGGCTGGCCGAAACTCCCGACCCCGGGGTAATTGGAGGGTCGCGGAATTTGTTGCTTCGCCGACGTGGTGTGAGGGAGGAAGGGAACGATGAGGGAGGAAAGAGGGTAGACGGAGGTACGCTAAAATACGAGCGCCGGTTAAACGCAGGCGGGCAGGCAGGTAAAGAGAGGAAAGTAGTGAGAGAGCGAGAGAAAGAGCGTATGCGTGTTTGTGTGCGCATGTAGAAGAGAGAGATAGAAAGGGAGAGAGAGAGAGAGAGAGAGAGAGAGAGAGAGAGAGAGAGAGAGAGAGAGAGAGAGAGAGAGAGAAGGGTAGAAAAGGAAAACGGCAAAAAAGAGCAAGAGAGGGACAAGTGGCCGACGCGATGAGGAATCGCAAAGCGTTTGCGGAGCGAAAGCGTACTTAGGTAAAACGGACGCGCCGCAAATCCGCCCGCGTATAAACGAGTTAGAGCGCGAAATCGTCGGTGGCGGTAACGACGACGATGGCGACGACTGCGACGGTTGGGAGTAAAGAGTGGAGCGGAAGCGAAATGTAAAGAGAGTATGGAAGAGGTAAAGAGAAAGAGATGGAGAGAAAGAGACGAAAGGACGGGAAGCATATGCACGAACGGAGCGACCGGCTGCGTGTCCGGGAAGAGCCGGTGCTGTACCGGCGGTGGTTATCCATGCTATCCACAGTCCGAGGCACAACGGCAGCGACAGCGGTAGCAGCATGGAACATATAGCGAAACGCGCGGGAAGAAGGAAAAAACAGAGAATACCCTCTCACGCTAGCTAGCTTATAAGACAGAGACAGCGAGACGTAATAGGTCATAGACGCGGAGGTTTGCGTGTAATTGGATTCATCCCCTCGACGCTAAACGCGTCCCACGTTCTTCCGCCCTCGTTTCACCCTACTCGCCTCTCCGCCTCTCCGTTCCTGTTGCTGAAACCCTAGGTGCGAATCGCGCCGCTGTCGTTCTTCACCCCCAACGAAGACAACGTCTCCATTCTCCGCCTCATCCCCGCCTCTCGACCGAATTAACCCCGCGCTATCGCGAGACAGACGACACGAGGAAAGAGAAGAGGGCGGCGGGTGCAAAAGCCTTTCTGCCGTCGCCTTCGCTCTTATCTTCTTAACTTTTCCGCGGTCGCACCCGCCGGCGTCCCTCGACGGCTTTCCGTGTTCTCCACCTCGCGCACGTTCCGTCGTGTCTACTTTAACGTGCGAAATTTCCAACTTCCGCTGCCGCAGCGAGTCGTAAAACTCACGGTAGCCGCGGGAGCCCGGCTTTAAGCAAAAAGCTAGAGAGAAAGAGAGAAGGAAAAATTAAGTGCGACCGAGAAACATCGCGTGCGAGCCATCGTGCTCGACGAGAATAGGACTTCGTGGCGCGTGGTGTGAGGAAGAAACAAAGCGGGTATATGTGCGAGTTGCGTGAGCTCTAGAGTGTGTACACTCGGCGTCGAACCGGAGCGGATGTAAAAGGTTATATAGCGCGCGATCCACCTTGGTTGAAACTGCTTGTGGCCGTTCCTCAACATGAGCGTGGAACGCGCTGATCCGTGAATGATGTTAGACCGTTGCATTTAAAGGATTATTTTGGGCCCCGGCGAATCCCGGAGTTGGAATTCGGAAATCCCGAGTTTTCCTGTCGTTCGTTCTTCGTAGATCGAGATTCTGATTATTTTGTCAATGTAGATTAACTTTAATCTGTGTTTTTTAACTTATTTTCTATCCTCTTTTAGTTGTAAAAATTAGAAATATCTATCGTTGGTATGTCGCATTTTGTAGTTGGTGATTCAGGATTATTTCTACCAACGTAGATTAACTTTAATCTCGAATTAACTTACTTTTTATTATATTCTAGTTCTAAGAATTAGAAGAAGATAAAGAATAATTAAATCGAGATTAAAGTTAATTCACGTTGGCAGAAATGGCTCTTGATCATCGGCTATGAGACACGATGTATTAAAGAATATTTTTCCTCTGCCCATTTTTATCGGTTTCCCACAATGATCAGGATCTGCATCAGAGTTGAATCAAAGAGACGCCGCAATGCTGAAAACACTTTCCGATTAAAACCAGGTAACGATTATCGAAATTCTGAAATCCGAGAACTGGAGTGGGAGCATAATTAATCTTAATCACGGAGAATATTTTCGTGTTCGACGTTTGGCTAAGTTTAGCGAAGTAAAAACGATGTACTTGCACCCCGTATTTTGTTGCACCCTGGAACGAATTTCTATAAATACATTCGAGTACCCGTATACCCCTCGATTTCGCTATTGTAAAACGCCGCTGGATCTGTGGTCGGTGGCAACGAGAGTCTCTCTCTTTGAAATTCGAACCGGTGCTGAGACCGATCGGTCTGAACGCTTTCCAAACGATCGATTCGGATGAACGGGTGTACGTGATTCTCGGGTGGTATACCACCAGGTATAATCATCCTCCCGTTTGCGGGACCATTCGGTGGCTCTGTGCTTTTAGCGGTCCATCAGCCAGCTGGTATGTCGTCGATTCGCCGATACGTGAAAGCTAAACTGGGAGAAGTGTCGGGCGTGGTGATACAAAGAGATTTGGGAAAAGGAATTGTAAAAGGGAAAGAGAGACAATGATACGCGCTACCTAACTATTAGAAATGATTGGCAAGAAAAAGAGAGGATGAAAAACGAGGGATGAAGACGTGTAAAATGCAAAATTCAGAACTTGGCTTCTGAAACACGGGCTGGTTCAGGCTTGCCCGGTTCAGGCTTGGCCCGGCTCGGGCCTCGTGCTCGACCCTGCCTGGCCTACAACGCTTCCTCCTCGTTCTTCTCTTCGTCCTCTCCCCTTGCCCCGTTACCACCTCCACTTGAGCAATTTCCAACTCCTCTTCCTTCTCTCTCGCCAGAATGCCGAACGCGAACGTCTGGTTAATGAGGCGCACGCACACACGCTCGCGCGCACGCGCAGCATGCGCCCTCGTCGCCGTTTCCTCGCATCGTCCCGACGTCCCCCTTGCCATGCCGCCGATATCCCTCCTTCAACATTACCCTCCGCCGCCGCCGCCGCCGCCACCGCCGCCGCCGCCTCTACTGCTCGTTTCTTCTTTCTCCATCACCGTTGCCGTCGCCGCCACCGCCGCGGCCTCAAACACAATGCGCCACGTCGCGCTGCCTAGGCGTCACGGTAATGACATACTCCCACATGCATGCACGCCGTACGTCCGATATCGCACCATCTAGTAGTAGTGGCAGCGGCAATGGTAGTGGCGGTGGCGGTGGCGGTGGCGGCGACAGCATCCGCGGTAGCAGCTGCAGCCGGCTGCTGCCAGGAAGCTACTGGGAATGAGCGAGTGAACGAACGAACGAGCGACGCGGCGAGAGTGAGAGCGGTGATTGATCGCGCCGCAAAATCGCGCGCGGCTATCGTCACGCAGTCGCCGACACCTGTGCAACCGACACCTCGAAAAGGACGTTGCGATTTGTCTTTTTTTTTCCCTCCCCCTCCCCCCCCCCCCCCACTCTTCCTCGGGAATGTTTGAAACTCGACTTGTTTTGTACCCGATAGATACAATTATCGGTCGAATCGCAAGTAGAACGCACGTAATCCATTACGAGCGGTAGACCTGATTAGATTTTGTCTTCCTCTGAATACTGAAAGTGGACAATTTGTATATGGAGAAAACGAAACTTTTTAGAATTTAGATAAAGACTGATTCCAGTTCGTGATGTAAACAATTCGTTGAACGAAAATGCGGGAAACTCAAAACTCAGATATATCGTAAAAATACCGAGCACTACGGAAAACATCTCGGGATACATTCTTCGAACTACAGAACTCCATGTCGACGCGCGTTGAAATATCTCCCTCGCTAAAACGGGACTTCTCCGACGTAGGAAATAAACGCGCATAGCTAAAAACGAAGGCGGCGGAATAGAGCTTGGTGAACTTTAGATACTTAAATCACCGCCGTTTCGGACTGCAGCTGCGAATGGTCGGAACGTCGATATCGAGAGAAAAGCGTTTAAAATCCGCGGATACTCCAATCCACCGATACTCGGTATAGGTCGATGCAGGCCCGTACTGGATCGGCTGTAGGGACCGATATTCCTGCGTGCAATCAGATATCGTGGTACCTAGCAACAGCTACATCGTCGGTGACGGTGACGGTAGAGCCAACATCGGTGTATCGATGCAGCTGGCTGTTCGAGGATAGGAAGCTGTTCCACAGACCATTTCTAATACGCCGATCTTAACGATAAAACAATCAAGATTGAACGGTCTTGCAGGAGCAAATAGCCGCGATCTCACCTTCTTCGCCAGACAATCCTGAAATAAACGCTAGGCGTGCGCATCAGGCGGCTCCAGTTTTACCGGTTCTTTCTAAGATATGGACGCGCGCGCGCGCGCGCGCGTATCTTACTCTTCTCTGAACTCTAATTTTGTGCTATCAATTGTCATTGATATTGGTCATCGATGATTTTAATGTTAACGAGTACGTTCGGATTCTAATTAAAAAATGATTAACAGTAAATCTAGACTGCTACATAAATATAGATGAAAAAAGGTCGATACATGCCTAATAATAAGTTTATTTTTTATTCCTGCGCTATTTTTGGGAGTAAAATTTCCTGAAGAGTTATAGTTGCGCCAGTCCGAAGAATGAATTTTACTTCACTCCTTCGAGAAGTGAATTTTCTAAAAGGTCAACTTTAATGATTAATATCTCCTTTTACGAGGCAGAGCGACACTTTTTTCTGCCAGATTTGTTTTTTTTTTCTTTTTCGCTTTCGTCAAATATCAATGTATATCTGTCTCACTTTAAATTCCAAAAGTATAGACTAGTTCAGTCACAAAAAATAGATCCAAAACGTACGAAATAAATTCAACAGCATATCATTTTTTCTTTTTTTTTCTTTTTCTTTAATAGCACTCTTTCCCGGCAACGAAAACGATACGGCTCTTATCTTTTCCTTTCATTATGCAAAAGAATTGCACACAAGGCGTACACATAAAAACAAAACAGGAATACCTGAAACAAAGTCAGAAATATGTAAACGAATTTGCGAAATCAGAAAACGTAAAATGAAACGAACTCGTTCCATGAGAACTTTTAAAAACAAAAATAATATAACAAAAATAATATAACAGTCCAAAGATTCACGATATTCAAAATTAACAAAGAAATTAAATGGGCAAATGAAAGCACAGTTAGTAAAGTATACAACTTAACAAGTATAAATTAATAAAATTACACTTATTCAAACCTTTTTCCAGACGATTCTCAGAGAAAGTTGTCAATGTTTCAAATTCAAAGTATTTTTTTAAGTTGCAAAACAGATTTTCCAAACTTTCGAAAAATTTTCAGACACGGCAATACTCAATCGAAACGACAAAACATTCGCTCTAACCGAGTCATCAACCCTGTTATTTTTATTTACGCAAAAGTAAAAGTATTTCGATTTCAAAATAATGATACATTTCAGAGTGCACCGTAATGTGCAATAAGAACGTGATATATATGATAATGTCCCGGAATCTCTCCCCGTTGTCTCGCAGTCTGACTGCGGTCGGATATTCTCGTTCTTGCTATTTTTTCGCGGCGGCGGTGCATCGCCGAGCGGGAACATAAAGGGCGCGATAACGTTGGAAAGCGGAAAAACAAAGCGGCGTGCGGCTGCGAGTGCCGCAGCAACTCAGCAAGAGAGGCACGAGTAGGAGAGAGCGAGGGAAGGGGAAGCGGGAGCAAAGGGAGAGGAGAAGGTGGAGAGAGAGCTGTACGCGTTGCGTGAGAGCGCGAGCGCGCGAGTAGATGGATAGCGAGGCCTTTTGTGGAGAGGAGGCCGTGCCGCGGCTTTTACATCTTCCGAGCCGTTTCCATCAACTTTTCAAATCATGCGCGAGCGAAACCCCCATTCTGCAGTACCGTGCTCGAGAATCCATGTCGGTACGTATCATGCGACTCGCCGCGCACGCGGCGGATCTCTTTTTCTCTATCGCTCTTTCCCTCTCCCCCCCTTCCCCCCCCTCTCTTCCGCCGTGCCGCGAACATGTAGCAGCTACCGTTTTACCGTAGAGGAGAGATCTGAAACCGCGGATAACGAGATTGGAGGCGAGGCTTGCTTTCCGAAGCAAGCCGCAACTTGTACGCATCGAACACGCCCGATGATCGCGCGCCCGATGGTCGGCTTTTTCTCTATTCAGTCGCTGCCAGCGGGATATTTCCGGAGCGGTTTGCTAGCCGCGCGGAATGCGCTTGTGTTGGATTCGATTATGGTCGCGTGCTTAGAAATAGGGAATGGGCGAAGGATTCGCTTACGTATCGGATACCAGCACATTTTACGGGCTACGTCGGATTCTGGAGCGCTTTCTTATCTACCCAACTGCTTGATTTTCCACTATTGATTTCAGATCTACGCTACGGATTTATAGAAGTCTTTTAAATGATAGATTGTTAGAGTTTCGATGTTGAATAGAATATTCTGTTTGAAATGCTGTTGGTGATAATGACGATAATTATATTTTCCACCGATTGTTTCACGCGCATGTGATTTCCTGTCTTGCCGTTGGCTGCGGGTTTTAGGTCTGATCAAACTCGGCGCGAAATGATATTAATGCTGTAATTGATTGGCGCCGTTATAATAAAATGACATAAATGAGAGCAACTTCCAGCCAGATTTCACCGTTACAATATATTACGCGCATACATACGCATACACGTGTACTGACCACGCATATCATATCAATGATAGGTTTATGATGCCCGCGACTCGTATCCTTTAACCTCGCGATGAATGTGTGGACTATATTTATTAATTTAATAATTAAAACGAAGGTTCTACGCGCATCAAATTCTTTTTCTATGTATTTTTTTTTTAACAATTCATATATTATTTAATTTTGCAAAGTCGTAGAAGTAAGTCGATAAAAGCCAAGAAAATGTATATTAAGACGAAAATATAATTATATTCATAAATTATAATATATTCTAATAAAAAAATATATTTGAAAATTCAATAATTATAACGAAAATTGATAAAAGATTCTACATGTACATTATTCTCTTGATGTATTTTTTAATAATTATGTATATCAATAATTTTATGAAGTCACGAAAGTGAACTGATGGATGCCAAGAAAATGATATGAAAATAATTATATTCATAAATTATATTCTAACAAGGTACATAAAGAAACATTCTTTCATAAATATGGCAAGTTAAAAATCTTATTATATATATTATATATATACATATATTATATATACTTTATAAAATTTGCTTTCTCTTTTCCTTCAGATGTATTTATACGTATATAATATATATCCATCGGTTATGTGCGATTATCACGAAGATTATCGGAAGCACTTATACTTTCCGTTGATTAAAAATACTGACAGGTGCCGTTAACACGGTGCAGAATATTGCGATGCGTAATCAGACTCGCGCGGCTCGATCATCACTCGAAAATCCACTTGGACCGAATGCAGGAGAGGGCGAGTAGGCGAGCGGGCGAACGATCCAACGAGCATTCTCGCGATTTACGGCAATAAGGAATTATTAGCCGGAATGTCTCGCTGGAGAGATTCCGGATTACACACGTACATCCGATGGGAAAGCGTGTGCGACGCAGCATCGCATCGGCGCGGCGCGGAGAGGTGGGGCAGGGGATGAGAACACCATCGAATTCGAAGCGACGAGGCTCGATGCGTGACACGGTAACGCAAACAGAAATCCGACACGCCAGGCGGACAGAGAGGACGGACGGACGACGTTGGGGTTGGGAGGGTGTCACGAGGGGGTTGAATCGGGTAGACAGACGGCGACAGAGAGAACGAGCGCGTCGCGGGGGGTGACGAGGGCGAGACGGGGCTTATATCGTTCGCGTTGACTGCGGATCGTGCTCTCTACCCCGTGGTCTCCGGCTTCCAATGTCGACGAGGATGGAAACGCGAACCCGTACCGCAGTGGAGGTCCTCTTCTTTTTTTTTTTTACCTCTTTTTTTTGTCGCTGACCATAGGAGGACACGCAAACACGCGCACGCACTCGCTTGATGAACGAGAGAGGCGGAATGGTAAAGTGCAAAAGAGAGAAAGAGAGAGAGGGGAAGAATGAGAGCACAGAGGATAGAAGCGCGGTCACTTCCGTAATACGTTTGTCGCCCCGCTGGCGTATTCACGTAAATCGGGGTTGAACAACGTCCCTTGTGATTCGCTATCGACGGGCTTCCTGGGAAACCAGCCAGCTGCCGATTGACTTTGCTTTTAAGTAAGGTGATGCAAGATTGCACCAGTGAATCTAATTTTACTTTATTTCATGAGATAGACACGTGGAATTAATCATGCGCGGTCTCAAACAGTTTTAAGAGATCAATGGAAATTAATTATTATATTTTCACTAAAATTAGATTATTAGATATGTTATCGATGTTGTCAGCCATATGTACTGCTTGATTTTCAACATTAACAATGGCTTTGCAAATTGAAAAATATAATTTATACAGTACAGTTATGTATTATATGTATATTTTTCAGGTGGTTAGAGAAATATTTATAGAATTTTTTCTTTATATATAGTCCGACGTAAAAGAGGAGTCTTTTTGCTTTTTGTGAAAATAATTAATATATATGTAGCAGCAATTTCACGTGAAAATGTCAATCCTGCAAATTGCCCTTTTAATAATTAAATTCTGCTAAAGCATTCTTATTCACAAGTTTATAACAATCGCTTAATCGAAAACCCCGAAATACTTGTCAACATTTTATATCATACAGAATAGTACTCGTAACACTTGTCTTTCGATAGCTAATATATAGAATTCAACAACTCAAAATATCTCTCTCTCTCTCTCTCTCTCTTTCCGTCCTACTCTCACATATATTTATTTTGTGGTGCATCGCACGAGATCACCGCGTTACCATAAACTTTCGATCCTAAATGCTTCAGTCCGAAAGGAATCGCGGATTTCGTATTCAGAAAGTTCCTGGTACTGTTCCAAGCTTGGCGATTTCTTTCGTGCCAGACGCAGTCTAGGAGTTCGCGACCCTTCCTTCCATTGGCGGATGACCCCGTTGACTCCTGCAAATCATTCGCCGGCGATGCTATCCAGTTTTTTCGATTCAATTAGCGTTCTCTCGTGCTGTTACGCAGATTGCTGTGAAATAGATAGTCTTTCGTTATAGGCGATACTTTTAACGTAATCGATATCAATTACGATCAACCATCATTTGCAATGTTTTACAGAAATGGGTAATTATAATTTGGAAAATATAAATAATATTTATTGTCACATTTAACGTGTTATATTTGACAAAATTATTCTGTCATAGAAGAAAGTTTAAAGTTTTCATACGTGTAATAGAGAGATATTGCAAGACTTATTACCGATCGATTGCAAGTATCATATTGCTGATTAAATAATTGATTTCTGATACACAGTCCGTAATTAGAAACCACAAATCTCATTAGCATAATACTTGGATAAAATATATATATATGTATAAAAAGTAGAGAAAATAATAAATAAAATTATTGATAATTTGCACTATTATCAGAATATGTTTTTAATCGGTCGAGAATAGGATATTAAATTGATTTTCAATATGGCATCGCTAATGAGAAACAACCCGGATCACCTCGAGGAATAGCAGTCTTTTCGATAAAATAGATTCCACATAGAATAGAGGGTACATAAATGGATGTTAGTGCATTTAGGCTTTTATCTTTTATCGAGACATTCTTAATCGACTGTGCGAACGCAACATTGTCGTCCAACATATAGATTTTCGATATATACCGAATCGTTAATTAGTTTCGATCGGTGGGGATTAGTAGCGCGCGTTTTCGACGAGATATATTCAAGAAATAGAACCGTAGACGCGTATCGCTGGTGAGCCGCGTTTTACCTTTTAGCCGAGACACGCTCTTAATCGACCGCGAATACTACATCGCATCGGCGCGGCTACACCGGCATCGATTTCCGATATGGAGCCACTAATTAGAGCCGGCAGGCCGCGCCGTGACGCGACGCGACGCGACGCGACGCGACGGTCGGGACGGCGCGACGGGGTTTATCGCATTTCCAGGCGTCGCTGATATTATATTAGCCGGCCGACCGATCGGTCGACCGAGGTGGAGAACGGTCTCGGCATAACGCGGTCTCCCCGCGTGATTTGGGTTTCACGCAATGCGTCTCTCTCTCTCTCTCTCTCTCTCTAAGCGTGTGCTTTTTACGGAGAGACTTACGGGCCGGTCCGAACTTGCCGCGACTCTTTTCACGCGCTCTCGCTACCCCCTTCTGTCCCCTTCTCGGAATGTCTCCTGCTTTAACGCTGCCCCTCTCTCTCTCTCCCTCTTGTCCCGTATAATGCACGGCGGCGGTAAGCTGGCTGGCAGCTGCCTGCCTTCCGTGCAACCAGCAAGGCTAGCGGCCCAGTCTGGCTGGCCCGTTCCTCCACGTACGGCTCTCCACGCATGGAATCTCCGGAGATTCTCTCCTCCGTCTCCCCAGCGTCCCTCCTCCTCCTCCTCCTCCACTACCACCTTTCCATCGCATCGCCGCACCGTCATTACTTCGTCGCCGCTACTTCTACCAGCGCTTACCATCGCTTCACCGCACTGACGATATCCCGCTTTCCATCCCGTTCTGTCTCTCCTTCTTTCTCACTTCTCGCGGATCCTTTTGCGCGCGTCCTCTCTTTCCTCCTCTCGGAACATAGATATGGAGAGACTCCGCGTGTGTAGTATTTCTCCTCGTGACTTCCAGTTTGTCGCGGATACCATCCTCGTTCCTTCGCACATTCGTTCTCGCTCTTTCATTCGCGCCACGAGCTTCCCCACCTCGTGTCTCCCTCGTCGTCCTACGTCGTGCCCCTCCCCCTCCCTCCGGCTGTCCCGCTTACTCTGTTCCGACACCACAGGCGGTTCCAAGCGACGCCTGCGCGAGAGCGAGGGGAAACGTGCTTGGAGAACGTGAGTGTGAGCGGGACGGAGTGCGGTGAAGAGATAGAGGAGAAGAGGAGAGAATGCCGAAGTTTAGTCCGCGACTGCCGTCGCCGCCGTCGTTGTCGACTGGACGGACAAGTATTGTCCGGATCCCGTCCCGCTCCGGGCTTAGGGGTCCCGTTTGAAGGCGCAGCTGGGGAGAGGCTCGAGGGGGAGGGAGAGGCCTCCTCGAGTCAGATATGAATCTTTGTGCCGGGAGGGCGGCCCGCACACTCGACGGCTAACGGCGGGGTGGCATCCGTCCTTAGAGAAAGAAGCAGAAGAACGGGGGAAGAAGGAGAAGACGGGGGACCACGGCGACGAGCTCGTGTAATAATTTATTCCGTTTAGGCTCCCTGTCAAGTCTCTTCGACGCTGGATCCGAGCCCTTCTTCTTCTCCTTTTCCTCCTCCTCTTCCTCCTTCTCTTTTTCTTTATTCTTTCTCTCGTCTGCACTTTCTCTGCCCTTCTCTCTGTCTCTCTCTCTCTGTCTCTCTCTCTCTCTCTCTCTATAGCTTGGAGAATCCGCACGCGTACCTCATTCGCGACCGTATATGCATCCGTATATGATCACCATGGTTCTTAAGTCCGAAGACATTACTCGATCGGACTTAGTGAATACCATGTTCGGTACCAAAGGGGCATGCATATGTCAGCGATCTTCTCAGCGTACATTACATATCGGATTCGAGTCTCTAGTCTGTACTCGTCCCACGACAGCGGTCGATGTGCGACGAACACTAAGGGGAATCCGTGACAGACTGGAAGCCAGGAGATAGATGGAGGATCGTGATCTCTCTTCACGTGTTGAACGGAGAGAAGAAGGAGATACGAAGCGACCCCGCGCTTCGTTTCACTTTGCGTCAGCATGACAGTACTTTGAGAAAGAGAGAGAGAGAGAGAGAGAGAAAGAGGGAACAACCGATAACGCGACGTCTTCTCGTCGGGAATCGCATGACAGTTTAGCGTGACCCTGCTCGGCGCGATTTAGAGCGAAATAATAAATCGTAAGAAGTACGCGATTATATCGTAAAAGTGCGAAATTAAGTATTTCTCATATTTTCTATTAATTATTGTGTTGCACATAATATTAATTGTATATTATTATAATCTATCAATTATACTTCTTAGATTCAACGTTAATTGAGATGTACATATTGATAAAGAAAATTCGTTATGGCTGCATTAGATACAGTTATTAGTTACATGGTATTAAGTAGAGAGAATGTAAATGAAAAAATTCAAGTTGTACTACTTTTCCATAAGAGCTGTGAGATGGACCTACAGATCCGATAGGACACGAGAATGATAGGTTAAATGCTGATATTTCGCATCGTCATTGCGATGGTACAAAACGTCACGATGAAACGTAATAACGTTGTAATAAAACGCGACTATTCGCTCACACGCCACACGTCGGCTTGACTTTAACGTCGCGTTCATCTGACATTTCGTGACACCGGGTTACGCAAGCGTGATACTGCCCATCGGTTATAATTATTCGACCGCCAATTAAACGTGTTAAAGCGTCGGTATTTCGCTCATTCATTTTAGTCGCGATACTTGGCCGTAGTCGTTCGACGAGACGCTGCGTCAAAAATAAAGCACGATAATCTAAATACGTGGAAAAACATCCGGAAGTTCTCTCACGTTCGAATTTACTCAACAGCATCCGAAGTCTAGATAATGTTACATATTTACCAATGTTAGAGAAATATAATGCGACAGATTGCTGTACATAGAATGATACAAAAGTTATTGGCATTCGATAAATGTATTAATCTTAGGTAGATGGGACAGTTTTCACAACATAGTTTTCTTTAAAACCTGATTCTCTGGACAAAGAAAATTTTAAAGTTCATTATTTTTACATTCTTCTATCTCATATACCTTATTTAAATTTAACTGTGACATAATATTATAATTATAAACATACAACTATAAAAAAAAGTATAACTGTAAAACATTTTTGATGTTCCATCTACCAATTTTTGCGTCTTTAAACTAACTGCCTACTTAAAAGTTAATTAATAATCATGTATCATGAAATTCTTAAAGAATGCAATAATGATTGAAACTGACAACAAATTACGTTCATTGTTTCATCATTATTTCATAAATCATGATTTTGAGAAATTTTGTTTCCGTCAAAAGCTCTCAATATTAATAAAAAAAAAAAAAAAAGAAAAAGCGGCATCTTCATCTTTCTTCCCATTAAGTTTCATATAATTTTATAAGTTTTTAACGCGATTTTTTACATCCATCGGCACTAAGAAACTATTTTTTAGAATACGAGTTTTGCCAGATTTCTTTAAATTGAACAAATCCCGAACAAACGAATATGATGAAAGGCTAGTGATCCTCTACACGTGGAATTACGAAGGCGATTATTATCGCGACTCATACAATCTCATCGAAGTGGTCTTTGATGTCCGCGAGAGTATTTCCGGGGACGGGCGGACGTTCCGGTTTTCCATCGGATCGTCCGGTTAGCAAGCGTGCCGGACGCGGCTTTTCGGATGATTAGTCGCGCGACCGACGCGCGCGATCGGTTTCCGGTCACAGGCCGTCCTGGATTCCAGGTCGGCGCGTTGATATGAGTTCCTGCATGCCTATCTCTCTTATCGATTCGCGCGTTTCGTCGTCGTCGTCATCGTCGTCATCGTCGTAGTTGTCGTCGTCATCGTCATCGCCATCGTTATCATCGTCGTCGTCATCGTCGTCGTCGTCATCGTCGTTGTCGTCGTCGTTAACGATGCGATGAGGAGCCACTCGGACGGACGACTCTCGGAACGACGAGTGGTTTTACGAGTGGACAGTTAGGGTCGGCCGAGAGAGCGATGAAAGTTTCCGCAGAGGGAGGTCCGATAGGTCCTTCCCTCGCGTCGCAGTACCAGGGTCGTCCGGTATTCCAAGAAGGTGCCGAGACACTTTCTGATAGCTACGATCGCGATAAAGCGGCCTTCTTGGCAAGGATGCTGAGAGTGGAATTTTTGAGGAAAACCGTTCTCTATTCCTTTTACCGATAAAAATATTAGGGATAAGAGTCTAATCTACCACTAGTGCGTAGTTTGAGTCGCATTTTCGTAGACAATAGTAGTTACATTTTTATTCCTACATACTATCTTTAAAAGAATAAATTTCCCTTCGACACTTAAATAAGGCACGTTAGAATTTTAATTGCTAAATAATTTCAACGAATAGTTTTCATACGAAATGTACTTTGTTACACTCTCGGTTCTAAGATTTTTGAAAAGTAACGAAGTAAATCATCTGTTCTATACATTTTATTTATTTTAATGGATATATAATGTGAGTGAAATTTAAAAATTTTTTCCTTAAAATTGAGATATTTATAAAAGATACCGAATAGTAGAGTTTCAGAATTTGATATAAAAAAAAAGGATAAGGTGGATGTATTAAAATGATTCAGTTGGAATAGATGATGCGAAGAAAGTTCCGCTCGCATTTTTCTGTATCGATCTGTAGCGGTTTGTGGGTGTAACGCGAGTACGCCCGGAGCTAATGGGACGCTTTATGGTGGGTTTGACCTCGATAACGCGGTTCGCGGGATGTACCAAGAGAGCGGACGTTATCGGAAAAATCCACAGTCGGCGCTTTTGGATTTAAAAAGCGCGAATAAAACGGCCGCGAGGAAAAATCGTCAGTAAACAAAAAAAAAAGCCGTGATTAGCGTAGTGTGATTCGCGAGAATTGAGAATTGTATTGCCAATATATACACATGCACATGCATTTATAAATATGTATATAATGTGTGTGTGTGTGTACATATATATATATATATATGTATAGGGGAGACCGGGGCTAGTAGACTCATTTTTCAGTTTCAAATTTTTACAGATGAAATTAAGAGACTTATAAAAAAAATAAATTCTACACCAGTTACTATATACATTTGACTACCTAATAATATTTTAATAATAAGGGGAAACTGACAACTAATATGAAAAAAATTCATTTTTCTAATGTATTCCATCTGATTCAACTAATTCTGGGATCGGGATAATTTGATTAAAATTATTAAAATGAAGATTAATGTATTTTAAGTTATATCTTTGGCTACATATTAATAAAACTTTTATAAAAATATATTTTAAACACAAACATTCGCTTCGCAGGACAGAACAATGTTTCTTTTTGCAAAATTTGTTTCGTTTCATGCAAAAATAATGAGTCGAATGAGCCTTATTTTCGAGATTGGATATGAGAGAATTAAACTTATAACATTTACCACTCTCTTAAAAAGTAAATCTCTTTAAAGGAATAAAATTTTGAGTAAGTACTATAAAAGTCGTCACTAAATGAGTCATATAGTTCCAGTCATATAGTTGCTGTGACTAGTCTACTATTATCATCCGTTCATTTTTTAAAAACATTAACAATATACGATAACAAAGACATATAAACAAAAATCTGTCTTTATCAAGCAAGAACTACATTTACTATCTAAATAGAAATCAAATATCTTAGACAATCATATACGATTGTAAAAAAAACTTAAGAATAAAAATATTTAGTTAAATATTTTAAAGTTAGATAATTTTTTAAAATTGTAACATAACTTTTATCATAGATGTGTTCAGACACATTTACGCATGCCTTGCGTGTTTTGTTTTTAATGTAGCCTCGATTATTCTACTGACCCCGGTTTCCCCTACGTATAATATTATATATATATATATATATATATATATATATATATGGTACGTGCATATATACATGTATGTATATATATATATATATATATATATATATATATGAAAACAGCGCCAATTGAGTACTTTTCGCCTCTACGAGCGCGATCGATACACTTGTTGTAAATTATCCCCATGCTCGGTGGCTCGAGTTACCAAAGAAGCCGTGGCCGCGTTGGAGAAGTTCGAAATTGCTTCGGTGTGATTTCGTCGGATGGATTCGATACGCTCGTTTCAAACCGATATCTTCGTGCAATATCGAAGTCTCTTTCTAATATCTTCCTTTAGATTATAAGAATATTGTGTCGACCAAATATTCCGATAAAGCATAACTTCTAAATATCGTCAGTACTTTATATGTGCTAAAGTAATCAGCAGTGCGATAGTTCATACTAATTCATACATTAACAATTGTAGAAAATCGCTGATTAAATTCTCCTCTTTCCTGGACTTTGCTACATTTTCTATTAATTTTATTTTTGTGTATTGCATTGTAATTTTCTATTACATTACATAAATACTTTTTCATACAATATAATCAAACAAATATATTTAAAATGCAGCTAATATATTTTTCAAAGTTCTATGGGTTTACTTAGAAACTCTTTTTTTTTATAAAATAGGATAGTCGAGCAATTAAAAATTCTGCCGTTACGAGAAAGAAGACATGTCTCTGGACGTTCGTACGTAATATATCGAATTTAATCGCTAATCGAAAAAATTTCACAATCATCGCAACACAATAGTCGAAGAAATGCTGTAATAAACTCGATTCTGCTTCCGGCGAAAGGGTGACTGCTCGAACGGAACCACTACGTCTCATCGCATCTCTTTGTCCCATCTTCTCGATTTCGATTTACTTTTTCTCTTTGGATATCGGGTATGATTTCAATGTTTGGATCGAAGCTTTTCTTCTCGGATCTCTATTCCTCGTTAACACGACCGTCCTCTCTCTCTCTCTCTCTCTCTCTCTCTCCCTCTCTCGCATTGTCTTTCTCTCCTATTTTCCCATTCCTCTTCTCTGACTTCTCTCGCGTTGGCATCCCGCGGCACTCAACAGGGGCCGGTCGTTTATCTAAATGGCTACTGGGTGGCCCGGCCGACCGTGTCTCGTCCCAACAAACCAAAACTAACCCAATCACACGCTTTCCGGGCTCCGGCGCGCCTGGAAGAAACGACCCCGAGGAGAGCTGATATCCTAAGCTCGGTGATTGTCGTGCCAGCAAAACTGCGTGAGGATTTCTCGGTACTACGGTCAGGCCTGCTTGCCTGTCTGCCTGTCTGCCTGCTTGGGTCGTCGTATCGCCATTGTCGTTATCATCGTCGCTTGCCGGGTGTAATGAAGGTAATCCGACCTCGTTGAGAGAATATTTAACGGTCGGTCCCCCTGCCCGCGCGCGCACACCAACGATGTCGTGCTACTTTCCCGTCGCTTCCTAGTATCGTTGTTATGCAACGTTACGACGCTACTTCGGTACTGTTTCAATAGCAGAGACTAGGCAGAGCGGTCGTCCTCGTCTCATTGATACGAGGCTCTCTGAACGAGACCGAGCTCGCGTGAATTGTGTTTTACAGCCACCGGCGATGCGGTTATACGCGCGACTTTGCGAATTCCGTGATATTGTCGTTTAAGTAGCGAGTACAGAGTTGTACCGGAGATGCTTCTAAACTGGATATACCGTCAAAAGAGATGATAGCATATTGTCGTGAAAATCATTGCATTCATTTTAGATCTTCTGAGCGTATCTAGAATTTCTCAGTCAGCAAGTGGCAAAAATCTATCTGACAAAATTAAAATACATATATTAAAGTCAATCTTCGAAGATCTTCAAAAGAGCGACCGAAGAAATCACCCTTTTTTTCTCGATTTCGGGACTGAACTGGCTGTGCCATAAATATGCTATAAATTTTACAATCTTATAATGAGACATTAATTACAGAGAAGTTTGAAGTTGAGGTGATAATTTTTATCACAGCTGTGGAATCGAAGTTCATTATCGAATTATCATGAATCTGCGAGGTCCGATATTTTAGGAAGGTTAATCCAACCGGGTTTATATCAATTATCCACATCGCTAACTGGCTAATTAAAAATAATGTATTAAAATAGATAAACAATAAAAGGGCTAAGAATACCAAGCTGAATGTTCTTTGCTAACTAATTAAATTTAATGTTTAAATAATAGTAACAGTTTCGATCCGTTCTTAATGTGACATCTTAATGTGACAGATAGTTACAAAATAATTTGTTAAAAATTTTTTTCCGTTCGTTTTCATGCTATTATGTAATAATGAAGGCAATGTAATATCGCAATAAAAAAATGATTCTGAGAATATCTTAACTAGATTATACGAGTGTCAATTTATGTTGAACATATGCTATAATATTTTAAATATCGCAATTACCGCACCCGAACGATGCATTAGTTGACGGTGAAAACTCGCGCGCGTCAGCCGCTTAGATATCTTACCTGGGATATCTCGGGAGAGCGGAAACATTCGAAAGTGCTCGCTGACGACGATGAGCGGTTCCGCGCTCTCTTCCTTCGGCGGTTCTTTTCTTCTCATCGCGCGAGCGCTCTATTATCTGCGCCGGAAGAGGAAACGATTTGCACGGACCACCCGGTACGTGACTTTTCTCCCTCGTCCACGCGCAATTCGCGACATCCCGATACTGAGCGGTGTGGAGTCGCGCGGCGCGACTCCCTTGTGAATTTTTTTAATCCGCTTCGCCGGTCGCCGTGTCGCGCTGTTTTCTCCCCGGCATTGCGCCGCAGCGACGGCGGCGGCAGTGGCAACGTTCGGGTTCGTTTAAAATGCAAACTCGTTCGCGGTCCACGGGGGCTTTAAAAACAGCCGCTATACCTATCCGGATTTTCGTTTGCCGTACCGCCGCAAACTTGGCCCTGCCGGGTCTTACGCGCCTCATATAGGGATTTATGGCGGCGCTGACGTGTTTCTATTCTGAACCGTCTCGTCGCGTTGAGGAACATCCCCCTCCCGACGTGTTCTTTCTTACATGGTGTAACGCTCGTACTTTGCACGTCTTCATGATTCTCTTGTTTGTATTCAAACAACACGTGTGTGTGTTGTCTGAATATTCGCTCTTTTTAATCGAACGAATGTCCAAAAACGAGACATTTACTTATGATTTTACAAATATGTCAATTAAATAATAATAAAATAACATTATTGATTGTGTCTATTCAATGTCCAAAAACAAAACATAAAACATTTTCAAAACGTCTTATGTCACAATTTTAAACTTTTTGTTGTGTGAATAGACACAATCGATCATATTATTTTATTATTATTAATTGACATATTTTTAAAATTTTGAGTAAATGTATCTTGACTCATTTTTTTGCTTCGAGCTGATCCAATTTTTTAATTTCCTTTTTCGCTTATAATACATACATACATTTATAACTTTTATGTTTTGTGATTTTGTTAGAATCGCAAGTTGAACAATATAGATTTCAATATTAAATTATAGCGAATATGAAATATGAAACTTTCAAATCACTTCTGATAATTTCGTTATTAAAAAATAAATAAAAACTTTTCCTTGAAATTTTCTGATTATTAAGAAATAATTTATGCAGAACAAAGATTTTTCTTGCTTTTTTTTGTTCGAGAATAAATTTGTTGTCTCATTTTTCATCTAGTAAGATGTCACGCATTTTTCTTCTGAAATTCTCATTTGCTAGAGAAAAGAGATTACTTCCTTCAAGATTCTTTTTTTCTTAAAAACGAATAATTCTTTCAAATTTTGTATCTATAATATATATGCATCACATTTATCATCTTTTTTCAATAATTGCTCTTTCAAGAAGATTTTAATCGTATCGCAGTTGATTAGTACTTCACGGTCTTGCGATTTTAGTATCGCAAAAAAGATCCAGAATCAAATGGTCACATTTAGCGTTGAGCATTAGAGGTGAATGCGGATCTCCCCGATGTATCTTTATCTCGAAAGAGACGCTGGCGAAAGTGAGATCAGGTCTCTCTCGGCTTTCCTGGTAATTTGACAGAGCGATAAAGCCAGTTCTACCGCTCCTTTGAGGAAGATGTTGATTCAACGGTCACTGATGCATTAGATGATCGTCTAATCATTGATGTAGATGTGAGTAAAGGTGAGGGTGAGATGCGCTTAATTAGCTTGACCGTGTAACGCGAAGCGACACTGAGGGCAGCTCGGATAAAGGGCTAAATTTATCCCCGATAGTTCTTTGAGCCCCTTTGGTTGGGCACTTATTGTATGCGTGCACGCACTTCCGCGTTTTAATCCTCTGACGCAGTACTCGGTGTCTACCGCATTTAAAAGTCCTATGTATAATGATAATAAAAATCTAAAAGTATCTCTAAAAGCTACGGTAAGACAATTATAATTATCGTAGGAAGTTCTTTTGTATTCTGAAGATATAAGAGGCTTAATAATTTCAAGATAGACATTTCTAAGATATCACCGATGTATTTGTGATCACACCTTTTGAGAATTTTATGTTGATCACATAGAAGGCGAAATGACTCTAACATTTTAATTGATTGCCGTATTTACAGCTTTTGTTCTTTAAAATTGAACGTACTTTAAACATTGTAAAATACAGAAGTGCAGTGACTTTTTAAAGAGAATTTTTAATTTTAACATATTTAAAAAAAAATCATAAAGGCTGATGTCCAAGGAACAATATGGCCGAAGGTATAAAAAAGATATTTTGAACTTCGGATAAATGACAGTTTAAGTTGCATTTTAAAAAAGATCTTAGAAATATTAAAGCCTCACACCTTTTTGGGGTCTCTTTCTATCTTCAATGACCACGAAAGGTTAAATAACAAAGGAATATAATTTTAAACAAAAGATGCGATCAATTTAATAAAAGCTACTTTGGAACCTGTCTATATTTGGATTTGCTTTACGCACTGTGTGATCATTTTTGCGAGAAATATCATATACGCACATTCCGCAATAAAAAGTTCCCGTTCGATTATCTGATCGACAAACTTTTGAATAAATCGAATTTATGTTTATAAATGTGTGTTCAATATCGATTTTCTATTAATCTATTTTTGTTCTGTATCTTTATCGAGAGATAAAAATTTGAAACAATTAAATAAAACATTCCCATGATGATTGAAAATTGTTTGAATTCTGAATTAAATCCATTAATGCCGTGCTTCGAAGAGGGCAATTTGAAAGCGATAATTATTAATTCGAACGAGGATGATTTTTCCCCTGGAAAGATTACGCCGGTTTGCGAATGTGATCGGATAGGCGTCGCTTTTGTTATCCCGCTTGACCACAGCCACTTAAGCCCGTGCGCTAAACTCCACGAGTTCAACTTTACCCTTCAACAGGTGTTTAGGGAAATACAATAATGTCGCGCATGCGCGTCGAACTTCTTGAGGTCGCAAAGTTCGCTGGAACAATCTGACCGCGACCATGCCCGCGGGCGATGCCGGTACTTAGGACGAGATTAATTAAGATTACGCAGAAACGCGCCGCGGTTCTCAACCCTGGCCCGGACAAAGACGAATTTCGCGCGGTTAATGAAGAATTCCGTTAATGCAGGCGAGATAGGAAACGACGAAGCTTGATTAGGAGGTTGCACTGCGAGATAAAATCCAGCATCTATACTTGTCTTAATCAGTCTGAGCGAAATACTAATTCTAGTAAATGCATCTCGTCTTTTTAAATATAAATGTATTATTACATAGTTTTCCACAATATTGTGACATATTTACTGATCGTATGATAGAATAAGAATAAAATTATCGTAAAAGAGTTTTTCTTTGCAATTACAATTGACTGAAATATGGAAATCCGTTCTTTTATGATATAGATAATGTAGGAAATGTAGATAACACATCATATTGGCTTAATATAATACATTTAATTTTCTTTTTTTCAGATTTATTAAAACTTCATAGTTGCAATCACAAAAATTGTAATTAGTAGTTTTTCTTTTAATTGATGTAGCAAGGAAGTCTATTTTACCGATAGCAGATAATAACTTAGAAAACTGATTTACTAGCAGTCGATAAAGTAGATTTTGATGTCAACGTCGGTAACAGCTTGTGACCTAAACACGCTTATCGATTGGGAAACTTGAAGGGAAGTTACTTCCTAGATAATAGGTGGCGTTTGAATATAATATAGTTCTTGAAGAGGTTTTAAAAAATACATATATATTTACGTGTAAAACATTTAATAAATTATCGAATCGTTTAAATTATATATTCGCTTTGTCTAAAATTGTAACACGACAAAGAACGTGAAAATATAAAATCGCGTAATCTTGCTATTTATTACAACATTTTGTTGCATTTTAAATTATATATTCACACGTAATAATAAGTTAAATTTCTTATCATTTCGTGTATTCTGTTTATAGGCGTTAAATGGTGCCGAAGGTACAGTTCCACCTGGAAGAGTGTACAAAAAAGTCGCGATTGTGGAGAATTTCTTCGATATCATCCACGCCGTTCATGTTGATCTCGAAGGACGTCCCGGGAAACATGCTGGTCAAAAGCGCACCTATAGAACGGTAAGTTGTAAACTATAATTTAAAAAATTTATATAAAAAAAAATGTATACACTTTGTCTTCTCGGTTTAGAAATTTTAAACGTCGCATAGAACGCAAGTAAAAAAAGTACCATTTTATAATTAAAGACGTAAGTTGATGTCTCCAATTGTCGAGCTGCAACCGCCCCCATTGCTTGTAAACAATATTTCTCAGTATTGGAGTTTTTGGTATTAGACTTGTCACTAACCATCGAGTATCCGTCGATCCGCGAAGCGATTGAATTCCGAATTCGGGCGTTATCGGCAAAACGCGGTGAATTCCTGCATGGTTGCCCGCGACACGCGATATTTACCGTTCCCGAAGGAAGGCATCGAGGCGTTCAAGCGTCGAACACTCGATACCACACGTCATCTCACATGTTCCGGCGCGCATTCGCGTAAACCTCTCTCTTGGGTATCATATCTGTTCTCTCGTTCTCTCTTCCTCTCTCTCTTTCTATCTCGCACCCTCAGCACGCCGTCTCTTTCTACCCTTCATCGTCGGCCCCTGCGACCACCCTCCCACTCTTTGGCCTCCCATCCTCTCTCCTTTCTCTCTCTCTCTCTCTCTCTCTCTCTCTCTCTCTCTCTCTCTCGCATGCCGCGATCTGCTTGTGATTCAAAACCTCAGGACACTTGTTGCATTGCCTGCTTACTCACACACTCGAGCGTTTGCGCGACGGTGGAACTGTTTTACGTTCAAGTCGGCGTTAGGCGGCGGGATTCATCGGCTCCAGAGAGGAGAGCCCGCGTTATGTCACAGTGCCGCGTTGCGCAACGCGATACCGCTGTGTCAAGGATGGTGGATTTCGAGTTGATGCTGTTATATCGCAAGGGTTGCAGAAATTGACCGATTCGGTACACGCAATTTACCTTTGACGACTCGCACCTTTAATGCGCGTCCGATCGATACGTTACGTGTTACAGTTCATAGCGCGCAATTTGCCGTTCGAAGTTAATCGGAAGTCCCCGTAATCGAGCGAGAATAACGAGCAAAACTTCCGCTAAGAGCGTCTCTGTTGAAAAGTCATAAAGTTGCAACTACATTTAAGAATGATTCATTGATTTATATTTGTTGTGAAATCTTTTAAATTCCGATTCAGAGAAGTAAGGAGGAAAGGATAAATGAAAGAGTCTTTGTTAAATACGAACAACTAAAATGTAGATTTTGTTTATTTAATGTATAATCTGTTTGCTCAATATATAATCTGTGCTGTTTCATTATACAATAAACTCGCGGTCTCGCGTAAAGAAACGCGGTGCGTGCTTGGCTTAGCACTGAGACACTACCGTCTCCTGAAATATATTACGCAATATAAAATTTGATGTTTATTAGATAAGTACTTGTCATTCCTTCAGCACTTCATATATTAAACATTATTATCGAGAAATATTCTAGTTATTCAATAATTTATTTCCATTTTATCGGTACTCTGATGCAATCCGTTATCCTTTCACAAGTCCGAACCAAAATATTAATAACTGTCGACTAACAATCGATTAAAAATGCAATACATTGTTTCGAATTTTCACCTGAGAAACATATCTTTTTTTTTTTGCTTTTATTTTCTTTGAGTTGCAAGGTTTCGGATAAATCTTATCGAATTACCCCTTCTTCCATGGAACTCGTGCAGTTATACGCACACGTATATACATCAGTCTCCGTTGGCTTTCTCGGCCTCTCACAGAGGCTGCCATCCACCTTGATTAAGTTATGCCGCCCCTCCCCCCTTCACTTCCTTAGAGAGAAACGTTTCCTATTAAGAGGCGGCGAACATCCCTCCGGCTGAACACCTCCTCTCGCAGAAGACATCAAAGTTCCGTTATACTGCTCATGAATTTTCCCCAGTGGGCGTCGCGCGTAAAACGATGCCACGTGACAGCGATACTCGGAGAGCGGGAAGGGCCATTCGCGCGCGCATTAACGTGTCGATTGACAATGGTAGTTGCGTATTATTATTGCACGAACGTGCACTTGGGTACGGCGCCTCGACCGGGTGGAATTGCTTAATTATCCGACCGAACGATGTTTCTGCCTGAATATACGCCGTGGCGCAACGTTTGAGAAACGGAGTACGAAGATCTGGTTGATATACCCTGTTTCCATAGTCGCTATATTTCTGTCGTATTTTTAGCATAAAATCTGGATTAGCAACTTATTTCTGTATTAACATACGATTATCCTAAAATACGCTGCATGAAATTATATTCCTGCAGGAAGAAGACTTTACTGATTTTGTCCATGGAAATGATATTAGTGATATTATCTGATATTAGTGACATATATTTTTATAAACAATATGAGGATTCATTTCTTGTACTTATACATATATCGTTGTGCCTCGCTCAAACTTATTCATCTGTCCTTATCTAACATATTGCAACGCTATCTGTTAGTAGATCGAACGCCTACTGCTAGACACAATTATTGCTTTGTTTACCATTCCAAATCTTTGCTTAGCGTTCGTATACACGTCATTTGCAGATCGATAAATCTTTCTTTTGAAGTTTTTAATCTTATGATTAGTTTCATAAACTCAGTATTGTTTGTGCATGTAATGCGTTGAGTGCTGCATTATTATTTGATCTATACGAGTTATAAAATTTGTATTATGGAAACATCTATGTTAGGTGACAGCTCTATGAGTTGAAAAAATATAAGTTTTTAACTTTTTTTCCGATTTTGGTATAAAGTTTATTGCAGCATTTTCAAATTTTGCGTCTTTAACCCAGTAAAAGGATTTTTGATTTTGTTTAGTAAATTCGGAGATTTATATCGATCTGCAAAATCCTTACAATTTGGCCACTCCAGCATCTTCTTAAGAATTTTTATTTTAGATCGCATATGAGAACACAATACTAGAAATTAAACGTATGTCTATAACGATCTCGAAGCTGGATCTTTTAATGCTTAAATAATTCAATCTTGAATTACTATATATATTATATATGTACTTGCATATATATTATATTTGTGCTTCTTCGAACTGTGCGCCAAATTGTTTTCCTGAACTATTTTAATTTTTATTGATATATTTTTATCTTGTTTGAAAGATAATCCATATATATGGATAATAAATTATAAAAGCTTTTTACAATAAAGTTAAAGTAATAACAGTGTAGTGCAGTATTAATTCTTCAAATGTTATTCTTGATATGGCATACTCAGCTTTTTTTAAAAAATTATCTATTTCGAAATTTTTATATATTGCTTATAATCTTTTTGCTAATAGAGATATATACATTTATTTGATGTTGTATTCCTTATCTCTGGTATTTTGTTGGTAAAAAAAATTTATTACAATATGTTCACTTTTATTAAAGTTACAAAGTTTAGTTGGATATGTCAACATAGCGTGTTGCATCAGTAATAAAATGACATAGTGTGACATTGAAGATTAAAATCTTGTCAGAGGGCAAAAAAGTGGAGTAAAGATTTTTTTTTGAATATATTTAAAATATATAGAAGTTTTAAAGAAAGCGATGTTCTTTCTCTCTTTGTTACAGATTACAGAGACGTATGCATTCCTGCCACGAGAAGCAGTAACGCGATTTCTGCTAGGTTGTACAGAATGTCAGCGGCGTCCGCGGACGCCTAGTCCAACGAACTTATCTAATCAGTCGCAGTCCACCCAGTCAGCGACGCTGGGGTCAACGTCAACCTCGCTGAATCCCGGTAACGCCGCTCTTGCGACCTCGTCGTCGTCGACGACATCTTCGTCGGTGCAAAATAGCTCTAAGCCGCGTAACGGCGGCCAACATGCGTCATCGGAAGGCAAGAACTTGCACAACTACAGGCACCAAAAGCAGCATAAGACCGGCGCTGGTAGCGCCGCTGCAGACTCGAAACTCGACAAGGACAAAGACGAGAAGTACAATCCACTAAGTATTACGAACTTATTGAAGAAGGACCCGGTGAACGGTGGTTATCTCGCGAGTTCGGACGCTTTGCCGGAATCGAGGAGAACGCCAGAATCGGATCGGGCGAGTTCGAAGAGCTCGGCGTCGTCAAAGAGAAAACGGATGCTGCCGGAAGGACGGACACCATCGCCGCAACCCAGCCAGCCGTTGCCGAGGCCATGGAGCCCCGGGCTGGACCCCAAGAACACGCCCATCGACTACAGCTTACCTATCACCACCTCGTATTTGAAGCATCAGCAAAGACTGCTCCAGGAGAAGAACAAGGCAGCCGCTCCTAATGTGCTGAGAGAGCCTGAAACAATGGAATCGAATGCCGTCACGACGCCGCTCGTCGTGGAGACCGAGAGCGTCGAGAGGGAGAGATTTTCACCAGCGACTGGTCTGATCGACACGAACCTCAATCTACTGGCGACCATCCAGCATCTGCACTGCCAAGTGATGTTGGCGCTGACTGAACGATTGAGACCGTCGTTCGCTGTGCCGAGCCCTTTAGTTTTGCCACCGGCATCGACTAACGTTTTGGCGGGTACGATGATGATGGGCACGGAAGTTTCGGTTCAAACAGGAGAGAATCATTCGTGAATTAATCGGTATGGAGAGAAAGAGAATGACCGATTTTTATAGTGACTTTCTTAGGAGGTGCGTAAGAGGCAATATATGATTATCAAGAAACAGATTAATATTTCCGCGAACAGAATTATAATTCCCATCGATAATACTGCCTGAAAGTCTTGCGTATATCGAGATTATATATTCATTATAGACAAGCGTTCGCGATAAAAAGATTAAGCCAATTAGACAACGGAAGTTTGTATTTAACAAAAAGTTAAAATTCGACCGCCTCATTTGCGATTTTTGTCGCAGTCACGCGGTTACAGTTGAGGCTCCGCATACAAAATGTCGATCGCGGTCACTCTTCATCTTTAATTCGTTTCCTAAATACGGTATCCGTTTGTTGATGTGCGCGATTGCGAATACAGCGACGAGCTGCTCACCATCCCCGTTTTTGGTCGAGAAGCGAAACGACAGATAAACGCAATTACATATTGAACCGGACGGGATCGATTATTGTCGTCGATGCTCGTGTCACATATTTCATCCGATCAGGCCGACCAGCCTGACGCTTGCTTGCGTCCGACGTCACCCGATATAGACGACGGGCCAAGCGAGCAGAATAATTCCCCAAGTCTGTCGAAATACGGGTCGATGTGTCAGGGATTCGCGCTTTCTGTGTCCGATATTTAGAAATCCGTTACGCGGAGAGCGGATCGCGATCCGGCCGCCGCCGGATTCGACTCGGTTCCAAAATCGATCCATCCAGACGGGGCAAAAGCGACAGTCCGCGCGACGACACCGCGAAGGTCCTGAATATTCAACGAGCCAGCGAGATGGGGGGAGGGGGGGGGGGAGTCCGAGGGGAAAAGAGAGGGATGGAGAAGGAGATCCGATTTCTCGTTTTCGAGTGTCATCCGATGAATCTGACAACATTCAGCGTCGTTGTCGACCTGACAAATTGTCTTTCATCTTTTAAGCGCGACGATTCGCTCCGACTAATTATAACGTGTACCAAAATGGTCAATTGATGCTCCAGATGAATGATGAATTTTTGTATTTTATCGTCTTCCCGTAGTGAGAATATCTCGGCGCTAATAATTTCTGTGTTATAAATCATAAAAACAGATTACGCAAGTTAAGCTTCGGAGCGATAAATAAGTAATGTAACATTACCTGTCGATATTGTTCAATCTTTCAGAGGATGAACTTTCTTTTAACAGAATTTTATTTAAGGCTCGTTGGAGGAAAAGAGAGAAAACTTTTCTGGGGGAACATGCTTGTCGAGTTTGAAGAAACTTGTTTCGTCTTTTTGTCTGTTTAAGCGATGTAATACCCTCTCAATCTCGGACGGTATGAATTAATGTCGATTAATACGCGATCGAGTAACATCTCATTGACAAGGAAAGAACTGGCTGCATCTAGTCGGCACCTTATTCTATCTTTTTAATCGTAATAATATCGCGTGTAATTACACGCATTAAGGGGATATCCAAGGCGAATCTGGACGCGCGACTCGTCTTGTAACATTTCGCCGAACCGGTATTATCTGCGAGCCACAAACTTCTCTTATATTGTACTAATTGTCGTGTTATTGCCATTATTAACGCAGCGACGATACTTTTTGACGATACCGCGCCGCGATTGCTTGATTGGATACATTATTTCAGATAAGAAACTGAATGTATTTTTAATTAAACATATTTTATATCTGTTTTGAATAAAAAAATGTGCGTTCAATCATTACATTATACAATATAATCTCCTTTTTTATTTTTAAAAAATTTGTACTTTTAATTTTGCTCCTACAATAAAAACAGTCAAATCATATTTTTCAGATTTATGTCTTTCTATTAAAAAGAACATCGAGACGATATTAATTTGATACAATTGAGATTTATTTGAAAAAAAAAATATAAATAATCATTCTTTGGTTGCTCGTGTCTTTTGTGAAAATTATTTGCGAAGTGATTGACTTAGACATACCATCGTAAAATAACTTGTTCATTTAGCGATCGCCGAATCCGATACTGAATATATACCGAAGGCAGCATCACTTCGAGCTCTCGCTTTGAGAGCGACTCTCGTCTTCGTAGAGCAAACCGCAGGTAAGATGAATCGGTTGCAGTTAGAAATCGATTGTTTCTCCCATCGAGACCACGACGACAGTCCTCGGGCGGCGAAATCCGTTTCGTGTCTGATTGTGTACGTAGCCTAGCCTTCGCCCCACGTGTATGATATTACTCGAAGTAGCTCGTCTTTCGTGTATGATATAATATAGCGTCGTTAGCCGGTGAGAAAAAGTAGGTAAGGTACACCGGTAAAATAGGCCTTAAGGTGTGCTTGCAGACAAAAAGATGTTTATACTAGAAGTTCGATAATTATCGTGAAAGTAGACGAGGGTTAAGAACCCCTGAGAATGTTATCGGACATATTATATTATACATATTATATAATATATATATATATACATATGTACACATATATATATATGTGCGTGTGTGTGTATGTGTGTGCGTGTGTGTGTGTATATATATATATATATATATACACACACATATTATTTTGTACATAATCGTTGTACCATAGTGCGTATAGTCTATACAAGCAAGAGCGCGTGATTATATTATTACAACGATCGTTCTTTTATCACGGTATTATGTATCGTTATCATCATTATTCTTATTATTATTATTATCACAAGAATGACTACTATTTTTCGTACCATTGCTCTTATTGCTCTCTCTTATCATTATTTTATTATAATTATTAATTATTATCACATGAGTATTATATTACTGTATTAATGTTATTATATTTAAATTGTGCGCGCAGAACAAACGGAAAAATATATGAAATTGAAATATTCAAAAATATTGCATATATAATTTATACCATACCCAAAAAAGGTGTATCCTTTCCTGTTTTCCTCCGGTGTCTGTTTCAATTTTCAAGTCCGCTTCCCGTTTCTACATTTTTCCTACACTGCCTTTTAATTAACATTATCATTCAAGACATAGTTCGATTCTGGGAAAGACATTGTAAGAATTAAGATTGTTTATTTCTGACTACAGCACAGCATTGCATTTTGTCGTAGCGCGTAATAACGCCGTTGCATGTAATCGCCAGATATATTCCGGATATAATGAATATATTATATTATACACAGGATGTAAGGAACGACTGTGCGGAATGATCAACTACGTCTGTTCCATTGCGACTATCGCATTATGTGAATATGTAAGTATTAAGTTTATTTATATCCAATCAGCATTCCAAAATGCCCGAAAAACTTTGATCGATCGATGGACATGTGCAATACATCGAAGAGGGACGGTCTTGCGCGCACAACGAACGCAATTGACACCTCACCCCTTCCTCCCCTTTCCTTTTTCACTTCCTGCCTTGGTATAGTACTAGATAGAAGCAGTCGCTTCGGCGTCTGACGTACTTTAATATCGCGAACAAAGAGGACGAAATGATCGTGTTGCCTTTAACAAAGGAGAGGGAAGGCAGCGTCGACGACTCACCTGCTTTCTCTCTCTTTCTCTCTCTCTCTCTTTCTCACCGTAGTGCGAGGATCGTTTCTCGCAGAGGAGGCACCATAGGTAATGCAGTCTTTACTCATCCGGCTGTTGCCAACGTTGTAGCGACCTCGTTCCATCAACTTCTACGCGTTCCCTCTAGCTAGCTATCTCCTTCGTTTCCTCTTTCCCTCCTCTCCTCTCGCTTTTTCTCTTTCTCTCTCTCTCTCGTTCGTTGTTTCTGTCTTTCCCTCTCAGCCCTCAGCCCTCAGGAAAACTCAACCCCCTACCCTCAGTTCCAATAAGGCTGCCGCCTCCACTTCGTTTCCACCTCCTGCTCTCCCTCTGCCACCCTGCTCTGCTTTTCACCCTCTGCTTCTCTCACGTGCTCCCCTCCCTCCTTCGACTGCGTCTCCCTTTCCTTCTCTCTCTCTCTCTCTCTCTCTCTCTCTGTTTCTCTCCATCTCTTTCTCTTTTGCGCACCCTCAAGCAACCCTCCATCGTATCCTAAAGCCCCGCTTCCACAGAAGAGCCAAGCCTCTCTCGCACTCTCTTCGCCACGGCATTGTTGCTATCGATTCGGACTTGGAAACGTGTTTTTCTTCGGATATTTCGTGGCCACCGCCGGTTACGACCACTGCCGCTCGACCGGATAACGAGGATTCTAGGAAGGCGGGTATATGTCCAACCCTCAGTTCACCCTTTTTCACGTCTTTTTCTACATGTGTGTGTGTGTCTCTCTCTGAGTTTCCACATTACCACCTCCGCCGTTATATTTCCCGCGCTTAAGTGCGAGCGCGCCTTTTGCGCCCGCAATAAATATTTGATTTTACGTGCGAATTTTGTGTATTCGTTCCTCTCTCGTTTTCATCCGTACATTTTTGCTTTTCCCGAAGTCTGTTTATCTTATCTTTGCTACATTTGTGCAGTCGCCGTATTTACGTAAAAATTAATTTTGCAATCGATGGTGCACGATTCCAAGTGCACAGTTCCAAGTTAAATTCATAATAACAAAATCAATACAATTAATCTTAATAACTGCTTTTTAATCATTACAAATAATTTAATAACTATTTATGGAACATATATTATGATAATGTACTATGATAACGAGTAATATGATTTGTTTATTTGATCAAAGAATATTTTAAATTTCTCTCTTTTTCCCTTGTTAAATTTATTTTTTATATTACATCTTTTATTAGTAAAATTATATATACAATATTTCCATAATATTTGTGACATCTATGACATTTAAATAACGATCGATACACTCTCCACGTGTTTTGTTTTCTGTATACTTACGATTTGACTGCTTATAACTATTAATGATTTACTTTTGCACTTTATGCGAACAGCGCTTTTATACAATTTAAATTTAATATTAAATTATATGTTTTCAATTTTCCTTTTTTCTTAAAATTTCATGTACCTTTAATCGTGTTTTTTCTTTCTAAACATTTCTTTCTGCTCCATAATTTGTGCTGAAAAGGATCAAAAATATAATTGAAATATCTGCAATTGAAATACCTACGCAGCATTGTAATAATAAACATTAATACGCAGTAGTAATCGTAGTTTAGCTCTGGTTGGTTTTTTTTATTATTATTTGTTTGATTTATTATCATAGTTTAATTTCACTTCAATTTTATAAAATTATATAAATGTAAATCCTAAAATGTATCTACATACATATATAAATAAAAATATTGTGAGTATTTTGAGTTGCAATCATTTTTCTCCATCATGCTACAAATTGTTTTTACTGTTTTATTGATTTTTGGTTATTTTACTCCCGGCTCCGCCTTTATATCAAAGCAGCAGTCGTGATCTGACAATTCGATACCGATAAGTCGCTAGCGGAGTTTGACGCGATGAGAAACTCCCATTAGATTCGATGGCCGTAAGCTGCGTTCCCTCAGAGGTAGACTCGCACCACTTTCGTCGTCTTTGTTACGCTGAGATGTTCGCCGGCTTGGCTTCGATTGTTTCGCAAAGGCCATTGAGGAACCCGTGCCACTTTACGAAGCTGACGCGTCGCTGCAAATAGACAACTGGGACGCCCGGCGGCGAAATAAGGAAATCGCACGAGAGATTTCAACGAACGTTACGATATTAAGCTGCACGTTCGAATGCTGACTATTTGCTTGCGACACTCTCGCAACCTTTTATCAAATGTCTGAACTTGCACTTAGAACAGTTTAAAGGTTTAAACATACTGACATTTTTTTTTTTATTACTTACAACGGAGCTTAAGTAAGTAGTGCGTTTTTACAGCAAATATAAGAAAACACGCGATACATGTTTCTTATTTATAATTTTAATTTTTAACTATTACATTTGTTGCAATATTATTTCAATAAAAAATATTACACTTTTATAAGATATAAAGATATGCGTTTTATATTGTACTTTATTTATAAATCATTTTCAGTTGTCCCGAGTAAAAGATTTTGTATCGATGTGTCGTAGATGTATACATATTACTTTTATAAAAGATTCTGTATTACTTTAGTTCGCGGATTAAGAACAGGCCATAGTCAGCCGCTTCGGATTCAGATCGAGCGACGTCGAAGAACGTCGGAGATTTCAACGATCGGCCATACTTTGGCCGGTGTGCGTGTACATGCAATCCGCCAATGCGTCGCGAGGAGTGCGCCATTGTCTCGCGATATATTCGTCGTTCATCGCGCTGCTATAATTCTCGTTTCCGATGGACCATCCGATTAAGGCGCATCCCCCGCGCAATCCCCCGTGACCCGCAGTGGCGATATTACTGGGGGCTTAACTCGATTGAACGGCGATTTAACATTTCACCCTCGCTGGCTTGCGCGACGTATGTGACGTCCATTGTCCTTCAGGGATTCCGATTAAAAGAGAGAGAAAGAGAGAGAGAGAGAAAAAAAGAAGGTTTACATGGACGAATAGATGACGAATAGTGATGACAATTGGAATTTTGTGATTTCGAATTGACTGAATGTAAGATAAGCGATGACTACGTTTGTTGCATTAGTTTTTTTATGTTTTATGCAATGAAACAATTAATCTTGATAATCTTATAATAAGATAAAAAAAATTTCTTTTTTTTCTTTAATTTCTAAAAAATTGTCTATTAGTATCGGAGACTCTGTGAGATTTTTGAAACGAGATTTTTGAAAATATAATTATAAGAAATATTTTTTATCGTCGAGGGGCCGAGGTAATATTTTTCGCGATGAATTTATTACAGTTTTTTAAGATTAAATTTGGGAAATTTGGGAGGGATTATTAATATCTCAGATTGTTTGCGTTGAAAGTCCGACAACTATATCAGCACGCAATTATCATTTCTGAAATTAATTCATTTAAATGAATATATTTAATATATAGTTCGACATCTTAACATTCAGACGCTTCGTACTTATATATAAAGTAAAATATTTTTTAATTCAATGCCAACAATTATGCAATGCGATATATATTTTAAAAAACATACTTACCTATACGGTAAAGATAATTTGAAATATTTTCGATATTTTGATTGAAGGGTAAGAGAAATGAATACGTTGCAACATCTGCGATCTTCTCGCTTCCTAGAATATAATAATGGTATTTTCGAGAATTTGCGAAGAACACTCCTAGGATCACATCGTTGATATCGATGGCATCTGCGTCATACAAACAGAATCGTAACGTATTTGCGAACTTAGACCCGAATTTCCGTGCGGTATTTTTTCACTACATTACCTTTAGCATACGATAATCTCATATTAACCGAAATTCAAGTTCAAGTTAAGCTAATTCTTCTCAAGCTATTATTCTTTTTTTCAAACTACTATATATTGTATATATACAGCATATTTATTCAAAGAACATTCTAGGAATAATCTTAGGACATATCGACATTCTCTGAACATCTTCGAGTGATCTATAATATTGTATGTGTATATATATAGTACATATCACATTGTTATGATAGTTGCGTGTATATATATTGCATGCGTGCGAGCGTGCGTGCGCGCGCGCGCGCGTGAGAGAGAGAAAGAGAGAGAGAGAGAGAGAGAACAATACATTTTGTTATTCAAAAAATTGTCCACAAATAATGCGAAAGACAGACTAATTTATCACAAGAACGAATACCTTATAAACTTACATAAAATTTAAGAATATTTGTGTGTAATTTATATAACATATTATAATTCATATAACAATATGTTCGAAATCCTTTATTTTTATCTATCTTGGAACAATTGCAACGTGCACACTGAACATTTACAGAATGAGATTTTGCGCTAGATTCAAAATTCAGTGAAATTATTACGCGGTTGACAAAGCGGGTGGAAACGCGAAGGGTGAAAATGGGTTGAGGACTCGGGTGGCTCGTCAACGGTACTGTCGGCTATTGCAATTCGTATCGCGAGTCGTGCGGGAAGATCTCTTATTTTCTCGTTGTATCCGACAAAACCTACCTATATCCTAGAGCGTCTACCCTCATTCCGAGCCACTATTCTGGCGTATCCTCGTAGCAGCAGCAGTAGCAGCAGCGACGGCAGTCCTCTCCGTGTTCTCTCGACGTCCGACTCCGGCGGCTCTATCCTCCACGGAGGAGGAGAAGGAGGAGAAGGAGGAGGAGAAGGAGGAGGAGAAGGAGGATAGTACGCCGAGCTCTAGAATGTAAGGGATGATTTTGGAGATAGCTCGAGGGTCGCTCTGGTACGTAGGAGTTGTAGGTTGGAGGACGGGGTGGTGTGCGGGGATGGGAAACGGTCGGGTCGAGACGAGTGGTATAGGAGAGAGCTGCCACGGTTAGAGAGGACAGAGAGAAGGCAGAGGGCGAAGGGGCGAGAGGGAGGAGAGGTCGGAGGATACCAGGGAGTAGTATGGAGAGAGAGTGGTGTGGGTTTGTGAAACGGGGGCTGCGATTGGGATGCCTCCACGCGCGCGGGATCGAGGGGGATGGTTTGAAGCTTGGGGAAGCGAGCGCGGGACGCGACGGGGATGGAGGTGAGTCTGTGGAGTCTCAGGAGGGTGAGTTTGGCGCCGAGGTGTCGGCCTTTCTCTCTCGGTGCTGCATGCGTGTAGGTTCCACGTGTATGTGGGTATCCACGCTCACGCGCGCGCGCGTGGATCGTTCGTAGATGCGCGCGGTGACTGACTTGCTTAAATTTAAATAAATAATCCGCAAATGCACGTGGCGCTGCGTTACGCGACAACATTGATCTAAGCGGATCGCCTTGCGGTTCGGGTAATTGGCATTCGCGACCGACAATGAGCGGGCTGATAGCGGCCGATATCGATCGGCGCCAATGAGCGCGATGTAGGTTACGGGATATAACGGACAGACGTGTACACGTCGAGCGCGGTAGTAGGCGGTAGGTAGATACAGCTGGCGAGGAAGTTTATTGGGATTTAAGGAGATCAAACCAGGAAACCTATTTCGCACCTTCCGACCTTTCAGTCTGAGACTTTGTTTTACTTTTCAACGGAACACACACGAATCGAAGAGAGGCAAGTGGATATTTAATACAATGCGACTTAAACATTCGCCTTACAAAAGTAGACATATATACATGTATTAGTCTAATTCTCAGTGACTCGATATTATTTAGATTTGCGGAATTAATAAATGTAAAAAAATTAATTACATTAAACAATTAAATAAAAAGAGCTATGAGCCAAGCAAGATGTTTAATGTTAAAACAACTTTCTAAAAACATCAACAAACGTTTTAACTTCAATCGTGTCATTTTCATGATTAAGAAATATAATTAAATTATATATATATTAGATGCGGTACATAATATTGATATCGAAATGGCAGTTATATAACTAAATTTACAAAATTAAAAAGAAAACGCATTAAGTTTATTTAATTTTAAACAGATAAATACATTGTATTATTTACTTTAAAAATAAGTTATTATTTTGATAAAAAAATTCGAATTTTGTGATGCCTTAAAATTAAGAAAAAGTTTTATTGAACAATTTGTACGGTCTGTATTTTATAAGTACGATGAAAGTTCTTAACAAAAAGCGACAGTTTTCGTTGCGAATAATGTTCCAACCTTGTAAATTTTCCGGCATCGACAAGAAAGTCATGAATATATTACAAGACAAATAACAAGATGCGCTTTACAGATAGACTTCCAATCGGATTTTGTAAATGTCACCCGACTGTCTCTGCCGCGCGGACGTGATTAAAAAGTATCGGGAAAATATCGGACAAATCGGGTTAATACAAATTTTCTACTTTTGACATCTACCTTATGTCGCGTACTTTGTCGCGACGGTTTTCCTCCGGGTAACTTTGCTTAGTTATGTCTGCGTTATTTCCTGCGTTAAATTTAATGACACAAATCTATGGTGAAGATTTTGAGTCCTCCTCGAAAGAACATCATTTTTTTTTCTTGTTTTTTCATTTCTATCATGATCGACAGTTTCCTCCTAAACAGTAGCGCGTCGAACAAAATACGTTGGAATATTCTATGAGACAAGGTTTTCTAAAAGGGGATAATACTGACGTGCTGTTTGCACTTGTTACTTGAGAAAATTTAATAAGCGTTTTAATTCTAGGACGACTTGAAAATATGGTAGATAACAAGTTTTATTTTCTAATCACTTTAAATTTATTTTTCAGAATATGAAACTCTATTACAAAGATCCTTAACATTGAAACTTGTTTGCTGAAATATTGGTCATCTGTCCGTTGAAAAAAGAGCTGGTCAACCGTTATACATTTATTTGTATTATACATTTCTTATATTCTCCTTCTCTCGTTTCTCTCTAGATATTTTTAATCATTAAAAATTATGTCTGCAATAAACTATCTAAAATGTCTCGTGTCAAATTTTTGGAGCGATTAAAATGATAAATCTTTGTAAAAATAGAATTTTGTAAGAACAAAATTTTATTTGGTTTATTTTAGTTCCGCCTCGGTCTCTCAACAAGTCACATTAAATAAGCTGCGAACGTAAAATAAGCCGTCGTCTAAAAACAAGAATCTATTTTCTTCTCATCGCGACGAAGACGGTGTAGTTGTACGGTGAACAGTGATAGCGCTGATATACAGGGAGACACTCGAAATATACGAAAGCGCGTGGCCGCCGTTGAAATCGGTTTAACGTTTACCGCCATTAATGTCGTTTCGAACAATGCAACGACGGAAAAGGCAGTCACGAACGTCGAGATAAAGGGGTCAGAGCGTGGCAAGAAAGGGAGTAGATGGCAGGGAGGTGGAGGTGCAGGTAGCGGGCCGAGGGAGGAGATTGAAACGGGGTTACTAATTCTCGAATAATGAAGGGATGAATCGCCGTCCCCTCCGTACACTTCACTAAAAGGAACTGCTGGCTCGCGCATTGCGCATTGTTGACTCTTTATTTTCTTTCTCGACCGCATGTTACGCATTATTATTGAAAACAATGTCACCGGAACGAAGTCTTCATGTTCCTGTCTAATATTGAATCTTTTTTTTTTGAAAGATCATATTTGGGCTACAATCATAAAATACTAAATGCTTAGTGTTTTTTAATTTTTTTTGTGCATTTTGCTATTAGAAAATAGTGATTTTTTGTTGTAGCAGAATTTCTTCTCTTTGAATAAAAAGAAATAAGATTACGTTTGTAATGAATGTAAAAATACACGTATCACAGGAAATTTTTATAGAAAAGCTTTATTTGTAAAAAATAGACATTCATTAGTAATGAGTATGTTTTGTTCTAATATAAGCAAAAGAACTTCGCGTGTTCCTACTTTTTTAGAAATTAATTTCTCGATTATACGAATACTTTGACGTCCAAATAATACATAATTTTAATAATACATAATTTTTTATTTTTATTTATTTTTAAGATAATGTATATATTTTAATTATTATGCACACGATAGCTTTTTAAGTAAAATAATTTTGATAAATATACAGTGTTTAGTTTACTTTATTCTTTGTTAATAAATTGTTGTTCACATTTAAAAAATAAAATTAAAAAAAATATATTTCCTGTACAAATACTTTTTGCTATGTTGTTTTGTATATGTTGTTTTGATTGTTGTAAGTGCGGCGACAATTTCAAGTGCCACGTTAAAACTTAATTTTTCTTTATTTTTCGCAAGAACGAAAATACAAAAAATGTAAGGAATTATATTTTTACTTTCAATACTTAGTAATTCAAAAAGTGTTTAAAAGTATCGAAAATATCGGCTCGTAGAGAGATGAAAGAATACAAACAAATATTATATTTAGATCTCACGATGGGATCTAAATATTCTCATCAATGAAATCTCATGGACGCGTGTTTCTAGACGGTAAAAACACTTCACGACGTCATCGGAGGACAAGCGTTCAAACAAACGAGTTGCTTTTTTTCTCAGCACAAGTGGATTCCGCAAGGCAATGTTTGCACGTCACTTTATTCTTCTTTCATCCCTACAGCCGACTCGTTCCTTCTCTTGCGACGCCCACTTATATTGTTATGTAATTTATCTTGGCCACTCCCGGCACGAAGGAATGCGCGCCCTTCGAAGTATTAGCGACACCGGAGGGGTGGCCTTACTTTTCACTCTCGCTAATTTTCTGCTGCGAGAAGCGACCCAACCGGGTTTACAAGGCGACGCACAATTTCGCACTTTCCCGTTTGACAAACGTGCCAGCTTATCCGAAACTTTGGCATTCTGTGAAAGTTTGTTTTCGCGAGAGAGAAAGAGAGACAGAAGCGAAAACGAGCGCGCGACGCTAGGCCGCGTATCGATACTTTCCGATGGGAGAGATTAATTGAAATCGCAGCGAGAATCGCGCGAGTCGTAGCTGAAAAAACTAATCCATTAGGAATTGACCGTTTCCTGTTGCTTGTCATTTATTTAGACGTGTTTGAGGTAAATAGAATTTATTAAGAATGTATTCCACGTATCTATGTTTGCTTTAATATCTACCAGTTATAGAGAAATAAATGTCCTATCTCTCTTTTTATTGATTTTAGGATGCAAACGGTCAGATTAGAGATGAACGAATAAAATATGTTTTGTTTCAAGCGTTTATCTTTGTATACATACAGATTTTTTAATAAAATTATATTGTACATGTAAAAATAGTTTAAAAAATTATAAATATAGTTAAAAAAAAATTAAAAAAACGTAACAAAATGGTTTAAAAAATTAACAAAGTAACTTATTGTTGAAGTGAAATAAGATTTTAAGGTGGCATACGTATTCAACTGCGTATCCATATTCATAAAAGCTAAAAGGTGCTTACATACGTAAAAAGGTTAAAAACACGCTTAATACTGTGCTTATAATGTCTCTTTCGTACCACGAAGAAACCATATTTAAGAACCGAAGCCATACTTTTATCCACTGATGTGCACACCTCACGTCTATTTCGCATAAATGGTATATGATTTCGTGTTGAAAGTAAACTGCTGTCAGGCATCAGACATAAAATAGTCCCATCAACTGGTACCGTATATGTACGTACTGACTGAAATATTACTTCGGCTTGTTGAGATAACGAAAATTATCATATTTTATCTATTAACTAAATTTATTACCTTTTCTCAGAAATTTATTCTTTCTATTAAAAAAAAACCGTTATATAGAATGATTTAAAAAAATATTTTTAAAATGCACTACTCAAGAATTTATTAAATATTTTAAAATAGAATCTTTATTAATAGGAATGTCATTTAACTCCTTTATGAAACAAAAAATATCGAAGAAGGTATTAAATAATTGAATTTTTGTATTAAATGATCCGAACGTTTAAAACAAATCAAACAATTCGCCGATCTTCTGAATTAGGTCATCGAATTATATGTGCTTACTTATTGAACGAAATCAGCACCATTTAAAAATTTAATATTCTACATTCCTACCTCTTAAATAAAGGTAAGATAGCGCAAATTAAGTAGCATATTTTAGTTCGCCAAATTAGTTTGGTATTGTAAAGATTAAATTTATTGCTTTTACGTACATTGAAATAGCGACGCATTTTTTTGCATATTTGTAAAATAGGCAAAAGTTAAACGTACATACGACAAAGTGATGGCGAAATGGCCGCGCGTAAGAAGCTTTAGAACTTTGCGGTTCAACCGCCGACTGTACCTTCGTTGTTGATTCTTCGCCAATATGTATGTATAGATGCGCGCGCGCGTGCGCGTGTCTGTATTTGTGCGCGATACCAGTGAAGCAAAAGTGTTGAAACTGCTCTCGCTATCGTTTCCGCGCATTCGGCGAAAAGAGCCTCTCTCGGAAAAAGTCCGACCGTTTGCATGTGCGTATGCAAGAGCACACCCTCTGACGTGGCGTCTAGCGTTTTCAGTTTCTTCAACGAAGAAAAGGCTCCGCTGAGGCGCGGACTTCGAAATGCATCTTGCGTTTTCCAGCAGGGCACGTGTACAAATACATCCAGCGTGAATATGTAAGCATTCATCTTTCTTTCGTATCTTCCCTACCGCGGCCAGGCCAATCCCCTTCGTATCCACGTGCCATTCACTCGGCTTATCATCTCGGCTTTTCGCCATCTCGCACAGAAAATAATATTAGCCTTTCCAATGCATCTTACTAAGTTTCTCACGAGGTTTACGATTTAAATTCTGAGAATTAAGACGGTTGAGAGTTAAAATGCGAGTGCGAATATAAACAAGATAATATTTAATCGTTAATTTTTCCATTAACATTAATAGGAAAATGAGGAATCTGAGATGATTTCTAAAGCGTAATAGTAGTGTCGTTGCTACTTAACGTAATTTAGCACGTAGCCCGAACTCTCTTCGTATTACAGTACTATTATATTTTACTATACATATACTATGTACGCGAGAGATACTACAAAGAAACACGAAGTGTATGAAATAAAAGACGCGCGGGAATGTCGAGATACGAATGCACTCGCCTGCTAAAATATCATCCGTCGGAGTCACTCGATAATAAGCAGCTAGCGATATTCATCCGTTACTTAACTCCCTGCGTAGCCGTCAGCGTAACAAAGCTAACCCTATCCGCGCAAAGCAACCCTATTCCCCTCGAGGATGCATCTCGCGACGTGCACCTGCGCTGAGGCTGCTATGCACGCCGGTGGCAGAGACGAAGGGTAAAAGGGGAGAGTGAAGATAAAGCGAGAGTGCAAGACGCGGATGAAGCGCAGCAGCGAGAGTGGAGAGAGAATGCCGAGCAGCAAAGGGAAGAGAGCCAACAGGCGCGAGGAAGGAAAGGCGGCGCGGCGGCAGGATAGACAAATAGAGCGAGAACGAGATAGGGAATGAGCGGACGTGCGAAAGGGAGACGGAAGAAGCTACTAGGGATGATGTTAGGGTGAGAGGGGACCCGGAGAAAGATAGAGCTTCACGTAGCACTTTTCCTTGTATTACTTAGCCCAGGGTATAACCCACCGCGGCGTCGGTGGTGCCTATATCTCAGCCGAGGAAAACCACCCTCCGTGTGCGCGTATCTCTCCCTCCCTCCCTCTCGTCCCGGTCTTCCGACCCCCCGCGCCACGTTTGCCCCGTTCCATCGCACTCTCAATCCACCTTCTGGCAGCTCACTCTCGTCCCCCGCACCCTCTAACCACCCTCCCCCCTCGTGCGCTCGTGCTCGCTCTCACCCTTTTCCCTCCGCTCCTCACCCCTCGCTTCGCTGTACCACCGCAGTCCCCGACATACTCTGTTCTCTCTACTCTCCTTCTCTTCCTCCCCCCCGTCCCTCCAATCCCACCCACCTAAGACCCCCCTGACACCCACCCTACTCATCCCACGCTTCTCTCTACTCTATACCCATGCTCTACCGTTCCCACCTCCCCCCCCCCCGACAATCCCCCTTACCGCTGCCTCCATCCGGCGCTCCGACTCAACCCAACGCCAACCACCCGCTGAAGGTGGGTGCGCCCTACTGGCGCCTGAATCATCCCGCCCGAGGCCGCGTCGAGGGCGAGGGGATGAAACGGGGAATACAGAGGGGAGGGCGGGTGGCTGACTGAGCTAGGGTTTTGGCGGTAGAATGGTAGTAGTGGCGGCTGCTGCTGCTGCTGCTGCTACTGCTGCTGCTGCTGCTGTCGGGCGAGAGTTGGCGAGGGGACGAGAGGGTGATTCGTTGGTTGGTTGGGTTGGCAGGGAAACAGGAGTGCGCGGGGAAGGGGTGGATGAGAACGAGAGAGAATTCGAGCGCAAGGTACGTACTCGTGGGGTTGAAAGGGGGCGTCAAGCCGCCGACGTCGTCGTCGTCATAGTCGTCGTCGTCGTCGTCGTCGTCGTCGTTGTCGTTGTCGTTGTCGTTGTCGTCATCGTCGTCGGGGACCGAAGCCTACAGACGAGGGAGAAACGAGGTGCCAGGAGGGATATAAGGCTTCACTAATTATTTTTTGTCGGTCGCTCGACAGGGGGGTGCGACTGCCGGCAATGACTGAAATTAAATGAATGAGCACCCCGCCTGCGTCACGTGGGAGAGGGAGGGAAGGAGAGGGGGGAGGGAATGATATGGATGATGGGGAGCGGATAGCTTCTGGCGGGATTTCGCTACAAGGGTGGCCTATAGGGGAGAAGGCCGATGTAGGAGCGGAATGCGCAGCGGGGGCGGTCGCGGACGAGGGAAAGGATTATGAATAGGCTGTTCATTTCTTTCTCAAGTGTGAAATTATTAAGAATGGCGCGCCCACGAGAACCCCGATTCCTTTTTCACCGTCGTGTTATGTATTGCACATTGCGAGTACCGCGCATGGGAATATCTCTTGTTTCGTCGTTATAATCCGTGTATGCGCTTGCAACTGTCACGTTCGTGTTTATCATACGTAACACTATGCATAAGAAAAAGAGAAAGAAAACACAAACAGCAGCATTTGTTCAAAAAACTTTTTTCTTTCTTACATTTTACAAAAAATAATTGACTTTTATAATTATTTCATATCGAGAAATAAAGAAATTCATTTCTAATTTATCATTGAAATCAGTAGTTCTGTTTAATTTTAATGAGGCCACAACAATTCAATAAAAAATTGAAGATAAAAGTATATTTAATGAAATATTGGAAAATTGTAGATAATTCATGGTATACGATATATCTTTGTGCAAATGTGATGTTATATATAAACCGTTTTGTATGGAAGGACTAATTTAATTGACAATAAAAAAAATTTGAAATTAATTTAATTTAGAGAGCATTCTACGAGATTTTATTCCGATATTTTTCGTGTTAACATTTGTACATTTTTGCTAACCCTTTCTTAATGATACCCTTTTCATAAATAAAACGGATAACTGAAAAAGAAAATGAATGAAGGGACAGAAAATTCATAGAATCGGAGTCGATGTCGCAATGTTGCGAGTTGGGAGTAACGAGAGTCTCAAGTGGGAAAACTTCTTCGCGTCCGTGTCAAGAAATGGATATTATAGCAAGGATTAAAGAGGTCGCGCGTGGAAAGCGGGTGGTCGTGGTAAATGTTTTAAAGTGTGAATTCACTTCTTAGAGAAATAGTGACTTTTTTTCTCTCCTCTTCTCGCTCAGCGCAAGATTTAAATAGCGCAACTCTTCAAGTTGACAAAGGATTCGCTTAACAATCCGGTGGTACACACCGCACTCAGATTACACGCTACAAAAATTGAAATTGTATTCCAAAATTGTTTGTGAAAAATATAGAACGCACTCAAAAAAAAGGCGAGCAATATTTGCGAAAATTTATTTTAGTCAAATCGACTGCAAATTGATCAAAGAATGCGCTCGCAATTTTATATATAATACTCTGTTTCAAAATGCAACCCCGGAGTATAACCATTAAATAAATTAAAATTTGCATTTATACTTTGCCAACAGTTCTACCGCCAATCGTGTTTTCAGCGACTGAAAAAAAATCAGCGATGTTGTAAACTGCGTTAATCTATTCTAAAGCAATTAATTTCGCGCGCACGTGTACCACCGCGCGCAGACTCGTCGTTAAATCTTCGTGGACGCATGTGTGAACCATTCGCAGATTTGCGAGCGGGAGAGGTAAGTTTCAGGACTATGGACTGCGGGAGGTACACGTGGCGAAGAGTCAGGGATGCATCTAACAATAAGCTTGATGCAAATACAACCGCATTAAGCTAACATAAATATACGGAATGAGATGGCAGAGTGGTTACAAGAATCGTTCCATCCTTTTTCTCTAAGAGTATTTAAACAACAGCCTTAAGCATCAAGCACGTGTATACGGTTTTAGTTCGGTACAAAGTATTCGTGAAATTGGGACGAGGGATCGCGGTCGAGGGAATTAAAATCACCCCCGCTTATTACTGACGTGTGGCTTTCCGGGCGTTGTTACGAAATCGACCGACGTACGTATAAGAGAGAGAAAAAGGAACACCCTGTTTGTTGTTATATGGGTACTTAATGACTTTAGAAGGGTGGTCAGCATCGCGTGTTCTGTAAAAATGAATGCTACCAATTTGGCCCGCGCCCCGCGAGGGTCACATGCGGCTTTATGTATACATATGTAACGGCATGCCACATTTTTTTAAATATGACTTTTTATGACTACATGGTGTATTGCAATTACATTCTTTTTTTAAACGATGAAACGCAGAAAATTTAACTTCAAATTGCCTAAAGTAATATATTAAAAAATTACAAATTGGATAAAAAATCCAAGTACTTGTCAGAAGTTTAATTTTGATAATTATGATTTTTATTATATTAATTTTTTTAACGTATTCTCGATAATGTATTTCTTTTATAACGAATAAACGCATTCGTATGAAATAATATGAATTAATAATCAATAATAGTATGAATTAATAATCAAACAATTATTATAATAATTATGAACAAAATATATGAACTATGGGTTTTCATAGTTGACAATATTATATTTAAGACTATCTTAAGAAGTCACAAATCAATCAGAAGGCTGTATTAGCATCTTAAGATGTTACTTAAGGCGATCTTAAAATAAGAACGAAATATGAATATCATCCTATATCTCTTCTTTTTACTTTAAAAGTGACATAACTAAAATAATATTATTTTATTAACTTAAATGAGTTATATAATCATTATCTTATCAATCATCAAAAGTGAATTAACTTAACTTTAATTAAAAAATCGATAAAATAACTCGAAAGAGGTGGTTTCCTTAAAGTCTACGAAACAAAAATGGTATTTGTCACGTTAGGAATAGATATATTCTTTTTGCCGATGTTACTTGATAAGTCAATAATTTTCTCAATTTTCTATCAAGTTGAAAAATAGTGTTTTCTTTTTTCTGAAAAATTTAATTTTTTGAATTGTGTTACATTTAAAGGAAACAATACTATTTACATAAACTTTTTTTGAACATGGTGCACTCTAATGACAAATTGATGTATATATGATAACATTGTGCAAGAATTCAATTTGCAAAATAACTTTTCATGAAGACTTCGAAAATTACAGTGACATTTCTGAAAACAATGTCGGAACCCTCCGGCCACCGAGGGTCAACTTTTTTGGTAGGATACTGGTTAGGATACTGGTTCTCCCCTTAAATTACATTCTGCCTAGGTCAGCCGCGTCCTTGGTTTCTCTTGCTTTTTACCGCGACGTAACTTTCCACCTCGGGAAAACATCCCTTACGTAAGAATCGATATGTTCGTGATAGAGAACTACGAAGGCAAGGAAGAGAGAGAGAGAGAGAGGGGGGGGGGAGAAAGAGAGAGAGCTTTAGTGTGTGTACTAAGGAGTACCAGCATTCGTTCCGGAGTTCCCTCGGCGATGCTTCTCGAGCGCCGGAAACATCCCTTATCCTCGAGACGCGGTGCCGGGAGATTCTTCCTGCCGTTCGACTGCAACCCTCGACCTCCATCTCTACCCCTTTAACTCTATATCTCTGTCTCTCTCTCTCTCTCTTTCTATCCTTTACTCTCTCTCCAGTCCTTTCCATCTTCCCTTTCTTCATCGGGGTCCCTTCTAACATCTCTCGCTTGAAGGAAGACCGAGTAGATCGTCTCCGAGAGACGACCTACACGTCCCGTGACGTGCACGTAGAACGTGCTTTGCAGGATGCTTGAAGGTTGGCCCAGGGTAGAAAGTGTGGGCGACGAAGGATGAGGGGCCAGAGCGGTGGTGAGAGAAGACGGGAACGAGAGAACGACGTTGGTGGTACGACGTCGTAGCGGAGCCGGGCGAGGGTGTTTGTTCGGGACGATAGTGTAAGACGGTGACGTGCACATCCCTTGCCAGCCAGCCTGCCAGTCTGCCAGGCAGAGGAGAGTCTGCTTGCCTCTGCCTTCGCTACCACTGGAAATGGAGGGTGGTTTCAACCCTTAGGTCGAGCACGGAGCTTTGGTGTGAGTGTGCTTGCGGGGGATTGGGGGATGAGAAGGGTGAGAAGGGGGTAGTTTGAGGTGGCGAGGCCGAGGAGGAACGATGGTACGAGAACGACGGTGGGTAGGTGGATGGGGGGGTGGTTGGGTTGGTTGGTTGGGCGGAAAGGGCGGACTGCGGCGAGAGAGGGTGGCGGAAGAGTAACGAACAGAACGAGGGGGAGAAAGAGAGTAACGGACTCGCTCGCCACCCTGTACGCCACGCAGTAGTAGCCAGGGGCCGAGGAGAGACTTTCGAGGTCGCTCGGGCAGGGCCGCCTTAATTATCCCTCGCTGAAAACTTTCCCATGTCCACCCCCTGGTCGTCGGAACTCCTTCTTCGAGGTCGCTTGTCGTTCTTACGTTCTACCGGCTTTGTTAGAGCGCAAAAAGGTGTATAGCGATCTCATCATCGAGCTTGTCGGTCGATGACAAAGACGGTCGCCTCGGTTCAAACGGCCGTGTGCCGTTATCCCGTATGCTCATAGAATGATTTTGCAGCAAACGACGATCTCGATAATGAATGGTGATTATGTGCCCGGATACGAGGATGGAGATTAATGCAGCGAGGCGCTTACGCGAGATGCTTCGTCGGTTGGCCCATTGTCGTAGTTTGCCTAAAACAGATAGCAACGAACTACCCCACGCGAATACCCCTGTCCGCATTGTAGAGATAACGCTAACGTTACGATGATAAAATTAACTTTGCATGCTTTTGCACATGTTTACGGAGACGCACGAGTTCCGAGTGAATTAATTTCGAAGATCGAGATAAAATCTAACTTGGATACCTATTAATTTGTCATATTTATGAGAGAATGTGTAAAAGAATTTTTCAGGAAATTATGTCATAAGAAGTGAATTGAAGAATTATGAACAACAATTAAATTTTTATTAAGACTACTTAATCAATTTAAATTGTGATGCGATTGTAAACGATACTGTTATGACAGTGAAGTTAAACAAATAATAATAGTTTAAGGGTGTCTTATCAGGTATATAGTCTCTGCAAAAGATTGAAATTAGAAATTTATAGAATATTATATACATATGAAAAGTCAATATTTATGTATTTAAAAATACAACTTTATAATTTAAATAATATTATTATTTTATCTTAATTACTTTTTTAAATTTGTCTACTTTTTACTGTAGTACCTTTTTGTATAGGTTCTAAATCCCCGCTAAACTTTTTGTTTTACTTAAAAATTTTACGATGTAGGGAAATCTGTAATTTTTTCTTAATTTTTTATTTTGTTAAAATAATACGCGTGATACATCTTTAATATGATTCAAAGTTTGAGAGATTATGTAAATGATAATAATCTTAAAATAATTTTATTTATTTTATAATACTTGCTATATATCGATCTCAGTATCATGTGACGTTTACATATAGATAATCGATAATAGAAATAGAAACAAGATGGATTCTTAATTTTTATTTTTACTTTAACCACCCCGAAGCTCGACAGAACAGCGTAAAGTGATCCAGAGAATGAACTATGAAAAAAGAAAAACACGAGAAACAGACAAAGAAAAGCTCTCGGTGTTGTATATTTCGCTGCGCGTTAACGAGGGCATGCCGAAGAAATGTCCACCTCGAGAGAAGCACGAGAGAGACCACGCTCGACGGCGTCGGTGTTACGTTTCCATGGTCGCAAAATTATTAATATCCCAAGTAATTGCCCCGCTACTTCTATTCACGTTATTCCTTCCTCCTCTCACCAGAGCTCTCAAAGATTCCTGGAATTTCCAGGAAAGGACGCTTAACCTTCGGGACTTTGGTGGAAAAGTTGCACCACGGTCCAACCCCTCATTGCCGCTCGCTGTAGAAAGAGCGTAAGCGAGACGGGGAAGACGGGGAGATACTGATGATGGTAGCATTGCGGGGAAAAGGGGAAGTATACAACCTTCCTTGGATTTTGGAATTTTACAGCGACGTTGTGCGTCCCTGAAGCCAGGCGAGAACGTTGGAAGGTACTATGTTGGCGACGAGGGCGGTAGGACGGGGTTGCGCTCGTAAGGCTGAAATGAAAGAAGGAGGGAGAGGGTGAAAGGAAGAGCAAGGAGGGTGAAAGAGAAAGAGAGAGAGAAAGAGAAAGAGAGAAGAGCAGAGAACCCTAGTGGAGCGAGAGGGCGGACCGGAGTTCTGGCGATGCTCTCTACGTTGGAGGGTGAGTTACCGAGGACTCGGGGACCCAACCCTCTTTTCTGGACTCACACCCTCGCTCATCTTTCGCTCACCCCTAACCACCTGCAACTCACCCTGTCTCTCCATCTCTTCCCCGCGTCCCGTGCACCCTTGTCGTACCTACTGCTGCCTTTCCTGCCTTCTACGGCACTCCGACTCCTTCCCCAACGGCAAACACGGCACATTGCCCGGAGTGTTGCGTTGTTGCCTCGCTAGGAGTCCCTCCTTTCTCCTCCGAAGTCCCCGCCGTTCTCACCAACCGTCCTCCACGTTCAATTTTGTATAACTATCCGGCGTGCATTACGAAAGTTGCTGCGAAACTTTTCCCTCCCCTACGCGAGATCGCCCCTTTCAACCCCCTACTGGCCAACTCGGAGCCGGTTCGATTAACTCTCTTTCTCTTTTCACGCGCGCCACTCGCGCGACTCATCGGAGTTGTTTTTCGTCCAGTTGTCTTTGCTGTTTCGATACTAATATGTCGGTTCTCCAAGAATGATACGCTTTTTTTGTATTGACCATCGTGATCATCGTGTTTTATTAACTCCGCCAAATATAATATGTAAAAGTTCATACAAATTAAAATTTTTTGTAAAAAAATATTCTCTTTAATTTGGATAATGTAAAAATGTAGTTTAAATAATCTACAGATGATTTATGTAAGAAAAGAAAGAGAAATAATTTTTCGAGAAAAGAATGAAATATATACCATCGTTTTAAACTCTCTCATATTTTCTTATTTAGTCTCAAATTAAGGCAGATCTAAAAATACTTAGCTTAACAAATAATTGTCAAATAAATTTTGATACGGTTCTCATCGTAATTTTGAAATTTTGGGTGACGAGAAATGTGTCATCATTCATGTCAGAGAGTGAAGTATCCTTCAGGTCCGAGATATCGTACCAAGGTTGAGTGAATTATCCAGCTTGCGTATGTGATATCTTGCATATGTTATCTAAATTACGCATCTGACGTGTCGGGTGCACTAACTGCATTACGTTGCTTGATATCCGAATCGAATGTGCTTTGCTTCTGAACCTACATCAAGTCGTTTGCGACAAACTATAACCTGTCGAACGTTACTAACTTAGACATTATTATTAATTATACATCTGTTAGTATCATTATGCGTATCATAGATGCATACCTATTTTTTTTTACAAATCCATTTAGTATGTAAATCGAAATAAAATTTTAAAACAAGCTCAGATTGTTCGCGGAAAACTTTCTTTAAAGATACTATATACGTAGATAATGAACACTTTTCTTTGTAATGTATCCAGAAAAAAATTAAGTTAATTAATTTTTTAATTTTAATAAATTAATTTTAATTAATCTTCCTCTAAATCTATAGAATTATAGGAATATCAGGAACCGCCGTGACGGATACATTATCATTTATAAAATTGATATTTAATAAAGCTATCGTCGCGCGGTAGGTCAAATCCATATAAATTATATTAAAGGAAAGTTTCGCAAGACATTAAAATCCAATCAATTTCACTTATTGACTTATATTGATTATCCTCCGAGGAGCTGAAACGCAACCGCGAGACTTCGCCGAGTACGTGACGCTCCTATATCCATCCCACGCGTTCCAAGAATGCACCAGCGTACCGTACGCCCGAGAATTCACCTGCAAAAAATTCCCAGCTGCACCTACTTCTCCCGGTGGAGTATATATACTATATATAAGCGCGCGCAAACATATACACATACACAGACAACGTGCACTACATCGAGGGATGGCGTGCACGGCCGATCATCGTTGCAAGTTCGCGCGATGATGCACGCGAGGGTACAGTCCAAGTCCATCGTAATCCCCTTTCGATCCAACAAGAGAGCGGGAAAAAGAGAGAGAGAGAGAGAGAGAGAGAGAGAGGGAGGGGGGAGAGAAGGAGGAAGAGAGAAAGCTACCCTTTGGAGGGTAGCGCCTCCGCCCTTCGTAACCATACCTCGTATCCGTGACAAACCCTTTCCCTCGCGGACGCATGTCAACCTTATACAGCGCACCTGTGCGCTTGTATGCGTGCTGCTCGAGCGTCCGTTCGTTCGACTAAATGCACCCCTAGCAAGCCATAGCAGAGCAGCAGCAGCAGCAGCAGCAGCAGCAGCAGCAGCAGCAACGGCTGTAGTGACGGGCAATAGCAACAGCAGCAACGGCAGCATGAGTTTCCTCCACAGTAGTAGTGGCAGCGGAGGGTCTCCTCTGACAGCAAATCGATTGAACGGTATAATTTATACCACCCTCTGGCTCGTTTCCCTTTGGGTGCCCACCTACGTGTGGCATATACACACACCTCTCCCCTACCGCTCGTTCTCCATCGCCTCCATGAGCCTCTGGGGTACATGCCGTGTACCTTTCACCCCCTATAAAATCCTCTCCCCCCTGAATAGTCATCGCTCGAGTATTCTGCCTGTCGGCGAAGCGAGCCGACGGATAATGGGGAAACCGTCAAATATGTGTCACTGTGTGCACGTAAATGCGTGGAAGTCTACCTGGTAAGTGTTTATTGTGTGTCCGTGACTATGTCGAGCGACTGATGTAGGTGAGAGCGAACCATTCGCTCGTTCTATCTCTACGCGCCCGCGTCGCACATGCGTGCCCACGTGTACGAGAGTGGTACATGTACCTCTCTGCACGAGTATGTGTACGAGTATGTGTATGCGCGGTACACGTGTGTCTGTTAGGTGAATTGCGCGTCGGTTAGAAGCGCTGTGGATGTGGCGCCGGTCGTCACCCTTGGCTAACAGCACAACCTGGACTTGACCACGCTATAGAATAGGCGCGCATATGCCATGCATGCGTGTGTGTGTGTGTGTATGCGTGCGCGCAATGCCGCCTACTTCACTGCCGGAACTGTTGATTGCGGTCGGCGGGATGCGAGGAAAAGCGCACCACCACCCATCATCCACTCATCGCGACGCCCACCCCTTTCCGCGTATTCAAGCGCGCGAAAGTGCGTCCCATCTCCTGCTTTTCGGCCGATTTAAAGTGACTCTGTCTCGACATGGTATTTTTAATTTCGAGACTGATAGGCTTGTATAATTTAGTATAACAGCGTCCGATATCATATTTGGTCATGAATATAACATATGAGATGCCGATGAAGATTTTTAGTGAAAATTTTACGGAAAGAACGATTTTGCTAAAGTATTTCAAAATTTAACTAGATACACACACACACACACACACACACACAAAACACATATATCTGAAAATAATTTTCTTTTGTACTATCAAAATAATTATGCAGGACGCTCAAGCATAATAATAAGCAATACTGCAAAAGTTTCGACATTCTAATAACCAGTTTGAGCATTCTATATGATTATTTTGATGCTGTAATAAAATTATTTTCAGATTTAAATCTAAATTTTTAAATCAGCTAAATTTTTAGATATTCTAGCAAAACCATTCTTTCCACGTTGAAAAGTAAAAGTATTGTTTTATATGGATGTTCTCATCTCTTTCAGATAAATGTACAATTCTATCAAATAAATGTACAAATCGCAGTTTGAAAGATTATAGTCATATCTCGTCAGAATTTGCTTTTTCGAACATCGTTCAATTTAAGTGAAAAGCGCTATTTAAAATTATTTCAAGAATTAGCGCTTGCAATACATTTACATTAGCATTTATATTACACGACGAGGATAGTAATATAGCTTTTAGTTTTCAACATGTAGTTCTTGGATAAAATACTAGAGCTATACTGTTAATATATCTCAAAAATGGCATATGCGGTATATACATCGGTGGGGAATTATTATGTTAAAGCGTATAAAATGTTCTCCATTAGATGAATTTAAGTAGATGTTATTTTATTTGATTTTTCTAATGTACTTTTGCCACAGATGACACCACGAGTGCGTCATTACTAATAATGTAACCTCGATGTGTCCATCTGTGCAATGAATGAAGCAATTCATAACTACGACGCAGGAAACCGTAGGTAGCGCGGCACTTTCTCTCTCTCTCTCTCTCTCTCTCTCTCTCTCTCTCTCTCTCTCGGAGGTTTTATTAATTAACGAAAATTCGCAATGCCTGTCGTACTTTTTAAATATTTTAGCGCGGGTTTCTTATCGCGACAGTGTAACACGCAGCGTAATATGTTAAAACGCAGAAAAGTGGGTCACGAGCAATCGATAGTACGTGAGGGAAATAATTTTTTGCGTTTGTAATTTTGGCGCATAAGTAAACGTATGCACGTTTATATGTGCCGTTTTTGTTTGTAACACTTTTTTGACTTATACCTACTTTAATTAACTCAGAATTATTATATATCTTTGATATTTTGAAGTAGATTACGTAAATTATAAATTTTAATAATCACGCTGACTTGCCTTAAGGTATTTAAAACACATATTACTTGTTTATTTTTTCAAAAGTGACACAACTAAAAAAACGTGATTTTTCAATTTACTATTATGAAAGAGTTAAGTACAAATATTATCTTGTCAATTAGTAAAAGTAAATTAATTTTACTATTATTAATACTTAATTTCATAAAAAAAATCATTACAACTCAAAAAGGGTGAAAATAAATAAAAGACAAATAGGCAATTGGGAATTGGCACAGTGATCGGCGTAATACTCTTCAAAAAATGAAGATTTTAAATGAATTTATCTTACATAAATGAAATGAGATGAATATTAGGATGGATCGTTTTCTATCTAATTCAATTCTTTAATAATTTAACAGAATAGATTCCAAAGGTATTTTGTATATATCCAAAAGGTAATATTTCCAATTGCCCCTTATTCCCAATTGTCCGTTTTTCATTATTTATTAGGAGAATTGTCAATATTATTACCTTTAATGTTACTTTTAATGTCAAAAAGAGTGATTTAAAAATATCATCAAAATCGTTATAACTCAAAAAAGATAATTTTTATGAATTGTAAAGAAGAAAAATGATATTTGATCATGTTAAGAATATATTCTTTTTGTCATCTTTGTTCTATTAATTTGAAAAACAGTTTATTTTCTTTTCTAGAAAACTTGTTCTTTTTATAATTGTGTCACTTTTGAAATAAGGAAGAAATATGCGTCTGTTGGAGACGGTAAATTTTACTTCGACCCTAAAAAAATTTGTACTTCGCCGGCTGAAACGCAAAACCGCTCTCGTTCGAAAATCCGCTCTTGAGTATCTCGGGAATGGACGAATAATGTGACTATTGCACGTCCTAGATTTATTTTCGCATATATCCAGATTAGTCGGTCGCACATTCGTCCGCGGGTCCATTGTTTGTAATGCCCGGCGCAATGCGTTATCACGCGCCAGCGCTTGACACAGAATCAGCCTGGAAAAAGCTGCCGCAACAAAATTGCACAATGTCGGTACAACCTCACTTGTATTTTATTACCCGGACTATACGCCGCGTCGATGTGCGATGATGGCTTGACGCATCGGCCGATAATCGATTGCAACCAGAAAAAAAGGTGTCCAACAAGAATCAGCGGTAAACGACTCGCGCCGTGTTTACACGCTCGCACTTTTTCCCTACTTCGCTTTTTATTTTTGTTTGAAAACTTTTATTCGCGTACGCGCATCAATCAGCCAGGTGGGAAATTATTACAATGACTTGTTAACAGTGAAAATTCTCATGACACGCCCCGTTGATGCACGATGGCTCGTTACAGCGAGAACACCACGCTGACCTGAAATATTTTGATGACGCTCGATAATAGTGTCTCGCAGCCAGAAGCTCGCCCATCGATCTGGTTATCGCATGCACGTGTAATTTAAAAACTGCACAGACGACCCGCTTTAATGGTTTTCAATGATGGAGCGGCGACATAGCGACGCAGTGAATTTCCTGCTATCAAATCGATCGCGGAACAAGAAAATACGATTAATAAAAGCGGACTGTAACGATCATGGAAATGCATAGCAAATATTCGCATTTTGGGAAACGATGGGCTCTTTCAAATTTTGCGGATTTACGTTACATGTCGTAAAAGTACCGTCTCTCACGATTTGTAAAAATAATACGAAACAGAAGATACAATTTGTATCTTCTGTTTCTGAACTAATGATGCCGAATTTAATCTATTGGGATAAAATGGACGATGCGTAAATGGATTTTTAAAAACAGGACAACATTTCTCGGTAATTACGACACGTCGCAATTGCGAGTATAAACAATTCAATCGCGTCACGCGATGCGTTTCGACGACTCGCAGCCGGTCCCAGGAATTTTGGTCTGTAATGGAACTATCGGATCATCGGCGCCTGTGACGTCAGCACGAAACCGTCGGGAGCCCTTTTTGCGAAATCGAACCAGCAGTTCGCCCCAGTTGGTCCCGTACACCCGGTACGCCCCAACGTGAACGTGGATGGATTCGCAGGCGCGCGAGTCGGTGTAATTCAGATCATTTCTGCGAGTGTGTGCGTGTGCGTGTGTGTGTGTGTGTGTGTGTGCGACATGCACACGTGCACGTGCGCACTGGATGCGCTCGCGCTGCAATATCAGAGCCAAAGAGTAGATTTGCCAGCCGTATATATGTACGTCTGTTCAAAGTAACTCCCAGCATGAATGAAGTCTTGTACAAGGAAAGTAGCGCGGAAGTAGAATGAAATTATTATCTGCGATCGCGTCTTTAATCGTTCGCCTAATATAAAGAAACTCGGAAACGTGTTTCGCCGTGGGCCACTGTATCACCTTTATAAAGATGAATTTACTGAAATCTCTCTTCTCTTTATATAAAGATCGAACTTCTCTCTCTATCATTCCCAGTTAAAATTAGAAAGTACATCAGATTAGAACTACAGGAAATTTGAATTAGAATTTTACGAACTTTGTAATTATCATTTTCATTGTTTTATCAATCCACTCTTTTTTTCCATCGGTACGTTTCTCTATTTTAACTTTCCTGATATACGATGTACAATACGTTTTATCGGAACTGAAACCGAGAGACATCCTTATGTTAATTTTAACACACAACCCCTATGATTCCTCATTCATTGTTCTTGTTAGTCAATCACTGACGTTTACCCCAATACCTCTGAGAGCAATCGACATTTAGCCAATTACGACAGACCCGATTACAGATTCATCCGACCTAGCTGATACAGTTGGCACAGATCTCGGTCTTTATCGACCCCTCTGTCGCCTGACCGTTGCAGCGAGGATATCACGATTAAAGCGGAAATTTATCGTCCATTAATAATTAGAGGTTCGCGAAGGGAAGAAGGGATTGCCTGGCGCCTTCGACGTATGCTGTGTATATGTGCGTTTGTGTGTACGTGTTTGTGTATAGGTATACGCCACTCTTATATAGCCCGTCATAACAATCTAACAGTCATAACTCCGTTTTCATCACCTCGTTTTATAACGTTGTCATAAAATCTCACGAGGTTACACCATCCGTTTCGATGCGATTTATTATTCGGCCCGATAGTTTCACTTTTTGTCCACTTTAAGTACGCAAATGGATTAGCGCATGCAACCTGTACAAAGACGTATACATATATCCTTTGATTGCAATGAAAATTTCTGAGCAATGATTTTATAAATTCGTAGAGAAAAATATGATTTACTTTTGAATAATAAAAGTCCTTGTACTAATACAGTTTTTAAATTCTTGTCACGAAAGAGTACCTCTTGATAATAATCCTTTCTCGCACGTGTTGTTTATTCATGAATGGAGTAATTCATCAAAGGGACCAAAAAATTCGTTCTTTTAATTTAGCCAAATACGAATGCGTGACAAAATGCGTGACATAGATAGTCTTTAGAAGCACAATGAAGTCAGTGAATTATGATTAGGGCTTAAAGAACGCTTGTAATGGCGGGTGCAGTACATCGCGCGACTTTCTCTGCCATTTTGATTCCATCGTCAGCTAATAATCTCTTCCACATTCAGCCGCCATGGGGTGCCAGGTGAAACCGGAGGGTATGGGCGCGCCGTAATTATGAATATAAATCGGCGAATGATGGTGGTGGTGGTGGTGGTGGTGGTGGTGGTGGTGGTGGTGGTGATGGTGGTAGTGGTGGTTTGGGTGGAGAACTGAGGGCGATGACGAGGATGGGCTTGGCGGTGAGCTAGGGGGGTGGAAGCGGCGGTCTCAAAGCAGCGGGACGGGGGGATGTAAATGACGCCGGGAATCCGGCGTTTGCCGTCTTTTAATTTTAATTAAAGGAAGGTTGGGACGCGCGCGAGGACCTGGCGAGAGGGTTCCGTTGATGGTGGCGGCTCGCGGTGGAAAAACAGATGCCTGCCATTAAGGTAAAGGGGTGACTACTGGAGCTTTCGTGTTTCTCCACTGTTGGCTGCGTTATAGTTTCTCTTTTTTCTTTTCCTTTCTTCTTATGATCTTTCTCCATCAAAAATTGACGTGACATTCATTTTAATTAAGAAAGAGATCAGCGCGTTAAGTTGTTTTAAACTTTTAAGGAATCCGTTATTAAAATTACAATCAGATATTTTGACAGTCATATCATCAGCTGTAAGGTCTTCGAAAACTAAATGGTATTTTTTTAAAATATGACCAATCCTCTTTTATTGTGCACCGAATATTAAATATTAAAAACATACAACGTACTTTTATTAATTTTTTTCTTGACGTTTAAGTTTCCTTGAGGTTAAAAAAAAGAGGATTGTTAATTACATCTTTATAATTACTTTCATCAAGCTTCTGCAATGCAAAAAAATCAAGGGTAAATTTGAGAATGAAGAATGGTTGAAATATGATACAGTGTTTGCAGGTAGCTCTATACAGTGATCTTCGTTGGGGATAGTACGTGTCGCATGATCCCGTTTGCATCCGCTAGCGTGGGTGAATGTTTAATAATACAGGGAATTTATCGTACGCGCGCGTCTGATATTTTTAAATCGAACAGGATGTCGCTTCTCACTTTCCACGCAGCACGCGTGGAAATTCAATTGACCGGCGCTCTAGTTTTTTTCCCTTTTCCTTTTATTTTTTTTTTATTCTCGCTTCGCGGGGAAATTGTTCGAATCGAGAGATAAATTTCTAGCGGCACAATAGCTACCGGCAGCCTCTGAACATTAAGCCTCATTCACAACGGCCATTATCGCTAACGTGATTGCAAACGTTGTACGCTGTGTAGAATGCAATGCGTTCCTAGGAGCGCCGATGGCCATTGCCACCCCTCGGAGGAAGAACCACGGTTGCACCCCTCCCCTAGTAGCGCACCCTTCGTTGGATAGGTCGATACACGTACGAAAGCGCGAAAGTTCGCAGCGCACGAGTAATAAAAGCGAAACGATTCATACAAAGAAACTCGATTCGTAATAATTAGTATGCGATGCGAAAGCGAAGGAAACGACGAGAAATTCGTAAGCATACAACAGATCTTTTCTTTTCGAATAATTGCGTTTTTATTGCGAAACAAAATGTAGTTAGAGATTTATATTTATATTTAGAATACTTTTCTTTTCGCTTTAAAAATTTCAAGTTGATCATTTCAATTTGTACGCAAACTATTTTTCTTTACGAATATCGATTTGATAATATTTCGTTTTCATTTTTACGACCACTTTTCACATGTTTTACAAATAGAAAAGAAAGATAAGAAATAAATTTTATTACGTATACTAAATTGAGTAATGTTGTCTGTATTACCTGTAGTCGAAATCTTTGGAAGATTTGAAATATTCAACGAACAAAAACTATACATTAGAGATTCGGGTTACTGTAAAACGTATACATACACAATCGCAACTCCATGAGTTGAAGTGTGATGGCAACGAAGATAGATCAAATATTCAAAAATACATCGCGGCAACACTATCTATGTGTAACGCCCATTCTTATTCTCTACTCTCGTAAAACCGCAAAGTATTCCGTGCTATAAATCCTCTCGAAGTATCCGCCTCCGCGTATCGACGTAGTCAATTTCATTCAGTTCTTCCTCTTCCCGCATTCCTTCACGGGGACACATTCCAACGCACGTACGTAAAGGACAAGTAGTGATTTTTTTTTGCAAATCAGATTTTGATTATTTCCTCGTATTATACTGAATACGTAAATCATTTGTGATACTACATTGAAAGATTGATTTTGTTCAGATATCTAAAAATTTAACTAAATATATATCTGAAATTTTATTCAACTATTAAAATGATATAAGACGCTCAAGCATAACAAGCAATGTTACCAAAAGTTTTAATATTCTATTTTTGATATACAACTAGCTTGAGCGGTCTATAATTAGTTTGGCAATATGACAAAATCATTTTTAGATTTATATTAGTTAGGAAATGTTCAAATACTTTAGCAAAACCATTCTTTTCGTATAAAGAAACAAATTTTGAAAATAAGTCTGATAAAAGTCTGTGAAAATATACTGGCTTGATTACATTGTTTGTGTAAAAAAGAGACACTGGAACGAGACAGTTATTTCCTGTAGTTTTTTGAATGCTGAATATGAATCCGGTATCCAAATTGCTCAATTACGTCACAATTTTAAGAAATTTGCATTTTAAGTTGCAAAAAAGTTATTAAAGGTTACATATTTTGTTATATTACGATATTTGACGTACTGGAGAAGTTTTGATGCAATTATGATTAAGTATGTTGTTGGGAATTTCAATTCTCAAAAAGATTTTTAGTGTCGACTGTAATGATGTATTCATTAAATATGGGATCGATTACAGATTAATGAATCAAAGACGATTTATAGACAAATAGCTTTCAATTATATTTTTAAAGTTGAATTGAAGTTAAGGATTCTTTTAGGCCGTTGTATATAAATCCAATATTAAAATTGACAAATTCAAAATTATTAAAAACATCTATACATCAATTTTTGCAATAATTCGGACATTTTCCAAGTTTTGACCCGCCATATTGAATATACCATTATGAATTTGTCAATTTTGACATCGAATTCGTATTCAACGGTCTCTTAAGAAACTCTTACGTTTAAATAAATATAGTTAAAGATTATTTATTAGGTTTTAATGACTTAATTCGCATTTTATTAACCGTAGTCGATACTAAAAAAAACTTTCAAAAACTGAAAGTTCTAACAACATATTTAATTTTGATTGCAATAAAATTTCTATGATACGTCATACATTGTATTATAATAACATTAAGTACGTAAAAATAGCACTTTTATAACTTAATTGTAAATTTTGTAAAATTGTATAATAACTTAATGGAACAATTTGAAAATATATTCGTATTCAAAAAATATATAAAAAATAATTAGTCTTGTTACATTAAAAAGTTCGAAAAAAATCATTCTTTGCTAAATAATATTGCAGTCTACTATTATTTTATTATTCGATGGTTATAATTTATGTGTCGCGGAAGCGACATTCATGAAAGAATATATATATATAAAGAATATAATACGACGGCAACAATTGTCTGAAATATTTATCGATCCCTATTTAGGTCCAATTCGACTTAAATATTTCAATATACGGTATTTCTTCGACTGCCCTCGTCGACCAATCTTTTCTAAAAAAAGAAGCTAAACGAATATCGTCGTCCTTTGACATTCCGCCACTGTTTCTTGTCGATGGGATATCTCTTCACGATCTACCACCATGAAGGGTGAATCTCACACGTTAGTTTTCGATCGAGGATAGAGCTAGGAAAAGAAAGTGAGAGAGTAGAAAGTGAGAGAGGAGAATGTGTGCGTGTATGTCCGTGAGAGAAGGAGAGAGAGAGAGAGAAAGAGAGAGAATCCTCCGATCTTTCTCCGTACGATCCTTGAAGAAACAAGGAAGCGAGGAAACAAGGAAGAGTTAGCACACATCACAGGAAGGGCGAGATGGAGTTCCGTGCCTTCGCTCATCCTCCTACCTCCCATCATCATCGTGGGGAGCGTTTAATCCGTAACTTTGGCGCTCGCGTCCCCCGAGGGAACGTTCTCTTTGGTTTTCCGCGCGCAACAATAAGTTTTCCCCCGATGCAGGCCTGTCAACGACGCACAATTGGCGGCGGCGGTGGCGGTGGCGACGGGGGATCGGGGGTAGCTCGTTCAGCTCCGGTTGCACCCACCGCCCCTTGTATCCTCCTTCCTCCTCTTCGCCGCACCGCACTATCCGACCATCCAACCCATCCTCTTCGGATAGGACTCATCCCATTCTCTGTACGCCGTGATTGCACGGCCTGGGGGCGATATTGGGGTGCGTATGGATCGGCACGAGGGGGTGCGCCACTCACTCTCTGCCTCCTCATTCCTCTCTCTTCCCTCCGCCAACCCCCTCCCCCGCCCTCTCTTTCTCTCTCTCTCTCTCTCTCTCTCTCTCTCTCTCTTTCTATCTATCTTTCTATCTGGTTCTCCTCCCCTTCGCGAATCTATCGTTCTATCGTTCGTACGCGCGCATCCCGTCTGTTTCTGTCTTTCCCGTTCCATCGATTCTACCTCTTAATCGCCCGCCCTTCCCCCGCTCCCGATCCTTCCTTCCGACTATGGAGAGATGAGAGGCGCGCTTTATGGACGAGGGTGACCCGAGAAACTCCACGGTGGAGGAATTACCGATATCGGATATGCGAGCGGACGCGTATATGCGAACATCCGGAACGCGCCTTGGGATCTATTGTCGGGGGTGTATGCGTTCGCGTGAGGAGGTAATCCAACCAGGTGGTATAAAAAAAACAACATTCCTGAGAAAAACATATTTAGAATGCAGCAGGACCGCTAGAATATCTTTATAATTGCAAATTCTATACACGATTTAAAGTCAAGTTCTTAAAAAAAAAAAAAAAGGAAAGGAAAAGTCTTTATTTGTGCTGCAGTTACTTTTTTTTTTACAAATCTGTAACGCCCTTTTTCATACTCGTGCCTGTACTAAACTTCGAATGATTCGCGATATTCTCTCTTTTTACTTTTTATTTTATATATTTATTCCTTTTTTTTTTTTTTTTTTTTTTTTTTGGGAAAATATATAACTGTGTACCACGCATCGAGCATCAGGGATTCGTATTTTTTTCGGAAGCGAAAATATGCGGCGGCACGTATCGGTTTGTAAATTCGTGCCGGCCGTTTTAGGGTACACACAATGGGCGAGGCCAAAAACGCAACTTGCTGCGGCGAAATGAAATATATGATGTTCAAAATTGAAGCGCGTAATTCGCGCGGACGAGCGCGGGTGTATGTTTTTATTTTCTCTGTGGCGAAATTACAATTTTACCGTGCACACGATTTATTCCCCGCGGTGCGCCGCCGCCCATCGGAAACGCTGTAAATGATTTTCCGCAGTCATCGTTTTTGTACGCCCTCCTGCGCCCGCGTCCCTTACTCCAGCTCGCCCGGGTAAAGTCATTGATATTTAGACAACGCGGTTAATCATCGAATTCGGATGGACCAATCCAGTTACCATCCAATAGTCGCGCGGATTGAAACGCATTCGACCGGCTGTGTTTCCAGGCGAAACTTGTGGAGCGATGAGGAAAGCGGGAGGGACGGATGAAAAACGGTGGGTTTGTATCGCCCGGAACCCTTCTCGACTTTTATCCGTAATCCCCTCGCGCAGGCTCGACTGCTGCGCAATACTCCCGGAAACGAGGAAAACGAGGGAACCGACGAAGGACGATTAGATCCTTTCCCGACGATGACGGATGCATCTTTGGAATTGCTGATATTGGATACTTGCGGATGGACTCGTCAATGTCATTCTAAAACAAGGGCAAAACGAGATATCCCATACCATTGTCGATCCTAAGATCCATATCTTCGAAGTTGACACGGGACGGAAAGGATTAACATACGGAAGTATGAAAATAATACTGTCCACATGAAGGAAGAATAAAAAGAAAGAATTATAATTGTTACAATTGTGTGGAATATTTATCGTAGTCGCGTTATGCTACTATTTACACATTTCAACGATAAAAAAAGAATGTTTAATTTCAAGCGGAAATCGCCGATGATTTTATTATACGTAAATCACAAAATAATATATTGGATTATACAAAATAACAATAAATTGAATGTACATTCGCAGCGAGTACACAATCGCATCAAATTATTGTACTCTTACGCTCACTTTCCGTTTATTTCTTTTTCTCTTCTTTCAGTTATCTTTGTGTTTATTCGAAAATAGCCGCTACAGGGAGAAAAGTAAATTAGATCACGCGATAATCCGTCGCAAAATACTTCACGTAGCAAAGCATACCTTCACTGATCATTCGATGCGTGGGAAACCTTTGATGCCGAATAATTGTGAGTGGCCGAATCGATATGAGTTTTAATTGGAGTATTGTCGAGATATATATTTAAGATTATGTAAAGATTCGAAAATGTAACTTTTCCGACTTACTTTCCTATTCAAAAGTTCAAAACCGTTTGTTATACTTGAGTAGTATTACGTATAGTAATTTTGTTATAGTTTCATATAGAAAAAAAAATTCATATAATCAAAAAAATTTGGTCACAAAATGTGTTTATTAAATCATTAACTAGGTAGCAAGCTTATTTGTTATTGCTTAAATAACAATAAAGATAATATTTTGACATTAAAATTACAATAAATATATTTATCCAATTTGTTAATATCTATAAAATATTAAATTTCTTACACATAAACAAGAGAAAGCATATTGATCTAATATTTTATCTTTTTTATTCAAGCATTAGTTTCAACGTCTTTTTAATATTTATTATTTATTTCTTATTATTATTTATATCTTTTGATGCGTACACTCTAGTAACATAAAACATAAATTATATAAATTATTTCACGTTTCAAACTGCTTCTTCATATGATATCATTAATACTTTAGACTTTTCCGGTCTCTGTTCTCTTTCTATCATCTTCTCTAGTAAAAAATTTCAATTCTTTGAATGCAAATGGCAGATTTGCGTAAATTAACTTCGACGATCCAACACGGCAGACGATGTATAATTAATAATTCCGCCATGTCTTGTATTTCTCGCTAACGACGTTCTCGCTCGCGTCCCGTCGTAAAAAAATCCCCACGCGAGATCAAAGCAGTTTACGATCGCAATAAGTGCCCTACCGTAACTAACCAGCCACCACCAATCTCGCCAGACTTCTACGTGCGCGAAACTCTCTCATTATCCCTAACGCAGGATGCGATCTGTGCCGGACATTAGCAATATTGTATATCAGCAGTCTCTCCAGCAGTAGGACGTACAATTTAGTCGTTTACCCGGTGACAAAGGATACCTTCACTACGCATTCCTGGTTACATTTACACCATTGGTAGGTACAGGATCATTGCCCAACATGGGAAACTTGCGTTCGCATATACACGGACACGCACGCACACACACACGCACGCACACACACACACACACACACACACACACACACACACACACACACACACTCACACAGATACACACATATACATACGTATAGGAGCACAAGCTCGTACATACAATCGGTATTCGTAAACTCGCGGTCCGTTTCCATCCTGACCCATCCAACCAACCAACCAACCAACCAACCGACCACCCCCTCAAACCATCGGCCCCTAACCGTCCGCACTTTGTGTGGCGTCCAAGGGGTGAGAAAGAGGCAAGGGGCATAGAGGCGAACGCGGGGGCAGTAGAAGGGCGCCAGGCAACCCTCCTAACTCTGACCCCCGGGGGGTGAACGTGGGCTGGCTCACTGCGAGTAAATGGGACTAAGAGGGGGAGGGGGGGGGGTGGAAGAGGACGACGGGAGAGGGTGGATGGGATGAGTTAGGTGGAAGCAGGAGGACTAGGGATATTACGGACAGGACGCCCGAGATATCCAACCCCCCTCTCGACCCCGCTTCGTCTCTCGGGCGACCATCTCGAGGGGCGACTATTCGGGGGAGGAAAGGCGCCCGAGAGACGGCTAAGGGTAGCGACAGATATAACCGTAACGCACACACGTTCAAGAAACAGAATTCTGGATGGAATTTCGAGCGTGCCGAATAGACGGTGGTCTCTACTGAGACGCTTGCTGTCGGTCGAAAAGAGAAAGGGTAACAAGACACACGAGGCTGCGAGGCCGAGAGAGCAAAGGGCGCGTAAGCGAGACGGAGAGATTAGCTTCCTTGGTTATTAATAAACGCTTCGCACGGACCTTGATAACGCGCGTAATGGAACGAGAGTAGTTTACCCTTATTACCTCCCACCACTCTCTTTGACTACGAACCACGGCCCACGAACCACGGGTGATCGCGCCCTATCTGCTTCCCTCTCTACCGCCCTGCTTGCCCTTCTCCTCCCTTTGCCGCTCCTGTCCAAACTAACACCTATGCCGCCAAGAAGCCTGCCATACTCACCCCACCCCCTTACTCTTCGTATAACGATCGGAGGTTATTTACTTTTCCATTACGCGAATGAGGTAACCCATCCTGTTTCACTGCCTGCCCGACCCATTGTCGAACTACGGTAATCCGAGAATTCGTGTAAGATCGAATTGACGGCTCGCAAACGTCCACTTGCTCCTCCGAGTGCTTCGATAGACATGAGAAACTACGTGTAAGTACTATAAGTTCTTATCTATATGTACTATCTGCTGTAATGCGCGACGATACAGCGAAACGTGCACGATGTCGTTACGCGTTGTAGAATTTTCGATAAAACTGAGTCGATTCAGCAACATTCGTTATTTTATATCATACTTTTCTATACGTTAGAAATTTTACATTTTGTTCTTACAAGTTCGTAATAATATTAAAAGAACATTAATAAGAATATTAACAGTGAAGCATTGCTGCGAAAATTATGCTAATAAGTCAGATTAGTTAGCATTCACAAATATTAAGCATGTCTCGGGTGTATAATCTCTGCAAAAAAGCCAATAAATGACTGATATTAGACATTTTAATAGAAATATTAAATACATAAGAAACAATTCAAAAAGATCAATATTTATATTAACAATATAATTTTAAAGTTTAAATGAACATTTTCTATTTTATCTTAATAATTCTTTAAATACATGTCTATTTCTTATTGAAACAATTTTTTGTTTAGATTCTAAGTCACCATCAAACTTTTGTATTACTTCCACAGATGTAACATAGAAAAATTTATAATTTTCTCGTAATCTCTCATTTTATTAAAAAATATGTATAATACATCCTTAGAGATGAAATTATTCCTTTAATAAAATTGTAATATAAACACACAAAAAAATTATATTGTTTATAAAATAAAATTATTTAATATAATTTGAAATTATATTAAATAATTTTATTTTACTTTTCACTAAATTTATGTGTAAATACTATTAATATCTACTGAAGACGATATGTGATGTTTGGCAAGAATATATACGTATGTGTAAGTTTACGAAAGTGAGAAACTACAATATATCCTTTATATTACGAAAAGATAGTCCCAACAATACCTTTTTTGCCTTAGATATATGTTTCCTTTTATATAGCGTAAGTTTCGTGCTTGTTGTTACATAGCGTTCTAATTGGCTGCTACTAGTATTACGACTTATATACACTTTCCTGAGCCAAACGGTAGCAGACTAGAGCGATGCAGTGTTCCGAAACTCCGTTGGTGCTCTTTGTCATCCAAACGCCCCGTCGTTACGGTCTCACACCCCGGCGAGCCCCTTCGAGGTTCGCTATGGTTTTAGTTTGAGATGAGATGTTCTCATAGTCCTCCTACTTCCCTGAGCTGGTTTCTCCGAGAAGTATCTACATCGCTGTGCAAAACGACCTATCTGTTTCCGTGCAAATCTATTCCATACTAAACGTAGAAAATCATATTGAACGCTAAAAACATTCAAGAAAATCTGTTGCGTTATTTTTGAGCTTGTTATAGTAAGGGACCGGAATTTTAAAATAATCCTTAAATCCCAAAGCTACTTTAGATAATCATGTTACAAATAAACAAATTTACCGATAAAGCTTAATTTCCCTATTTTATATAAAGTGTTTATTTATTTAGAAAGAGTAACGTAATCCATATATATTGAAATACATTAGTAATATATTTATAAATATACCGTATATTTATAAATATGGCCATGACTAAGGTTCTCTTTATTTCATTAAAATATATCTATCGTGTTTATGATTTTGTTACATAAAAAGAAGAAGCAGCACAATAATTAATATAACACGCAAATATTAACTTTCTTTTCAAACAACAAAAACATTTTTAATTGCATGCACATACAATATGTCATTACGTTTTCCTCTTTATCACTTGTTTGTTAAAGTTTTCATCAACATCATTTCTTAAAATCATTTCTTAAATTTTCAGATGTTAATGACTAATGAGGAACAAGAAGGAAAAAGTAAAATGTTAAGTAAGACGATTACGAAATTGATATGGAAATTTAGCGGCGATTTTTACGCAATGCGAAATTTTTCCGTCACAAATATCGACAATTTTTTTCTCAACTTGACATTCGCAAATCTTTCAAATCGATTTCGTGGCATAGAGGCAATCGATTTCTTCGTTGCGAAGAAACGTCAGAAAGATAAGCACGCAATTCGCGAAAAACGTCACATTATTACTGCTAATAAGCGACGGTGCCCTTATTAATTTCGACACTTTTGGTTTCTCTTTTTCTTTTCCATTCCCCTGTCTTCCGCGTTCAATTCCCCAGGCGTTTCGCTCCTCTCGTTATCGACGGTGCGGTGGCTCCGACTCGGCCGCTTCCCCGTACCTCCCCCACTGCTTCCATCTTCATCCTTCTGACCGCTCTTTGTGCTCTCCGCCGTGGATGAAGAAAAGAGCCATAGGAGTCTAAGAGCGAGACGCGAAAATACATCGGCGTTGTATATCTTCCTTGACCGTCCGGGGCATAACTCGGGGGATGAATCAGTGCTTCTTGGACCGCACCGGACCCACACCCTCGTCTTCCTACCTCCGGAGTCGCTTCTCGTTCCCCATCCTCCCCCTCGGTTCGTCCGCCGCCTCCACCTCCTCGGAGCCATCAGGGTAGAAGAGCGGAGAGTAACCCTCTAGCCTGAACCTTCATCAACGGATCTACCAACCCCACCTTTATCAAGAGCCCCCAGTGCTGTGCAAACCCCTTTTACCCGCCCCCGCACGAACGTCTCTCATCCCATTCCGCAGCCGTTCTCCGTTCGTCCCTTTTCCACTTTGCCCGCTCTTTCTCCCTCGGCCATCTTCTCGGTTCTACCCTCGTAGTCTCTTTTGGTCCTTCCAGTTCCCTCGTCGTTCTATCCGCCCCTCCGTCAACCTTCCCTCCGCCCATCCCGCCCGTCACTTCCGTCCTCCCCGTGCACCACCGTTTCACCCCACGGATCCTAGATTAACGGAACCCTTGCTGTCGAGAGAAGGAAGCTGGGTCGACTTACCTAGTGCAAAGGTGTCGTCGAGATGGTGAGATATAGGACGTGTCGTGATAAAAGTAGGACGAGTCTTGGATTATTTTCGCCGAATGCAACCGAACCGCGAAAGTCTTTCGAGTTAATTCCTTCTCCCCTCTTCCAGCACTATCAAGATTTTTTACAACTTTTAATTAAGCATTACGAATTCCGATGTAAGGTAATTTAATTACTTCCAATAGTAGAACCAGGCCTTTTCCAACCACCGGTTAATCACTCTCTAAAGTAGCAACGTTAAATGCCCGACTTAATTAAATTCGAATGTTAAAAATCCATTCGCGATGTAATCATTAAATTTACGGAATAATAAAATATTGGATTTGTGCTGTTTTTGCGATGGATATATATATATATATATATATATATATATATATATATATATATATAGTTTATATATTGCGTGCGTGTGTGTGTGTGTGTGTGTGTGTGTGTGTATGCGTGACTACACGCCGCCTCCTGTAATCGATTATTCTGCACAATACCACGTTGCAGCGTGGTATCCAAATTCACATGAAATTACATCTCCCGACCTCAGCGTTACATATTCAAATCTAAATTAAACTTTAATCACACCTTTTTCCCCTTTACCCGACTTTCCTAGCAAACGTAAGAAGACATTATTTATTATCCCATGGGTATGACGCGCACGTCACTCCTCCTTTCGTCCGAGATGCAAAATGTGAGCGACACGGGGACTGGACGACAGTGTGCGGTCGTTACTCATACAATAACGGTATTGGTAATTAGTTACGTTTTACGTTGGAATGTGTGCGGTCTCACATGGGAAGAGGGGAAGAGGGGGGGGGAAGGAGGGAAAGGGGGAGAGAAAGCGGGCCGCGCTGTATCGGTTTATCGTATGTAGGTATGGGAATGCGTGTGCGGGATGGGCACCGCGCGCGCGGGAGCAAAGGGAATTTCCAGCAGACCGCCGGATCGATTGGCTCGAAATTGGAAAAGAATATTAGGTTTCTGATTGAAACGACTCTTCCGAAAATTTCGTCATTCCCGTCCGCGCGCGCTGTTCACGCTGCGCTTTTGTCCTCGTAAGCGCGAAGAGGGCTCCTCGCTCTCACTCCATTTGCCGCTACCGATCCCGCGATTGTTTTAACGCTCCATTGAGAGCCGATTAATTACCCACCCGGGTGGTCCTTTAAATATTTACGAAAGTATCCGGCCGTGTGCGCCAGCTTGGCTCGATACACGCTCGGCGACCGTCAATATTTGCGCGACCTGTACCGACGGTCGCGTCGGTGAAATATGAATGGTCGAAATTTTAAATAACATTGTGCAGTATCTGCGGCCGCGCGCGCGTGCACACGCGCACCTGTCCATATCCGTCTATACACGTATGCACGTATGTACGCATACGTGCGACGAAAGAGAGAGAGAGAGAGAGAGAGAGAGAGAGAAAAGAGCCGTGCGCGACGCGGCACGATCCGCGCGCGCGAATATTCCCAAATAAATCCGCACAACGGCATGGCGTGGTATGGTATGGCCTGGCCGGACCGGGCCGCGACTGCGAATATTTAATGTTTGTGCGGACTAAAAATTCGAGGGTCTCGCATTGCATGAGCTCGAGCTCGCGAGCTACCGCAATGCGTCGCGAGCGTTCCGAGAGAGGATCCCAGGACGATCATGATTACAAACGAATTATGTATTCACCGGAAAGTAGTAGCAGAATAATCCGAAAGGTTACGATTGCGCGAGGCATCTATTCGCCTCGTCGTTAACATAATTACGTTGCGAAAGGGCGCGTCGAGTATTTTTTCAGCGAGTCGGCAGCGCAAGTTCAATGAAAGTTATTTCAGACACGAAAGTTATTTCAGCCTCGAACATTTCCTGCATAATTTATACAAAGATTTTCAAGCCGGTATAGCTGTGATAAATTCATTTTTCGATGATATAACTGATATACAAAAATAAACTCCGTGTTAATTATTATTGTACTTTTATTATAAACAATATTATATATTATAGGACCGTATATGTGATAACGCAAACTATAGAAATCAAAGCTCTAAACTTTTATTGTAATTTCTTTCTAATCTAATCTATTCTAGTCTAGTACAAAATCTAAGTTAACTGGAATTTATATTTCGGTTTGATCAAAATTCATATTTTTTACAAGAGTAAGTAAATTACATCTATACAAGTTTCTTATTTTCGCGTGTGATTATCACATTTTGATGACTACTATTAAACTTTATTTAAATGCCATTGATTTCATATTCTATTTATAGCATTTATTAATTGTTATTTTGATATGTAATCTTGTAATTATGATGATAGTATCTGATTTCCTCGAATAACATTATTCTGTCGTGTGACGTAAATCTTGAATAAAAATTAGATTCTCGTCTTTAATAGCATGAAAGCTAATGAGCAATTATCACATTTATTTTGAATATTAAACTCTATTTAAACATCAATTTTTATTTGTAGCATTTTCAATTTTATTATGTAATCTGAGTCGTCTAATCTGTCCATATATTATTATTTTCTTTCAACTCATCGTAGATCTTGAATAAAGATTCTTTTAACTTTAATAGCACGGAAATTAATGAGTAATTATCACATCTTCCTGTGCGATTATTATATTTATTATGATTACAAAACTTTATTAAACATGAATTTCATATTTATAGCACTTATCAATTATCCTTTCATTATGTAATCTTATAGTTATTTCTCTCTCTCTCTCTCTCTCTCTCTCTCTCTCTCTCTCTCTCTCTAATCCGCTCGTATATTATATCATCATTCTCTTTTGTAGATTTGGAAAAAAAAATTAGTTTCTCGTCTTTAGCAGCGCAGAAATTAATGAGCATAATGGCACGTATGGAGGAATGCGTTTGACGAGCGATACAGGCCGGTGTCCGCAGCTCTGCGACCAGGCTGTATCGGCTGTTCAACTAACCGTGACCATATCTCAAAGTCCCTTTAGGGCGTCCCGTGTCTCGAACAGAGGGCGAACGAGAGGGCTGATTCCACGGCGATGAATCGCTACCTGTGATTATCGGCGCGTAGCCGTGTTCCCGTAGTGTAGTCGAGGCCCAATTCTGCACAGGTCCACAATCAGCCGAGGCGATACGCAACCCGCGTGTACACGTATCTCGTGCACGACGTATGTATCGCCGTGCAACGACGGCGCCATGGACGACGACGACGACACAACGACGACGACGACGACGACGATGTACATTCTGTACATAAGACACGTGCGCAAGTGAACGAGCAAAGACATGGGGACACACGAAGATGCGTAACGCCACGTATACGCACGCACACACGTGCAAGTATACGTTTCCCGTGATAGTCTCTACTGTTATAACAGAGCGCTATAACCGCGCGTATGTATATGTGAATGCGGTTTGTCATAGCCGCGCGAGCACGCGTATAATATGTGCGTGTGTGCGTGCGTGCGTGCGTGCGTGCGTCCGTATCTAGCGCCGTGCCCACTGGCGTAGGTTGCGTCCATTTTGATACCATATATACCTCGGTCTATGTACCAGATGTATGTAAACGAAGTACATGGGGCACATATAGGGAGCGTATGTACGAGCGAACGCGGCTACGTACGTAGATAGGGTCGACTGGTAGAGTGGTTAGAGGGTTCGGCGGGATGGAGGTCGGTGAGAGCGCGAGGGGGAGAGAAGGGGGAAGGATGGGGGACGATGAAGGGAAGAGGGTGGCATAGGTCGGAGGTGGATCGAGAGGGTAAAATAGAGGGGAAGGTGGTGAACGTTCCGCAAGGGTGGGTAGAGGTGTGGTTGCTTTAGAGGTGCGTTGAACCCAACCAACGCAGGTAGGTTGACATCAGCGTGCCTTGTTCCATTGAAACGTGCGAAATCCATGCGGAATCCACCCTCATTCCCCCTTCCCGCCACCCGGCCGTGTCACCCGCACCTCTCTCTCTCCTCCTCCCCCCATCCCCCTCTTTACCCCTCCGGCTCTCTGTCCCCCGCCTCCGGTGGGTGGTTTGGATGGCTGGCCCGGGGGATGGGGTGACGGTAGGTGGATTTCCGCGATGCGAGGCTGATTTCATAGTGGAGAGGAATACCCGGTGCGTGATATCGCGCGATTCTCTGTTCCTCCTTCTCCTGTCTTCTTCTGTGTCTCTCTCGCTTCCCGAATCGGCGGTGGAGTCTTGATGGAAAAAAAGGGGTCGGGTCGTGCGGTAGATGTAAAACCAACAGGAGCGAGGGCCGCGTCGCTATAGAAAGCGGAGTGACCTTTCTCTCTACCGAGAGATCGTGGTCGACGCCGTGCGAATGCCCGTACCGGTGGCCCGTGTACGTACTGTTACCACACATCGCGCAGATGCATTAGGCTTGTTTCCGCAAAAGGTGTTGATAACTATTTACGTTCGTCGCGCGTATGCGGCTTGTACGCTACCCTGTGTACGCGCGGTAGTTCGGTTTGTAACGTTTTGCGATAACAATACTGACCAGAATACTGAGACCAGAAATGTTTTGTTCTCACTTTGTCTCGCTCGATGTTGCGTAATAAAAAAATAGAAAAAAATTTTTGAATCACGCAATATTTAACCATCATTCACGTGGAAAATTCCGTAAATCATCTGTGAAGTGATTTCTAAATCACGAGCAGTTAAGATATTCTCGTACACAAATGACACCCTAATTAACCTAAGGGAAAACTTAATTACGCACGACTCTAATGTACGGTTGCTTCGTGCTTGCAGATGGAGAATTGAATATACGGAGTGTGTGAAGAGCGTCACATACTTCTCTAGCTATATTCTCATCTTTCAACAAGTTCGAAGTACATTTTTCCATATAAATATTTAATCATCGTTTATTGCACTCTGCATCTTTATAACTTGTCTACATTTGAGCGATTATTATACCTCAATTAAAAAATTAAAAAATCCGAGCGTTTTTCATTTAAAATCAGTATTATTCTTTGTAATATCTACATTTGAAAAAGGATTACATGATGCATTTTGGATACTTTGTGTATGAAAAGTATGTAAAAATTACACGAACAACAAGAGAGTAGAGAGTGTAGAGAGTTTATTTTGTGCAATTTATAATAAAAATTAATGTATTTCGTATAATTGTTATATTTGTCATTTGTGTTGATTTTCTTTTTTTATCATATAATAACGACTATTAAAGATCGGTGATTATCATGCAATTGCTCTTTAAAATAGAAAAGTCTCGACCTTGTAAGTCCAGTTTGTTTTTCATTATCAGTATCAACGATCGATTCGCGTACTACTCACGTATGTCCGACTTTTCTCTCTGTGTACAGGAAATCGAAATGTACGAACTTTCTCCCCTCATCACACATTCTCCGCCTCTCTTTGCGAGCGTTTTCCTCGTACACATCACCGTGGATCACGGCAAATTCGAGCCAACACGTCTGCACCTCTAACATCTAGGGAGCAGGATTTGTAGGGTGGTAAGATCATCTATTTCTCGTCTAATCGCTATTGACGAAAAGACAAAGAAATCAACAGGATCTTCCATAATTTTGCGAGCGCTTTTCATTAGTTTGCAACGTATTTTTCGTTTTTTTTTATTTTTGGTATCCCGGATCTCGCGGACATCGGACGGGATTTGTTGGACACGGCCAGCTCGTCGTAGTGGAAAGCAGAAAATTTCGGCTCATTTTCCCATAATTCTCCGCGCTCGCTTGCTGGCGTGCGTTTGCCTGTTGGTTCCGCATTCGCATCGGAGTGCGTAATTCAGCTGTACCTAACGCTGGTTAAGGGTGGCTCCGGGCGGTCGGTCGGTTGGTCGGTCGGTGGGTGGTTGAATGGGTGGCTATGGGTCGGTCGCGAGAGTGTAGGTAGGGGTGGACAGGCGTTGGGGTGGGTGTTCGGGGTGGTCGACGGGCTGGCTGGTTGCTAGTGCGGGAGTGGGTGGACGGGTGGGTGGATAGAGACTCCGGGGGACGGTTGCGAGGGACGGGGGAGGGAGAGGGTGAGTCAGAGGGAAGAGGTGGCTCGGTTATTTGTGTGTCAGCCGCGTTGGGACCCTCTGCCCATCCTCTCCCATTCCTCGCTACCTCGGCCACCACACCCGCCCGTCCCGCGCTCTACCCGTTCAACCACCCCCGCAGTACGCTCCGCACAGGGACGATGTCTGCGGATGTGTCCGCATGGTTCGGTATGTGTATTGCATATATGTATGCGCGCGCGCGTATGGGTGTATGTATGTGTGGGTGGAACGCGCTCGCGCTCCTATGTACGTCGCGCCTATGTATTACACCTTACAAACATCACCTCCATATACTCGGAGCTACCCTATGTGCCGGATATGTAGCTAATACATAGAGAATATTGTACCTCTCTCCCCGTCCTCTCTCTCTCTCTCTCTCTCTCTCTCTCTTCCTCTTTCACCCCTCTGTTCCTTCAACCATTCGCTCGCTCTCTCGCTCATGGTCCCCTCTGACACACGCACGACGAGGGTCGGTGCGATTTCACACGCGTGTGTACGCGCGTGGATGTACACATACTCAAAGAGATAGGGTGAGAGAAGAGAGGGGAGAGTAAAGAGGAAGAGGAAGGACGGTATAAACTCTCTCTCTCGCTCTCTCTGTCTTACACTCCTGTGAGGGGGTGGCTCGCAAGGCGGGGCTCTGCTAGCAGGTAGGGACGTGTACACGGAATACCCGCTTTACGGAGACAGGTATTCTCAGAGACATGCACACTGGTATCGGGTACCAGTTGCGTAAGTACGTGCGGAATAGACGGCCCCCAGAGAGTTGGTGCGAAGGGGGTGGTGAGTAGTCTCGCATATGTTCGCTTCAGCGCTTTGGCCAGCCACACGCGTTCCTACGCATGTAGGTTTTAGAGGATAATTGAGGACGCGAGACGTATATACGCTACGATTGATGCCTTTTGCACTAAGTGTACGCTTAATCTTACGGTTAATTGGAACTAACGACTATTGACTAACTTCTATCTCAGTCTATTAAAAAGCGCTGAAATTCTTGAATTTCTGTTAAAAGTATTTATCAAGTCTTAATAATCACATAATTATACTTTGTACAATGTAAAAAAGAATTCCTCTTTAACACCTTAGTATTTGTATACATTGTTGAAAATATTTAAAACTATTAACTTCCGATACCAAATAGTTAACCTTTGTCTTTAATTTCTAGACTTATTTCTTTTATAAATAGACAACAAACTTCGTTATCAAATCATCGGTAGTATTTTACATATTTACTGAATTTTTTTATATGTTACAATTTACATTGTTTAAATATATTCTTATTAATGATTTTAAAAGAGAAAATAAATTTTTAATTCATGTTATTTTTGCAAGAAAGGAATAATATGCTTAATATACATCACGTAACATAAGCTTTAAGTCGGATATATCGATTGCTAGTACCGTAAGTTAAGTATGTATTTAACGTTGCAACCAGTTGGATTAATTGTTTATTAATTGAGCGCTAATTCCTTATGCGCAGAGAGAGAGCGAGAGAGAGAGAGCGAGAGAGAGAGAGAGAGAGAGAGAGAGAGAGAGAGAGAGAGAGAGAGAGAGAAAGAGAAAGGAAAGTGAAGGGAGAAAGCGATGATGTAAAAAGATCATTGGAGACTCTCTAGCTATTCTGCATGGAATTAACGAACTAAAATTTGCAGCGATACCGTACGAACGAAACACAAATTCTGCCGGACAATTTAAAAATATCGCCCTGATTGTGTGCGAATTAATTGTTTCGACGACAAAGGGATACAAAACAAAACGTCGGCTTATTAATGAGTCGCTCGAATACGCGGACAAAGCATGGAAGAAAATAAATGGACTAATCGTTCGACGTGCGATTACATAAAGAATCGTATTTCTATGTAGTATATATAGTCTGTTCGTATATAGGTATATGTAAAGAATCTATTATAAGTCACGGATATATGATGATTTACTGCCGGTCTTAAACTACGAGAAATCCGAGATGTACAAAATCAAAGCGTCGCGGTGTCATCGGAAGAAGGCATTTTTGTACTGCAAGTTATATAGTTTTATATAAAAATATATAAGAGTAAATATTTTACTTCTACGTAATGTTTTTTCATTTTCAATACGAAATTTAAAAAATCATGATAAAAAGAAAAAAATCATAATATAAATTATATTATGATGGAACACTCGTATCAATAATAATATTAAATAAAAAATTACATTATTTTCAGTTTTACAGTTCTTTGAACGCTGAATCCCGTTTAATATATTATTGTATCACAATTTGAAACATTGGTGAAAGTTTGAAAAAAATTTTTTCCGTAAATTTTGATATACATATTATAATTATATAATATATAACATGTCGCTTATTCTAATCAAAGTTAAATGTTGTTAAGACATGTAGTCCTTAAAAGAAACTTATTATGTCAACTTATTATGGTTAAACAGATAATTATGATTAATATCTAATTGTAAGTCTATTATAATATAAAGTTTATCGTAATTTTGATGCAATAGACTTCTATGTAAATAATCATAAATAGCTTTGTGTCAAAATATACTTAAAATATTAACATTTTTGCAATTTTAATCATAAATTTTTCAAAACTTGTAATAATAGAGCAACTTCGTAAACAAAATTGGTCAAAAAATTACGACTTTCATTTAAAATTTGAATTCACGTTAAGAATTTATTTTGAAAATTAAATTTATTAAAAAAACGATTATTTTCATTCTTATGCATTTCTCTATATATGTTGTGTAACAATATAATTATCAAAAATTTTTTGAAGTAAATAATTTTCTTTACGATTACGGTTAATCATTGTAATTATTAATATAGCAGTGTTTGCATTATCAGAAACGCGCGAAAGACTTAATCGCCACAAACGAAATTACCCTACGAACGGAATGCAGACACACGACAAACGACGAAAGAGGCACTAACCATCGAAATAAACGCCACTTGGGAGCGGTGGGTGAATTATATTGCCGTGTAGCGTTGTGTGCCTGCATACGGTCGGACTTGTTTCTCGGTTAAAGGATGCACGGTGAGAGGAAAGGAAAGCAACCACGCGCGACGCGAGACCGTTACGGAGGATGTACTCGCTAAAATATTCGCGAACTAACTTGCCGTGCCCGCGGTGGACAGGTATCTCATCTAAACTTATACATCCGCGATCTATTTGAGGACGAGGGGTGAGAATCAATGCAGGTCCAGGGAAAACAAGAGAAAGGACAGTTCGCGGTTACAATCGTACCTTCAATTATTTTGTCAGTTATGTATTTTACGTACGTATCGCATGAGGAGCGAGAGAGCCGGGACGTCAACGGCAGAAGGAAGGTCGAGAACGAGGAACGAAAAGGAGATAGGATGGCGGGAAAGGCGGTAGGGGAGTGGAATGGGGAATGTGAAGTGGGCGGAAGGTGGGTGTGCGGGAGAGCGAAGCAGCAAGACACTCTTCCCTCTGAAAGGTGGAAGGCATTTCAGCCCGAGAGCACGTTGGCTCAGCTGTGTTTTCTGTTCGGGGGTGGTTGCGGCATAGCAGGCAGGGTTGGTGTGCGCCGAGGGGGATGGGTCGAAAGGGGGATACAGAGTGTGGGTGGTTGGTAGTAGCGTAGTTGGAAGAGAGATAGAAAGCGCGCGCACGAGAGAGAGAGAGAGAGAGAGAGAGAGAGAGAGAGAGAGAGAGAGAGAAAGTAGGTGGTGGATGGGGTGGTTGGGTTAGGTGGATGGCTGGCAGGCAGGCAGGCAGGCAGGCAGGCAGGCAGCCAGGCAGGCAGGCAGGCAAGCAGGCAGGCAGGCAAGCACGCAAGGGTACATCGAGCTACTGCTAGGGGGTGGCGGGTAGATGGGTGGCTAGAGAGCGAGTGGGCGAGGGAGCGGTAAAAGGGTGCGGAGGGGGAGGGAGAGTCGGGTGAGGGTGGCGGGTTGCTGGGCTGCTTTGAACTAAGCCGGGCTGGAGGTGGAGTACACTCGGTGGTTGGTGAAGGGCAAAAGGGGACAAGAGAGGCAGGGATGGTTGGCTGGTACGGGGGCAGAAGGGCGATAGGGAACCGGAGGTGAGGGGGAATAGAGAGGAGGGTGAGTAGGGTGGTTGAACATCGGGGTCCGCTCGTGGTGTGGGACGGCAAAGGTAGGGTGGATATGGGGTGGTAGTCCTGGGCACCGCAGCCAACCTAACTACAACGTGGCTACTATCCACTGTTCTAAATAATTCCGTGGTACGATTGCTGCGGGCTTCGGTTGCCTCCACCTGCCCGGTAAATCCGAGATCCACATACCCGTGCGATGGTTCAAGGGGACGGCGAAAGGTGGAATGAGGAGAAAGAGGAGAGAAAGAAAATATAAAAATGCGCGCGCAAGAGTGCCGCGAAACTCCGACGACGGCGGAGTTACGCCCGCGCGCGCGAAACGGTTTTTAACTATTGGGATCTACGGAGTTCGCGTGGATTACCCGACACAGGAGGGGAGCGGTAACAGCGCCGTGATGCGGCGGCGTGAAGCGGGCGTTGGGGGTGTGTACTTTGCATCAGCGGGCACGTGAGAAGAATGATGAGAGAGTTTATGCGAGGCTTAATCTTTTTAATGTCGAAACTTGGGGGTTGTCGTAGAATGTCTTAAAATTATTAAAGTAACTTGATATTCGAACTTCTTACTGTGATGTAAAAATTAATATATATTGATACATTTAATTCTAAAAGTAGAGAAAGTTTCTTGTTTAAGTCGATGGCTACACATACGTTAGCTTAATCCGTGCAAATCAACATTTAAAGGTTTATAAGATAAGCTAGAATTATAAATTAATAATTTCTGTAAATAATAGTAATAAAATTAACAATTCAAAATTTAGAAATAATATCAACAATTATTATTCATACTGAAAAGATTAATTCAAGACAATTGTAATTGAATATTAATAAAATAATTTCTCTTATCATATCGAGAATCATTTGTAATTGCATCATACTAATCGGTACGCAAAAGAACTGTAAAAATGACAAATATGGACAAATGAACGTATTTGTCACGAAAATCCATGGAGTTATACTTATTAACTTGCGTCGTGTGCGCAAAGTTCTTTGAGCGCAGCGCGAAGGAGAAATCCAATTGATGCGTTTATACGAAGGAAGTAGACGGTGTATCTTCGTGTAATAAACGAATGGTAAAAGATTATTATGTGCGTACACAAAGCCACCGGGGTGCACTCGTACGTGCACAAAGAATGGAACAAACGATTTCGCCAACTTTACACGGTCGCACACGTACGGCCGCTCTATCATGTGTGCGCGAGCGCGCTCATGCGTGTGCGTAAGTGTGCGCGAAGTTACGGTAGCAGGGACAGCTGGATAACGTATGTAACATTCGCAAGTGTAAGTTGTGTATGCCACTCTGTTTGTGTATGTGTACGCGCATCCCTTACACCAACGAGGGCTATGTATGGCTGCAGACAGCCTCAGTTCAGAGGATATTTCGCAGAAGGGTCGTCGTCGGTCCAGGTCGAATCCTGAGGGTTGCTCGTTCTCTCAACCCTCCGGATCCCTCAGCTCCCTTCTTCCCTCCCCTTTCTCGTCCACTTCCCCTTGCCATGGTTGAGGTCGAAGGCGAAAGCTTCTCCTTTGCTCCACCTTCGCAGGGAACGACCCTGCAACTCGAATGAGAGACCCTCCCTGTTCCCGTTTATCCTGGTTCCCGTCTCAGGCGAGAGGTAAGACCCTATTCCAAACGCGTACAAGGGACGAGCCTTTCCGGAGAAGCTCCGTTGCCCGGGAAGATCCCTCGAAATAAGATGTTCTTAATTCACTAGCAACATTGTTTAGGGTGCGAAAGCAATTATAGTAAATCGAGATAATTACTATTTCTACATTTTCTACCAAGTATATAAATATATTTCTAATAAATATATTTCGATACGACAATTCTAAATTAAAGTTTGGATCAATATTAGACAATATGAGACTTGTAAAAGCTGGAAAGAAACTAAAAAATATCAATTTTCAAGATTTTTGACGTTGTTCAGAATAACAAACTGAAATTTATAAAATTATTCTTTAATATAGCATTTCCGAAAGACTTTATTTATACGCCATTGATATTTTATTACAAAATTCTCGAGTTCTATCCAACCATTGCAGAAATAGATCGTCACGTTTGCGATCGATATGACGTCGGTCGCGACGCCGCTGAATGGACCAGGATACGCTAGGACGAAGGTAGAACGGCGAACTAGGACGGGCTCCGGAAATTTAATGATATCTTCCCGAAAGGTTCGTAGCCATCGCTATCTTCGTATCCCGGGTACCTTCCGCCGACAATTTCTTCTCGCAAAGCTCTCCCTTTGCCGTCAGTTTCCACCGGAGGCGGAAAGTACCTATCTTCAAGTCTACAAGTCCCAAATACTCACTCACTAACCATCCTACGACGCACCTACCAATCTCGCACGTTACTCGTCGAAGTGCATGCGTACACGCATATTCATATGTTTGATAAATGCGTGCATGTACGTACAGTACTTCTACTTACAACAACGCTTGCAGATACTTCTACTAATCTTCTATTAGAATTTCGTGCCTGCAGCGCAGCGCAGTGCCTTTCTATGAACTACTTTTACTTTTGTGGAAGATAAAACGCGGCAAGTCGCATTTTTCTATTTAACAAGATATGTAATTCTTGAATATCGTTTTTCATCGCGCTCGCGCATCGTTGCAAACGCTTGATGTAATAACTTCAAAAGGCAATAATCCAAAACTTTTTTTTCCAAGTGAGAAAGAGAGAGAGAGAGAGAAAGTGATAAATCGTTATTTATTACGCACTTTGGGACATCCCTTCAAGTGCTAAAATACTTTACAATTATAAAGCAAAAATGTGTTAATGAAAAACTCAGATGTACAGCATACAAACAAGATACAAAAATAAATGTAAATTAAACAAAAGTAATAAACAAATTTAAAATAATATAAAGATAAGTGTGAAATGGAATAAAATAAGCAAAAGAATTAAATAACAATAATAAAATTAAACAAATGAAAAGAAAAAATTTGAAAAAATTTGCAGAGAGAGAGAGAGAGAGAGAGAGAGAGAGAGAGAGAGAGAGAGAGAGAGGGAGGGAGAGAGAAAGTTCTTCCTCAACTGTTGAGCTTTCCTGAAAAATTCAATTACCATTTTATCTGTAACATTAAGTACGCATTATATATTGCAAGCATATTTTCGTGCTCTAAATAATATAAATATTTAATCAATATTTTGTCTTCTCTTAAACTGAGTGATTCAAATTGGGAATAAAACGAAAACTCAAATCTATGTTTATTTTCAAATAAATAGTTGAATAGCAGGACCTTCTTTGCAAAACAAATTTTCAAATTTTTATACTTCGTATGAATCATAATTCTCTCTCTTAAAGTACGTTTTGATTATTCAGACGTCTCTTAAAAGATCTTTTTATCTGCGTTTTTACTGTTAAATAATGAGTAGGTTGCGCTGTCAAGCGTTTGCCAACAAAACCTCGTTGCTACGGCTTTTTATTAATTTCTTCATTATTAAGGCATACACTCGAAGGCATACATCGTATCGCGAAGAGCTGTGTGTTGTTATAACCGCACTGTCACACCCACGTATGGCGTGCGCTGTACACATTAGCCTCTATCTTTCGTTTACGAGAAGACGTGCATTGCCGCATATGCTTCACATACACATGAAATATCTTCGCAATGTCGTCGGCCGCTCTCGGTCGGATTAAAAAGGGCGCCGCGCTTTGTCGCGCGAATTGGGTCATCGCAATTCAACTTTTCGATCTTAATCGGATTGTTGGCGCGAGCGAGAATGGACCCGCTGGGAGAGCTCGTGGTGGCTGATACGCTCACGTGACGTGAAATAAGATTATAATTAATATATCGTGTATCTGTTGCATGTAAAATCGATATATTAGCGTATCTCTATATAGCACGCTCTAGCTTTATACACGATATAACGCGACTCGAAACATAACGAAACGTAATTTTCAAATCATTTCAAGGTTTCGCATTGCATCTCTAAATGTAGCAGCTCGCAATTAATGTAATGGTCAAACAATGCTATTGAAAAATACTGATTACAATAAATCGACAAGCGCGAGCGCTATTGATACATGGAAAAAAGTAATTTCGTTGATAACTAAAAATTTAACTGGGCACAGATCTAAAAATAATTTTGTTGCACCACATCAAAATATTTATGTAGAACGTTCAAAATGGCTGCTAGAATATCGAAATTTTTTGCAATATTACTCACCGTGTTTAAGCGTTTCGATTATTTTGACAGTACGACAAGATTATTTTGAGATTTGTATCTAGCTAAATTTCTAGACTCTTCAGCAAAATTATTTTTCTGTAATAAATAAAACGCTTTCGAGGTTCTTTTCCTTTAAATAGTGTTATTCTAACTTTTCAAAAATAAATAGCGCGGTTTATCTTGATACATAGAAACTGACATGTAAAGTTGGGCAATGCTTGGAGAACGGAAGAGAAACCGACGTGGTGCGATGTGACCTCCGCGTTACCGCGTCGATCTTTCGGTAGCGGTGACACGTTGTTCTTCGGACGGACCTTTAACACCGGAATACAACAGTGGCGGTGGGCAATGCATATGCATCCAGCTTCCGCTTTAACCGTTGCACGACCGATAAAGTTCGCGAGGTCGACTGTTCGCGGTGGTGGTAGTGGTGACAAAGCGACCAGTCCGGAAAATATGAGCACCGCTGCGTTCGCCATGTTGGTTACCATAGCGTTGGTTGAGCTTGGAACGAAGCTGTTTCCGGTACTAGAGGGCAAAGCAAGTATATATTTTATATATGTATATGTATATATATATATAGGAATATAATACATATATGTATATATCTACACACATATACCATGGTAACGTTTCCCCTGTTCGGCCCAACATTGAGCTCAAATATTCTCATATCCATCCCTCGTGCTACCATTTTTGGTGCTGTGTGAGGGTTGCGCGCGCGTTGGAGAACTCGAAGCACACACGCACGCACGCACGCATAGAGAGAGAGAGAGAGAGAGAGAGAGAGAGAGAGAGAGAGAGTGCGCGCGCGCGTGTGTATGTGTGTGTGTGTGCGTGAAATGACCGCTCCCAACCTGAGGATGTCATGAATTCGTATCTATCTTTATATATTGTTTTCTTTTTTAGTTACCCGTGAATCAACTTTTGTCCAGATTTCAAGGACATTGATTGGCATAAAGAGGCCGGATAACTGGAGAGTGTGGTCGACAGGAGGCATCGAGGACTCGGTTAGGTCGATACTTAGGTAGAGAGATCTTTAAGAATCTGCAACTTCCGGCGAGAAGTTTCCGCCCAGTGTGCACGACAGAGTATTAACCCTCAGGGGGTTGGAAAATATTACAACTTCGTCTAAGACGGTGTCTTACTTTAAGGATAGTAAATTGGAATATCTTTTCTCACACACATATAATACACACACACACACACACACACACACACAACATAGAATCTTTGAAATTAAAAAAAAATATTTTCCGCTACTGACATTCTTTGTCATGTGATACTTTCGAAAATGAAGTCATGTAAACTTTATGTATAAATATTTTACCAATAATGATAACAAAGGTTTCATATATTTACTTTGACCTTTTAATTATATATTACTATATCTCTAATTAATATTTTTTTATTGACTATAATTAAATTCTTTAAATTTCAGTGATATCAAACATACATAAATAGAAAACACCATATTCAAGATTTCTTTATACAATTTTCAATTCAGGCATCAAACATAATCGTAAATACTATATTCTATTCTGATTAATATTATATATATAAATAAAAGATAAATAGAAATTCTCGAAATTTAAAAATTCAATGATTGAAATGGCAGTTAAGAGTTAATGTGATAAATAACGCGCAAAAATCATCTAAAAACAATTTATAATTACATAACTAAATTTAGGACGTTTTGATTCACATTTGAGTTATATATTCAGCAATATAATCAATCCAATATATTCGTTAATATTATAATGAATTATTGGGTTGATTGTATTGTTGAGAATGGCTTAAAAGTGAGTTGAAATTTAAATTTAATTATGCAATTACATCCATTAAATTATATTATGTTTTTAGATAATTCTTCTGCATTGTTTATCGAACTGACTTTCAACTGTTGTCATTATTTCAATTATTCTAATTATTATTATTTTAATCAAAAAGACCATCAAATTTTTTATAACTGGCCTATTTAAAGAATGGTTTTTTTTCGCAGATTGAAATGAATTTATGATTTTCTCGCGTCGTACGAGGGTCAGTAACGGAGGAAACCAGAATTGAGTACGGGGACGAAGGATCGGTGGGATGTTCGGTGTGTATGTTTTGGTTCGCTTCTCTAATTTCCATAAGGACCGATTGGCGCTATCTGATGAATGGCGACCGCGCGCCTTGTGGTAATTAGGTATTCGGCGGTATCGAGAGAGATCCTATCAACGAGGGTTCGGATACGTTCTCTCTCTCTCTCTCTCTCTCTCTCTCTCTCTCTCTCCTTCCCTCCCCCCTCTCTCTCTCTCTTCCTTCCTCTTCTCGATGGAGCAAAACAATTATGAATCCGACACGAGGATGGGCTTGACTCACCCTCCTGATTCCTTCCCCGTCATCTCCACCTCTCTATCCTCCATGAGTAGGAGGAGTAGAGCGCGGAGATGTTAAATAACCAATAATTGAGCGGCGCTCATAAAATCTTCATTACACGCCGACGCTCTAATAAAATCGTCCACGCACTAATTTCACGGCCCTTATCTCGATTTACCCCATTTTCGCTCAAGGGGATAGCCCCCTTCCTCTTTCACTCTTTCTGTCTCTCTCTTCCTCATTGCCTCCCACCCCCCCCCCGCCTTCTCTCTAGTCACAGTAACGCTTCACAAGCCGGCAGCGGTGGCAGTCAGGCACACGGAAGAACGGGATAGGAAGAGGGGTTCTGGCTGGCAGGTTGAAGAGTGCCACAGGGCGGCATCACTGAACGAGACACACACAACAAAATCATGTTATCGTATTATTTATCCACAGCATCGTGAGTTGATATACATGTTATCACGTGATTTTTTTATGACAAAGACCGCGATTGAAGCGCCGACCGTGCGGCTTACCGTCCGTTAACGCGCCGATAAATAATCACATCTCGCCGACCCTCGCCAATCCCAGTAAATTGAAGGCAATATATGCATTTGTTTCCCTCTCTCCCCCCTCCTCTCTCTCTCTCTCTCTCTCTCTCCTCTCTCTATTACTCCCTTTTTTCCATTCATGGCAGGCAAGAGATGAAAAAAAGAAATAATTCGATTGTGACCCATTTACAAAAATATCGAGAGTTCAAAACGATGAACCTTTTTACGTATTATATACGTATTATGCAGATATAATACATATAGATTACACATTCCTACGCTGTCACTATTTATTTAGAAAAAATGAAGTAGCTTTGTATCGTTCTCTCTCTCTCTCTCTCTCTAAAATCTCGAATTGAAGAGGAATGCAGATGCGATTTAATTAAAGTTTAGGGATTTTCAATATATTATATTCTCTTTTTAATAGAGCATACACTTAAAAAAAGATCAATTTTATTACATTTGTGACAATTAGATGTTATAATTATGATTATTGCTATAGATTATAATAGTATTAATAATTAATTAGTAATAATAATTAATAACTGTATGTGCAGTTTTATCAACAAATATAGTTGGAAGGAAAATAACTATAAATTATAGTAATTATTACTATAAAAATGGTTGTATAATTAATATAATTTAACTATAATTTATAGGCACTTTTGGTCAATATTTGTGGGACAATTTTTTATACAGTTGTCTTAAAAAAATGACTACAAATTAAATTATAATAATTGCAACCATTTTCATGATAGTAATAACAATAATTTGTAGTCATTTTCGACTATATATATCTAGTTATATTTCAATATATCTAGTTATAAAAATTGTAGCAATAATAATTATAATTATGATAACATGTAAATTACAATCAAATACCAAATACAAATACGAAAACTTTTTTCTTACAATCAGTGCGAATGCTTAAAGCGATTAATCTATTACCTCTATAGTAAAATAAATGAAAAATCATATAATTTTACTAAATCATACAGTTTTTGTATAACAATTACTTTTTTCTCTTTTACAAATTCTTTTCTAGCATTAAAGTATACACATTAATACGTGTCTAAAGTAGAGTTTATGCCGAGAACGATCAAAAATTTCGAAATTGAGATCTTTACCATTTCTTAGTCCAATACGGTGTTCTGGAACTGTTACATCATGATAACATTTACTTTAATATAAAAGCTGTGTAATCTGTATTTACAAAATAATAGTTCAGACTAGTAGTTTGCATGAAGGAATAACGTGGAGTTCTTAGACTTGGACTTGGACGACTAATTAAAACGTTATTGTCATACAAAAATTTATGTGTATATGTGTATGAAATATTGATGTAGCGATATGTAGTAATGCGTCAATGACACATAAATCGTGCAAGTTTTATTTATACTTTACGATTAATCGTCTTTAGGAGCCCCTTAAATATTCAAATCAAATCAAGCGAGCGACCGAGCGCGAACAAACGCAAACGAGCAATCCGCTTCAATGAGTACGAACGGTGTCGCAAGTGTCTATTAACAGTGTCATCCTTATTGAAACAAATTGTTTATTCGTATTTGTTCGCTTCTTGCTTGATATGTATTTGGATTCATATCATTCTTTATCTCTAACGAATGGCGAATGCATTCTTCGAATCTCTCTTTCTCGAAATTTGACCACCAGGAAGTCAGACGAAATGAAACGAAAATATGATTTTCGAGCGTTCTAAGCAATTTTGCCCTTTTTTTCCTTTTTTTTCAGACCTGTTTCTTTTCCGGTGCCGGTAATTGGATACGGCCAAAGCTCCGCCGCCGCTGTTTCCGAGTGTGTGATCCGTGCGGACGCACCCCGGCCGCGCGGCTCCGTATAGCCGACTCGTTAGCCGAGCTACCTGCTAGTTAAATAATTAACATTTTGGTTAGAGTGTACTCCCTCTCCCTCTCTGTTCCCATTTCTCCTACGTGTGTACGTGTGTGCATGCGACCTTTGTCTGTCCTCTCTCTCTCTCTCTCTCTCTCTCTCTCTCTCTCTCTCTCTCTCCTTCGTCGTCCTATCTCACTCGCCTCGTCCTTTTCTCCCTCGTCCTTTTCGCCCTTGCACCCCGCCGGGTTTCTCTGCTGGCAGGCATATAGGTACGCTAAGTTCGCCGATGTGCAGCCTCGTAACACGAGCCCCAGTTAGTCCACCACGCTGTCCACTGCACCTCGCTCTAAACTCACCCTCCCCCCCTTCTCGGAGCGGCCATCCTCACCGTACTCACCATCTCTCTCTTTCTCCATCTCACTCTCTGCACCCTAGCACGTTACACTCGGAGGCTTCGAACGCTACAGTCCGCACCCTCCACAGCGTGCATATTGCACGGTGCACTGTAACTATGCCCGCAGTCCTGAAATATACAGCCCACTAGAAACGCGTACCACATGCGTGTGTGTCGGATGAGAGCGTGTGGGAGTGCGCGTGAATATGTGTACGTGAAGCGGCACACCACACACGATAGAAGAGAGAACGGGAGAAAGACAGAGAGGTAGAGGGACAAAGAGAGAGTGGGAGAAAGAGAGAGAGAGAGAGAGAAAGGAAAGGGGTACGAGAGAGCGAGAAGAATGCGGAGACGGAGGGAAACGGGGTTGGTTCCCCATAGCCACCCCTCTTTCGCTCGTCACCACGTTGAAAGGTGTACAGGGATATAGGAAGCGTACAGCGCGGGCATGCTATTGCACACACGCGTGCATGCGGACATGGAACACACGTGCGATAGCGCGCACTCGTGGGCGAGCACGAGGATGTGTCTAGGCACTAGCGGCCACGTATGGCCGCTGTATCGCGCGCGTTAATGCACGTAGTAATGCATTATTAAATAATGTCCGGCCGTATACGTACTCACCGGCCGCAGTGAGCCGGTGAGCGAAGAACATTCACCTCACTCTCGCAAGCCGTAGGAGTCTAGGCCGTGCGAACGACGCGACGCCGACGGAGCCGACCGACGCGACCAAGCGATCGAACGGACTTTCGATCCGCGGCTGTGCGACTGCTGGCCGAGTTCAGGGTTCGTGTCGCCGTTCCACCGAAGGAACAATCGATTTTTCCGTCTACCTCGACTGTCACGGTGTTCCGCAACACCGTAACCGACTGCGAGATGCGGTCGCCGGTCGCGACGAATAATCGTGCCGCTGTCAATCGATTAATATTTATGAATAAACGCGGTAATTTCGATTTGCTTCGAAGTTAAGGATTTAAAGAGCGTTCGCGCAAATTTGTATCTATTTTATAGCAGGTTATAACTGTTTAGAAGAAACGTGTTGAGATATTAATTTCGGAAAATATACTACACATCGTAGTTACAATCTATTAAAAATCAACGTTATTAGATAATATATCTGTATACGAAATATTTTATGATAGTGTATATTAAATGTATTTTGAAATAATTATATTAATTTTAAGTATTGTTATACATATACATTTTTCAAACCTAGGTATGAACTTTTTATCCTGGAAGCTGGACAATTCTGATTTTCTAAATATATTTAACGTAAAAAAGTTATAATATTTACAAAATCAGAATTACTAATTCTTCAAGTTTAATTTAAATTTTATTACCAAAGCCAAACAAATAATACATATCTCGCTGATTAAAATAAAATATGATATAGTAATAAAGAGTAATAAATAGGAATGTTCTTCTGTTTTATGAAATCGATGTAATAACACGTGTTTTTAAAATCGTTGATTATCACGCGTCGTACAACGAGACGTGATATATTGCGATTTATTGGCGCGCCGATTAGTCGATTTTACGATGCTGTGCACCCTCCATTCTCTACCGAACTACCATTTATCAAGTCGTCCTGATTTCATCCGTCGGGTCGCAACATCAGGTATTAGGAGCAATTGGCAGTTTACGGTGACGGATCAGGTAAATCTCCATCGGCTGGAGACCTTTTCCGGCGACGCGTTCTTGTCGTCCGAGTGTCCATCGCTCAGCTTACGTGACCGAACTCAGTCGTAGTTTCAAGGCTGATTTAATCTTCAAACAATCCGCATCACGACGTGGTTTCGGGTCTATCGGTTTGTTTGTCCAGTTACCGTTGTTTGCACCCTTCGCTACCTCTTCCTTGCATCCGTTCTCTCCTGTACCCCGGCAACTATTCGATTCTCTTTCTCACTCTCTCTCCCTCTCATGTCGTTCTCCTCGGTTGCTTCCCTCTCCCTTGCATCTTGGTAGCCCCACGAAACACATGCCTACAGCAACTTAGGAGTCGCCAGTGAGTCTGGACCCTAACAAGAAACTTACCCTTCCGCCCAAGCGCCCCTCCGCACAGCGCCTCGGCGTTGTTCCACCGTTCCTACTGGCACGAGGGGGGAGGAGGGAGGGAGAGAGAGAAGAAGAGGTGGAGGAGGTTGATAGTAACAGGGTATGGAGAATGCGGCAAGAGAGAGCAAGAGCGGAGAGACGAGCGGAGGGATACGCGTTAGTTGGATGAAAGCCGGGATGCGAGTTTCGGTCTACGAAGGGTGGAGATCGGAATTGTGGGGGACTCGGTGGTGTCCAGGGTGGCAGCCACGATGGCATTACCTAAGGGTCTGCCTTGGAAGGAAGATGGAGGAAAATAGGAGTGAGAGAAAGAGAGAGATGGAGACGGAGCGAAAGAAAGAGAGACCGACAAAAAGAGATGAGGAAAGGAGGTAGTGCGAAAGGGAAAGATTGTTAAGTTGGAAGAAGAGACTCTTTGCAAAAAGATACTAGAGGACAAAGGGGTATAAGACTAACCGGACAGACGACTCGGGTTCGAAACGAACAAAGGAAACGTTTAATCCCAACGTGTTACTTGGAAGAAACCACCGCTCGGTCATCTAGCATTGTGCTTGGCTGATCTCATTGTTCTTGCTTCTTACATTCTCGAAATTAGTCATGTAGCGGCGCGGAGCCGACAAAGTTCGAGAACGATACTGTTCAAAAACCGGAATTCGTCGTTTGCTAAAATAAAATTGTAAAATTCTATGTACGCGTGCGCGATCGATATATGCTCTTCCCATAGATACACGAAATTAATTATATAAGAACAAATCATCAATGAACGATTACGTGTCACACAATTGTCGGATATTTTCCACGTCAGGGGAAATCGTCTGGAATGTACGTAACGCTTGGATACGCAATCTGTCCGAATAAAATTTGAGATAAAATGTGCGCTTTTACTGACCGAATTGAATACATGAACACAGAATGTAGTTTTGCCATGACGATATATATATATATATATATATATATATATATATATATACTTGTATATATATATTTACAAATATTTCGGAAAGAGGAGAAGGAAAGATATGTGTGTGTGTGTGTGTGTGTGTGTGTGTGTGTGTGTGTGTGTATGTAGAGAGAGAGAGCATATTTGCATTTTTTTATCTTCACGTATCAATAATACCTTTATTCTTTTTTCTTCTTATATTTTCGTTTATTTCATTAAATGATTAAAGTATTTAATATAAATTATATATTTAACCTTTACAGGATAGGAATCTATTTTAAAAAATAGTTTATTTTTACAACTTTTTCTGAATAAAATTTGTTATAATTCATTACTTCATTCTATTCTTCGCCTTAAAATATGATATTATTTCAACACCATTATAATAGCTTTCCCATTCTGTAAAGATTAATAAATGTTGCGTAATATTTCTTTATTTATGATTAATTATTGATTAAATTATTCATAACGATGTATATCAGGTAAATCTTATTATAGAACATTTACTATCGTTAAAACGGAAAGAAATAATTCCGTTAAAATAGAAAAATGTTTATTTAAATAAAAAAAAGGTGATATTATGATTTATAGAATGAAAAGAATTCGTAATGATTTATATTTGATTTTCTGGGAAGCATATGGTAGTTAAAAAAATATCAGTAGCATTCAAATGTATGTATCTTATTCGTATTGTTCTAAAGTATAATCTTTTTTAGGAAAATAATGTTAGAAATTTTCTCATTTTTTTTACAATGTTAAGAAATATTGTGAAAATCAAGAAATAAAACTTGACCAGTAATAAAACCTTTAATGATTCTAAAAATTTTATTTTGTGGATCAAGATCAAGATGTAATATATAAACGTGTTGTATATTACACATATATGTATATGATACTAATCACTTAAGAATATATAAGTCAGTATTATATATGAAAATCGTCGTTCTATTTTACTATCAAATCTAATATTCCTGACCGTTTCTCATCCATTTGTTACGAATTATACTTCTCTTTTAACACATTCACGAAGTGAATTTTTAGAAATAAGTATGAATATTTCAAGCTCTTACTGTATTCTTATCGCAACGATTCTCTTATGATTACTTTTAGCTAGAATATAGACATTTATAAATACCATTTATAAATAACATTTATAAATTTTATTTTACTGACATTACTTTAATTTCGGTTAATCATGCTATGACTTCATAGAGGCGTTATAAAATTTTATTGATTCTCAGAATGGCGACAAAAATCGTGGCCAAATTCTCTGTCTCTGTTTCTCTATCTCTCTCTTTTTCTTTCTCTCTTTCTTTCTCTGTGAAAGATAACTGTCTACCTTTATCCAACGGCGGTGTGACACTTCCCTTCGTCGACGTTCCTACCCCTTCATGGAAGACTGGAAGGTTTTTTGCTTCAGGCGATTCGGAGGGATGGTCAGGCAGAAAAGGCAAGAGGGACGAGGAAGAGAAGGGAGGAAGAGAACAGGAACCCAACCTAAGAGACTCGATCCGAGAAGAGAGCGCAGCAAAGGCTAGCAGAGAGAGAATAAGGGTAGCCTGAGGGGTCGGTGGGGTGGCAGGAGATGAAATGGGAGTAAAGATACGAAAGGAGAACTCAGCTAGGATCCACGGGGACCACCTAAGGTATAAAGGACGACGTTCGGTCTTTCCACCCCTATATTTGTCCCCTCCGCACGTCTCAGTCCTCCGTTCTATATATACGTATATGTCGATGTGTAAGTCCGACCTATATATGTATACTCTGCTCCTGGATCTATATAAGCTCCACACGCTATATAGAGATAAACGTATATATATATATATATGTGTGTGTGTGTGTGTGTGTGTGTATGTGTGTGTGCATGTGTGTGTGTATCACAAACACGTGTATTGCATTGTATTAAATCCGTTAACGTACACCGGCTTATCTCTATAGGAGACAGAAAATTTTCCACGAAGAGCTCTCGTAACATTTTCCATTTCCCTCATGCGCAACGCAAAGTCATCACTGCGAAACTTATACCTTAACCTACTGTCTTCATGTTTCTTTCGGGCATCACTTCTGATGGCCGCTTTAATTATTATACCTTCCGCTTTTCGCGCGATCGCGTTCAAATTCGTTTGTTTCAATGTCCAATGTGCATGACTCTATGCGATATATAATACACCATGATAAATCAAGTGACACTTCCAGTTCGGTGTCATTGTTTTGCTAGATTCGGCTGGAAAGTCGTACAGGTTGCGTAAGAAGGATGACTAGCTGGGAAAGACTAGAGGGATGAAAAGCGAGAGAAATAGAAAGAGAAAAAAATGGCAAAAGAAGGAGGCTGTGTGAGGCCAAGAAGGAATACTGACAAGGGCCAAGAAACGCGAATGAGGGGGAAGGGCGGCTTCGAGGAAGACGAAGGAGAGCTACACTGAGAACATATCCCTGCTTGAGAAGTTCTCCACGCCACTTTCCACCTCTATTGTGATTTATGCGCGCGATGAGGGTGGCTATAACACAGGTTTTAGACTCCAGCGATTCCTCCCCCTTTCCGTCTTCTTCTCCCTTCCTGAGACTTGCCAGAGGGATGGACCGCGTGATCGTCTTCAACGAGATCACAAAGGATTTCCCGAGTCGGTGGTCCATACCAAGCAGAACCTTGCGTGAAGGACCTCGCGAGAGAAGGCGCGCTCCACTTTTCGACTTTGCGCGACAAGCTACTCACTACTTGGTTGGGTTCGTAATCTTGTTCCTCATCTGTCAGCTATAATTCAATTTCCTCGTGGTCTGTCGTCTCGCGAGGACGAGGATGACGATGACGACGATGAGAGCGACTCTGTTTCTTTTCACCCCTCTTCCACTTTAGCGAAAATCGTTATTCGCGCTGGAGCGACGAATGCACTCGCTCATATTAAATAGAAGAATAATTTAATTTCCTCCGTTACCGCGGATTCGCGCGCTGGATTGACGGCGGATTGATTTACGTTAAGTGCGGCGTGCAACTTTAAAGCGCGCTCCCGTTTGCCGCGCCAGGGTATATAAAAGAGTCTAAATCCGGTTGATCTGTTTTTGGTGGTATTTTTCACGTCGCCGCCGGACGCATGCGATGAATATATCATTTAAGTGGAGGGCGAAACAAATATCCGGTCTCGTGTCAAAAGTTATATTTACTGGAACACATCTATGTGGTAGAACGATCAAAGTAATAGATATGTGAACGGGCCACAGATTTTTCCTGAACGTTTCACGCTCCTGTCGAATATTTGATTATTGCTTACTATTATTTATCATCGTGAATTATAAATTTCACCGGCATAAGTTAAGAAATATAATTCTCATTATTACACTTTAAAATATATCGATGTGGATTTATCATCATGCAGTGTCTATATAATTATTAGTGTTAATATTAACACTAACATGATGTGTATTTGAAACTTGTAGTGTTTATATCAATACCATAATGTAGATTCAAAATCTATAGATGTTAATATTAACACGGTAAGAATTATATAGACACCGCATGATTAAGTTCACATCGATATTTTTATAGTGTGTATACAAAAAGATGCAATTCAGTGTCGCAGATAATACAGAAATATTTTAACTGTATTTTGGTATATTTGTAATATCTCTCATCAGTGGAATTGTGTATTACCTCGACTCGTGCTTTAAATTAAAGAAATATCCTTACGGCGATAGAATTGATCTGACATCGTAAAAAAGTCATACTTAGCCACTATCGCCGGTAGATCCCAATCCATTAATCACATGCATAGCGTTAACATTCTATTTTCATGGCAATCGGCGTTAACACGGTTCATATTCAAATCCGTTTCAATCGATCCGGCTCTATTTCGGGAGCCGCATCGCAAGATTGACCTCATCCTATAGTTAGCCTCCGGTTACCGAGGTGAGGATACGATTCCCGGAGGTTTCTGTTTGCAAAACGTAGCCGTAAGCGTGTAACTCTGTTTGTTTAATTAAATTCACGCAAATGCCGCAGGCCGTAACTAGCGATCTATGAAATAAAAGGCAACGACGGGCGCAGGTATCGTTGCACTGCGCGCAACATCGCCGGTCGCAACTTCGCAATCCTTTGTGGCGCGTTTGATGGCGGACGATAACACGCGTGATCCTAAACGAGAAAAGAGAAATATGATTAACTATCGGATGCTGTTAAAATCTCATGATTTTACGGAGGAAAAAGCGATGCTCGATGTAACTCTTTCAGAAAGATATTAGCAGATTCTTAACTTTTTGAACAATGAATTTGCGCAAAGAAAAGATATCCTTTACAAAAATTCTTTAACGCAAGATAATGATTAATTACCTATTTTAAGTATTAAAAGCACTACTGTTCAGTGCTCTTCTAATACTCAAAATAAATAATTTCTAGTATAGTAAATTGGTCAGTAATTAAATTGAATTTCTGTGAGAGATTGCAATACTTTACTCAATATATGAGAGCAAAAAAAAAACAATGTATCCTAATAGAAACATTTAACAATATCTTGTTGCTTTGTATGATATTATTTCAAACAAGATAATATGTGTAAATACTTTTTTGTAGTATCAAAAGTCACGCAGATACATAACGACAAAATGCGCTATACTCTGATGTATCATGAAGGAGGTTCCTCTTAGCTCGAGATTTTTCCTCGAATATAACGGGTCCATTATTTGAACGAGTTGCACAGCATATATCGTACTATCACAAAATCCCGCAGCTTCTGAAAGAAACGGAAGACATATTCACTTGTTTGACGGTTGAACGATGGAAAGCCGTACACATACGCAAGGATAAATTTCCGGTAGAAGAAAACTAGGAAAACAGAACCTAACCTTTCTTCGAAATATTTCTGTAGATAACTATCTAACAGTAATAATCTAGATAACTATTATTTATATATCTTAATTAGTCATATAATATAAGTCTGTTAGCTTTACTTGCATAGATCGAATCTTCGTTCTCTCTTTTTCTCCCTAACGTCTGAATATATATCTTTTTCTGTTCCAGATTCAGAAAAATTATGACGTAAATCAAAGAAAAGTATTATAGACATCAAAAGATTTCATTAAAAATTATATCGGTCAACTGAAAAAATGAAAAGAGATGGAGAAATTTTCAAAACAAATATAAAAGAGATGGTTGGAAGAATAAATTGTTAATAGTATAATATTAATTTTGCTTATCTCTATTATCGTTTGCAGGTCCTAGATACGTAGTTAGCTTTCACCTAGGCGCAATAAGATAGACTCTGCAAAGGACACGGGGTACGCCCAGAGCGGACGAGACTCGGACAGATGTGAAAGGAACGGAGGACGAGCAAAGGGAGGATATAGAAACGGGAGGCGGGTGGTTTGAAATGACCGCCGAAAGTCACAACTCGGACTCGGTTCTCTCGCGGGGGCGTGCGATGGGTGGTGGGTAGTAAGGGTGGTTGTAAGGGGGTTGGTTCGCGGGGGACGTTCCATACAGTCGCGAGCGGTGTGGGAAGTTAGAGATGGACGAAAGCCCTCGCAGAGAAATTAATATCGCCCAGCGGCGGCGTTCACCTCTTCACACACATACAGATGCACATACGTAAGCGCAGAGCGCACGACACGTGCACATGTACCGGTACATACATACATACATATACCGAACGGTGCGGCGTATATGTGCGCACATAGCGACGGCGATACATACAACGCTTCGCGGATACGTTCCTCTCTCGGCCGTGTCCTTCTACCTCCTCACCGACGTGTCCCCTCGCCGCTCCCTCGATTCAACCCCAAAGGACTCCCTTACTCTCCGACATAGGGTATAGCGAAGAGTGACGGGCGGGGAGGGAGCGGAAGGGCACAGTGCAGGCGAGCGGGGGCGGTTGAAACGGGGGGGAGGAGGGAAGGCGGGAAGGGAGAGTGAGAGGCTGAAGGGTGGCGAGGAGTGTGAGTTGAGGTAGCCGAGAGAAGTTGGGTTTCATCTCGAGGACTCGGGGGACGGTGGTGCGGGGGGAAGGGTGCGGCAGGATAGAGGGTGAGAGACTTCGTAATATAGGATGGCTTGTGTGCGCTGAAACGAGTCTCACAGAGCTTCCCATCTCCCTCCGATTCACCTCTGTTGCCTCCTCCTCCACCTCCTCCTCCTCCTCCTCCTCCTCTCCTCTCTATCGCCCGCTTTCCTCCTCCCGCCCATCCCGACCGACTCCCTACGAGTCTCTCTTTCACTCTGGATCTCTCTTCACTCCCATCCACGGTTCCACCTTTCTCCTGCTTTCTCTCCTCTCTCAACCCCAACCCTCTTTCTCGTTCTCCCCGATACGTAGAGAACGGAGGGAACCGTACACGCTATACACACGTGCTCTCACGTACATGCGGCTCCAAGGTTTTTGCTCGTGGCGGCCAATACTCTCCGACAACGAGAACGACCCTTTCCCTCATCCGGGGGGAGGGGGGGGGAGGGAGAAGGGAGAGGAGACGTGTGGACGGCGGAGGAGATACGATTTTACCCAGCTGCCGTGGCCGAGACATTTTTTCCCTATCTAGGGATAACCTCGAAACTGGAGTAGCCTTGCCTGCTCGTGAGAGCTCAGGAGGAGAAAGACTCGGCCCCAGATAGAACTCGAGCTTCTCTGCTCTCATCCCTTTCCTCCATTCGTCTACCCATCCTCTACCCTTTTTTTGCTGGAAGTCGAAGGATCCTCCCGACTCTTACGTGACTTTTCCGTAGAAAATAACGTGGTGCCGTTTTCTTCTCCTGTCACTCTTACGCGCAGGGGATATAATATATAATACCAGTCGAGGGGGAGGAAGCAAAAATATTCTCGGACGTAACTTGGAGAGATCGCAAACGATAAATAATCTCAATACAAACGTCCGCGACGCGTCAAGACGATCAAGATCGCCGACAAAGAATATACCATCTTCGGATACTAAAGATTTGAACTTTTCCGAGTTCGAGGCATCCATTTTATTTCCTACGAACCTAAATCTTTCGTGGTCGCGCGCAGCCCCTCCTTGGAAATTATTTTACGACGATACTTTTCGTGGCACGGTGATTTCGCCGGTGCCTGGCCGGCGCGTAATAAAAAGAATACCCTGTGGCTCCCCATGACTGGGTTATCGTTAGGGCTGGGGTCGCTGATGGGGACGAGTTAGGGGGAGCGGAACGATCAGGGACAAGTTTTGGGTTCAAGTACCTGCATAGGGTTTAGTATTACAATTCGTTATCGAACAGCTCAGATCTAAGAAAGAAACGATCTTCGGTTGCCTTTTTATCTTGTTTATTTTTAACGTTCATAAACAAAACTTTCTTCACGGGCATAAATAAACATACTTAGAAAGCTAGCGACAGATAAGAGCGCGGGCGGCGCTCATAAGAAAATTTTTAAAAAATTATCTTTGGGAGATAATTCAAAAGTAACCCTTGTTATTTTCTAACGCGATTAAATAATTTATGCAATTTTTTTCTGGGAAAGAGTTTACTTGTATTTCCCATAATTATCTTCGTCTCTAAATTAACACGTTCATTTATGGAAACATGCATAACGAAGCTTTTCATCGCGAACCGCAAATATCGCCTTACATGCACGAGCGATAACTCCGCTCTTTCGCCTCCATCTTACACACTTTGTTCCATCTGCATAGGGAGAAGAAACGATGGCGAGAGAGCGCGGAACGTTAACGGACGTGGTAATGCATTATGCTACATTCGTATAATAAGGTATGATAACGTAACTTACATTACCGGACGTCGCGCTCGCGCTAACGATAATTGAGGCGTCGAGAACGCGAGAGCGAGATTTTTCTCTTAGCCCTGTAACGTATATACTGACACGTATAAAATTAAATCTGATAGTGATGTACACGTTGCGATATAATACGGTCCCTCTAAGAGAAATCCCGATTTAATTTCCATATATCTCACGAAGGGACTTACCCGTTTTTGAGATACTCGCGTAGGTAACAACGATCTATCAATTTTCAACTATATACGTATTCTATCATTTTCTTCAGATTTAATATCGTCAACTAATAAGCACAAATATTCGCTTACCATTGTGTACGTAACACCATATTGCGCGTCAAGAGTATTAATCATTTTAATTTTATATATTATTTTACGAAACATCAGAAAGAATATACATATTTGTTTCTTGATATCTGTACAATTTTATATTTATTTTTTTTACTAGTTATATTATCTTTATCTGACTTGAGAAAATAATCTTCTTGAAAATTACAAAGTCAAAGATACTTGTCCTGCTATTTTAGTTCTCTCTGTTTCATATCGAGTACAATGTATTAAATTTTGGTGTAGAAGTAAATATGTCTATTTAAGATAAAATAAAACATTTAAATTAATTATTTTGAAAAAATTCATCCTTTTTATGCGTCAAAATACATAATGAAACCTAATAAATTTATAAAAAGTATACAATAAACGGATGATATTAATATGTAGGTACATGTATATTTTTATTACGTTTAAAAACAACGTATACTTTTCAAAGTCGACACAGTTTGTATTCTTACAAAGTAAATGATGTCGTTTCTAGAACTATTATGCGAGAAAAATAAAAGTCAGGGTCAAACAATATAATAAAATGATGAAATGGATCAAAAATAAGCAAAATACAAGAACTAGATGTTTAGTAAATGATAATATAAATTCAAAATATTAATTCAAGATAACAAAAGCAAGACCAGTTTCGACTATACTAACAAAGACTATACTAATAAGCGTCCTTTTAGACGCATTCATAGTAATTAAAAACTCCGAGTTAATTGTAAATTATTAACAAATCCTAACATGCTATATATAGAACTAAAATAAACTGTGTTATAAGATCGCAATATGAATAAGTATATGAAAAGACACCTTTTTGGTTTAAATTGGATATTTAAATCTTAAATACTTAAATAATATTTCGGTATTAAGTTTATATAGAGGAAGGTCACAATCGATATCGACGTACTTACACAATATTTCTTAAACAAAAGCTAAAAATAAAACATTAGAAACATTAATACAAAGTAGAAAATATCTTCAATTAAATAATATAGCAGTTTTTATAATATATTTTGCAATAATGAACTTTTTCCTAGATAAGTAAAAATAAATGTCTGACATGAGTTCAAAACTGACAAACTACAACATAAGCAGTAATATGCCACATATTCCTATTCTTTTTTTTTTACAGGAGTCATTTGTATAAAATAACTACAAATGAATGTATATAAAATTTTCCAGAAACTTTTTACTCTTTGATATAAAATATTTTTTATTCATTTATATACATACTTTATGCTGTTCTGTAAGATACAAACATGTAACAAGAAATTTTTTTTTTAAGGATTTTTTTCATAAATGATACACGATTGCCTTCAGCTTCGATAGGGCTATTTGGCACTATAAGGCAACATTATAAAAATTAAGTTATGGTCTGTAATTAACTTATAGTCTGTTTTATGCGGTATCTATAATAAGAGTCCTATATCGTAGAAAACTGACAGATAGGAGTCTTATATCGTAGAAAACTGACCAATCATAGTCAATTATTTTTCTTATATTTGACTATGATTGGTCAATTTCCTACGAAACCCCACGACCGTCTTTACGACTTCTATCGTAAACCCCGCATTACAGACGGGAGGTTTACGCTGCATCTCAACTTTATATTTAAAACTGTATTATAAAAAAAAAAGAAAGAAAGAAATATGAATAAAACTGATTAAGAAACTACGAATCTATGAAACAACGTAATATTATCAATAATATAATCATTGTAACTTAAATACTACTAATTTGTAAAAAAAGATCGTAAGAATTTTATTTTCGCATTTGTAGAATCCATTTCAGCTGATCTTATATAAAAACGAGTAACAAATATATATAAATTATATGGGTTTTCATTTCTTTAATTATCTAAACAGATCATATTTTTTTATCAGTAATAATAAAGTGCAATAATTAATTTCCGAGAAATAAGGGGATAGCTCTTTAAAAGACCTGTTGTTAATATTGGCGACTTTCCTCTACATATTCACTTCCTCAGCTGCGAAATCATTTTTAGTCTTTAAACGCAATCTTGAACCAAACTGGGATAATATATAATATCAGGAATTAAATTGTCAAGCAATTTAATAATACTAAACCAAAATAAATAATATAATGAGGTCAACATAAAAAATTAAATACAGTATTATAGAATTAAAAGAATAAATCAATTGCTTTCACAATAATAAAATTCAGCATATGAAATAAACAATAAGTCGGTTTAACACATCACAATCGAAAAATCAGTAATTGCACACAAATCGTAACGCAACTAAAGGAAAAAATACCGTACTTATACATTTATATTTCGCTTGTATCTCTGAAAAACCCGAAAACGCAGTCAGGGTAAAGATAATTAACAATTAACGCAGTGGCGGAAATGTCAGTGCCGCGAAAATTTTCGCGAGTCTCTCTATCGCGACGGGTATTTCTCCTCGGCGAACTTCCGCCTCTCCATTTTCGCCGCCGAACCCTGCACAATTACGAGGAACCGCGCGCGTTTGAGCAACATCGTAACGAGACCGGGCATAAATTTTACCGCACGGGCGTTTTCGCGAAGTTGCGCCGCGGCAGTAGCAGTGGGTTTCCAGCGGAAACTTTTCGCCGCGGAAACGCGATGCATTATAAAACAGCACCGGCGAGAACCCTTTGCTCTCGTGGCGAGATCCCGCGGTAACTGGCATTTCTACAGTTCACAACGAACGCGTGATAATCGCGCGAGCGTTGAAACGCTACCATGCGTAGATCTCAGTTTCGTGGACGTACTCATCGATCATAAGTATGTGCCAATGAAACATTCAGCGATCGTTATAATCGTTTCAAATACATCGAATATAGTGCTTAAAGAAAAAACGATTTTACTAAATTATCTAAAAATTTAGCTGAAGTATTTGAAAAATTAACTGTAGTATATTTAAATTAATATTTTTGAATATCTAAAAGTCTATTTATAAAATATCTAAAAATAATTTTGATAAATGTGTATTTTAAGTTTTACCTCATCAATTTGAATGTCCTTTAGATATGTTGGGACAGTGTTCTGAGTGATTTCCTACAAGAATTAAATGGAGACGACATTGATTTAGAAGATATAATAAATTAAAGGTCCATAATATGTAGGAGACGACGTTGGTATAAAAAGTATATTACAGCAAGTCGTAGGCAGAAAGGGAAGGTAGGATGGACTTCGCTTCGCGTAAAAAATCATGCGCTCCTTGATAGGGGAGATTAACGTGGACTTTGTTCTTCCATCGAAATAAAGGGTAAAATACCCGTATTTTAGTATTGGGCTTTCATTTTGCGTTGTAAAGTGTATGCAAAGGGAGAGCTACCCAATACTAAAATATGGATTGGATTAGGGTTATATTTTTTTAAGGCAGTGCCACCCCCTCTCCTCCCGAAGGAGGGGCGGCACGTATTGCCTTTGAACGCCTTATATAATTATTTTGATAAATCAAAATAATTTTCAGATTCGTATCTTAACTAAATTTTTATATATTTTGGAAAAATCGTTTTTTACCTGTATTAGACAAAGTCTAATACACTGAGGAAAAAATTATCATTTGACTAAAATAATTTAGGTCGTTTTTCATTGAAGAATGTATTTAAGTCAAATTATTATTTATATCACGAAATGAAAAGAACAATTAAGAATTAGCGCTGTAGATTATGCGCAATTATTTGTAACAAACTTTAGAGTACTTACACGTTTATATTAAATATGTACATATTTCATCTAACTTTTTAGCTATCATCAGCGAAACGTTAATATACTTAAAACGCTTAAGATCATAGGATGTTTTCGGTCACGCTCCTTAATGAATAGGAAATGAAAGTACACGTTATTTGTAACGTCGTTACTTTTATTACCGTTATTTTGTTACAATACGATTTGATAATAACTACAAATTTTTTATGGTGGTAACGATAACGAAATCAGAGTTGGACAAAACAATCGTTACTTGTAACGGAACAGTCACTTATTAGAAAAAAATAATTCGTTATTGTTAATTTTACGTATTATGTAACAAATAAAGTAACGTTGATACGTTACAACAAATTACTTTTTTCAGTAAATAACAGTAATAATAACAAGTTATTTTTCAAAGTTATTTCCCCAATCTTAGCGCCAGTTAGTTATCAGTCATAAAAAAATTACAACGTCATTATTTAAATCGTTATTATATATTATAAAAAAATCGTTATTATATATTATATAAAAAGTAACGGTATTATTATACTTCCATTTCCTGCTTATGAGATAGTCAACCATTCGTCCATTAAAGTAAAGAACACATCACTTGAATGGTTAAATGGTACTGAATGACTGAGAAATCTTTGAAATAATTACATAAATATCGACTTGAATCTTAAATTAATCGAACAATTGTCATCGAAGCCAAAATCAACTCTCCTCAGTAGAAAACAATCAATAATTAAACTCACAAGGCAATGTTTTGACCAAATTACAAATAATATTGATACAATAAAATATATAAGTCAAAAAGTAAAATAAAGTATTATAAAAAACAGTATTATAAGTAAAAACAGATATCTGCACAATTGTTACAAATAAACTAAGTTAAAAAAAAATTATTAACGTGCCACATAAATAAGCTTTGTTATATCAGATTTCAAATTTGAACGTTCCAGATTTTTCGTTAAAATGTCATTGAAATGTTACTAAACTTAACTTGTTAAATTATTAAAATGTAATGCAACTTATAGTTTGTTATTACTGAATGAATGTGTTTCTACAAATATGATTTTTATCTCTGAAATTCTGTCTATTTCACATAAATTGCATTATAATCATTATATGAAATCCTATATACTATATTCTTTTTCGATTGAGAGAGAATTTGAGAGAGAATTTTTATGTACATAATGATCCCATGAAGCTTGTTAACACTATAGAAAGAAAGCTTAAAGTTTAAACCTTTTCTAATACTTCTAAATTTTGTCAGAAACAACTTTAATGTGTGGAATAGTAAACTAAAAGATTTTTTCATCTTCAGTAACTAGCATCTTCAGTAACTAGCAACTACTACGCACCACATTAGTTTTAATGTGCTGGCGCTGGTGTAAGTGTTGCATCACCAACAAGATACTATTAACATTCTGTGCTCATTTCGTATATACGTTTTTTTATTCAATGCACTTGTTGGAGTGAGTAAGAGTTATAATAGGAGCATATTGAAACATGCAACGCGAATAAATCTCTAGTGACTGATGAAAAATTTTCTCAATCATTTGCGTGGCAAAAAATAGTTATTTTTTTAGAATTTTTTTTTAAAAACGACCCCCTCCTTCCTCGTAAACTTATTGCCCCTAGATATAGCCTAGATTAGTTTCTAGTATTGGAGTCATATAAACTTTTTTGCGCTTTCTTGATATTTTGTAGACTACGTTGTATGCTACTTCGGTATCTCAATCTACCAGAGAAAGTAGACTTTTGGTACCAGTCAAATATTATTTTATTATTAAAAGCGATAATGGTGATGTCAAGAAAATTTGATTTTATTGTTGCCTATTTTCAATGTAAACTGAAGCATTGGATAAAATGAATTAATTCAGCTCTATTTTCTCTAGCTCTAATTTATTAATTCTTAGTCGATGGTAAATAATAACTATTTCATCGTTCTAAAAAGTGAAGTTCCATAATAAAATCCATATACTAAGTCAAATATAATGCGTAACGTCCAAATTATTATCGAATAATTAAAGTGATGACACTGCCAAAAACAAAAGAAATTAAACTCTAATATAAAATAAGCCATCTTTAACGGTACAGTTCGACTATATCGTTAATATATCTACAGAAAAACGGAATCTTTCAATCAAAGGTCTTTAACACCATCCTTTTTAAATCTTGCGTAACTAAATCGGCAACTATCGGGGATAAAGTATACCAAATTTCTATTGATATATGCAATCATTAAACATAAAATAAGAGTCTAAAAATAAACATTATATTTGATTTAAATGTATTCTATATTCTATATTAAAAAAAAAAAGATAATTAAATTAATTTATTCAAATAAACAATTTTTTCTCAGTGTATGGATTTCCTATGGAAATTATATTAAATAAATGAATTTAAAAATTAATTTAAAAAAAAAGTTTATTTCTACTAAATTGAATATCTAATATTCAAGAATACGAACATCAAACTTAAAATCGCATCAGCGAAGGTAATCTCGAGCATTTCTTTAATTAGGAGGACGAAGGGAGATGATAAAGCCGTAGCGTAAAAGGGTGCAACGGCCGGACGCATAAATTGTTGCGGCTATTTTAAGATTTCGGGGCGAGTTTACGCGGCAGTTAGAGGCGAACGCCGCGAAACGCGTCCAACGGTCATCCCCTTTATTCTCGTTCCTCTCTCGTTTTTTTTCTTGTTAACTCTTTTTATTTCATTCCGCAGCCGCCCCCGTCCACTGCATACATATAAACCGGAGCGGGCGCATAAATTGTCGCTGTTACGCGCGCCCAACGCTCTCTTAAACACCGGTTTACCAACGGATACACGAGATAAATATCGGTCAATGAGTTCAACGGTATTGTAGTCCTATCTGTGATCGGAAAATAAAAGTCCAGTACCGGCCGTGCGCATTTTGATGAAAAAACATTGCAGGCACGTCGATGTGATTCCGCTGCAATATTGTGATATTGTGGAGAGAGAATTTGTATGATTCTATTATTATCGAGTATTGACTACTTCTAGGTATTAATAGCGCGTATACATAATCCCATCGTTACCTTGGTAATAAAAGATTAACAGCTCATAATCGCGCCCCTCCAAAGCAATATACTTTATAATTTATCATAATTATAATTATAATTACCAATAATTCTAGACGGCATTCTATTGCAATCATTGTAATGTTATATAGCAACGTACATCGCCGAATAACATTCGGGCAATACATCGATAATTCTGTAGTCATCGAAGACTTTTCTCACGCTTAGAACGAACCAGTCACGTATCTATACGCAAGAGTAGAGGGCTTTTTTCGTGGTCGTCCTCGCGCCATGGATTTCACGCTAATAGTCACGTATCCGATTAACCGATTCGCTAATTAAACCTTTAGCGGTACCGTCGGCCAGCCGCAGCACTCGAAGGTACGCACGCCTCCAGCTTCCATACATAGATATATGCGTGTACACGGTATGTACGGGGGAGAGAAGGAATCGGAGGGGACCAACGGATATCCAGGCTACGAGGGATGTTGAAGAGAGATAAAGGGTCACTATATTCATTAATAATCCTAGAAAACATTTTAATCGATACTATTTATCTCATTGCACTTGTATTGTTTGATCACGCATATAAATATTCGAAAAAATATTTCCCTCCTAAAATTTGACATTTGTCACATTATTTCATTTTTTATTTTAGATATTTATTGGAATTTTATATTTTAATCTTTATGTACAAGTAAGTATGTTTAGAACATCCCAAACAAATTTTATCATTATAGTTATATTTTTTAGTGATATATATAGAGTTAAATTTATATTACTTATATTCTTATGAGAGAGAGAGAGAGAGAGAGAGAGAGATTGGGTGCTTTTCACCTATCTACTTAAAAGTTAAACAAAGATTTTCCATATTTTAAGATAAAAAAATATTTATTTTTAAAACTCGTTTTTAATTCTTTATTAATATATAAATATAATTGATATATTTAGAATAATATATTAGGTGTTGGAATTAATTCGTAGCGTTTTACAAGTGATGGGAAGTACTTTCATTAATGTATTTTTTAATGCTCATGTGAAATAAATAACATTCTTTCATTAAAAAACGCTACGAATTAATTCCAACACCTAATATAACAATACGTAATTTAAAATCATAAATTAAAAGACAAATCCATGCGAGCCGACACTAAATGGCCGTGGTGTGTAAAAATGTATTAATAAAATAAAGGTACAATTTAAATATTCCAATTTTTGCTTTGGATTCTTTTCAATATAATATTAAACAGTTAACAAAGAAACTATTTCGTTTTTGTAATAAAACCAGCAGAAATGTCTTTATTGAATAAAATGATTTATTTCTTGGCAGTCTTATTCTTTTTTTTTTACATATTATATAATTTCATATTAAGACTTCTTTTTTACGCAACAAACACACACACACACACACACATCGTCTTGATTTTAAATGCATGAATACGGTACAGCTTTTGTGGATCTGTAATCGATAATCGAGAGGAACGAAACAAGAGGGGATCGAGATAGATGAATATAGGTATCAAGCCTCTCTGTAGTCGGCACGAGTCGTGATGTCGTTCATATATGTATGGATATGTATGCGCGCTTGCGAGGCCACGTGTCCGTGACGGGAAGCCGGCTGAGGTGGTCTGCGGTTATTTCGGTGATTGGTTTTATCGCGTTGCCAACGGTACGCGAGCTCAGCTCCTGTACACGCGACCTTCCTCCTCCTCCTCCTCCTCCTCCTTCCCTTCGCCTCTTCTTCTCTCTCTTTTTCCTCGACATCTGACTGCACGCGTGAATGTGCATACGAATTTGCCAACAGATATTAGCCGACAGGCTATCCTCCCAAACCCTACAACGAAATTGGAACGTATTCATCCCCTCCCTCTGGCGAGATGTCGATGGGATTCTCGCGGAGAGTGTAACTTATATGCATAAGAATTAGATTGATTTGAGAGGAGATAAAAGATTTAATGTTGTAATAATCTAATTTACTTTAAAATATCTGGGAAAATTGGTATTTTCAAGTTAATATATGGTAAATTTTAATTCTCTAAAACATAAAGATTCATTCTTGAAATGGGTTAGATAGATGATTGCTGAAACCCTTCAACTGTTTGTTTTAGAAAGTCTCGGTATATCCTACAGATGTTAAAAATTCTAGATACATCTTTAGTCAACGAGGACATGTGTTGTGTTGTGTGAAATAAATTAATCTTTGCAGCCGGAAAAATTTGCGTCTTTTAATAGATTTCTACAGGAATAAATCTTAACAAGAATATGTTGACACGCTTATTAACATTTAATTTGAAGATCAAAGTATTCAATTATTTTTGATTCTTTGGGGAAGGATTTAAAAGTTTTTTTTCATGAAATTTAATATATTTGAATTAACCCTAAATGATATTTGCTTCAGAATTTCATTAAAATAATATAAAAATCGTTCAATTATCTTTACTTAACGGTAATCGAACGACTTTTTTTATTTTAAAGATCAAAATCCAAGAAATAAGATTACATAACATAAAATATAATGTTGTTGGAAACATTTGTTATAAACAACTTTTCACTAAAATTCAATAAAATTCAATTTCCAGCCTACACTAGCGAATATCGATTAGAGTTAAGCGATCCAGAGAGTAAATAAGTATGTTCGCCTCATGTCCTTAATCGAAGGCCGACCGAACCACCACGGATGTCGTATCCTCGAAGGATTAATGGTCGGAATGGCCGGAACACTAAAGAGACTTTGCGAGCGTTCGCACCGAAACACCCTGTATACGTGCGTTTACGATGTATCCGGGGAGTGCATTCCTAGTAACCCGGGATGCACCACGCTGCGCGTATACGAGCTCCATGTACGGGATCATACCCAAGCCAGCATACGTGTACATGCGCGCACGTATATAGGGATCATACGTGAATGCACGTGATCGTGCGGCCGGTGCACTCAGTTCCCCCCTTTAACACAAAGGGCGACCGAGCCTCGACCAAGTAGGTAGATCCTGAAGTGGGTGGCACCCACCTCACCGCACCGGTGCGATGATAGCGAGGTGAACTCGTGTGCGTGCGATATGCACGCATCCGTAATTATATATGGTGTCCTGGGAGAAAATGAAAACACTCCTTAATCGGCATTTTCTGGAATTCAGAATAGAATATATGATAATATCGCAGGTTTATTAATAAATCATAAAAGCCTGTAGAATGTAATACGTTCAATAAATGCAACTGTAATAAAAATGACTAACTGGGCATACGTAAATTATGTTAATGTTTTTGCCCTTTGTAGATTATAAAAGCATTCGTTATAAAATAGCGAAATGAGACATTATATAAAATGGGCGAATCTAAAGGAAGTGAAAGAGTTAAGAATTTAAATATATCTACAAAATTTTTATTCATCTTTTAATTTTTATTAATGAAAGATGTACTTTTATTTTTAGTGGTGTCCGCGTAAGTATATTTTTTAAGTATATTTTTAATAATATCCGTATAAGTACATTTTTTGTTGTCACATAAAATATTTTTTTCTTCTCGTTGTGTCCATGTAAGTAATTTCTGGAACTTTCGTTAGTCAAAGCTTTGACAGAGTGTTTGATACACACACACACACACACACACACACACACACATCTGTATAAGGAAAATTTTTGCAAGGTTTTTTAGCCGAAAAACATGCGCTGAAATATTACTGTATAATTCATTCGATCAAAAGAAAAGCTATATCCTCGGCCAAGATTTTAAACATTGTGGAGAGAGAGAGAGAGAGAGATATTCTAAGCTTTAAAATATTTAAAAAAAAAAGTAATTTATTGACGCAAAAATTACTGTTTATTATGTTTAACAAAATAATTCTTCCTTCTGAAAAAAAATTCTGTATCATGAGCGCATTCAGGATTTTTACAACTTCGAAAGATATAATTCTCTTCCATATTTTTCATTATTTTTTTTTTTTGCATTAAACGAATTCAAGGCTTTTTAAATACCATTTTTCATAACTTAATCTACATTTCGCGGTAATTCACCGATTCCGAAATTATTTGCCTGTGATTTTGAAATGACATTAGTGTTTCCTCGTCGGCAGAACATTTCCATCGGAGCACCGCAGCGACGTGAATTATAGAAGGTTCCTATAGATTTTCTAGGGAACGGTCGAGTGACGTAAGTTCGATGTCCTGGGTTGGTCCGTTTGCGAAAAGGGTCGATCTATTCGCGCGACTGGCTCGAAGTGCTCGGCTATTTCGATATTACCGCAGGTTAAGAGCTCACGGAAAAGTGAGGGATAATTTCAGTTACTATCTTACATGCTTTTAGAAGAAATCCTTAATTATTTGTGGAAACAGCCGTCACCATTTTGAGCGCGGAGTTTCAGGGCGTCGGCTAATGAACCAACGTATTACGTTGGCGAGTATTGGCTCACGAGTATCGACCAGCTCCCCGTGTAAAAAGTAAACGGACTTTAAATGATCCTTAAAATATAATTGTCCTAGAAAATTCACAACAAAGGTACAAAGTAACAGAAATGCGAATTGTTACGAAACTTCCACTTAACGGTGTAGAATATGGATGGTAATTATATTTTCATTTGCGATATCATTTTTTATTTTCATATAACATTCAAGTAGATCTCCTAAAAATTGAAAGTAATAAATATTTTAATGCATAAATAGTTAAATTACCTTTTTTTTTTTTAATATTAAAACCGTAGCATTAATTTTCACGTATTTTTTTTAAATTCAGCTAGTTCTAATTTAAAAAAATACACTTAATATCAAGATATTAAGATAAGATATAAAAGATTAGAGTGAAGCATATTTCTAATGTACGATATATTTAAAAAAATGAAAAATAAAAAACGAAACCATATAATATTGCGTTCGTACATATTAAGCATTAACGAGCCGGTGCGATCGCGCTTTTAGCGATATACCCAGAGCGCACGATACTCATGTAACACATTCTGCCGTCGTGCTTTGACTATCCAAATTACGAGATATTAATTATAGAGCTAACGCGACGGACAACGCCGGCGTCACGCAGCGCGGGAGCGAGCGCGATATCGCAAAACCACGTAAATAATTCATGTCGGCGCGATCGAACCGAACGTGAAACCGATCACCCGTACCCTCCTCCTCCGCCGCGCCGTATCCCTATCATCGGCCACGCCGCGTAACACAAACAGGCGTCGCGATGATCGCAGAGCGCCTAGCCTGTGGAATCGCCGGATCCAGATTTATCCGGCTCTCATGAATAGCTGATTCGCCCGCCGCCTAATTGGGAACAACGGGAACAACGAGCGTGCTGTTATTTGTACGCGGCGTCGTCGGTGCACGAAACCGGAGTATATGGACGTGCTCCTTCGAAATTCGTGAGAAAGAGAAGCTTTCTGTTTTTCCGACTTTCTCTCCCCCCCTCCTCAAGCCTTCATAATAAACCGGATTTTTAATCACAATTCTGAAAATGGTCGACGAAAAATCGAGTTACATTTTTTTATCCTTTCAAATCTTTTGTAACTGTTTGATAAGATTACTGTTTATAATTATTTCATAATTATGACGTGTCCAAGTGTCGATGATTTAGGCTGTTCTAAATTTACTGCCAGCGCTGAAAAGCTACAGTTAACGTTACGTGCATTATAGATGTTTCAGTACTGACAGTCAACTTTGAAACAACAGTCTTAGTGTTAAACGGTTAAATTAAATTGTTATCTGTCTCATTTCTCAAGTGAAATTCCTTGATGGAAGTATCTAGAATTTTTTTCATTTATTAATTCTTTTATTACATAATGTTTTATATTAATAAATTACTTTTTTGGATATTTTGGCTCTTAGGATGTCTCATGTTTTAGCTGAGGATATCGCCTTCATTTGGTTAAATTGGAATACTTAATATTTTAGCGTTTTTAAGTCAAAAATGAAAATCTTCCTCATATATTGATTACTCTGTCGAAGTTCTCTGTTCCAACTAACGGAAGTTTTGGAAATTATTGACACGATCGTAACGGGGAGAAAAAAATATTTTATGCATCAAAAAATTTACTCATAGAATCAAAGTTATAAAGTAAACGTTGTAGTAACCAGATATGTCCAAAGACTTACACACACAAGATTTATTATATTATTAATCTCAAATATTTTTTCTGTTCCAATATTATAATTTAATTGTATTTAAAGATCATTAAAAAAAGCCTTCGAAATTAATAATAATATAAACAAATAAAATTTGGTGTAAATGTCCGGACATAGGGATGTCCAGTTATTGGGATATTTACTTAATTTTTATTTATAATGATAAACGAGAGAAATGAATGAAAAGTTTCAAGTGGAGATAAACTTTCAATCTTCTCCCTATCTTATATAGGGGATACGCCCATACTTTGCGACAGCTCTCCTGAATTCGCAGTTCTTCTTTGTACACGTGTGATATCAGCGCTTTTACCGTATCTTACACAGCAATCCTAAATTTTCAAGACACGTAAGACACGTTCCTCATAAGTGGAGAAACGACAAGATGGTCGCGCGATACATCGGACGGACGCGACAAAACTGCGTTTCCTCTCCAAACGAGTAATGAATCCGACGATGCATCAAATTGCTCCTTACGTCAAATCCCCCGTTAGATCGAGTACTCGCTCGCGAACTGCGACGAAAGTTCGCACCTCCTCGGGGATGCTTTCACGATGAGTTTCGCCGTTTGCCTGATGACTTTGTGACATGCGCATCTCATCCGCTCGTTAACTATCCATCTCGGCCAATCCTACGCCGGATATTAATTAGACGAGAGCCACGCGGGGTTCTCGATCCGTTTCTAGACCCTTCTAAGATCGCGACGCGCGATTTTTAGAAAATCTTTTGATAAAAAGCAGAGTCGAATATCGCAGAGCTAAATATCGTTTTCGAATACCGTTTCGTGTACGCGATTGTAACCTAACGCAAATTAATCCCCCGTAATATCTGGATAGGAGAGACACGGGGGTTTGTGAAAGCATCTATAATGCGTAATTCGTAGTGACGTTTATATGCAACTTTTGTAAACATTTACTTTAAACATTGGTATATACGAAGTCTGGAAAAAAATGGAGAGAATTAAGTCGCGATCGCAAGGGAAAATACGGTATTTATCCTTTGTATTTGCAAATCTTTTGTATTTGCCAGTCATTAATTAACTCTCGCATAACCGTGCCATGCATTATTAGCCGTCATTTTGCGCCGTGCACGCTTTCGCATATTAATGCGCGGTGCAACGATCGTTGCGTGAATACGTTTCGCTATGTATACGTGTATGTATGTGAACGGTGTTTTGAAAATCATCCTTCCTTTCCTCCCGCGTTCCTCCTTGCGCTACCTATACCTATGTATATTTCAGTACAGTCAAAAAGGGGTTTTATCGAATGCATTCGCATATACCGTTCGTCCGAATTCATAAAGTTTAAATCGAAAAAAGTAGAAATGCACAGTCATGTCTTTTAAAATTTCAAAAATATTGAATTTTCTCCCTTCCTAAAATAACGCCGCCATATATTATACTCTCATGTACCAGTGTATCTCCTCGGTTGTGTGTTCCACCATTCTTTAGTTAATATATTGTATAAAGAAACTTTTTTTTTTTTTTTTAATTGTACGACAACCGCTAATTGAGAAATGCAACTTCGAAATAATATCACCAACGAATAATATCACATGAAGATCACATCTCGAGAATGCGTCGCGACTTCACTGGTTCTTCACTGGTAATATTAAAAGGGAGTTTGCGGCCGCAGTGGGGTATGACCATGAAGACGACGGCAACGAGGAAGAAAGCGGCAAAGTACGGGTCCTGAGTTACGTCTTTACACACGCTGCGGAGAGTGGCCACGGTACGAGCCCTCTTCACCGTATTAACGCCGGGGAATGCATTAGTGGTGGAGAAGAAGAAGAGGAGGAGGAGGAGGAGGAGGAGGTGGAGGAGGAGGAGGCGAGGGTCTCTCGCGTCTCGTGCACATACAGGCGCGCCGAGGAGGACTCGAGGAGAGGAGAGGCGGCAACGTGGCCACCATGTGTGATGCCGGAGGAGAAAGAGCTAAAGTTTCTTTCTCTCGGCTCTCTTTCGCCGCACCGCGCCGCACCACGCCGGTATGGTACACACGTCCGTGCACCCACTTTCCCCCCTCCCCCTCCCCCTCTCCCTCTCCCTCTCCGTGCTACCGCGCCCACGGTCGATGTACACACATACATGATACGTAAGGGCCCGGGGAATGCGAGGTAACCGACGTCTTCTCTTCTCTTGGAAATTTTGCACCTGGAAAGCTTCGCCACGATGATGGTTCTCCCCATCCGAACCGCTGTACATGGTCACGCACAGCGCGGCAAAATTCTGCATTCTCGTGTCGGCAAAATGTTAGAGGGATGAAAGAAGAGGTGCATTTATTCCGTAGCTTGCAGCGAGCCGAAAGTAATGAGAGAATGAAAAAATTAACTCCAGCGAAGAACAAAAGGCACTCTGTGTATTTGCAACTTCGATCGAACTACTTGATGTAAATCGTGATTATGTAGCACGTATGTACATCTCGCTTCCTCTTTTTCTTCCTATTTTACATAAATTCAACTCATTTAAATGTTTGCAACGCAATTCTAGAATTTAAATACTTGAGTTACACATCTCTCAGTTCATTATTAAATACTTTTTGTAGCTGGATAATGTTTCGATTGTATATAGAATAATTTTTAATATAATACTTGTGGTGTAAATAAAAAATTTAATGTTTATTAATGTTTATTAAAGATTTATAGCGTGTGTATATATATATATAAAATCTTAGTTAAATAATAAATGAAACGAAACAAATTTTAGTAATCACCATTTGATAACTATAGAGGAAAAAGATGCCACCTAATTTGCACCTAGTTCGAACTCGAGGCTAAAGTACACGATCGAAGACGAAACACATCGAAGTGAAACAGTATTTTCTTAAAGCCTGATAGTTTGTTTCTCGAATCAACGCTCTAGAAACTTCGGTTATGGATATTCTGTGTCGTAGCTGGGCAGTGAATAGCGACTGGCTTACGAAAGTTCGACGACAGTCCCGTGCGGTTCTGGATAGGATACTTCACAAATGTTACATCGGAGGACTTGATGTGTGATATTATCGATTAATCGCCGTGCGATTGTCCGGTGACCGGTCGCGTGGATGTAGCGCTGCGTGTAGGAACGTGATCGAAAAAGTGTTTCTACGGAGGAACACCATTAAGCGATCGGGCGTGCGTAAGACGAAATATGAACGCGCGCGCCTGCGAAAATACTTGATAACGCCGGAACAGCGATTCTTCATTCTCCCCTATCATGCGCGCTGACCGGGCAAGAGGAATATCTTGTTGCCGATATTTTTCCTCCCGCGTAATTCGAGCAGCTTGATCTCCGCCGTGCGCGATCTACAGGCTACGCATCCTCTTCTGGATAGGGGAGTTCGAACTGGTCGTTCGCTTAATTCAATTTCTGACGTTACGAATAAATCCACGTTATATACCGATCAATCAGAAGGAAATCTCACACTTTATTTTCACGTGTTTATGAAACGCGTGGAAATACGTGGTGAATTTTTCTACGCTAAACTAACATTGAAACATCTGTTTTTTTTTTTTTAAGTCGAAAGAAGTATCATCCGTATCATCCGAAAATGAGGCTAATTGTAATTAACGCGTTTCGTTCTGTGCAGTTTTAAGTGACTTGATCCATGATATTTTTGTTGACGTTTGTTATACTTGTTAAATAATATGTACTTTACGATGGTTGAACAATCATTATTATAAAGAAGAAAAGCCTAATGTATCGATACTGTATCATATATTAAATAATTTATAATTACGTGTCTACAAATGATATAAAAGATTATTTTATAATCACGTTTCTTTTTATAACTAAGATATCAAATAGCCTGAATGGAAAGTTCAGCGTGAGTCATCCCTAGTCACCAGTGACGGAACGTATTAAGCAATTTGGATCCTATAGTTTCGCAAAGCGACATTGTTCGATAAGAAAGTAATGAATAGTTAAATCGCGCGTGAGCTAAATCCACCGAACTTGAAAACGATCGACGTACGTTTCGCGATAGTTTTAACATTTTTTTTCCCCTTCGTTGCTGTAAAATCAGTACCTTTCGCGCGCTCACTTTTCAGGCTGTGGCGACCGTAATGGGATTATCTGATTATATCCTGCGCGCGTCTTAACGGTACACCTCAGCGCGTAATATGTTTAGTCGGCGTTATACGTACCGGTATATCCCGTTACGAATATTATCGACAAGCTACGAGCGCGGACTATACAGAGGGATCGATGCAAAGTGAGGGGCAGCGGGACTACCGGACTACGCGATGTAGTTTCGGATTCACAGTGTCGGCATTACGCATTGTACGTCGTCGTTTATCGTGGTACTGCATCTTGGACCAGGAGATGACGAATTATTTTCGAATTATTCCGAGCAATGCGCGGCACGAGAATCGCGAATAGTCCGCGTGAAATTTTTAATATCGATGAGTATGTAAATAGATTATTATACCGATTTCATTATTTTTTTTTAATAGCAAGTGCGTTCAGGCAAATTTACTATTGTACAAATTTATTATTGTACAATGTTCAAACTGAAATGTGTTTAAATTATTACTGTATAATGTTCAAATAATAAATATATGAGTCTGAAACAAGAGATAAAGTATGAAATAATATATAACAAAGTTAATTAGTATATTTTTCATAATAAATTGATTTGTAGATTCTTGCAATAAATTTATTTATTTAAAATGATGCCAATTGAGCATCAAATTATTACATTGCTATAATCGATTTAATTTGTAATATATACATTTATGTTGTAGTAGTTCAATTGCGTTTCTAGGTCTGAAAAATCAATTCGATACGCAATTCGAGAGACTACAAACGTCGTATATAAATTCATATGAAATTATTTTAAACACTTAAAATTCGACCGGTATAGACATTTTTTTTCACTTATTGTGTATTTTACATTGTACGATCCTAATAAATCGTTTGTTATCGCATAACAAAGTTACCAATATATGCCAGGTAACATTTAACATTTCAAATTCGTTATTGCTGGTGATTCATGCGAAAAGAAGCGGAAGAAAATTTATGAGAATTTGTTTCGATAACACAAAGGATGATTTTTCCAGTTCTATGAAAAACGCATAGTCACGGAGTCATTTGTGTTCGAGCGACGGTTGAGAATCACTAGAGTACGAGTGAAAGAGAGAGGCGATTTTCAGGTACACGATAAAGTGAGACAAGGTGACAGACTCGAGACGAATGAAACGAAGGTATAGCACAGCCCAAGAGAGACAGAAGAGAACGGGCACGGACGAAAGAAGGAAATCGGCACATAGGGGAGGGGGGGGAGGGTCGGGAAAAGGTTAAGAGAGAGGTAAAGGAGGAATGATGGGAAGAGGGTAAAAGGAAACGAAGGGAGAAACCCCCCGTTGCGCCCACACTGGACTTGGGTTTTTTGTTAGGGTGTGCGGGTACGCGCGGGACGGATGTGGGGGAAGATAGGGGGAACGAAGCGGCCGGGTCGGTAGAGTACCACGGGCGAGGGCGACTGCCGACGGTAAGGAACGAGGATCGGGGAGAAGAGAAAAACCGGCAGGCAAGCAGGGGCTGCTCTAGGGAACGAGAAACAGACGAAGGAGGGAACGGACTGTAACAGTAAGAGAGACAGAGAGAGAAAGAGAGACGGAGGGTTAGGGTGAAGGTAGCGAAGGCGATGCGGGAGGCCGAGGTACGGGCGAGGGGGTAGTCGGGGGGAGAGGTAGAAAGGGTCTTGCCACGAGGGAGTGAGAGGGTGGCTCGGCTAGAGAGATCTATAGGGGTGCCACGAGGCAAAGGGTAGGGGGATTACTGCCTGAGGCTTCAGAAACCAAGGGTGTCTAATGCCAAAGTGGACTTTGTTCACTCGCTGAGATGATGTTCTCTCTCTCTCTCTCTCTCTCTCTCTCTCTCTCTCTCTCTGTGTATGTGTGTGTGTCTGTGTGCACGTTTATGCGTGCACGCAGGTGCGCAAAGAAATACATTTTTCTCCTTCGTTCGACTCGACTAATAGCCACGCCATACATTCTCAATTCATTGCGATCGCAATGATCTTAAACAAATTTTTCATTTACAAAATTACAAAATTAAAGATAATAACAAAAAGAAACATTAGCATCGCTAATGTTAAAGCTGCTAATCAAACCGATAGTACGTTACCGTGACTCCTACAAGAGAAGAAGACAGATCTAACTTATTGCGTTGCGAAAAGTTTCCGTAATGAATTAAGTTAGTAGACACTTCTCTCGGCTCACGCAGAAACGATATCCTATAGAAGACTAACGATATTGACGACAAATACGTTTACAAGAACGATAATGAGGATGATAACGAGGCAATTACAAATATCTCTCGCAAGTAGGATACGGATCATCTCGCGTCAGATTGAATCGGAAAGATCGAACTTTCGCGAGAAAGTTTTTAAGCTTTTTTACGCTCCTTGTGTCCCGAAGTTTCCTACCCCCGTCGAAGCAAACTGTTGCTTAGATCGTTATCGCGTACTACCATGAGATAGGGGGGTGGGAAGAAGAGACAAACGTTCCCATTGACGTGAAGGAATTAGAAATAATCCCTTTAGGGTCTATTCTGAGAAGGGAAGAGCTCATGCTTTTTCTTCCTACGCTTTCGACTTTTCAATTGACATGCCAGTGACTTCCTTTGTCGGCTACACAGAGCGAGAGTGTGGGCGTGTCTGCGCATGCATTCATATATTCATCCATTCATTTATTTACCGTGCGCATTCCATACGGCATTGTTGAAAACGTTATTAATCCCAACGAGTTCGCGCTTTATCGCGACTCGAGTTTTCTTCGCTTTCCAGCAGATAGAAGGGTGGCGGGGGAAGGGGAGGGGGGGGAGGGGGTGGACGGAGGAAAGGGAAAAGAGAAAAAAAAACGGTTCGTGCAGAAGACGTCGTAAATAAAGTACGGACCGGCCAATAAAAAGATTGCCTTTTTGAAGGAAGTTGAGCGGACAGGTGGAGCCCCGAGGACGTCTGTGCACGGGGTATAACCGTCATAAAGTCGAGAGAAAAAGTATTTTACGACGCTGGCCCGATAACTTGGCCACTTCCCCTAAGACTACAGAGCCTTTTACGAGGTCACTTCTACATCGCAGCCTCTGTTAGTCCGTTCGGTTAGTCGGTTTGTCCACGTACACCCACCGCATGGATAATTCCAGCGATGCGGCTTCGTTGAAATTATGAGGCGATCGCAATTGTCATACTTTTCAAAGCTTTAGATAGCTTTCGCAGCATTTTTTTATAATTAACTTACTATAACTTCTATCGGACGGTGCAGAGCGCAGTCCAATCTTGAAAATTTGCGAAATATTCCGTAATTATTACAATTTGTGCTTCACGAATAGAAAAATGATTTTGCTAAAGTATCTGAAGATTTAGCTAGATGTATACGTTAGAAAATCATTTTATTAGACTATCAAAATAATTTTATGTAGAATGCTCAAGTTGATTGTTAAAATCTTTTTTCTATAATTGCTCATTATACTTGTGTTATCTACATAATTATTTTGATAAAAGGATCTAGCAAAATTTTTAGATGTATCAACAAAATGACTCTTTTCCTGTTCGAATAACTTATTTAATTTCTTTATGCTTCGAGTTTTAATAAGGTAAACTACGTAATTAATGTATATTTTTACCTTAAACAAACAATACTTTTAGAAAATATTTCCGATCGTTTTGAGTATCAAGGTTAACCAACGTAGCACTGATTTTATGCCTCTCTGGACTTTCTATATCTTTGCTCGTACTTGACCCGATGAGACTACCGCATACGATTGGCTGACTGTGGTCGTTTTCAGATTTACGGCAAAGGAAAATTGCGATCTCTCGTCGGAGAATTACCAAAGTATAAGTTTGCACGTACCTTTCACGTACCATCGTAAGGATGGTATAGGTCGTCCCGTTCATTCATGAATAAACGTACCAAACACATACGATAATTTGATGTTCAAGAAAGTCAACTATCCTGTTAAATTAATAACATCAAATTGTAGCCTCTATTTGAGTTCTTTTCATCTTTATAGGTCACCATCGTTCCTGTACTCAATAATTTATTAATTCAACTAACTAAAACAATAGAATTAAACAATTTCATTCAAGAAATTTATTAAATTTCATTCAAATTTAGTTTATTTACTAAATGCGTACGTTAATATGAAACGTTGTTTACCTCGAAATTAAATTTAACCACCAAAATGGATTAATTTACATTTTGATACGTAGAAATTAAAAATATTATTCAATTCAAGGAATTATCATTGCTTCTTTATTATCTAACACTGCACCTCCGATATTCCCTTATGTTCACTTTTGTGAACCAGATTTTAATGATGCGTTTATCATGTGAATCGGATTAAATCGCCAGTTTAAAACGGCAATTATGTAAAGACGATGGCGTGTCCGACAATCGCTGTTCGCCTCGATATTATAATTATTGGACTTGACGCGTTTGACCCAGCTGTAAAGTATTAATCCGGGCTGGCAGCGCGACGATCGGTTAATAACATGGAAGGCTTAAGCGAGGAGATAAAAATACAAGTAAAAGCGAGGAAAAATATATGTCTAAAGATCAATCTCGTGCGACATTTCACTATTTAAACATCCGTTTCGATTGTGGAAATATTAATCAAATATTAATGATTATTTACAATCTATCTACAAATAAATGCAGACCAATTTCTTGTAGCTTACAACTATATAGCAAGAAATAATCGATAATTTTGATTACTTAAGATTATTCAGATTACGTATAAGGGGATACACGTTCGACATAATAGGTTGTTATTATTTACATGTAGATCATCGACACTCGGTATTAACCCAGGTAGCAAGACAGTGAGCGACAATGAGCAAATAATACGCAAAGTTAAACGGAGAGAAATTGCATTTAAAAATGCACTCGCATCAAGAAAGCAAACCCGCCCAGCATGCTCTTTTGATCAGGACTTCTATTCTTGAAAAGAAATGTATACGAAAATAGAGTTCTAAAAAAATATTACAGTATACGTTACGTATACTATAGGATTTTCCTGGTTTTTCGCATAGGTTTCTTTTCAAGAATAAGGGTCCAAGTTGTACGCAGATAGGCAAACAAGCAGACAGGCGAAAAGGACCATTCTCGGCGAAGAAGTGCCGTGTAACTTACGTCTTTCAGGTATCGCGGCAAAGCCGGCAACGTTACGTATCGCCGGTAGTGGCATACTGGTGTGACAGCGTGGTGCAAAGAACGGAGTCCAGCATGAGGAGGAGACGACAAACGACAGAAAGACAGACAGGGAGAGAGAGAGAGAGAGAGAGAGAGAAAATGCGTGTATAAACGTGCGTGTGTGAGAGAAAGAGAGATGTACAGAGAGTGGTATAGATACAGATAGAGCAACACACTCAAATAGACGAAGGCCGACCAAAGAGAGAGAGAGAGAGAGAGAGAGAGAGAGAGAGAGAGAGAAAGGGAGAGAGGAAGAGACTGTAGATATTGTACGTCCACGTAGCAGTGCCGCACATGCACGCTGAAGGAGCAAAGCGGTGGGCAAAGCACATACCCTTCTAAGCACAAGCCTAACACACCCGTGGAAGCCCCTTCGGCCGATGAGCGCTGGCGCCCCTTGGCCCCTCGTTCTACGTTGTACTACTACCCTCCCGCCGCCCTGCCCTCACCGTCCGGAAAGGTCTCTGCCGCCCATTCCCTCACCCCCCCTTCCTTCCCCGCGCCAACGGATGCCCGACAGCGGCCCCTTACGCCCCTTTGAATCCTCTCACCCCCTCTCCCGCTTTCCCCCCCGAGTTACTCGTCCAGCGGCCCCCTCGATGTTCTGACGGTGACAGACCCTACCTTACCGCCGCCGCCGCCGCCGCTGCCGCCGCTGCCGCCGCCGCCACCGCACCAAACCGAGTGGGGAGGGTCGAGGGTCGAGGGGGAGTCGACGAGGGCGCCGGGACAAGAGAAGCAGAAACGAGAGGGAATGGAAGGGAGACAGAGATAGAGAGAGAGAGAGCGAGAGCGAGAGATGGTCACGGTGAGGAAGGGGGAGGGGACGAGGAACTGAGGGGGGTTGACGCGCTCGAAGAGGGCCGCTGGGGAGTGAGAGAGCGGTGCGGGTCGTCGGAGGACTGTGATGAGGGGTTGCGCGGGAGAGCGAGAGAACCGACGGAAGGTAGGAAAGGGAGGGAGGGAGGGAGGGAGGGAGGGAGGGGGACTGAGTTGACGGCGAGTGAGAGAGTGGGGTATGGGTGAAGCGTTGGTAGCGGTATGAGGCTCTCTACCGTGGAGCTGGGGGGTGAGGACACCGGAGAGAGGGGAGCATGTGGAGGCGGCGGTGCTGCGGTGAGAGGAGGGGAGGAGGTCGTCGTCGTCGCGTCGCCAGTTGCTAGTTTGCCGTGAGCGCTCGTGACGCGAGGACGTTCTGTGAACAGAGCAGCGAGCACGGAGCTTGACTATTTCTCGCTGTGAACGACACAGGAAACGAGCGTGCAGGCAGGCAACGGATCGTGCGAGCAGGTAGTTTTTCCTGACCAACGATTCTTCGGAAAAGATAGCCAGAGTCTATCACAGTGCGCAAGCCTTCGAAATCGTTTCTTTTTCGCGATTGACGGACTAACAACGTACTAACTGTTGAAAAACGTGGACTATCCGTAATCCATCTTGTAATTGACGGAGAAATTAGTATACGAAAGACGATTTGTCGATCGGAATGCTCCAGAGATCGGACGAACCAGCTGATCGCGAAATCGTTTTACCGGTTTGATGTACTTTGTTGTGTGGGGTTCGCTTTGTGTGCGTCGTGACGTGAATAGAAAAGAGGAAGAGAGAAAGAGAGAGAGAGAGAGGGAGAGAGACAGTGATAGAGACAGCTGAGAAGAGCACACACGTGAGGAAGCGTGGAAAAAAAAAGTACGGGACAACTTAAAGAGAAAGAATAACATTTTTTTGCGCGTTTTAAAAACGCACGAGTATTCTTTCGGTGATTTCGGTTGCGCGCGGCGCCCGTTTTAATCTCGCGCGGCGCCGACACCTGCTACTGCAACAACCAACTGCGCGGGCGGTTTTGTCGCGGAACTTTCGTGGCGCCGCTGTGTACCGTCACTACGTCGTGCGGGGGGTGCGCGGGGTGACAGCTTAAAGTTCACGAGCGCAAGGTGGGACGCGGAGTGCGCGGGCGCGCGCGCGTGCGAACATAAAGGAAGACAGAGAGAGGGACAGAAAACGAAACACGAAACTCGCTCTCCGAGAAAGTTTACTCGCGACGTGCCGGTCGCTCCGGAAAGAACACCTCATTCCCTACGCGCTCGCTCCGCGTGCCGGAGGAAGCCGTCAAGCGGAAGCGAAGAAAGGAGACAGAAGAGGAAATAAAGAGGGGAACGAGAGAGAGAGAGAGAGAGAGAGAGAGCACTCGTCACCGTGTGCGCTCGTTTATCGTCGTTGTCAACCCCCGCGCCTCTTTACCGCCTTTGTATTCCCTCGTGATCGTCGCTGTGCCTTCGGGTGGACGCTTATGGCTCGCCAGTAGGAGGGAAAAACAGACGGAAGAACGAAGGACAGAGAGACAGGAGGAGACAGGAGGAGACAGGAGGAGACAGAGGCGGACAGTCGGATAGAGAGCGACCGTCGAGGCAGATATTTCCCGCTCCGCGAAGGGGGGTAGAGAGGGCACCCCGGAGAACTGAATATGTCCGCCAAGCGAAAGGCCACTGCCATCATGCAGCACCACAAGGTGAGTACGCTCTATACGCGTTTTTCCTCCACACATGCACAACATGTGTATTGCATATTACACACGTTTGTATCGCCACGTGATATATCGGTACTTGTTCTCGATGTCGCGTTTCGTCATCAACAGCTACGGAACGAGGCAGTTTGCCCAGTTTGACAAATTTCGTTTGAAACAAATACTTTCCTCGGATTATTGGAAAAAATAGAAAACAAAGGGAGGGGTTTGGTGACTCCCAACGCGAAACGGATAATGAGTCAGGCAGGTCAGATAGAGATTCAAGTCCCTTAAGATACATTACGCTTTAGCAGATAGAAATTAAGGCTTTAACCTTGACGATACGCTGATTTATTTTATGGACGCATTAACCCTCGTCCTCTCTCCACCTTGAAACCTCGTTGAACGTGACGATGAATTTTTTTCCAGCGAAAGCTCGAAAAGCACGTCGGAGCACGGCGCCGGACGCGCTCCGTTATGTAACTCGTTACTGCGCGCGCGGAACCTAATTTTTTTTCGGTGCGCGGAAAGATAAACTGCGAAAAAGTTTTAATTGAAAGAGTTGTGTAAATCCCGCGCGGGGCGGCGGCGGCGGCGGCGGCGGCGGCGGCGGCGGCGGCGGCGCCGACGACACGATGAGGTGCGGCGAAGTGCGCCGAGTTCGAAAAATTGTTCTCGTGCCGTTCGTGCTTCGCGCATTACGCGCGCCAAATTACTCGCAATGCGCATCGCGACGTTGGTTACTTCGCCTTGACTTTCATACCAGCTCGCTGGCCTAATTATATTTGCAGAACGATACAAACGAGTACAAGCGTACAGAAGGAAAAGAAAATAATTTTCTAAAACTTTACAAATGATTTTTTTAACATTATTGCAAATTGTTACAGAATCATTTGTAATGTTTCAATGACTTTAGTTAATATCGTAATATTTTTACAAAATTATTCTATTGTCCTTAACACCTTAATTGATCGATGTAATTCTTAACGTTCAATACGATGACGTTACGGATATCGATCTGTTGTATTTGTTTTCGTTTTATAATTAATTTAATAACTACTGAAAATATATCAAGTTCGGAGACCTTTTCCCTGCGAATCCGTCAAAGAATCTGTTATTTATTAATTAAAATCAGGGCTTGCCGGGGCTGTAACATGGCGTAACATCAATTAATAGAAACAAATAAGGATTGCGTAACGTGAAAATTATTAGAACGCCAATAATGAGGAAGGAATTCTTCTAGTTTACAAATGTAAAATGTGTGTTGATATTATTCGCTTCTGTTACTTCTAAAATGTGGTTATGTACATGCCGATAAATGCCGTCACACGTTGACATACGCGTGGAGAGGTCAGCGAGCGTCTCTTTAAGTTCGCACTAGTGTATCGTAAGTAAATAATTTCCACTTCTTCAGAATCGTCCGTCGCGAGTATCGACGAACGATCATCCATGAACCTCGATGACACACACGTCCGGCGCGAATCGCGCAATTTGCTCGTCAATGACGAACTCGGTCGGATCGTACTTATCTCGCGACTTTCTTTCTTTTTTTTTTTTTTTTTCTCGTCGGTCGCAACAACCGCGCCAGATTAGACCAGCGTATCTACGTGAAAGATAATCCCCGGATGGTATATTCGTGCACAGAGGCGTACTAAATTCGGACACGTGCTTTTCCGTTCGCGTCGTAGTCTTTAATTAACAGCTGGATGCATCATTCGATCTTTACCAAGAAATCGCGTAAACGTAATTTACGTTCTTTCGAAGTACGAGAAAATACAGTTTCGCGAGTATACACATATATGTATATATAAAATTTTAAAAATATTCGGTAGTTTTGGATCGTAAAATATATTGTACAGAATATTTTATACAATACGGTGTATTTTTAATACGATAGAATTAGTGATAAGATCGAGGAAGGAGGAATAAAATTTTTTGTTCTTATATGAATTTTTGTTCAATTTTATACTATCTCTTATACACGATTAATCGCTCAAGTTTGATATACATGTGAGGGGAAGAAAACCGCAGTTGAATTAAATTTGAAAAAAAAAAAAAACCCGGAGTAAAGCGGACAATAATACAAAAGTATTGAAGTGTTAAAAAATCCGGAGTACGCGTGTCATCATTCCTCGCCGTTAATCTTCGTTCGTATCGCGAGCGTGATTAAAAACTGGCGCGTTTATCGGCTGATAAAGGTAAAATCGGCGCAAAAAGGGACTAGAGCGTTCGTCACTGAAACGAATTACAACGGCAGTGCGCCTCTTAACAATTTTTCGAATATCCGTCTATGCGATTTTCAGAGTGATAATACATATAACAGTCGTCGAAACGCGGTTCCACGAGAAGCGGGTCCGATAAAAATGCGAATGCGTATCGAATATGTCTCGTTAATTTATCGATCGACGCGTTCGGCGCAGTGTAAATTGCTCCCGATGACATCGTCCGAATTATATTCCCTTTCACGTCGCTACTCATGCCTCTGTTTCCATTTTCATCGCGTATTTATGTTAAATGTGTACTGTCCAATTTTCACCTCATATTTACGCCAAATGACACTTTCATGTTCACGGATAAGTTTCGAAACACAATAGATGAAACAAGCTTTACGCTTTAAGATATTGACCAATCATAGTCGAATGTGAGGAGAATAATTGGTTGATTTCTTACAGCTCAAAGTTTACTGCACCTATTGTGTTTTTAAAAAAGCTTGCGAAAGGAAGCTATCCTTCCGTAAAGTCGAATCAGCATTGATAATTTTTTAATCGATGAGCGAGCTCATTAAAAGTGGAATATCGGATAAGGCATTTTGCGTTAATAATTTTACTTCCTGAAAGTCTCAATGTAATAGAATTCTCGTATACTATTAAATGCCAAACAGGTCCAACAGGTTGCATTCTTCCTGTGTTACATCAATAATAATATTTCATAGATCAAAGTTAGGAAAGAAATATAGGAATGCATAAAAAAGATATTGAGAAAGAACCCTTCCTGCCATATATTTCTGCATCAGAGAAAGGAACAATACGGGAATTCTGCGTAACGAATTGCGACCTTCGAAATTTCGAAAAATAGCAGTTGTCCTTCTCACTCTTTGCGGCGCGTTTGTTGTCTCATTCAACCTCGACAGTAAATTATGGGAAATGGAGGAGAAGGAGGAGTCAAGGCACGTGCAGAAAAATAGTACACACTAACGGTATTATATGCTGGGGAACGAAAGAGCAAAGTGTAAATACTAACTGTGCTGTACCATCGACGAGCTAGATCGATCGGATCAGGAATCGAACCGCGAAAGTCGAGCCGAAGTTGAGGTAGGTTCGGGACGCCTGCACACGCGTCCTTCTTTGCTTCTCTCTCTCTCTCTCTCTCTCTCTCTCTCGTCTCTCTTCATCTATCCTTCTCTCCGTTCCATCCGTTCCGTCCTGCTCGCCTCTCCTCATCCTTCCCCTTCTTCTTTCGTCACGGCCGTCTCGCTTTAGCGAGATCTCCGTCCAACTCACGGCTCCATTCTCTCTTTCTCCCCAACTTCTCTTGCGCCTTCTCTCCGTCGCGTATCTACGTGGCTCTCGCTCTTTCGTGGTCCAACAGGTTATATTTTTCCGCAGCGCAGCGGCATCTCTTCCTCCCGTTTCTCTACCCCGAGCCGCCTCCCGTTTCTACCTTTTTTTTTCCTCCCCTTCTTTCGGTTTCTATTTTCCTTAGGCCGCGGTATGCAGGCCGTTCTTCTTTCTGTCGTAGCACATGTTTCCGTTTCGTCGACGACAACGACAACGTCTTATCGCCACGTTCGCATAATGATCAAATTCCGTTCTCTCCGAGGTTCTATTTGACTCTCTTTAACTCTCTAACCGTATCCCAATGTTTTTATTTAAATATGAAAAGATTTGATTTTTTTATGATATCTTAGATTGTGCAAAGTATCTTCAAAATATCGAGATCGACTAAGGTATACATATATATATATATATATATATATATATATATATAGATACAGGAAAAATATTTAAGTACGCAGAATTGGAAATTATATAACGATGTTAACGTAAGGGAAAATGAAAGGGAAAATGATATCTACAAGTCGACGAATTTTCATACTTTTAAAAATGTATACTCGAGTGTCGAATGTATATATCGATAAATAGCCATATTTCCCGAATAATTTTCGAGCAATGCCGCAGCTATACTTCCGAAGTGAGCGAAGAAGCTTCCGTAAGCGCGGATAATTAACGCCACAATTAAAGCTCGCGTTGCTTATATTTATTTTTCATTTTATTAAATTGCGACAAATGATTTAAGCAGCGTAGGACCGGCCGCACACATGCACGCGCAAGCAAACACGACTTACCGAGCAAAAGTAAATATTGTATCGCAAAAGTGCTAGTGGAACGGGGGCATTAATTCGTTAAAAGCATTCCGGCGACAAGTATTTTCGCTTTTTTTCTTTTTTTAATCAGTATAAGTGCATCCTTCGTCCCTTGCGCGCTAATCTAGCCGACCATTTCCATGTCCGCGGCCGCGAAACTGTATGAAACACCGCACGAGCCACCGCAATAATCATGTTTATAATTCGCGTCGAATAGCGGCTATTCAATTAAACGCTTCTTGGACCGACGATGTATATTATCGGGCGAAATCAGAGATCGCGCCCAATCGTCATTATTCTCGTGCCGTTCTTGTATCGACGCTGCGCTTGTCATGTACGTGACATTTGAATGTTGATCAATACGCTTTTTTTTTTTTTTGTGGAACAGCCGAAAAATTGGCCGTCGAAATAACCGATAATATATTTACGCATCTCTAGAGACAGGCGATAAATAAACACTTTTTATTATCCTTCCATAAATAAAACAAAATCGGAAAAAATATTGCGATTGTAATTATCAATTTTCCAATAATATTAGCAATTTGTAACTTTACAAAATGAGCTCCCGTCTATTCTTTTTGATTAAATCCTGTTTTATAACTTATGCGAGAACAGACAAATGTGACGTATGATATTATATGATGTAAGTGTGTTAGATGATCGCTCGTGAATTTATTCGTTAATGAGGTGTGCGATTTCTCTCGTAGGGACTAAATTACGAAACGTGACGAAGTCGGCAAAGACCCGAATGTAAGACGTTTTCGTGCATAACGGTAATCTCGTCGATCAAGAGGAACCCCTCAGGCGATCGATATTTATGGTCGGATACGCTGACTATTTTATTTGTATAACGTATACATTTCTTTCTCTTTCGCCATCAATTAAACTGTCTTAATGATTTCATTATTTGGAATGATTTATTTACAAAGAGTGTGTAGATTAAATTCATATCTATATTATTAATTTTCGCTCTCAAAAAATTGCATCGACATCAAATATCTGTACTACTTTTAAGATGTTTTTTTTAAAGACGTCTTAATGTTTTTAATATGAGACAGGATATATCAAGTTTGATGATGTTTCGGTGAAATTAATATTGCCATTGTACAACGTCATCGGCGATTAATGACACCACGGAATACAAATTGTGTTTTCATATAACGTACAATTATATTGCAATTAAACGTAGCGTTATAATAAATCGTCATCAAAATCAGCGAGGGTAATTACCAATTACGAAGGTCGGTTGGGATTTTGTGTTCTGCAGCTGGATGTATATCTGACATCCCTACTTTTTTTGCAATTAATTGAAATGTACACTGAGGCGATTAAGTAAAAGGCAATAGCGATGTGTTTTCCAGGGGGTCTATATATCTCGCAGATTATTTTTTACATATAAATAATCGATTGTGCTATCATTTAAACATTAATCTTGATTAACAGAATTATTTCTCCTACATCATAATTAGAATTATAATTTAGAAACAGAAACACACATATATATATATATATATATATATCGGTAATAAGGATAATCGATCACATTGATTGACACAATAAAATCGATTACCTATATATTTAAATAAAAAAATTCGAAAAAATTCTTTTCTCTCACCTTGTCGCCATCTTATTGGCTTCTTTGTTATTCTTTGTATCAAGAGCGAGGGATACTTTTTACTTCTGCTCCAAAATAACTACGCCCTTGAGGAAAGAGAACGGAAGATAGAAATTCGAATTATTGTTTCTTGCCTAATCGCAGCAGCATCGTTATAGCGCATTCGCGGCGCAACGCGAAAGGCAGAAATGGCGCCGTGCTTTTTGCATCGAGAGCATGTCCTCGTTATGGTTGTCCCAGCACGATCGTGTAGTCTCACTGTGAACTCGGGTAGAGTAGAGTCGGCGCGAGAAAGGGGAAGGAAGGGAGAGGAAGGTTCGAAGCGTCCAAGGGTACGAGGCGAACCCTCGTATTCCCGGCGAAGTGAAGGGCTAGTATGGATTTCCCATAAGATCAGGTATGCTGGTGCCTGGAACCGACAATAAGGGTGCGCCTGTGCGCCCGTTCGGTATACTGAGCTGGAAAGGAAATGGGAGAGAGGAAAAAAAAGAAAGAGGGAGAGAAAAGTGTTACGAGAGAGAGAGAGAAAGAGAAAGAGAAAGAGATGGAACGAGATGGCAAAGTACAAGGAAAGAAAAGAAGGCAGGCGAACTGGCTCTTCTCTCACCCCGTTTCTTTCCTTCCCCACGGTAGATCTACCTTACCCCGTTTTAAAGCCGCCCGCCTGCCGCCGGTGTAGAGCGCGTTCCAAATATATCTGACCTGGGGTCGAACCTTCGAAAGCTCTGCAACACATTTCGTGCACGTTTTCCAAAATCCTCCGTTATGAGACTTCATGTTTGTGTAGATAGCACAGGCGGAACTAAATGGAAGAAAAAAGGATCGGACTCAGGTACGAAAAAGTACAAAAAAAAAATAGTTTCGGAACAATTAGGACTTCCTTCTGTCGTCCATAAATTTTTTCGATCATTTCTCATCAACGATCTCTGATACATAATTTCATTCAATGATATTCCATTTGCTATATACAATTGTACCGCGTATATCGCGTGAAAGAGGGAATACGTTCTGTTTAATGCTTGTTTGTTCGGACTGTAGTTCTGGTAAATCATGAAAAGGCACCATCCGCACCTGAACACTGGCTGGGTTCGCCCTTTTCCACAGGCATGAGAGACGTTATCCCGAAAATGGTGCGCGGTATGTTCCAAAAGTGCATTCCGCGGTAATGCACTCGGCTTGGAACCACGCCCCCACGTCCTTCCTCTTCCATGGCCACGAAGAGATTTCTCTCTGCTCACGTCTCGAGATCGCCATATACCCACCCTAGCACCCGCTGTGCAAGCATGCTTTCTTTGTACGGTTATTTTTATCTTTTCCTTCGCGGAGCCAAGAGAACAGTCCGATATTACCGACCCCGAAACGGCGTGGCGTAGCGAGAGAAAGAGAACGCAACGGTGCAACAGAAAATATTTATGGCCACGCGGTCGATAAAATTACAGCGAATTTACACGCCCGATGGTTGGTTTTGCCAAACTTTCATTCCTTTTAAACCAGCGGGTTTTATTACTCTCTGTGAATAAGTCGGAAGGGACTCTGGGACAGCACTTTCTTGTATCGACGATTGTGGACTTGAAATACGGGACATCGCATATTATAATTACCCCGACAATCTTTAATTTAAAATAGAAAGCGTTCAACTATTATTCAACTATTATTCTTTAGTGTCAATGTCTCAGAGTCATGAATAAAATTCATTAATCCTTTTTTGAACCTGGCTTCATCTTTCATCTTAATTCATTAATATCGTCCGTAATATCTAATTCATCACGCGCTATCTTCGATTGTGATTAGTCTTCTTATATCTTCACGTTCGCGTACATTTTATCTACTATTTTTATCAGCTATTTTTATCCAATACCTTATTTATCATACTAAAAAATGTGAATAATGTAAAAATGAATTTCCGTCTAAATTAAAAAAACATTCTATTTAATAAATAAGATAAAGTCAATATCAAATAATAAATAAGATAAAATCAATATCAGTAATCAAGTATCAAATTTTCATCAAGAAAAATGTCTATTCCAAATTTACCGTTTATATTTGTATACTTGTGAGTAAGGACAGTTACTTGATTAAGTACCATGTATCGCGTTAAAATGACGGAAAGAGCCGCGTAATATCAACGAGGCAATGTCTCCGGATTGTCCTCTTACTTGCCAGCTCGCCAACCGACCAACCAACCAACCAACTATCCAACCATCCAACCAACCATCCAACCAACCAACCAACCGGGAATCACGTACCGCGACACGAATCGGAGGAAATGGAATTTCCTACCAAGTCGTCGGCAGGCCGGGCAGCCTGATGATGGGCTTATCGACGTCGCCGGCCTGGCCGTTCGTCAACCGCTTTACACGAGCACGGCAGTGCAGCGAGCGAGCGCTCACGCACTCATATGCACGTATGCACTCGTTGTGTTAGGCGGTAGGCGTGTGTTGATAGCGCGAGGTGATGTTTGTTGCTAGCCGCCGGGTGATTCAGGGAGCCATCCGTGTCAAGGTACACCGCATCGTCCGCGACGTCCACATGCAACGTATTCTGTATTCTTTTTGCAACCGTCACGTGCACACGGATCGTACTGTACTGAGGATAGCGCACATCGAGGATAGCGCGCGCGTACGCGCCGCTCTTTACACACGATCACTGTTGAGACAGACAAAGAAAGAAAGAGAGAGAGAGAGAGGGAGAAAGAGAAAGAGAGAGAGGCGTACGATAGTCTGAAGAAGAGGGGACGATAAAAGAGGAGAAGAAGCCACGGATGCGCTCGTGTGCTTTTTATCGTTGCGGTGCTCTCCCGATGAAACGAGTGTCGGTGCGTTGTACGTGCGTGCGTGCGGGGACGCGTGTGCGTATCGTGTGCGCAGACGAGCGATGAACACTACCTCCGTTATACGTGCGATTACGTACTTTCGCGATTTCGCTTAACCCGCAAACGACTTCTGTGCGGGTCGGGACGATTTGAATCCGGTATCGTAGTCTCGCTCGTTCGCGCGCGCGCGCGCGCGCTTAATAACGCGTCGCTTTACGATCTCTATCCGGTCTGCTTTCGGACGCGGTATCGATCCATCTAACACGATTTGCCGCGACGAAACGCGTGTCTGGTCTTTTCGCTCTGCGGCTCTATGAATTATTTGCGATCTCGTGATAATTCACACGTCTGAAATAAATCTGTCGTATGGTATACGCGAAATTTGAAATGTTAGATTTTCTAACAAAATCTTGGTTCTTTAATTTTCCATGTGCGACAAATTAGACACCTTTCTTGCTTATTTTAAATTTATTTCACACATGTTTAATTTATTGCATTCACAATTTTCATTTTTATCGATCACGTGTAATTAAAAGATTCATGGAGAGAAAAAAAGGAAAAGAGAGAGAGAGAGAGAGAGAGAGAGAGAGAGAGAAAGATGCATATAATTTAACAAAATCTGATAAATTACTTGCACAAATGCATTAAAACATTTATTTTTTGTTTTCTATAGATTTAAAATTTTGTTTTATTTCTATTACGTAATTTAATTGTAAGAAATACAAATCATTTTATTCTATAAAATAAAATACGATTATGAAGAAAAATTAAATTTTGGACTTAACTCTTTAACATAAGTTTGCAAAAATTTAAATAGTAAGAAAGCGATTTCGATAAACTAATATCTGTAAAGTTTCTCCACGTAGAAAAAGAAAAAATTACATGAAAAGTACTGACAATACATATAAAAAATATTGTAATCTAAGAATCTTTTTGTACATACATCTTGCAGTATGACAATGTATTTTAACGATGAAACGTTTTCAAATAATTTTTTCGATATCTCACAATGTTCGTGAATGCTTTTAATACTTCACTATTTTGAAACATCTATACACGATTGTGAATAAACATTTCCAATGTATTTTTGTTTCCAAGAATATAGCAATTTGAAGATAATTCTTATATCTCATAATAGTATTCGACAAAATTTAACTTTTTCTTTTATTATGAATGTGCATAGTCATTTCCGTCGTATTATATATTTTTATCTGCTGATTTTTTGTGCCATTGGTACAAATTGGCTATCATATCAATACTATAAAAAAAAATGGCATAAAAATAAAGAATCAATAGACACGATTTTCTGTTGTTGTTTAGGTTCTGTTAAAACCACTTTTTCAAAGAAATTTTTTGGGCTCTCCTTCAAGTTATCAATTTCAATTTAAAATTTACTTTATGAAAGCTACATCTCAACAAAATTACAGTTTCCTATATATATATTTTTTAATTTATCTTATCACATTATAATACTATTATTTAGTAAACAATGGTTAAAATTCTTGTACTAACTTGTTGGTTTTTCAAATGATCAATCCGTCAGATTACCTGGAGATCAATAGAAATATTCGAGTTATATTACCGGAATAAATTCGTGGAACGATACCTGGCGTAATATTCAGAGAAATTGTCTTGATAGACAAAGGCGAGCGGCATTGCCTGAATCATATCGATGATAACTTTGGATTACGTTTGCGAGATGATACGGCGAACTTCACGTTAGACGAGATTAAAAAATGCATTATCATCTATTCGTTTCACAGTTGTAATCAATCAGCAATCGAAAGACATTATATTGTCGATATTTGAAATTCTCGCAATCGAAAGATAAACGAGATTTTTTTCGAGTATTTACGACAAATATACTATAATAAATACTATGAAATTTCTGACGTAATAGAGTGCTTTATAATGAAATAGATCGTCCTAATTCGTCTAATTCGAGTAAGTCCTGCGAGAAAATCGTTGATGCCTTAACTTTGATTTTTAACTCTCCGTCTGTAATCTGGATCGTTTTTAGCACAAGCAAAATTAGATTCTTTCTCTGAAATAAAGGAAGGCGGAGTCTTTTCTCCTAAAATAATCAAAAAATCTATTTGATAAAGTGATGTTGAAAAATAATTCTGAATTTTTTCACATTTTTTGAAAACTCTGTACAATAAAGAAACTTGGACAGGATAAAAAAGATCCAGTTTGCAGGAGAGAGTAAAAATATGATTGCAAACGGAAAGTTAATTTTTTCAGATCGAGTTTCAGATCTAGTAGGTCGTATATGATCTAGAATCTTTACAAAATCGTATTTTTGTTAATTATTAAGCAATTTAATTCAAACCAAGGCTTTAGTTTTAAAGGAAATTGTCTAAACTTTAATTGAAAATATTGTGATAAGTGCAGTTATAAAATTAAAAAAATTATTTACACAGATCGAAAAGTTTGCAGACTTAAACACTGTCTGACAAAGATCTTGTTTTTGTAACACGAGTGTGAATAATGATTTTTGTCATATTTTTTGTCTACTAAATAAGAATCCGTTGTCAAAATTTGATCACGCCATAATTTTGAAAAAGACAATAATTTTAAGGATGTGTTGTTTTTATATCTATTTGATGTCATGCTTTTAAAAATCATGATGACAATATAATTAGGAAGGTTCTCTTTTTCTCTTTTCCTCTCTTTCTCTCTCCTTTTCTCCTCCCTCCCGCCATTTTGAATTTTTCTGTTTTGACCTTACTCTTGTATCTAGCGATTTTCCAAACTTTTAAAAGTAACAAAACAATATATATCTCATTAAAAAAAAAAAATCCAGATCTGAAAGAGTTAAAAGTAATTATTAACGACTGTGCGAGTGGTAGATGATTTTTTTATCTTTAAGAACAAGTGACAATCTGGATAAGATACGTGAATCGTCCTTGTATACGTTCGTTTAATTCCGTCGTAAGTTTTTCGTCGCGCAGGAAACGAAACGCATACGATCTCAACTGAAATGCACATATTTCGGAGAGCCAGACGCAGTCCTATAAATTTCATACCTCTTGCAATCCTCTCGCCATCGTCCCGCCGCGCTGCCAATCAAGCGCGCCTGCGGAACGTGCACGATGTGAAAGTTTTACTCGTGATTACCCTCCCCGAAGTCAATTAACGGTGAGCGAATTCGTTTATCGTCGGATGATCCGCGATCCCGGACCTGGGCCAAGCGAAGGGTTCTTGAGTACGAGAGAGCGTGAGTATGAGAGTGATGTGCGCGCGGCGCGGCGTTGGAAGTTAATTCCGACTAATCGACGTAGGTACGGTACGTACTTCGTCGCTAAGGGTGGCGGGGCCGATCCAAAGATAGGCACGAAGTCAGGGATCTCTGGCATCTCTTTACCTTCCCGCCATCATCATTCTCTTCTCCTTCAGCGTTTCCACCGCTACTAGTTTTCCCCTCTCCTCCTCCGCCCCTCTTCGCTACGAGTTCTGCGATTTCCTTGGTGTAATTAAATTTATCCCTGAAAATATCCAGAATCCCAGTCGACCGGATTTGCCGATTACCCCGAAAATTGACGATCGTCTGAATCGAGACCGGATGCGACGCTCCGCTGGTAATTATACCTAGCCTCGTGGATTTTCATTATTCATGTGCGTAGGTACGGCGAGTAAGCTTGAGAGGTTGCCACCGCCTCTTCGAGATGCAACGGGCGAGTCGAGATAACTGAGATGATCCGGTAAATTAGCCGTGAGACCGTCTAAAAGGATCCGAGATACTCCCGAATTTCCAGACCTACCTCAAGTTTCGTAATTGACAAGAAATACTATATGAGATTAGCGACGTATTTAGTAATTTACTATTTTCATATGTAAATATATCGGCGTCAAGTTAGCGTCGATATAAAATAAATAAAAAAAAAAAGTATCTCGCAAAGCAGCAGTTTTCCTGTAATCGATAACCGGAGTCAAAGTGATCGAGTCGTGATCGTTGTCACGCGATAAAACTCCACATGACTAATTTATGAGTTAAAGATGAGAAACGGCGGGGAAATACGTCGAGTTTTTGAGTGACTTTTAAGCGCGAGAGACAAAGTTTTCTTTTTCTCGCCGCTCGCGAGACGTTCCGATAAGAAAATCGATGCGCGGCGAGTTAAACGCCGCGACGCATAATGACCACACTTTATACGACATTGTCCATTTCGTCTGACAGTTGGTGCGCGCAAAAATGCCATACCGTAGAAAGAGAGAGAGAGAGGGAGAGAGAGAGAGAGAGAGAGAGAGAGAGAGAGAGAGAGAGAGAGAGGCGAGAAAACGGTGGCCGAGAGCAGTTTGCAACTTGCCACCCGGTACTAACGCCGAGACGCATATATATACGTATTCGAGTGTGCATGTATGTGCATATACCTGTCCGATTCTGAACAAGGGAGCGCACATAGAGGGGTTGGCGGTGGCAGGCTACATTGGGGGTTGCGGTGTCAATAATACATCGCGCTCTTCGTATATAGGTGACTCGCTAGCGTGGCTACGAAGGACAAGTGAGCTCGAACAAGAGAGAAAGCTTATTAAGACTGACGTTATATTTTTAACAATTCAACAGGAAATATCTACCTATCTTCTCCATGCCCGTAAGATGCATAAGATTTGTTAAAATTTCGTATAAAAATCATCCTGTTCCTGATATTACTGAAATTATTTACAATCAATGATTGAATCGTAATCAATTCTTTGAAGGCGAAACATGGAATCGTATCATTAATTTATCAAAAATAGTATAATGCTCTCATCTTTATCTAAATAAACACCTCAATCAATTCTATCCTGAATATCGTGTTTTTTATCGCGTGTACCGAATCCTACTTGTTCGTAGCCATCGCGTCGCGTCTTCTCGTGACTACCTCACGCTGTTTGAGTTTACGGTCTCCTCCCTCGCGTCACCATACCACACCATACCATATCACGTCACACCACACCACACCACACCACACCACACTACACACGTGAGCTCACGTATGTCCGTTCAGGCGGGCCTCTGCGGTACATATATTAGCACGTACCCTATCGTATGTGCGTGCACGGAACTCACGATCGTATACAGGCACGCGCAGAGATCTCGTGTGTGTGCGTGTGTGTGTGTGTGTGTGTGATATATGCCTCGGCTGTACGTGGCGCTTGAGTGGAGTTGTGTGGCGGACGGGTGGGTGGCTCGTGTGGGCGGGTGGACGATAGTTTATTCAGCGGATTATTGACGGGTGGTGTGTTCGGGCTCTCTCTCTCTCTCTCTCTCTCTCTCTCTCTCTCTCTCTCTCTCTGTATCTGCCCCTCTCTCTCTCTTTCTCTCTCTCTCTTTCGGACTTTCCTTCCTCTCTCTCTTTCTACACAGTTACGTACGGCGTACTCAAAATAGCCCCCGGCCAACCCCTGGCGATGGCATTTCAAAATATCGACCTTTTCGAATTTATCCACGTAACTCGATAGCATATATGGATACACGTCGGCACAAGCTCGCGGAAACCGACTCTGATCTCGCTAATGATACTACGGACATCGGTGTTCCCTTTCTCATTTGTAATGAAACGTTGGCCTGTCAACATGCTATACTGGCATTCGGGAAATGAAGAGGGGTTGGTTTGCGTTCTAGGAATACTTGGTCTATAGAAATCCTCACGGACACGTATATGAAGATATCACCTTTCGTTCGCATAATTTTTCTGGTTGGAAATATCTCAGCGGATGCATTTGCGCAATGAGCAAAGTATGGATCACCTGTCCACGTCGTGGCGCGATCAATTCTGTAATTTCGAGAGTCAACTACGCATTCGCAACTTTACGTCGATTCTTGGATGCTCTTTAAAGACGGAACGTTGTAGTGTGCCGTGTAATGCCAGACATGAAGACGGCAACACGCGGGATAATTAATTTCACTATGCCTGACTGCGCTTATGGGAGCAGACGGCAAATGTTTAGTTATGGATACCTACTGGCCTCACTTCCCTCCTACCGTAACTCTCACGTACGAAACGCGTGCGCGCGTGTTTACTCGTGTACTCGCGTGATATCTCACATTATCAAGGTGAGCCGAGCGTCGACCACCGGGACGAAGGAAGAGCGGGAGAAGGAGAGAGAAACGGCACGTTTATTTTTTTTTTTTTCTTTTTATCCGACCGATGTGTTGGCGCACATAGATGCGTACGCACACACACTTGATCCAGACTGGGGACCTAAATACACACGAGAATTTACACTCGTGTACGTTGTAGAGTTGATAGGGATAGCAGTGTGGGTCCGCGTAATTGCCGGCAGCCAGACGCGGCGTTACCGACCACTTCCGGTTCGCGTATCCGCTCCTGCAAACACCTTCCTTTTGCTCAGAGTGCGTCCGAAGCGAACGCACCTCGCAGCGTCGTAAAAACAGAAGTTTTCGTGAGCACGAACGCGTTATCTAACGAAAGATACTTTTCTAATAAAATCTACTAAAAATACATCTTATAAGATACATTTTACTAAGGTATATCTTGTATGTTATTAGATATTAATTGTTAGATATGAATAAATTATAATATTAATCAATGCAAATTTGCTCTCTGTAACTGATAAATTACTGCACAATAATTAATAGTATAATTTCATGTTATTTTTACTAATCTTGTACTTTTTATGTAATTTCAATTTATATATTTATATATTACTTATATTCATATAAAGTTATTTCATTCACTCTTACAGAAATCTCATACTATCTAATTTATTACTGAAAGACACTGATTAATTATCATTAGTAATAACAATAGTCAGTATTAGATTTCTGTAAGGACATACAGAAATGATAAACATCGAATACAATTGACAGATTACTTTATATGAATGAAATAGGCAATGAAGGTGATCGTTCGCGTCGGAAGAACTCGATCCCTGGTGTATCGTTTAGTGCTGATCGCGGATACATTCGTGTCCTCGCATACACTTTCCGGTGCATCGCACTTGAGTGCCGTTCTGCTGCAACGTGGAGTGATGCGAAGAATTCAGGAGGATCTGCGGCCCGTGTCTGATATTCTGTATTTGCAAATGTGTGTGTGTGTGTGTATGTGTGTGTGTGTGTGTGTGTGTGTGTGTAAAACGATGCGCGCGCGCGACCGAGGAAGAGAAGTAACTACCTAGAGAGAGGCGAGGTCTCGCGCGAATCGATGGCTAATAGCCTTCCTGCTGTAATTAATGCAACAAGTTGATACCTAACACTTATCTACGGTACGGTATGTTGCCGCGCGGCTTTAACGGTTAACCCGCGACGAGTTTCCGAACGAGTATAGCGTACGGATATAGCTCACGGTACACAATGACACGGGGCTAAGGGACGATGCAACCCCTCGCGCCACGAGCGATTTATCAAATTGTTTTATCTCTCCCCACTGGGCTCTCTCTCTCTCTCTCTCTCTCTCTCTCTCTCTTTCTCTATTCATGGATAGTACGGTGGATAGAACGTCACTGCCAGAAGAGTGGCTAGAGAGATAAGAGAGAGAGAGAGAGAGGGGGGGAGGGGGAATAAAAGGGGAAAGCGGAAGGTGTTCGCGGAAGTACGCGGAAAACGAATATGTTTTTTGCAAACTCAATAAAAACGGATGCGCTCTCACCCTCTCTCTTTATCTGATTTTCTGTCTTTGTTTCGTTTTTTCGCCTCTCTCGTGATTTTTTTCCCCTCTAACTGCGCACAGAATTGGAAAATATTCACTACGGTATTTCGACAAGGGCTTCCCCCTCGCGCAGTACAGTTATAGGTGCACGCTTTAATTGATATTACATATCGCGCGTCGAAATTTACCAGCGATAACTGCTCGTTCATCCGACATATGTACGTTCAACTACATATTGACGGGCATACGCCAAAATTGTTTAACTAAAATAAAAAAATTTCGGTTAAAAAAAAAGACAACGGTTTCCTGCTTCTCTAATTCAAACTTTGATGCCTTCACAGTAAAATCGTCATAAAACTCTATTATTACATTAGCAAAATTGATGACACGCAATTTATTCCACTCATTAAAACGAAACGAAATGATAGGCTACATCCTGGAAATGTCATTGAATTGATTTTCATTACTCTTGTAGATATCAATACAATATCGATATCCTGAAAACATGTATTAATATAATTCAATCTGTGACATCCATTCTTGTCTTTTTAATATACATCTTTTCGTTACATGGAAAAAAAGATATAATTCACATAACTAAAAATATTTAGTTGTGAGCAATACAGAAACATCATCCTAGTTATCTTTATGTGATGTGTGTGTGTATAGAAATGTGTATGGTTGATATGATTTATTTACTTTGATGTGTTTACATCAATGTAGTTAGGCGCGATCTGGTTCTGACAACTAAAATTTGAATGGGGGATCATTTACTATGGATAAGTTATATTATATATCCGTATAGCTGCGTCAATCGTGACTTATAAAGCATGATGTGTATAATAATAAGAATTAAATTATTAATAAGAATTTCTTGTTATATATATTAGGCTATAAATTAAGTTGCAATTTCAAAAAGCAAAAGCGAATCACGCTTACAATTAAAAATATGTGTACGTGAAATGCCGTGAATAGCTACAGCATAATCTAACCTAATCTAACCATTGTATTATGTAAGCAACTACAGAAATACTTGCTCCATATTTTACTATTTAATCTGGTTGGTATCATCAGATTTCTGTGTAGACCAACCATACTGTTTTTTTTTTCATGTATACCGTTAGATATATTGGAGCTGATTTTATTTTCTATTATCTAATTCGTTTAATTTGTATTTTGTATGCATCAATCTTACTAAACTTTAACCAGTTCTTAGCATATCTTAATTAAGCGGAGTGGAGACGCTGGAGCAGTTTTGAAAATGCTCATTTAAAGTCAAAATTTATCTCGCATGGCGCCTACTTAAAGACAGTGTATCCTTGGAAAGGTGCCAGGAGATTAAATATGCGGCCAAAGTTCCCAGAAAAGTTCGTGTTGTAGCCCTTTCATTGCACCGCGTCGGCACAGAGGATTTCAGAACGTGTACGAGGGTTAACGTTGGATTTGGTAGGCTCAGGTATAGAGGCGTCATTTCAACCCCGCTGCAACCCCAAAACTCCGAACACACAATTAGCCAGTCCGTGTACACCCACAAGCGCCACGTTCAATTCTTAAGGACCTTCCGTCGGGTATTAAATGCAAACCCCCTTTTCGGGATGGTCTGAAAGAAACTAGGGAGAACGCTGGTGAGACGAAAGGAATGAAAGGAGCGCGGGGAGTTGGTTTCAACCATCCCAAATGGGACTTGGCATGAACTTTCTGGCAGGGACTCTCTTGCCTCCCCTATTCTGCACATGCGAATGCACCTGCAGCTGCGACCGAGTCTGACGATGAGTGGAGGACTTTGCGGAGGGTTGGGAAAAGAGCGCCAGGAAAAGTAACGAGGGGTGGGTCACCGTATAATTACCGTTAATTGAATTCTTAGTACTACTCGTCCGATCTAAATGTGCAACTGAGACCTACGAAAGTTTTCACGTTATTAAAGGACGTACATATATATATACATGTGTGCGGTAGGTATCAAAGTTCGTCCCATTCATAGTTTAGCTGTACTTTAGAATTTTATTTTGCAATTTAACGAGACTACATGAAGTACGGCAATCGCAATGGATAAGTATTTTTTTTTTTTTTTTTTTTTTACCATGAAAAAGCAGATTTTATATTTGCGCATAAAGGAACATTATTAAATTAAATTGGAATTTTGGAACATTACATATATCTAAAGATGAATCTTAATGCATCGAAAAATAATTGCGTGCGCGCCATCAGAGTACGAGGTCGTTTCGACGGGTGTGCCTCTTCGAGTGAATTCGTTTTTCCTCCCTGTGCTTTATCCATGTTTGCATGCGCGTGTGTAAACTGCGCGCTCAGTTGCGTGCGCGTTGGGTTGGGTCGCTGGCATTGTTTGCACTTAAGTAATAGTTATTCATTGCGAGTAATTCGCAGAGAGAGAGAGAGAGAGAGAGAGAGAGAAAGGGAAAACGAAAAGAGGGTATATGTGTGCCTGTAATTTAGCGCAGTAACTGAGGGCGGTAGAAAGCGCACTTATCGAGTCCATCGCTCGTTCCTAATGATCGAAAACTGAAGCTACTGGGTCACCGAATTGCCCGAATTGTCGGTAATTCTGAGTAAATGGCGCGAATGGAATTCGTGACAGATATAATTTAATTCAGCTCGAGTAGTAACACAATTGTGCGATTCACTGAAAAATTTCAATTTATTTTATCTTACAATTTCCACAAAATTTCGAAATGTATTAATTAAATGGGAAGCTAAAGCCAAGAAATGTTTTGTTGGAGATTTAGTATAACGGATGTTACTTATTCTCTATAGAGATTGCCAAGAATGATTGACATTTTTGATATTTATAGTCCACAAGTCAATGATCTTACTATGAATATATTATGTAGATGCACATTCATAGTTATGAATTATGCACAACTTAATATCTACAATATACAAACTTTTGTTTACAAAATCAACTTTGTATTAATTGACGATAATCCTAAAAATCCAATATAAATAAATTTTTATAATTTATACAATTTTTTTCAAACTTTTTCGTAAAAGAAATCACTTTATGCAGGTGACGTGTATAGTATAGTGGGGACTTGGCCATACCGAGGTTAAATTATTGAAATCCAGCGCGAGCTTATTAATAGAGAATGTAAAATATCACCCTTTGTACAGGGAGAATTAATATTGTTCGTTGCAAACCGTGGTAACAAAAGCCCATGTACCCACGCGGCTGCATGAAAACGCCGTTTGCGTAAATGATTTTCGAAAATGATTTTCGAGATGCATGATTTCGGTACGCGTTACGTCGCATTGGTTAGCTCGTACTCTTTCTCTCTTTTCCTCCTCGCGCGCATGAACTTTTCACTCCATGAATTTTCGCAGTAGCGCAGCACCAGCAGCGGTGCAATCTCATCGAAAGTCAGTTTACGATGCGGCTCCAGCGCTCGATGCGGCACGGTGGTAGCTCGATCTCTTTCTCGGCGACGCATCGTACATTTCGTTTCGCGAATGTCAGAGGTAACATTCCTAGAAGTCGGTCTCTTCTCTCGCAGGAAGCTCGCGAGACGATGCGACGCGACGGCGACCATGGAAATAAGGTCGGAATGGAAGCCGGCGGATGGTTGGTCCTTTGAGGAAACGAGAGACGTGAAGCGGGAAGAACGCGAGAAAAAAAAATAAGAGTGCCGGCGTAGTATATACGCTCTTGCTCAGTTTGATATCCGCACCGCGGTATATATGGCGCTAATTAAAAGGTGGAAAAATAAAGGGCGACGTAAATGGTAAAAACGGTGCGCGCGTGCATCGAAATCGGAAGTCACAATCGGGTGTTAATATCGAGTTTTAGATTTTAAACGATGATACTTTGAAAATTGGTGAAAATAAAAGAGAATACAAAATACACGTATATATTCCGCGTGGATTGTGTTTTTAAATTAAAGGGAAGAATTTAAAATATTTCATATTGATTCTATTGTTATTTTTTTTTTTTTGTAACAATTTGTCGTTGTAAATTTCAAAAAAATGTTTTGCGTATTTGAAATTCTGCATAAATTCGGATAAAAAAAGAGAGTACGGGGGAAGCTATATCTGCAATATACAATTTCATCCCTAGAGAAACTCTCTCGCCCAACGGAAGAGAATTTTTTTTATACCCTCTCCATCGTTACACTTTCGTGAAGGAATCTTGCCCCGTCGATCTTGCACCGTTACTAGAGACACTTAGATGCAACTGTGCGAGCTCAATCTCACGATAAAAACCACCGTGTCCAATCGCCGTAGTCATTCTACTCTTTCACTTCATCTAATCGATCTAATCGTTCATAAAAAGGAACATCGATTTCCGCATAAAACTTCTTGATGCGCCTTGCTTGAAAGAGCCCCGTAAAATTGCATATTAAAAAAAAAATTATATATTGCCATTAATTTCCCAATTTATTCTATATTTTTATTCTTTTCTTTTTCAGGTAAGTTCCGAATTCCGAAAAGCAAAGAGATACGCACCTTCCACGTTAAGTCCTAAACAGAGGTAATGAATAATTTAAAATCGATTTATCTATTGCCGAGGAAAACGATTTAATCGAAACGTATCTCGATGTACGACGTACGAACGTTTAATCATATCTCTTCCGACATGGATTTCCGACGATCTTATCTTTCTCGTCGAATCTTCTCATGTTTGCGTCCGACGAATTTTTCTTTCGTCGTACAGTATGGTAACAGTGAAGTCATTTAGGAGGGTCGATCGAGAGCGCGGCAAAATTGAAAATTGCCATAATGCCGCGGTAGTTATGGTAATGCCCCATAATATCGGCGCGCACGGTCATAGGGCGTGATTTGAAAGGGGATTTTTATGCTGAATTTTACTACCTATCCACGTAAGTCTCGCACGGAGTACCGAACAGGTACTCAATTATCCAGGAGGGAGCAGCATAATAATTCAACCTTCCCCTCCACAACTTGCACCCTCTTTACGATCAATCGCTGTAATCATTCGCTCGTAATCGCTCGATAAAATTTGGAATCGATTTATCCCTCGCAATTATTCGGAATAACTGTAAAAACCGTTGCTCTTTATCAACGACTTCGCGATACAAATCTAAAGTCATTTGTAACGAAAAGCGATCGTAGACTGTGATCGCGATTATAAAGTCACAATCACAAATGGTGCCCGGAGGTCCTAACTGTTCCACGACTACGTCTTCTCTTTCCGCACTCTCTCTCTCTCTCTCTCTCTCTCCCCCCCCTACATTTCAGCAAAATCATCGACATCTCCGTAGCCGCGGGTTTTAATCCGGCAGCGGCGATTAATTACGCCGTGCGAATTGCGATCTCGGTGTCTTACTAGCACAAGTGCATCAATCACGTTTCCGCGTTGCGGTGCCGTTATTATTCCGGAGTGAACCGGAGATAACTTATCACGCCTAATATCATCGATCTAGAGACGCACCCTTACCGCTTTGCATTTCGATTATGCACTACGTGTACATCGCCGGGCGGTCCGGCGCGGCGGTTGCAGCAACCCTACGGGTACACAACGGACGTTGATGCATGCTGCTGCATTTGAGATGTGCCGTTGCGCGAGGCAAGAGCAGATGACATTAATCGCAGACTGTCTAATTGAAATCTATGATTCTGAATTTTGTTGTCCTCGGAGTGAAATAAATGATAAAGCGACGCGTACACGAAGAGGCAGACATCCAGGATGCGTTCCGTTTTGCGCTTACAGCGCTTGTGAGCGTCATTTGTTCTTATTTGATGTTTGGTAGACAACGAGGATGAACTGATGCTTATAGCTTGCGTGAAAACGGAATCCTAACATTTCGATGCGTTAAAAATGTAATTCGATTCAACTGAATTTAGATTGTAGTATGTAAGTTCATAACTTAACTCTAATCGAAATTTGGTTTTCCAAATTTCTTTAACTGTATTCGCGGTCAAATAGAGTTAATGTGATTAAAGTTAACGTAATTAAAAGCTTTCTTTTATATCGAAATTTTCGAGGAAAAGGAATATTATATAATTTAAACCTTACTTATGTAAGGTTATGACAAATATTTGATACAAACAATTTTTCACAATATAATGGAAGAAAATGTCCACTGGGCTTGCAAATGATTGGGATTAATATAATTCTTTTTAACTTAGAGCAATCGAAAAAAATTTTACACATTATCCTTTAATATGATTGGATTATTCGTGTCCTGTGTACTTCTTTTTTTTTATATTAGGAGCATTTGATTAAACAATAATTAATGATTAAACAATAATTTTTAATACGCAATATTATTAAAATAATATTATTAAAATACTTTTTAAAGATGTTAAAATATATGTAAGAATCACTTAATTTTCTATATTTGTAAAAGCGATAAAAATTAACCAGAGACACGAACGATTCATCACGTACATTAAAGATCAAAATATTATTGTAGGCACTAAGGCATTAATCATGCAGCGCAGTTTGATGAATGTAGAGGAATAAATAATTCAATTGATCATTGAATTGTTTAATTACAATTGCGACCTCTCTGGATGATGCACGATATGTAAAGGAGATCGATCTAATATCCGAAGGGCTCAATGGTTTGCGTGATCGTTAATTCCTGATTGTGCGTGTTTTGCTCGACCATACCTGCTAGTGATTTATGGAGGAAATAGCACTACTTCATCCACAATTTGGAACATCCGCTAGTCATCTCGATTTCCGCTGAACTTCCGCCTTGCGTTCTGTTAGTTGTTACGTCTGTCACGGTACTTTAAGGTTTGCGATAACCGTGCTATTAATTATTAATCGATTCCATTAATGTCGATTAGCTTCAACCAGAAGAATTTTTTCAGAATCTTTTAATACCATATTTTCTCATGTCAAAATAGTTGTCAATATATATAAGAAAATGCAGTACTAAAAAAAAGTTGAAAAAATTAACCAGAGATACGAACAAAAATTCAGAATAAATTCTTAGAGCTTTATGAAAAGAAAATAAGCAATTTTTGTCTTTTGCTCTTTTTTTATAAAGTTGATAGTATTTGAGTAAAAAATTATTGAAGATCAATATTCGGTAATTTTTAGTAATTAATATCTCATTAATCATTGCGAAAATTGCAAAATCGTAGAAGACTTTTTGACTCAATTTAGTTCACTCTATTTACAAAAAGTGTTTGGCAGAAGTCTCACGGGACACCCTGTATATATAATAGTGATTTTAACAACATATTATATATTATTGATTGTCTCCTCTTTTTATTTATTTGAGAACATTATAGATACGAATTTAATTACATTTTTCTGAGAAAATAGAAACCAAACAAATATTAAACGAAATAAACACATTAAATAGTTTATTATATAATAGCAGTATAATATTTTTTTTAATTATATTTTTAAAAAAGTACAGATTTTAACTGATATAACCCTTTTTTAATGTTTGTTTTTGACGGAATTGTATATTCAAATGTTCGTAAAGAATAATTCATAGAAGAAAAAAAATTTGTTTATTAAAAAAATATGGATATAAAACGGACGACATCTGTACAAAATAATATTTTACAATAATTCACATTTTATCGCCGCTGGGGTGTAAAAACATCCTAGGTGATTACTTTCTGATTAAATAAACTTAACATAAGTAAATATAAATTGAAGTTTTAATTAATTTAGAAGATATAACATTTTTTAAATGCGCTTTCTTTAATGAATTGATTAATTACTTAAATGATCGATCAATCATTTAAGTCTGAGAATTGATTAAGATTATTTCATAGCTTGTCTATAACAAATTTTATAAAATGTCACAAAGAAATTTCTCGAATACTTTGATTAATCACATTGCTATAATATATTGTATACTCTTGTATATACTTTAAAAGTGTAAGTGCGATTAACATGATAGGGCGCCATTATTTATGTTTCGTTTATGTCTCAACTGTGTTAGATGATTGTTTTTCAAATATATATGTACCAACTTAGTGTCACGCGTATGATTCGTCAACTTCGTGAGTTTCGAACACACCAGGTTTGTGAAGTTGGGAAATGAAATACAAATGGAGCGTGATTTACGAGCGCAGGGACCTCTGAGGAAAGTGAAAGTATTTTTTTTTTTGAACGCCGATATTTTTATCTGCGGATAATTTAATATTAGAGAAGAGAGCGACAGGTGCGAGAAATTTAAAAATGTATATTTTTTTCACGACACGTCGGAGAGAGAGGACTAAATCATCGGGGATGCTTTGGATAATCTTGTACTGCCGAGCGATTAAATGGAATAATCTCGATTAATTAGAATGTAACACGCAAAAAAAAAAAATAAACACATTAAAAGCTATTGGCAAGGGTATGGTTAAAACGCGTTCGCGAGGTAATCGCTACGTAATCCCCTCACCGCAGCTTTTCATACGCGAATCCAGGGAACATCACCGCGTACGTAAAATTACCTGACCACAAAAATCAACTTGCTGACCGCATCCAGTCCTTCCACGCGAGCTCTGTTATGTAAGGCCGCCTGCGTTCGATTAGCGGATGATTACTGTTCATTCTCAAATTTCTTGTCCGACGAAATTTCGCGCTTGCGAAATATTTCGCGGCGTCAATCGTAAACGCCACGACTCGGGATGTGTTTCAGCGCTCGTCCCACTCGGTCGTAATTTCGTGATTGCCTCGCAGTCGATTTTCAAAATGGTCCATAGAAATTTTTTTCGAGCAGCTTTAGCTCGAGAGAGAGAGAGAGAGAGACTCGGTCTCTCTCGACAGTATTCTACGCGAGGAGATCGATACGTAGCACGAGGCCCGAAGCCAAACCGTACGTCATGTGGCATAAAACACAAGGTTAGCCTTGTACGCGTGCATGTGTAACGTTCGTGTGCATCCCACACGTTGACGCGCGCGTGTTTAAGGATACGTACAAACGCACACTCACGTCGGTCTCTGACAGACAATCAAACGCGTATTGCACATTGCTCCACACAGGGAATTCACGCTATCGCAGGCATGTATAATCGAGATGAGGGAAGGGAGAGGAAGTTTCAAGTGCGAGATGCTTACACGTTAAGGTAGCTCCGTGACGGGTTCGCACGTTGGAGCACAACACGTATTCACTTAAGAAAAAAATATCGAATTTGACGAGCCAAGCGGTGTCTGTATGACTCTCGTCGTGTTGGCGTTAATATTAACACATGATTTGAATTTATATAATCCCTGATGTTTATATCAATATATAATCACGATGATATAGATTTAATGGTGTTAATATTAATATCAATACAGTGAAAATTGTATAGACGTCATATGGTGTTGAATCCACACCGATATTTTGTAAAATGTTTGCACACATAATGCACGAGCACACGTTTCACGCGTGTCTGCACGCGTGTCTGTGCGCGTATGCACATACGGACGATGACCGTACGAAATCTACAAACTACTGACAGACGCTCCGTACCATCGCCAGCAACGCCCACACTCCTAAAGTTGCCAAGACCTCGGACAATGAGTCCCGACAAGACAGCGGCTCTCATTCGACCGGTAACAAAGCGAATCTTGGCAAAACCGATGATCCGAGAACGGAAACGACCGAGAGCGGTGGAAACACTGTGGAAATGAGGTCGGATGCCGGTCTCCTCGGAACGCGAACAAAAACCGAGACTACCTCTACGCTCGAGAGTGCTCTCGATGCATTTAATTCTGATTTAGACCTAATTCTGCTATGAAATCTTTACTACAAATACAGCAGCTAATTACATATTGCAAAATGACAAATGTCTGTAAAAAGATGAATTTCCTTTAAAATTCGAATTCCGTTAAAATGGCGTAAAAAGTTCCCATCTTGTAGTAAATAATATGATTTTATTGGCGAGAGTATATACATTCTTATCATTAATTTGGAATACTAGAATTACTGATGATGCTGTTTTGGCTCCACTAATCGTTTCAATTTTTTTCTTTTATATATATTAGATATACAGTACATAGTAAAAAATATTTTGTATTAGAAACGGTCCACTCAAATCCTTGTTAAAATTTTGTGTTGAATTTTTAATATATCCGAATTTTAATTTAACATAATATGATTGTGTTATTTGAATATTTTGTGTTAAATTAAAATTTAACAGTTTTCAATATTAAAATAACAATTTATAAGTAAACAAATTTATAAGTATAAAAATAATATTTTAAAACATAAATTCTAAGAATAAATGAATAAAATGTGTGTGTTGATTTAATATATTATAAATGTTAATTTTATTGAAGATATATATGTTCTGTACAACTAGTTACATATTTTATATGTAACAAGATACAGATATTTTGTGTTATTTTCTATTTGTAAATATCTATTAAATCTATGTATTGCATTGTGTTAAATATTACAGAGGCATCGTTAAATTAAAAATGTAGAAATAACATTTAATTTCAGTTAAATTTAACATTATAAATGTGTCAATTTAACATAAAATATTGTTTTTAAATTGCATCAAAGTATTACGCTTCTTATCGTGTTAATTTTGTACATAATATTTATGTTAACATATTCATCTTACGTTAAATTAACACAAAAATTTGAATGGACCGTTTGGGACATACGAAATGTGTTAAATTTAACACAAATTTTTTTACTGTGTAGAGAATATTGAAAACATATGAATACAATGTGTGTGCCAATAATTCTGACGATACAAATAATACCAAAATAATTTTTCACTAACGGAAACAAAAAGAGGAAATTACGAAATTGGAATTTACCTTCGGTAGTTGCAGCGGTATACTATCGGCGGTTAAATTAGATACCCGAAATTAGATATAATTTAAAAAAAACTCAAATCGAATTTAGCATTTAAAATTCTGTGTGTACGAAAGATTGTAGAAGACGGAAGATGTAAGAAGGCCGGTACAATCTATCATCGAGCGCATCATTATTGCTCGAAGAAAGACTATTCGCCGGGTGCAATTTTACACAACTCCCGGCCACTATGACTTCTTGCGATATTGCGATATTCTTGCTGTATGCCCGCAAAAGGTTGGCACACGCGTCGCTTCTCGGCGCTAAGGGCTATTTTCATGACAGGGGTTGGGGACGCGATACCAGAAGCTTCGTACCCTTTCGGTACCATATTACGGCGCATAGCCTGTGTACCCTATATTACGCTTAATCGCCTCCATTATTTACGGGGGTTGCAGAATACAGCCGAGGCGCCGTGCGTCTACGATGGTCTCCGCTCGGAATCTTTTTCCGCGTTCGCCAGTTATACCACGCTTTTTGCCTTCAGCCATTTCAAGGAAGACCATATCGATGCCAGCACAGCTGTTCGAACGTTCACGTAACAAGATATTGGCATATTTATTTTTGCGCGTAAAAAAAAAACACGTCTGATTTGTTTCTATCAATTATTGGCGAAACTGCCGCTGATATAAAATTGAAACCTAATACGTCATTAAACACATCCTGAACGCATAAAATTGATATCTGTACATTTTAGGGAATACCGATTTAATAAATCGGAGGTAGATTAAGGTAATTTTTTTCAAGTCTAAATTATTATCAATTCTCTCTGTATTTTTGCCTCAAGCGTAAAACGATAAATGTGATTCGTGCATTTAAATCAAATGTGATGATTTAAATACATATTCCTAATAAAGTTACTGAATTCTACGACAAAGAGCTATAGTAATAAATGTCAGTCAGTAACCAGACAAGCATTGCCATAATAATATGCTTCTCAACGTGTACAAAGAACATTACACAAATCTGGTATGCTGTTCTCTCTTTGAGGAACAAAAATCGGCGACGAGAAAATCACTCGGGGAGGACAACGTGGTTTCTCTCGCTTTGTCGGGAGACCGCGATGTTCTATTTCGGGGGCGTTTTTCGGGAGGGACGCAACACGACGCAACACGACGCGACGCGACGCGACGCGACGCGACGAGACGCAGAACGCGACGCAGAACGCCTCCCCTAAAAAGTCAATTATTTTGCCGGTCTTTCTCTCTCGGGCGCACACGCGTCGCGCACGAATCGGCGCGGGAGATCTTTTTAGCGATGACCGAGGTGTACCAAGCGCGACTTTCACACGTGGGCTCTCCCGCGGGGGAGCGAACGCAGTGTGCGTGATCTAATTATATCTTACTTTGTTTGAGTACAACGCACCTTTCGACACACACCCGCTGTTCCTTCTCTTCCACCACATCCTTCTCGTTCCTTCTTTTGCTACCTTCTCCACGAGTAGCTCCGTTGCTGGCTCGCGGCTTGCGGCTCCTCCGCGTCGCGAATCGTTCGTGAGTCGCCGCCGACGACGATTGGAAGCATGCCAAATCGAACACGATTGCTCGTTAAATAGAGTCGCGATTTACGTAAATTTCCTGTTCTGCCGAATGATCTCCGTCGTTCATGGACGTACGCTCGCAATAATCTCAAACTTCTCCCCGCTGAGGACCTGAGGAGGTATTATTGTAAACGCAAGACTCGGATCAAGGTCTTGCTTGCTTTTGCTACATAATATATATGTCGCATGAAAGTGGAAGCCCTTCGCGAAGTCCACCTGCTCCAACTTCGGAATGCACGCAAATAAATATTTTTCTTTCTGCATTTTCCGAAGTGCTTTCGAACTTGAAGAAACATTACCGTTGCCTCTGCATTCTGTCGTCGTAATTTTGTCCAAATTGTACTTCGCACGTGAAATTTCAAGAACAAATTTCAAGAAAATCTTTAGTTTTTTTCAGTTAAACGTATCTAATAAATTAAATGTTTAATAAGAAAATCTACGAAGGCATCCCTTTCTGATCTTAATGAGCTTAATATGTTGTTTTCTAGATAAAAATAAGAGACAGTATTTTTTTTTACAAAGATCGTATTTTTAGAGAATGTAACATTTATATGTGAGGAAAATGGAATTATTGTCTCTTGAAGCGAATTCTCGTCGAAATTGTAAGAAATAAAAAAAATATTCGAAATAAATGGTTTTAAGAACAGTCAATAATTATAATTAAAAAAATTTTTTTAAGTTTCATTTTTTTTAAATAAAATTTTTTTATTTAAATAATTTTTTTTAAATTGTTATTATAAAGTACTTTTCTGTACTTTTGTTCAGAACATTTTTTTTCTATCTCTTATAGTTTCGATGATGTTCGCTTCGAAAGAAAAAAATATATTTGCATGAAGGTTGCACTTTCCAAAAGTGCGATTGGGCTCTTATAAAAAAATACCTTATGTCTAAAAAACAACAAACTCATTAGAATCGTAAAGGAACTTCTATAGGTTTTCTTGTAAGATACATTATTCAATTTTTTTCAAAAGTTATAATTATTACATATTGAAGAAAATATTTTTTCTAAGCCAAAATATATACTAGCTTGACAAGTTAATATATTTCAAATATATATTAGATGTTGGAATTAATTCGTAGCGTTTTACAAGTGATGGGAAGTACTTTCATTAATGTATTTTTTAATGCTCATGTGAAATAAATAACATTCTTTCATTAAAAAACGCTACGAATTAATTCCAACACCTAATATATATATGTTATTTTTTGTTGTGATTTTGTTCCATCATTTGGTAAAATTCAGCAATTAGTAAAAGTCTCGTTGACATCTTTCCGAGTATACCTTTAAAATCAGTTAGATATCGATAAAAAGAAGCGACGAGCGGAATTCTATAAAATATTCTATCCGATTGTCATCTCCTTCGTCTTCTTCTTCCACCCCGTGAAACACTCTAATGAAACACGCATCCTCGTGACGTCTTTCGTTTTGAAAAATCCCGAGTGACCTACTACCCCGTTGATTCGCTTTACTACCCCCGCGGGACGGTACGGTGGCGTGCAAAAAAAAAAGAGCAATGCGGGATAAAGTATGGATGTCGTCGATGTATTGGTGCATGAGGAAGAAGAGGAGGAGGAGAACGAGGAGGCTGGCGAGAAGGGTTGGGGAGGAAAGGCCGAATCGTTTAACGAATCCATCGCACGAACGCGATGCGAAATGAGCAGCTAATCGATAGCGGTTCATTGAGTTTCGGCCTCCACGTACGTCGATTCCCCTCGTTCAGTCTTCATCCCCTTCCCTGTGCGCCATTCCCTCGTTCCCTCCATGCCTCTCGCACACTTCGTAGATTTATCGTACGCATCGCGGCTAGCGATGGCATCGATATCGTGTACCATTTGATTGTTTGATACCTTGATTTGTTAAAGATGTGAGTTCTTACGGAATTTGCGGTAATTAAATGATGATATGATTAAAACTTACAAACTTCACAGACTTTGTTCCAACTTATAAACACGTTGGTTAACTTCAACATCTTCCATTTGATTCAACTTACTTTGTCAATTCTCTCTCGTGATCTTTAGAAAGATAATTACTCTTATGCACGCCGCGTTTACTGTTTTATTGTTTTATCAAGATTCTAAAGCCGATTCATCGTTATGTAACAATAAAATATGACATTTGAGAAGATTTTGAAGAAATTTCCTGAAAGCTACTCTAATTTTTTACTAATTCTTGCAGTTTCCAGGAAGTAATTGCTGTTATGTCTAGCCATTACAGCTTCTTTGGGAAGCGAGTTCACAGCTCGAATCCGGTTCGTCATTAGTCTATACACTACTGCAATAACAAGACAATAATAAGGGAGATACATACGCTTAGGCAATGCGATAACAAAACTGGAATAATGCAGTACTTTTATCAAAGGCTATCTTCTGTACAGTTATTTCCGCAACCACTGCCTAAATCAAAACACAATTTCTAAACACGCGCGGGATCGAAGATTCTTTAAATGAAATCCCTTCTTTTCGCACAACTTGTTTTTCGTTCCTTCGATCTTAGCACTTTGTTTCCCTCGGAAGGCGCAATATCGCCTTTTAAACGAATTATCTGACCCGTGTTCGAGTTTTATCCGTACGCGTGCACTCGAAAGCCATCGCTAGATGCAGCGCCGCGCCATCCCTGCCCGCTGTGTCTCTTTTTCTCCGTCTGACCCGGCGCGAATCACCGCACCACCCTCTGCGTCCCTCCTTGTCGGCCTGTATATACGCTGTGTCAATCGTCTCTTTCACCCCTACCTTTTGTCCGCGTGATACTCTCGCCGACTACACGGCACGGCGCGACGAGGCGCGACGCGAGCGGGGATGCCGCGTGCTGCACGCCGACGCATCAGCGTAATAGCGGCGACGAGACGCAAGGGAGGAAAAGGTCACGTGGGTTATCTGGCCGTTCCGTACGAGAGCGTGTGCGCGTCTTACGTGGTGCGTCAGTCGACACGGCGACTCCGACGAGTTCGCGGTGGTTTAAATATAAACGGCGACGCCGCCACCACTGTGATTCCTTTCCGGCACACCTCGGGTACCGGATGCGGGTCACACACCGGTGCGTTTCTCCGCTGAGGAGGTCCGGACCAAGCCACACGCGGGTTCCATTTTTACACGCGGGGAGTTAATAGGTCCAATGAAAGAGGGGTGGAGCGTTATCGGGATAATTACAGAGTTCTCGTTTAATTGCGATTTTTTTTGACGAATTGTCAATGAAATCGTTCGTTTTGATTAAATCGCTCGTGATTTTTGTGATAAATAAAGTATATATTTATCATGCAAATAAATTCAAAATATGTATATTTATCGCGAATAAAGTCACAAATTCTCGAATTTTTTCTTTGAGATGTCTACGTTATTCGTAACAATTGATATATCTGGGAGAGTTAGAATAGGCTTATCAATTTCAGCTCTGGAGCCAAAACGCAAAGCCATCGACTTTACAGTCCTCGAAATCTTATATCGAATTTTTTTGGTTTCAAATTAGACAGAACCTGAGTTAGAACTTTCAATTCTAAAAGTTAGGACTAAAAGTTATTGACAAAATCAAATATTTTTTTCTATTTAAAATCAGAAACGAGAAGGAAGACATTCTAAGCTCTATAATATCCAAAAAGCAAAAGTAACGTAAAAAAAATTACTGTTAAAATTACTGTGATAAGAATTAATAAAAACTTGCCTCGAAAAAAATTTTGGACCCGTCCCAGTTCACAATTCTCCAAATTTTTATTTCTTACACATTTTCTACTATTTGAAACGAGAACTAACTAAGAAGCTTTACATATCCCCTCCCTCTTTAATAATCTTAAAGTTGACAATCCACAAGATTTATTTCATTGTGCGAAGGTAGTCGCATTGCTGATAATTTCGGTATAATTCATATTACTCGTATGTATACGCATCCGGCTATAGGAACGTATTGTAACGCGTGGGTGGACGTTATACGTGTTGTCATTTCTACGGTTTTATCGCTTTCATGCGTTTTGTTCACCGTCGATTTATGTCGTCTCGACATCACGCGTTTCTATCGTGCGAACTACCACAATAATTCGAAAGCTCTCTCTCTCTCTCTCTCTCTCTTTCTGCAATCGAGCGAGGCAACATTAAAAGTTTCTGGGTACGCAGGAAACCGAACACCCCGTAACGACGACCTTGAATAAATATTCTCCCGCGCGTGCGCCCGCGTGCACGCTCGGAGATGGTTCGTTAAACCAGGAATGTGTAGGACTTCGTTACGGAGTTCCGCTTTCATTACGGATCGCTCGAATCTCGTCAATGACTTAAAGCCGAAGAGCGGAGACGCGCCAAGGAACTCCGACGAGGAAACTTTCGTCTCGTACTTTCTTTATTGGATATTTAGTCTCGTTTAATAACTCAGCTCCGCGCGCTAATTCCACGCAGGTGTTCTTGCTATCCGGATAGAATACACGACGTAATAAATATGTCGCCGTCGAAAACATCTGCCTTGACGAGATCTTTAATTACTTGTACATTGTATATCCTCCTATCAAAAGTGATACAAGTACAATAAAAAAGAACGCGATTTTTTAGTTATTATTATGAGTAGGTTATAGGTATACATTATTCTGTCAATCATCAAAAGTAAACTAATTTAATTTCATAAAAAATTTTCAAGATCACAACTCAGAAAGGATAAAAGGTTAAACTCAGAAAGGTTTAAAGATTATGAAACAAAAATGACAAAAAATGACATTTGATCAATTTAAAAATACACTCTTTTATCAATTTAATTGATAATAAATTTTTGTTAAGTTGAAAATTTTTCTCCTTTTCTTAACGAATTACGTTACTTTTCAAGTAAGAGAGCGACATAAAAAATTCGACGACATGTAGATATTCAACAATATAGAGATATTAATTATTTTGGAGGATTTAAACAATTATTTTTCCAATTATAGAAACTTCTAACTTAAAATCTATCAAACTATACTACATCTCTCTCTCTCTCTCTTCAAAAATTAGAAAGAAATGCCTAAATAATTTAATGCATTTGGTATTATCATGAGAAGCAAGTTTTAGTTGTACTTTTCGCTCAATTTGGTACGAAGGTAATTCGCATGAACAGTTAACGCCACTCATCAAGAAACTGCGTTCTCTGCATATTTTCGCAGAATTACGTAGAGTTAATTCACATGTGCAGCTTTGATTGAAAAACCTCCTTTCTCGCGTTCAATGTTTCCTCCTTCAACCTTCTTCATGTATTTTTCCCTTTTTTTGTAAGCTAAAATGTGCACATGGACATATATCTTTACACAAACACACACACGCACACGCACACGCACACGCACATACCATCTTCGTCTCCTTGCGATAACCGCCAGCGGTTTTGAACGGTTCCATTCCCATCGCCGGAAGATAAACTCCTATAAAATCTCACTACTACGCCGGTTTAAGGCGCCTCACCAACCCACCGTCGCGCTCCTCACAGACTGTCGATATTATCCTTCGCTCTATCCGGATCCATTCTCAGACACGGGAATAGTGCGGAACAGAGTTTCGCCCCGTTTCGCTTTGCTCAATTTTTCGACGACGTTTTAGAGGGAAAAAAGAAAAGATGGAAATTCGAAATGTGAAAATATGAAGGGGGAAAAAACGCGAGGCGTAAAACACGTGGGATTTTGGAAGAATGACGACGGAAGTTAGAGGAATGGGTAATGCCGTGCGAAAAAGCAGGACGGACAGACAAGACTGATGTCGACGTAAGGGAGAAGAGCGAATGTATGGTGGTGCAAAAACGATCTCGGATGCTGACGCTTCTGAACCAGTAAAAGTTTAAGCCTCCGTCGTAACTCGCAACCTGTTATACTTCCGCGACACCGATCATTTCTCGCGAACTGCCCCGTGATCTCGCCGTTTATGCGACAGTTATCTCGATGTGGCGGCGAGAAGAGCCTCTTCACATGGAGGCCGCTGTAACGAGCGCCGACAAGCATCCCGCTGCGTTTACTATTTATCGCGTTCATCACTTTTAAACGTTTGTTCGTTTCACTGGTTCAGCTCGTTGCAAATCGACGACGAGATGTACGAGTAAAGTACAATATAATATAAAATATTTCGAAGTTGATGTAATTTACAATTTTTTTTATGTTTCTTGAATAACGATCAGTTTCTAAATAATATAATTAGGCACGCATAATTAGTTTTAATTAACTCTACAGGATGTAAATGAATAAATGTTAAATATTCTGGGATCAAATGTTCTGTCATTGTCATATTTCAGTCGATCAAATATTTAAAAAAGTTTATATGAACACGAGTCTTGAAATACTTAATTTTTAAGGTAGAAGGAATTTTATTGTTTAATATCAACCAATTAATAGGATAATTAATGAACGTTTAAACATTTTTTAATATTAGAGAGATTTTTCAATCTCTTTTTCTTTATAATATAATTGTGTGTGTAACAATAATATATACGTACAGTGGAAAATCACCGATACATAGATTTTCTAAAGAAACATTCCCTTTTGGAAATTAATTATTTTATTTTATTAATACTGATAAATACGTAATCGATTTGGATAATTAAAAAAGAGAAACCTCATAATTTATATTTATGGTTTGTTTTTATACAAAAATCAGCCAAAGATGGATTGTATAAATGTGAAAATAAATTTCTTAGGATTTTCTTTTGCAAATTGCATCAACTAATCAAGCAATAGTAATTATATTATTGATAATATTACATTGTTTTACATGTTTGTAGCTTCCTAAGTCAGTTTTATTTATATTTTTTATATGTTTACCCTATATAACTGTGTATGCGTTAGATTTGTGTCAAACAGTGTGTCGGGAATTATAAAAGTTTTCAATAAAATATTACTTAGATCTCTATGACCTTTTAAAACGTATGTCACTTTTTTAAATAGATGACATCAAGACTAAATCTTTGTAAAATGTGGGTCTTTGTAAAATAATATTTTATTATACATAGTAGTGTAATATATTTGGAGATTTCAGTCACCTGATTTTTAACAAGCATTGAGCATCACTATGTACTTGCAGGAAGTTTGCCCGGTATATCGGTAAGATCGAAAGTTCGACGTGGGTCGGCTCGTTGAGAGCAATTGGACGCCCGCATGGCCAAACGCATTAGCCACTTGATTGGTATTCCAAAGATCCTCGGTGTGGGAGTTAGAGTCGAGGTAGTTTCGTCCTTCCTTCTCTCCTGCTTCTCTCCCCCTTCCATCGTTTTACCTCTCACGCTCCCTTTCTCTCTTTAGAAACATAGGATCTTCATCACGGTGCCTGTTACGAATAAGCTCTTAATTCCTCGTAGGGTTCTTGACTCCCACTTCTACTGTCTCTCTGACTCTGCTCTGTTCCTCTCCTCTCTCTCTCCCCCTCCCCCCTTCTATTCTCCCTTCACAGGACTCTTCTTCGCCGGTATCTTCTGCCTTTCTCAATCCGAGAGTCTCGGTTCTCTCCCACTAGCCGTCCAACTACTGCTTCTTCCAATGTACACCCTCCTCCCCTTTCCTCATCTCGCGTCCACGTCCGCGTCCACGTCCGTGTCCGCGACCCACCCGCTCAACGACCGCTACCCCACCCTCTCGACGCCACTTTCTTGGCTTCTCTCACTCCTCGTGCTCTTCTCTCTTTCTGTTTTGCTCTTGTACAAAAGCCAACGTGGGCTGTATGTTCGTACAGATGTGCCCAGCGTTGGACTCGAGCGTACGGAAAGCCAGAGCAAGGGAAAACTACACGGGATGTCTCGCTTACGCGTGTTCTTCCTTAAACGGTCCTCACGTGAACTATGCTTGGTTGCTTGAACGAATCATCCTATTGCATTATACAACAAGGAGATGATATCATGAAAAAAGAACTCGTAGATACAATATAATCTTTGGGTTTGCAAAATAGAATTTTATTTCGGTAAAACTTGTTCCTTTTTTTCTGAATTATCGAATAGAAAAGAAAAATCTGGTCACATACAAGTTTCATCTGTATTATTATTTTATTCAAGATTTTTCTAAGTAAGTATGAATCATTATCCGTCAGCTAACGGAAAGATAAAAAAAGCTCCAATTGCATTAAACGACAAAAAAAATAAGAATAACACTCCTCGTTTTTTCGTAACTTTTCTTTTCAGTTGTCAGATTTATCATGATTAATTGTTTCGTTTATTTACTGTTCAGTGAAACCAGATTTGATTTTCAGTCCGTTGCTCGCGTGTGTCTCATTACGATCGCTCGGTCGGATATCGTGTCCTCTCTTACAGAGCGGATAAGTAAAACGAAGCGGAGAAGCGTGTATCGACCTCGAACTGTAGGTGTGGGTTCAGTCCGAGAATGGTCGGTTTGCTCACGCTTGGCAGCTCGGCGACTACGAACCGCCGCGTTCGGGTTCCGTGCTCTTTTGGACGAGCCCTCAAAAAAATCCCCAATGCCAGGGGAAATGGGGGCAGGAGTGGCCCTGGAGGGAGGAGGAAGTGTAGCCGAGAAGTAGAAGGGGACGGCGAGGGACTGAAACGGGGAGAGTTATATACACCGTCTCTCTCCCACCGTCGTCGCCTTTCTTCTTCATCTTCTTCTTCTGCGTCTTCGTTTCCTTCTTTTCGTCCCTCCTACCATCTTTCTCTCTCTCTCTCTTACAATTCTGCTTTACCGCAGCCAGTGCTCTTTATCTCTTTTCAACCAGCCTCCGGTCGTATTCCATTTAGCAAGGGCGCCGTTGGAACCGACGAACCATCATAGAATACCTTGCAGCGAACCAAGAGCGTAGCCGCCAGTGCTGCGGGAAAAATAAAAAGGATCCTCTTCTCCTCGCAGCATGCCAAAATAAAACGGCACTCTAGCTGCTCGCTTCTCTCTTTCTCTTCTTTTCTCCACTGGTTGTACTCATTCTGGTCGTCCCGTTTGGTCTGTGACCGGAGAAAGAAAGAGAGTAAGAGAGTGAGCGAATGAGTGAGTGAGTGAGTGAGGGAATGTATGAGTGTGTATGTGTCTATGTGTGTGTGAGAGAGAGAGAGAGAGAGAGAGAGAGAGAGAAAGAGAGCGAAAGAAAGAAAGAAGATAGGGGAAGGGATCGAGAGAACGATCAGGTGGGGGCAGAGAAAAGAGACGGGCTCTTTATTGGTCTCTGGGAAACCGATCCCCCTCAAGGGCAATTAGCGAAGTACAAAACGGAGGTAGCTCTCTCGGTTTATGGATTGGACGGTGAGAGGCGATTGAGACCCCCCTCCCCTCCCTCTTCTCTCCTCTTTCCCTTTCGGCCATATAGATCGCGTTCCGTAGTGTTTGGTCGAGTGAAAAGTGTCATGGATAGCTCAATCTCGCGGATTAATGTCGGTCAATAACAAGCGCCACGCTAATGCGAGCGCCATTCAATCTAATTAGCGCAACGTAGAACGGTAGGCAGGCGGTTCTAGTAGCGCGAGAACACGACAGGTGATTAGAAGTTATGCCGATGTGAATTACGGAACGGAAAGCGTTGTTCGTGAGTGTTTAAGATTCGATACTCGTATTACGCTCGTAACATCACGTTGAGAACGTACAAAGCGAAGAAGTATACCGTTTTTTGTGAGAATGTGGAATTTCTTTATTTTTTTTAACAAGGAACGATATTAGTAGGAGACTTGCGCTCGATTCGACTCCCTGTTTCGAGACCCTTCTTCAAGATGTCTTTCATCATTACCTTCTTCCTCGCCTCGCCCTGTTCCGTCCTGTCATTCGAACAACCAGCTCAAGGACAGTCACCTTCCGTTGAGAAATGTTACTGGAACGTGTGTGTCACGGTTGGAAAATGCATTTGTCCTTTGCTACGACTGACAATGTTACCTGATTTGTACCGGCTATCTTTACCTTGGAGATTCATGCTGTGAGAAAATATCTCGTATACTTTGTTGAGATCGGACTTACCAAAACTTGGAGAAATATTAAATAAAGAACCACAAAACATGCCTGTTTTTCAGTTCTCGATTATGGAATCGAATTTTATGTTAAATGATAATTTATATCGAATGATGAGACATTAATTATAAAAAAGTTTTATGTTGAGCATGCGATTGGTTTCAGAAATATAGAGCGTCAAGTGGATTCAAAACTTTTGTTGAATTTTTTTTAAGTACCTATGGATTGTTTGAATTGCTGATTACGAATTTGATGTCAGATTTTTAATTCAATATTGCAGATATAATATGGTTTTCTTTTTTATGGCTATCTTTATGAAAAACTAATAAAAAAAATGCTTTTTCCGTTCAAAAATTGGCATTGATTACTTTCCAAAATGTAATAGAAAATTTATAATCAACGAACCGGAAAAACCATAACATAACAATTTTCATAGAAGTAATTGTTCCAGTATTTGTGTCCGCCATATTATATCCGTCATCTTGAATTTTTTAAATCTGACATCAGATTCATAATCAGCGTAATCAAAGAAGATATCGACTTTCGAAACAATTCAATAAAAATTCACGCTGTTAGTGTCAAATTTTCTTACAATTAATAGTTGGTGATCCCTTTAATGCTCCATATTTTTGAAACCAATCACATGATCAACGTAAAACTTCTTTGTGATTGACGTCTCATCATCAGCTATGATTTGACATAAAAATTCGATTCCAAAATCGAGGACCGAAAAACAGACAAAAAATCCACCCTTTTTGCGATCGTTTTTTTCTAATTCTATTCTAAACTTGCAACTTTCACAAATTGAAAATACAAAAGTTTTTATTTCTCATTTATTTTACAGAATTACATTTTATTTAATTGCGATAATTTTCAGATGAAAATTTTCAGATCATAGATTCTTTATATAAATCATAAATATTATAGTTTACAATAATTTAAAATTTTAATAATTTAAAGGATCTATAATTAATATCAATATACATTTAGAAAAAAGTATTGATGATCTTACAAATTTGTTTTAATTGAAAACCAGTTTTATCGATCATTTGTCTCGTATAACAGAAACTGAATTTAATTCTGCAGATCCTATTTCGAACTGCACATTGTTCTGAAATAGACGGGAATATTCCTAGAGCGGGTGTCAACATTTTTCTTACAATTGTCTATTTTTCCTATAGAAAAGATTAATCCAGTATATGACGTGTTTCGCCTATACTTAGATCGCCGTCGACTATCTCGAGAACACCGTTCGAACTACCTCCTCGTTGACGATAATTGAGAGCTCTTATTTCATCATTAGTAGCAGACCTTTCATCGCCTCGTTCCATAAATGTCACAATCATTTGATTTAACTCTGTTCTTTTATAAAAACTACCGCGCGCATCAATACCTATTCTCATCTTCATGGAATATTATCATAGTGTGTTGTTGCACAAAGTTCTTTCGCACAAAGACACAGATTGCACGCGAAAGATCTTTGGCAAGATCACCACCAATTCACGACCCCAACGTTCGGTGTTCCTTGGAAAGCGCGCGAGAGGAAAGATTGATGTCGATAGCCCCCCTTCTGATTAAACCTTCGGCGCCTGTATTCTCTCTTGCTCTCACTCTCCGCCCGTATATCCTTCACCTTCTGTCTCATCCTTGCGGCGCACCCTAGCCTTCCCCTTTTTCTCCTTCCCTACCTATCTCTCGTCGAGGCGAGATAGCCTCCTCGTGTGGCGTGTACGTACGCGTCATCGCCAAGTATAATATTCCCTTGGCAGGCCAGCAGGCCTGGCTCGCTGGATCGTCTGATCTCACATGTGAGTACTGAGACCTGGAGGGGCCAGGCCCCCGCGTGTCCATACGCACACGGACCACATAGACCATACACATACACACAAACACATATATAGCACACATAGAGCACGCGTGTACGCGCTCGGCCTCTAGATAGAGCGTGCGTTCAACGCGACGGAGGTGCACGAGGTAGATAGAAGAAGGCAGAGGAAGAGACAGGGGACAACGACGACGAGGTCGGTCAGGACATTATTGAAATACTGGCCGGTTACTTAGAGCACGTGGGATGTATGCGTTTCTAGCGGATCGTCGTCAATAATTGTGGGCGATCGCACGATACGAGTGACTTTCGAGCCTTTTGCTTAGCTGTCGCGAAGTCATGCCACCCGGAAGCAGCCGCGAAGCTAATGATCTTTGTGTATTAATAGGCAGGCGTGATATCGAGATGAGACAACTGCCTGGATTAGTTCATGGACATGTAGCACGTATGAAGCGGAAAGAGTGGGGAGGAGATATTGCCCGGATTAATTATCGGGCCTTTGTCGGGTAGAAATAAAGTGCTGAGGAAAGGGACGACTAGTGCGGGGGAACAAATTGCATCGCTAAGGTCGACGTTGGAGGCTAGGAGAATGTACATCCGCCTTTGTACAACGTCGAACTCGAGAAACGTCTTCGTGAAATTACTAAAATTCGCAATTTTTTTTTTTTTTGCATTATTGTGCTAAATTTATCCTACTTTTATACCTTATTTTTAGCATTTTTAAACGAGACTCTTTAATACAGTAACGAGTACACTTGTAAAAGATTATATCTATTTTAGCACAAACATAAGACGTAAATTTTTCATTCGGATCTCTCTCCGCATTTTAAAGAGTTAAAATTATATATGTTAGTAAAAATTGAGATGCTACATTGATCGATACGCTACGTAAATGAATTTTAGGGAATATATACGGAAAGAACACTTTTAAAGTATCTAAAAATTCAGCTAGATACAAATCTGAAAGTAATTTTGTTAAACTTAAAATGTACTCAAAATTAGGACACTTAAACTAATTGCTAAAATATCCAAATCTTTTGCAACATTGCTCATCATTTCTTGAGCGTCCTACATAATTATTTTGATACTCCAATAAAAGTATTTTCAGATCTGTATCTAGCTAAATTTTTTAATATCTCAACAAAACCGCTTTTTCCATATAGAGGAATCTTGGAAGTTTGATTCGTAATCCCTGAATTGATGAGATCGCAAACGTGGAAGAGAAACAGTGGCGAGCACGAGTACGGTTTTTCTTGCGTACCGTTTTTTCCAGTGCATGTTAATGAAAAGAAGGAAAACAACGACTACGGTAATGATGACGACGACGACGACGACGACGAGCAAAGTGCAAGAAGAATGCACGCTCTCTGCTCGCGGGGCGAGACGCGACTGGAAGGAACGAATCGAAGCGATGTGCTACGCGGGAGAATCAAATAGAGCAGGGCGCGTGCTCGAAACTGGCCGCTCTATCCTCTTCTTTTCCCTCCCATTCCTCGTATCCTTCGCCCCCGCCGCCCATCGAGGGAGATGCTGGGACCGCGCGTGTACGCGATCAACGCGTTCCTCTTTAACTTTACATAGTCCTACCGTCAGGTGATATTGAATACCGCGTCAACGGGACACATGTTTGATCCGTTATGAATTTTGCGATGCTTAATGCATTCCGTAAGTGTGTGTCTTCTTACTAATGCGTCCTGCTGCAGAGAGAGAGACAATCGTCCTTGATGAGAGACCGATCACGGGCTTGCAATTAATTCTTTGACGGTAAAATCCGCGCGTTTTTTATTCTGCGAAAAAACGTCCGTAGTTAGACGTCTAATAGCGTATCGCGATAACGCTATTAGAGACGCTCGTACTGTAAGATAGACATTTTTAATACTGCAACCGTTGGCCTTGCGTAGGACGAAGTTCCATGAAGATCTCTCGGATATCGGAAACATGCCATGTATATGAAAGTTTACGGGACGAGACGCCCTCGCTAAACCTAACAGCTCTCTATCGCAAAACTCGGATAAATTTTACGAAACAATCTCACGTTCGTCTTTGTGTCAATCATAGTAATCATTCTGATAATTTTCTTAAATTTTTTTTTCAATCAATCGTCTTCTGCTCAGGTAATCGTTCATAGAACCTGATCGTATAATCTGTTAGCAGGATAATGAGTGGAATATTAAACGAGTTACAGTTTTCATGATTAGAGGTCGAAATTTTGATGGTCTCCGTTAGCTCACGCGACGGGGATCTTGGTCGTTTTAGACTTCGTCTTCCTCGCCGTTGTCGTCATTGGACTTTTCCCCTCGGTGGAAGGCAATGACGCACACGTATGCGTGCGTATACCGTCCGACACACATACGCCTCGAGAGTAATGGATGTGTTACACGGCCGAGGATTCAGAGAAACACGGACACGTATACGGGGCGACACGTATGGGAGGAACGGGCGGACGGACAGACGAATGGGAGACTGTTACACCCAATTGTCCCTCATTGCGCAGGGGTCAAGTAAGGTAGCCAACCGGCCACGCCGGATACCGTGGTCGCCTGTGGTTCTGTGACGACGTTGCTCCCAATCGTACTACATTTTAATCTCAACTTCCCAAATTCCCAACTGCGTGATAGGGACTTTCATCGTATCTAATTCTTGGTCGCATTATCTCTCTCTCTCTCGGTGAAATTCAAATTTCAATTCGCTAATACGCGGCGATTGAATTTGATAGGTAAGCGGAAAAAAAAGGAATAACATTTTTTTGGCTAATTGATATTTACGATTACAAGAAAAATTATATTTAAAAGAGATAAAAATATGTTGATAAGTTACGAAAGAAATTTCTAATATTTTTTTCCAGCTTATATAAATGAATTAAAAGAAGATAACAATTTTTGAATATTTCCAAGCGGGAGTTAGGCGGAGTTATTTCTAAACGAGATCACAGAGAATAATTCGTTCGCCTCTCTCATCGATTCACGTCTGCACTTTCACGTCGTCTTTGGACAGCGATGCGCAACGAAGACTTGGCAAAGTGCACGTCTTTCCCGTCTTTCCTGTCGACGCCACTGGATTCGTCCGCTGCCGCCGTCGCCGCCATCGTCGTCATCGTCTTTTTATTTCTTCTTCTTTTTTGGGGGGCGCACACGTGTGAGGTTATCCCGCCGACGGTGACCCCGTCGTCCTCCTACCGACGCGTCTTCTCCTCTTCCTCCTCCTCCTGCTCCTCCCTCCTCCTACTCCGCATTTGCTTTCCAGATCAGAAGAGCTCCTCCAACGATCGGTTCTCGCACCGTGCCGTGCTGGTCTCTCCCTGACGCAACCTGAACTTCGCCACTTTGGAAACGTATGCCGGTGACGTCATGCGATCCTCTTTTCTCCTCTCCCTTAAGTCGACTTATATATCGGCGAACGTTCTCAACGAATCTGTTCTGGTATAACCGCACGATCACGCGTATCCTTGGAGGGCGAAAAATCAAGCGACGAATTTATCTTTTTCCTCAACACACATCTCGATCTTCTGACGGACACGAACACGACTCATCTCGCAATCTTTCCGAGATGCTGGAATCATCTTGTTTCGCGACGGTCGAAGTTTGGCGCTTCTTGCAAACGCATCAACTGTGGATGCGTTCCACTTGACGTTCGCAACTTGTTGTTTATCAAATGTAAACAAGGGTAAATAATGCTGGCAAGCGTTGTGAGCGCCAAGTAGAATATACTCTATGACGATTCAATTTTATTGTCCAAAGTAAAATTAGAGATTATTGCCTCTCAATCGCTCGCACAATTCAATACTTCGAATCGACGATTGCGGATCAGCGACAACTTTTTTTTTTCATAATAACGGCGAGAAGTTTCGATTGTAAGAATCCTGAGATGACGAGACGATGGGGCGGGTTAAATGGTAGAAGTACTGCACCGGGGAGGAAAATAAAAGTGCACCGAATGAGGGCGTAACGTTGGTAATTGCCGGCGGCCTTGAGACCCGTTCACCGTAGGAGCCTACGTATATTTATGCGACGCCAGATTTGGTAGGCAAATGAGTCGAAATTGAGAGTCGTTCGGTATTCCGAATCGGCCGAGAGAGGAAGAGAGAGGGCGAGAGGAGGGATGGAAGAAGGATCGGCGACAGGCGGTCGAATCGCGACGGCCGGTAGGTGTTTTGCCCCGGTTAAAACACATAGCGGAGAGATCACCGGTAGGCCACAATCATTTCCCCATTATCCAAAGAGCTACCCAGAAGAGGCAACTAAATCGATCACTCGAGCGAGCGTTCTCCGCGAGCAATCATCCTAACGGGCCCAATTCGGTCCTCCTTTTACGTCGCGGTCGGAGCGGCCATCGTGTTCCGGGTCCTCGACGAGCTTGACCTTTTCTTTATTCCCATTGCATTCTTTAATTGCTTTAAGTATTCCCGATTTATCACGAGTTTTATTTCACGCTTCTAAATCTATCTTACGAAAGATATTTCGTAATGCATTTTCTTATTGCAAGCTGCGAGAATGAGTCTTTACTTACATAAAATCAAAGTACAAAAAAATATCATTATTTATTCTGTAATTTTTCTAACGATTGTAATATTATGATAAACTTGGCGCAAATTGGAATCTATAATACGAATCTATAATATGACCGTGTAATGTCTTCTTACATCATTATTAACGGTATTTTCATTGAAAACAATGTTATTGTTCATTCCTGTATATGCATTGCATTGATATTTTATGTAACAATGTTACTAGTAACCAGTGATTAATAAAATTAATGCGTTTCTAATTAAATTAATTTTAAAATTATTAACATGTATTTTCTCTAATTGCAATAACATTATGCATGAATGATTGCATATATGAATTCTTGTGAAAATTGAATTACTTCAAAAATGTTGGCGAGAAATAGTCGCTAAACCTGATAGACTCAGGTCTAGTTTTTCATTTTCTGGTTCATTTATTGGACTTAACCTAATGTAAAAACTGTGTTTCTTTTTTAGTTATCATTAATCATTAAGCTGACACGGTTTTAGTGATAACGTTAAAAGTTATTACAAAATTATCAGTTTAATGACTAATAATAGCTAAAAAAAAAAATACATTTTTTACATTATCATCAGTTTAAGTGAGGTTAAATCTAAACCACAAGTTAATTGGAAAATAAAAAATTGGATCTCACTGCTCTAAACAACAATCTCCAAAGAATTTCCATCTATCTGGTTTGAGATTTTTTTCACGTTAAGCCAGAAACACATAGAAAAACGTAAAATAATGAGACGTAAATGTAAGCGAATTGGCCAATCACAATAAAGAATATAAGGCAATAACCTTACATTTACTCTCTATCGTGATTTAATCGATTCGCTCACTGCTTGCGTCTTAAGCTTAGATTTTTGTAGGCTTTATTAGTCGCTCGGCTTCGATGGGTAATTCAGCATCTTCAGTTGTCTAGAGACAAAAGACAATCCTCTCGAACGATCTCGCGGCGGTGTCCACTGTCCGCCGTCCGGTTGCCGTTGACGTTGATTGGTCGGACACCGGCTACTGGTCCCGGTTGACCCCTAACCCCGGTAACTCGCTCGCCTTTATCGTTTGGAATTGCTGTGTTGGTGGCGAGTTGGTACAACATAGCGCAGCTCCCGCTCGCGGTGGCCTCATGGCTCATCGTCTCTTCTCGTTGTACACGCGCGCGTATAACCGTGTACTACACGCATCTCTCGTGGAGTCGGATGGCTGCACGGTGGGAGCGGAATTCTGTGCGGAGCGACAAACAATTGCCGCCAAGTGGCTTAATTGCAGCCAACTAAACAAATGTTCCAACCGTATCTACTCGTCGAGAATGGCGTTCGCGAAGAGCATGGCTCTTCAGAATCTTCTCTTATGCCCCTCTTTTCTTTTCTCCCCTCGCTCCGCAACAATTCCCTCTCTTATACAGTATACTGGTTCCACATGTCTCTTTCCCCCTCTCGGAAGAGAGGGAACTTATCGTTCCGGAGTCACCGGGGCTCAAGTGAAGAGGAGACTTCTCCGTTCCTCTTTTCTTGTCCCGACTTGTCATGCGTTCCCGCGTACGAATGAATGCGCGTGAATCGAGGCGCGGCTTGCGCTCGTTGTGTTAACGAGACGTGACCTCGGCTGCGATGCGACGAGCGTTACAACAGACTTCTCATCTCCGAGATCATCGTCGAGATCGAGGTAACAGGAGAAGCGGGATCGCATCAGCGGTCGACGCATCCCGGGGATTTTAAGCGGCGCGGCTGTACTCTTAAACTCCGTTTTAGTACTCCGCTCCTTCCGCTCGCTTCTGTCTTCGTCCTCGTGCTGCTTCATGCCTGGAAGACGCCGGGATCGTTTCTCACTCGCTGCAGTCGTCGTAGGTGTATATACGACCGGTCGGTTGCGCGCGCGGCGAGATTCCCATTTATCAGGGTACATCCGCCGGAAGTGGGGCGGCCCCCGTGCGTAGGTGCGACGAAGAAGGAGCGAGAAAGAGAAAGAGCGCGTAGTCGGCTGGAGAAGCGGGGGGAGACTGGGGGATCTTTGTTTATTAATACCTGCGACATCATCGGAGTCCTTGGGCGCGGCGAATGAAATCAGTCTGATACCGATGTGTGTTCCGATTTCGACGCATATTCTCTCTCTATCATCTTACTTACGAATCATCACGAATCATCACAATACGTTAAATTTTTATTTTTAATCTAAGAGGAATTGGTTCGAAAAAATGGAAAAATGACTATTGCAACATATCAATTTATAGTTTGATTATCTGAAAAATAAATTATAATGCGGTTGTTGTTTTTTAAAGTATTAAGAAATGTAAGATGATTCTTGTATTAATAATTTATGCGTGGGGTTAGTTTCTTTGTAAAAAATGCGTATACATCTGCAGCTGAAGAGGATGGAGTTAAGTCGAAACGTACTGTTTTAATATGAATAATAAAATTGTTAGTTATGCACATCCAAACAAATTTGCTCATTTATATTTGTTAGACCTGGGTTGGATTTAATCAATTTATTTTTATAATATATGAAGTCGTTGAAAAGATTTTAATATTTAATGTTTGATATGTTAAATCTATCTTTTCAAAATTTATTGTTATATACACGTTTTAAACTATTAAATATACAACAACAAGTTCTCGCTGTCAACTTTAAATAGATACCTAATGATAGTGATATTAAAATTTCGCGTTTAATTATTTTTTTTTTCATAAGTAAAGTAAGATTAATTAACCTGCATTTCGAGAGCTATATAACAATTCGCAGTTAAACAATTAATTATATTTTTAATTTGAAAATGAACATTGAAGAACTATACATATTTCATCATTGCATGCTTCACTATTTTCATCGTAGTAAAATCGGCACTGAAGCAACCAGAATAATTTGTAAGACTTGGAGATAATATTGTGTCGGAAAGAACGTACCAAGATTGGTTTAAAAGATTTAAAAGTGATTTCGATGAACGATAAATCGCGCTGTGAATAAGCGTTCTTTTGCCGCGGCAAAATATGCCATATGCTGTCTGAAAGATGGCTAAAGGTGATAGATTCGAAAGGCAAATATATGTATATTTTAGTTGAAACGTTTGTACCATTTCATTTATATTAATAGATATACCGAAAAAATATACTGAATTTTAAAAAATAAATATTTGTGTTTGAATAGTATTAAATATAAACAATAAGAAATTTATTAGAGTATTAAATATACTAAATGTAAACATATTTATATATACATATATTTGGTACAAGAATTTAATTTGACTTTAATCATTTTTTTATCGAATAAATATTTATTTACGGTAAATAAATATTGAGTTGGTATTAAACATTTATTGAAAAAAAAAAACATTAAGATTTACCAAGTTTTTTCAGAGTATATTTTCGAAAAAATGCGAGAACTTATTTATACACCTACTATTTTAGAAATCAGTTAGAAATCAGCCGTGAAAAATATGGCGTTTCAAAAATGTACGCCGTATAACACTGAAGTATTATCCGAGTACCGTTTGTCTCGGACGTCGAGTTTCCGCGTGTGTAACGTGAATTCCACGCGGCTTCCTATATCTATCGCTCCGTCGCCTCCGCGTCCTTGTCGTAAATTAAACGCAACAATTCGCAGATATCCTGACGTGCGGGATAACTTGTAACGATCGTATCGACGGTATCAATTACTAGAAACCGCTGCGGAGCTCGATCCGCGCGTCGCCGCATCGACTCCTTCCTTCCCAGAAGGTAACCCGCCGCGATTATCTTTAATGGCAAACACCTTGACGGTGTGCCAAGCCGAGCGAGATTGGCCGCGGTGAGATCGAGAGACCTCCGGGACAAGCGCGGCACAGTTGATCGCGAGGCGATTCTTGAAATCGCAAAGGCGGGGCCTTAGATCGCTAGAATCTATCCGAGAGTTTCCCGCTGAGACGAAATTGCGATACAAGTTTTATTTTCCACCTGCATTTCTATTTTATATCTCAGGTTTATATATACTTTTATCTGCACGCTCTCCCATCTGGACCTTTATCTTTCTCTCATCTGACTCCTCGGTTCGGATTACAAAAGGGACTCATAATCGATAGGTACTCGTACCTATAGATACTTCCGCGACCAGGTCCGCGAAAATCATGCTATATTAAATTCTTAATGAAAGATTCTTAAAATAACCTTCCGTGAGTGCGCAGCTGGAAATCAACAGTGTAGCTGGCAGGAGGAAAGGGGAGAGAAAAGTGAGAGAGAGAAAAATAGAGTAAGACGCCCAGCCAATAAATTCCACCGATTATTAAACAGATTCTGTGCCCGGCTTCTAATATGAACCTCTGAATGCGCCGTTCCATCAATCCGTTTCGTCCGAAAAAACATAGCTAACACTAAAAACAAAGTGTGGAAATAAAGATTCATACAACGAAAATGTATATATGTTATAAAATATATAAATATTATATAATTCTAACTAAAATGGAGTCAAGGTCAATAAAGTAAAGGAATAAAGTTAGTACCGATAAGACATATCAAATTTATTAAAATCTAATAAGATTTAATCTCATCCAATAATTCTAAGTTAATGTATTATGCTATATTAATATAAAAAAAAAAACGAAATCATATATATCAACATAAATGAAGCAATACGAATAAAATTCACAATATTTCGGAACACTGCAAGCTTCGTGCTTGTTCCTGTATTCAAACGTAACTATAAAATCGTCAATTTGTAGTAAAGTATATTTTTTTATAGTAGAATACCAAGAATATTCTTTGCAGGCTCGTCCCCCTTTTCCTTCGCACACGCACGTAGAAGGTGACCATTCGTCGTAAAAAAAAAAAAAAAAAAAAAAAAAAAACCCGTGGCGCGACGCGACATTTCGTCGCGATTGGATCTCCACGTCGCCTCTCATGATTTCCACGTTCGTGCGCGAACGATGCCGGGCTCGTCGGAATTTCTCGGTTACATCATCACAAGTTTTTGCGGCGCCCGCGCCGCGCACACCGACGTCCGACGTCCGACATGTATGCGACGTTCTCGCGCTCGCACCAGCTTGCACGCCGCCTATGTCCTACAAGCCCGCTGGACAAAGTTGTGGCCGGTATCAATTGGCCGTGCTCTCCGCGTTGTATACCGGTCGACCTTCTGGAGTTGCAACACGAGACCTGACACAGATAGAAGAGACTGCGCCTGCTTCAGCAGCGAACACACTGCGAACACACAGCGAACCAGTCGGCCCAGGCATCGCTCAGGCTAACGTAGTGCATGCCTTGCGAAACTGCCGGCAGGCCAACCGGCCGTTCGTTTCAACGGGGAAAAACCCGTTAATTTCGTCGGGATAAAATCAATCAAAGTTAGATAGAATCACGCTGCTAGAGCCTGGAAGATCGCTACGACTCGCCACGACCGGTGAGCGATTAGCGGTGGATCGATTAGAGTGTGGCGCGCGAAGCGATGCCATATCACGGAGCGCGGAGAACGCTTCGCACTGCTCTTTTCGATGAAAAACGACTCGACCATATAGAGGTGATCCTCTGTCCGACGAGCCTCGGCCTTATTCCCTCAAAACGACCCTGACCACTCGATCTCGGCCAGTGGCGTAAACAGAGGATGATTTTTTTTTTTTAACTTAAAACGAGCCGTATAGAAATCCGCTTACGTGTCAAAAGTAATGTAACCATTACATTTTGGGAAATGTATTGAGAGAGAAGTATTTCATATTTGTGACTATAGGTAATTGCATAGTAAAATATTGCATAGTGTAATTATGATTAAGAAACGTCACAATAATAATTGTTTCTATCAACTTTTCTAGAGTAAATCTCACTCTTAAAGAATTGAAAATTGAACCACTGTTTTCCGAGACTGGCTCAATTCTCGTTCTTTAGAGTGAGAGTCCATTTTAACGAATTTAAAGAATGTACAATACTTATAGTTCTATATACAAAAAAACATATACTTGGCATCGAAAACACGACTTGTTTATAATAACAACAAAAAAGAGTTCTTGTAATTCTGTAATTATTTTATCATCGAATTATAGTCTCAAACACTTCTTTTTTTAGAGTGTTATCGAATATATAATAAAATTTATGTACATGCGTTATCATGGTGTTGCTGCAGCGAAAGTAGAAGCTTACGGAAAAGATGATGATTTTACGGATTAATTTTCCGTTATAACGACCCGTTATAACGGCCATTATCTATGCATATACTTACATTTATGCGTTATTACGAAAGGGAGTTATGTCAGAACATTTTTTTTTACATGTACGCGGTAATTAATAATTTCCTAATGAACGTAAAGCTAATTGCGGCGTCTGCATAATTATTTCTCGCTCAGTGGACGATCTTATTTCGCCAGGCTATGTTTAGATGAGATTTTTGTACACGTATACATGATGCTTAAGTTGGAGACAGACTGACCGCGTTGATCGTGAAAGGGTTGAGAGGCGGTGCTCGTTTGTGCTACTGATCTGAGATTCTCGACGTGCGTCACCTTCGCAACGCGACGCAACGCCGAGGCGTAAGCAATTTGCGTTTCGACGAATCGCGAGTCGCCACCAGCTCTTGATCTGGGACAATAAAGTCCACGGTCTTCCTGTGGGCGTATGGTAACGCGAATAGCCTTCGATAGCTTCTTCTTGATTGTATATCTTGGACCGCGACTCAATAGTAACAACTTATTGAATTCTATTGAATTTCTTTTTATTTTTATATACATGTAAGAATGAATATATATATATATATATATATATATATATATATATATATATATACGTGAAATATATTAATAAGAAATTAATTAATTAAGGAATAATATTAAAAAAACAAAAACAAATCTATAATGACTTCAATACAAAATACTTAATTTTATTATTATGTATGACTATACAGTGTGATTCAATATTAGATATAATACATAGGAAAAAAACGAAATAGTTCTGACTTCTTTTTTTTTTTTAATGAAATATAATGCCATAATAACTAATGAAATATTGTTGATGTGACATTAAAAAGTACACATTCAAAAATTCTTCGATAAAATCGCACTTGTGAACAATACGCGGTATCATCATTGCCATTATTAAATGGTATTCTAATGAAATAGTTCTTTGAATGCAAGTCGTTGAGTTCGAAGATGAAAGTAAATGAGAATGCATCTCGATAGTACAATTTTTAGTTTTGTAGAAAAATTAATTTTATAATTCCTGGAAGAGTTGTATATATTTAAATACAAATTTAAGGACAATAGCACTCAACTATGTATTATAAAGTTACAATAAAAACATGAATAAATAAATTATATAAAAAAATAAAATAATATTTACTACAGTTACATCATTTACTATCAAATGATTAATATTTTTTAGTAATTTATGTAACTGAACTTCATATAATTCAGCTTTTTTGGAAAGAATGTTATATTAACCTACATGACTAAAGATGTAAAAAAACGATATTTTTTACTTCGGAGAAAAGTATCAAATAAAAAACTAGGTTTTTACTGTAAAAAAAAAACGATATTTTTGAAAATCACATAAAATTCATGATAAATATGTAGAAGAAAAAATAGAATTCATTTTTCTTGTTATTTCGATACTTTTTAAAACTTTTGTCTGTATAATTTTATATTGAAGCGGAAATATGTATTATTGACTGTTGCAATTCTTGATGAGTTGATAATAGATTAATAACTCTATTTATGTTGCTTGCACTCTTTGCATTCAGCATCTGTGCTTCCTTTTTTTTTCAACGCCCGAATCTATTTTTCTAATCATATCGCTTTAAGTGCAAAAATTTCAAGCAATGACCTGGATGACTAAAAAAAATATCCGAGTATAAAAACCTGTCAAAGCCGAAGGAAAAAAAAACCATTAATTTTCGAGTTTTTTACCCTAAAATTCTAGTATTTTTCCGTCGTTTACATCTCTATACATGACAAAATAAGTACAGATTTTCACGTACGTATTCACACGTACTGCGTCAATTATACGAAATCGTGGACTAATCAAGAACGAATTTGCTCATTCTCTATGTTAATACATAAAGAAGACTCTTATCGAAATGACATGGAGGTTGCATAGCAAGACTAAATAAGGCCGCGAAGCATCTGGCCCTGCGTAATGATGCGGTTACGCGGCGGCTGCGTTCGCGCGGTATTATCATAACGGGCAGTTGCGGAAAATGAGTTTCACGAACTTTTAAACGCGTCGCGAGAGTTCCGTCCCGTTCGCTTTCGTACCTTGCAGCCCAGGGCGAAATCGTACGACTGCTATATAGCACGACTCGAGTGGAAAACGCTTTGGTACCTAACGGTGGCTTTCTATCTGTTGCAGGAGAACATCTCGACCCCGGAGCCCGCCGACATATCCGAGGACGATCACTATCCAAGTGAGTAAAACCTTTCATTATCTATATATCCTATACGTAGCGTAAACCTTGCCGAGCCTCCTTACGGTGGTGTCCCCCCTTCGAACCTTCACCCGGTCGTAATCCTTACGAAACAAAGTGCAGAGATGTATGTCTGCCGCGTGCGTGAACAAAGTTTTTACCACTCGACACGATCCGTTCTGTCGAGTGCGTTACTCGTATCTTTCTCGCATATCTTTTCGCCGTCGCGGAGGGTCAGGTCGCAACCGTTTCGGGAATCTGACCCGAATTCTACGGCGGCGTCGCACGTTTTTACATTATTGAACCGTGTCGTGAATGATTTAAACGTCACTCCGTCCGCTGTGTCATGCCGCCGCGCGACCGGTTCTCCGCCTCACCCTTTCTCTTTCCCTCTATCACCCCTTTCACTCCGCAGGCCGAACTGTTCGCCGACTAATAAATCTCTGCTCTCGTCATCGCGCGGCCGAAGCGCCCGTCCGCCGTGTGTCACCGCTAATTCCGCCGCTTGGACGAACAAACGGAACCGCGCCCGCGCGATACGCTAGAAAATCTGTGAATTGTCCCTTTGAACTATCCGGTCCGATTATGTGCGGCTGTACGCCCGCGCCGACTATACGCGGGAACTATACGTGGAACATCGTTATTTCAGTCATTCCCAAATGGAATTTGCGCGAATTATAGTAAGCTCGTATATATTGTTCATCACCGCCGCTGCTGCCGCTGCCGTGGATTATTATAATAAGCTAAATTAGTGACAGATCGAATTTCGTCCGCCACGTGTTCTAATCCTAAGTAAACATATCTCGAAACAGACGTTGATATGTTTCGTTAACTTTTATTTAATCCTCCGCTGGCAATATGAACTTTTAATACCGCAGGCTTTTGCATGACGGATAACACATAGCGAATCTACCCATCAAAATCCTTCCTTTTCTCTCATTTCATGGAAAAGAAGAATTTTGATTGATTAATTTTTTTGCATTTTGCATTATGCATTATGCGTTATGCAAAAGTCTGCGATCTTAACTCTCTTCTGTCAACAATGTAGAGGTTTTCGAGAAACAAAACAAATTTTTTATTGTTCCGGATTATAAAAATCAGACAAAATTAATATACTCTTGTCAAAGCTTTAACAATAAGTTTTTACCATTATAGAAATTGAATTGTATTTCACTTATTTTTTTTTAGAGATTTAAAATTTACCAAAATTCACAATCAAAATGTTGATGGTGTCTTTAAAGACTAGTTGCCAATGAAAAAAAGAAGTCGAAACTTCTTTGATTTTTGTGTAGACTACTTAGATATATGCGCATCATAAAGTAGATAAGATGTAAATGTTAAATTGTTACTAAACAATCTGAATTAATCAATTATTGAAAAGAAAATGAAAATGGATTATTTAAAATAAGTTAAATGGAAAGATTAAATTTTTCTGCGGATGAAATGGGTTACTTGCAGTGAATCGAATATTCTTTGAACATTTCTCGGTAAATCCTTGTAGGATCTCAGACGGTAATAAATCAAGGTATAATAATCTAAAGGTTAATGCCGGCTATTCGATTCTGATGTACGTACGTTCGCGGCAGCTCGCGTGGCACGGATCGATATAACGAATTAGTAGTATCGAGCGCGTTACTCGGCATTTGATTACGGTTTCACGACGTACAGAAGAGCGGCTCGTCTTCGGCGTGCAGAGAGGAACGGACATGTATGGTGCCGCGTTACATGCGCAGTGTGCGGTCAGATAAAAAAAAAAAAAGACGGAATCAATGATTTCGTGAGAGGAGCAAGAAATACATGTACATGGCACACATATATGTATATACAGACACCGATCTAAATGTTCAATTGAGCTTGTCTTTGACCAAATTCCTTTGAATGACGAGTCTCTTTAAGAGTGGAAACCATCTAGTTAAAACGTGCTGACAGATCATAATGCGAAACAGATTGAAAATCTTTACTGGTACGAACCAACGATAAACTATTATCGTAGAGAAAATTGTAAAAGTTATAGCACGTTTGGCGTTTAAGTTTCTTACATAGAAAGAAGTTTTGCTGAAATATTTAAAAATTTAGCTAAATATAGGTCTAAAAATAGTTTTATAGGACATTCAAACTGAGTGTCTAGAATGTCAAAACTTTTTGCAGTATTGTTTATCATGCTTGAGTTTCCTACAATAATTATTTCGATGATTCAACAAAAATTAATTTTTTTAGATCTACATCTGTATTTTTGATATGGTATACAAATTTGAAAATTTTATTGTACCATCAATAAAATAATTATATCGAAAACAAAAAAATAATGAGCAATACTGCAAAAAGTTTTTAACATTTTAGCAGTTTGAGTATTTTATATAATTTTCGTAATCCAACAAAATTATACTTCAACACAACATTCATTCTTTCCATGTATTATACGATAGAACATTCTTGTGAAGAAATATCGTTTTGTATTACCTACACCCTTTGGATCGTTGTTTCCGTAATCTTCTTTTCTTTTTCATTCACGCGATTTGAATGTCACGCGTTTAACACACTGCACTTTGATTCTTTCGTTAGATAACTATCCTGATTCGTAAGTTTTAAATGCTTTCCTCCACTCTATCTCGAATAATACTCGAGGAGTCGCGCGTAAGGCCACGACTGTAAGCGATAAGCAATGAGCTACGACTTGTGAATGGTTGAATTTGTTTATTAATCTTTTTAATTTTACTCTTGTTTCATATTATACATGTATGAAGATAAATTCTCATTTATTACATTTGTAATAAATTAATCTTACAAAAACCAATTTTAGAGATTTATCAGAATTCAGATATTTCAAGATCAATGTCGATATTGTTAGGAAACATATTCCACGTCATGCATTACTCATCGAGTCATCGCTCGTCATTCGCCAATATGCACGCGATCTTCCTGCTTATATCAATCACGTACGTTTTTGGCAACTATCGCTATCGACGCCTTATTTTTCGTTTGTGTTGCTTAAATTGCGTTGTTTACTCGACAGCGCAGTTGACGTAAGCTTTGCAAAAAAAATCTGATAATAGCTACTAAATGTTAAGTGGAAAAATTTCAATTAAACGTTCCATTAATGCAATCAGAAATAATTTTACTTTTCTATAAATATTTAATAATTATTACCAAATATAATTTAATTAACTGTTTGATAATGATTTCTAAATATTTAGAAAGTGAAATTATATTTGATTATATATATATATATATATATATATATATATATATATATATATACACACATATATTACACATAATCCAACATTTGATTGAAATAATTTCACTCGATGTTTGGTAACTATTACCAGACTTTTTTTTCAGTGTGAGGATCATAGAATACAAAAAGGCGTACGTCATCGCTCATTCTAAGGTATCAGTTCGATCGGTGCATCAAGATGACAAGTCACGGCATGCGCTAAGACTGGCTTGTAGATCTCGCCAGGTTCCTCAGTAGTCTCCGGTGAATATCTGACGAAGCAAGTCGTGTAGACAGGACGTCGTTAATCGCGCCGTCGAATTCTACCGCGACGCTGATCAATAATACAACAACCGATATCCCTCGGCCAGCTCGATCGCACTGGAGGATAAATCAATGGCGCATACTTCGACGGGAAGTTAATCGTAGACTCACTTACTCGGGGGTTTAATCCGTCGTGGCCGCGGGGTTGGTTAGTTTTTATCGGAGCCCGTGTAAATTACTCGATCGATTAATAATCGTAAACGGTCCAGCGCCAGCTGTGACGGTCGAGCTATGTGGCCTGCCGGCCAGCCGATTTATCAGTTTCGGGTAATTAAACCTGTTGCGTTATTAAATCGAGGATGTCAACGACGTTATTGTTTTGTAAGCTTAATTTATTCGGGCACGATTCGCCCGGGGCTCGCTTCACGAGCTCAGGTAGCTGATAAGTGATAACAGCCTCCGGCGTACGAGGCCAGCCACCGGAGATAGATGACGAATGTTTGCGATTCGTTTGCGATATAAGATCACGTCCGGTCGTATGACTCCACTCTCGTATGAGCAAGGACTCCCGTTTGCGGGAAAGAATGCCCTCGAGTCTTGCATGCGTAGTGCGTACGGCGGGTTATCGTTTACATATATAGTTTTCTAACTTGTTTCAAGCCTTCAATTGTCATTTTTAATTTTGACAGCCACACTCATGAAAGATCCGGATAAGTTGAAGCTGATGCTGCTCGCGTGGAATTATAATCTCCAGGCACAGGCGCAAGCACAGGTCCAGGCTGCCAACGCGGCTCTCTCGCCAAATAACTCATCGACTACCACAGCTACTACTGTTGGCACACCAATCACCAGCCAATCAGCCATTTCCACGGCAAACAACACTATTAACAACTCCACGCTCACAGGTAATACCTTATTTCATCGGCTTGCATATGCGGTGTTTTCGAGCGTGTCACGATGTCCTAAGCTATATGCGAATGTATTCGCAAATTGCGTATAAAATGTTAAGAACCAAATGGCGTTTTTAACCTTTACAGGACGAGAAAGGCATTACAGCGGCGCTGAAACAGTGTCATATTTTAGAGGCAAGAAATACAATGAAATATTGAATTATAAGTAACAAATCTTGCTCAAGGAAAAGAGATTTTAAAAATAGACCTACGTTCTTTAATGTTTAAATGCCCTTTTTGCAAATTAATTTAGTAGAATGATTTTTAATCAGGGTTGTTAGCGATCAGGGAAATTAGGGATAACCGGGAAAAGTCAGCGAAATTATTATCAAGGAATTTATTAATCTAAGATAAAATTAAATGACTGTAAAATTCTAAGTTTAAGTATAAATTTTATTTCTTTAAAAATTATGAAATAGAATTTTTTTAATTTTTTGTAGTACAAATATTTTTTTTTAATTTTGCAGTGAACAATTTGCTAGAAAACTATTAATAGACATTGTTAAAAAGAAAAAACTTAACTTTGCAAAAATCAAAATATGTATTAAATATGTATGATGAACATTTCGTAAATTATTTCTAATTAAAATTAATTAAAATGATAATTGGAACATAAAGTGTTTTAATGAAATGATTAATGCCAGTATTCGTCTTATATTTAAGGCTTAATTAAATTTATTTTAAGTGCTCTACGAATTATTTTATTGGCTACTGAGCATCTAAAGAAAATTTAAGGAAGCCTTGAATATAAGGTGCGAGTATGAATATGGACAAAAATCTCAATAAGTAATGTACAAAACAAAGCTACATATGTATCCGTTTCTCGTAATTCATTTGTTTTTTAATTTATCGCGTATCAGTAGTCGTATGTTTCACTTAACGTTTGCAATACACTCACTGCAAGTCGTATCGTATTATTATTTATATTTTTAACTTATTCTTTAAGATAAATAATTTTTTCAATGTGAATATTTTTTCTTTGTACTGTTTATAAAATAAAATATTTAATATTTTTTTTTTGTTTTTACTCAGAGAATTTGTCAGGTTTTATATAGTCAGGGAATTTTTTCCGAAAAAAGTAACCGAGAAAACCAAGAAAAGTCAGGTAAATTTTTTTTCATTTTCGCTAACAATCCTGAAATTATACGTTAGAGAAGAAAAAAAATTTCTTTCGGAAAAAGTAGTTGTGCTCAAATATCTGAAAATTTAACTAAATATAGATCTTAAAATGATTTTATTTCATTATATAACAAATTTGATTATATATCAAAATAATTATGTAATATTACGCTTAAACTGATTGCAAGAATGTCAAATTTTTTTCTAATATTGTTTCATACATAATTTTTTTGATAGTTTGGCAGGCAAAATTATTTTCAGGTTTATATCTAGCTAAATTTTTAGATGTTTTAACAAAATTGTTTTTTCCATATATTTGTGCTTTGAGATGCATATAAATGATCTTAAAGATCTGCACTAGATGAATTTTTTCTCCCTTTATATTTTCTACAATATTTCAAACAAAAATATTCGAAACTTTCCTCGTTTTTTCTTTTACTTCAGCTTTTACAAGTTCTTATTATGAAACCATATATCTTAGAATTTAATGTCATTGACTATTTTCAATGACTATCAATGAAGGAGAATCAGTATCGCAGCTGGTCGCATTACGTGCAGTTTCAGCCACTTTGCTTATGTGATTGCGAACGTCACGGTATACGAAATAAAAAAAAAGAAACAAAAAAAAAAGATTTGCTTCGCGAAATCGACAGGCGAGACGTTTAACGGAATCCATTACGGGACGAAAGATGTCTAGACGTCTTTCTTTCTTTCTTCTTCGTCGCGAAAGGAGTCGACGAAGTTACGTACGCCAACGTCCCATTGATGTCGTTCTGACTGACGAAATCCCACTTATGAAAAGAACCTTGCTCCGCCTGGCGTAAGCGCAGCCGGGGGCTTTAATGCTCAAGTTTTGCGTCCTTCTCGCACGTTTGACGCGCGGCGCGGCTCTGCTCGGCGGAGTGAATTGCAGGTTTCGCGGGGCCAAGGTGTACCGGCCATTTAGCTCGTAAAGTTTTGTCGTCGTGCGCGACGTGACTAATGGATCGCCAACCTAGGACGTATCCCGTGGCGTAGAAAGAGCAATTCGACGCGCGTCTCATTTGCCTATGTGTATTTGTAATCGTGTACGCGAGCGGTACTCGCCTCTCCTCGCCGTTTCACACCCACGCATTCCGGCGAAATCCGCGCCAAGAGGGTGAATCGCGGGGGTGAGACGCGTCCGTGACAATCCTTGTGCTTTTCCCCGCCAGCGATGAATCAGTGCGGGCAGAAAGCCGCACGCTAGAGACGAGGAATGCAACCGATATCTTTGAGCATCAATACTCTCGGAATTGGCGATGCGAATGCGGTGTGCATTGTTGTACGTCATCCTCGTTCATTAATTCTTACGTAATCGCCATAGAAACTCGCATTCTTTCGCAATACTGCAATCTTGTTTAAGCAGTGTCTGTTAAAACTTGATTTTTTTTTAGATCTATCGTTCGATTTTTTATATTTTAATAATTTAACCTTTATAAGATGGAAAAGCCATTGCATTTTAAAAAATATCGACGTGGATTTAACACTATGCGGTGTCTACATAATTCTCACTGCGTTTGGTACTGCTATTAACATCAAAATGATGTAGATTTAACACTATGAGTTTTAAATCCACATACAAATATTTTTTAGAGTATATACAGTGGCGCTGAAACTGTTACATCATGAGGCAATAAATACAATAAAGTAATCTTCATAAAGGAAAAACTGAGATTTTAAAAATAGATGATATTTTCAAGATTTTAAATTGAACAATAGCTTAACGAGATGTTCCTTTGTTTCGATAACATTTCTGGTTTCATGTTATGTGTGTTAAATTAATTTTGGATTACACGATCAATTGTATTATACACTGAAGAGGATACAATAATCCCAGGATCGAAACATCTATAACTTAATATTCAATACATTTATTTCGATACACAAATATCTTATGGTGGCTCACATATTTGGCTTTATTTCATTCTATTGATTTATTCTTTGGAGCCTTTACTCAAAATTTGAACTTAAAAATAGATCTTCACTTTCTGATAGCTTTTTCTGCCTGCCTTTTTTTTGTTTCTTACAATATTAAAGTGTCGATATCTTTATAATGTTAAAATATCGTTTGTATTTCCGATTAACTAGAGAAGGCATACGCCTAAGACATCTTGTACTTTGATACCTCGTGCTCGAGCGGCCTGGTTGAACACAGAGCCGAGTCATGTGAATGGGAGCGTCGAATGTAATGCGGTAATTGTGTCGGTCGATGGACATTGAAAGTTGAATATCGAAAATCGCAGAGTGGACGCACGGAAAGGCCATTAGTCGAACTATTACGATGTCGTAAGTGGATCCATCAAAACGATTTTGAATTATCTGTATTATTGATGCTTGTACAAGCTATTTTTTCTAATGCAAAGAGCAAGAATTGTTATGATTTTTAGTAAAGTCGTATTATGTAAAAATATTAAACGTATATGAAAATATTACGTGTATTTATAATAATTATAAACCGTATAAAATTTAATGAAGCTAGTAATTTTTCAATCAAATTTGATTTTAATTAAAATTTTATAAATCTAATGCATTCGCATTTTTAATAAAAAGATTAAGTCTTTTTATTTAATTAATTCTCGAGAGCTCGATTTTATTCTATATTGTTTAAATCCTTTTTATTCATAAAATATCAAAATTAACATTTCGCGAATTGCGTGTATCTGTAATCAAGAATTGGTTAATTATTCTACAAACTCAACGCTTTTTTTCGTTAAATAAACCATGTTATACGCAAAGCGTCCTCGTCGGCGAAAGAAATACGCGTGTTAATTGTCACGCGCGTGACAATCCTTAATATCGCGATAATCGCGTAACGATCTCCAAGGCGCCGAACGTTTGCACGCGGTACTGCATGCTCTCGGGATTCTGTTGTTCAGTTAGGTTGCGGAAGGATAATTCACCGTACCCCTCTATCTCTTCCACCTATCCTCCCTGGCAGCTATTTGAAACTGGTTTTGAAGCGGGCCTCTATATCTCGGACGTAGTCATTGCGTAATGAACCAGCCATCGGCCGCGAAGAGACGAGTAGATATATATATATATATATATATATATATATATATATATTTATATAGTATATGTATATATGCGTACTATATGCGCATACCTACACATTCACCGCACAACGGACAGACCTCTCTTCTCTCTCATCGCACCATCCCTCCCTCCCTCCCTCCCTCCCTCCCACGTGATGACCATCACAGATTCCACATCTTGCACGGAGGACTTCTCTCACCGCGGAGTCCGTCCACTTCGTAGACATGCGTTTCGCAAATCGATTTCTCGATGGAGCCGCTTCTTCTGCCGCACCATCACGAGCGGGAAAAGCGACAGGAGTCGACGGTTTGCCGGTCGCAAGTTGCAAGTCCGCGATTCGATCTGAGCCCCGATCTCTCGATGTAATCTCGCACCGCGGGATTCGCATTTTCAACCAAGGATTTCGTTGTTTGTAATTTTGTGCACGTCTCATTTTAGTCTAATTTAATACAATCGAAATATTGTAATTTCTTAAAATTCAGTAATATATATATATATATATATATATATATATGTATTTTTTTTTTAAATATACTTGCATGTAATATAAGGAAAGAATGATTTTGTCGAAACATTAAAAAATTTATATAGATACAGTTCTAAAAATAATATTCAATCAATTTGAGCGTTCTACATAATTATTTTTATAATCTGAAAAAATTATTTTCAGATGTCAACTAATTCAATTTTTAAATATTGTATTTTAGCAAAGTCGTTCTTTCTATGTATACACGTATCATGTATAAATTAGATATCGTTTCATATTTGAAGAATATTTATATTAACATAATTTTTTATATCGATGAAGAAAATAATTTTTTTGAAAATAAGTTGCGAAATAACAATAATCTTATTCAAAAAATCTCTAGATTGTGGAAATCGATGAAGTTTCTCGATAACGTTACTTTATCTACTTGTGATATTGTGATAAAAAAAGAGACACGACGAGACTGCGAGAACATCTTAGTTTCTCATCTCTTAATGCACTCTGCGGTAGAGTCGGCGTAATATTTATAATTTACAACAGACGCGCAACTTTCCCCAACGGGCGCATATTTACGCCGCGATTATACTTGAGACATATCACAAAATCACAATATCTTAAATATGACTGCTTCCGGATCTGAGTCATATATCAAGACAATCATATATAACATTTGATTTAAATATTTATTTTTAAAGATCGTCTTTTCGATAATAATGAACATTCTATTTCAAATATGTTTAACTTTAAATCATTAACAGCATTTAAATATACATTTAAGAATAATCATAGAATCTGTATATCAATTATTTGTCTTCATATAGTAGAAAATAAATTAATAAAAAAAAATGTGTGCATAAATTGACTAGAAATATAGCTAAAGACTCAAAAGAATCGTTACGTAAAAGACTTTAGAAGTTTTCGAGTTAGCGCGAAATAACGAATGAAGAAATAAAAATGAAAAAGTCTGAAATATTATTGGATTATTATCGGAAATTAAATTGATAATATAAAAATAAGTTAAATAAATTAAGATAATAATATGAAGAAAAATTCATTTAATTGTCAAGAATAATCGTCTAAAAGTATAAACTGAGAAGAGAACTTCCGAATTCTCTTTCACGACACGGGCACGCACATGCCATCACGCGCAACGTTCTACTATGGTCAGTGACATTTATGAGGGACAAGATAATACGTCTTCGTCCATCCTCGCGATTACACGTTACCATCCCGAGCGGTAGACAGTTTCATACCTAGCCCGAAGTACCGTGGGCGTACGTGGCTTGTCTGCGGATTTTGTAACGCTAAGCTAGGTTTCGCTCACATACGCAACACGGCGAGTGTTGCCTAGAAAAAGAGGAAGTACTTGGTGTGGTCGTAGGGGCCGGAGTATTAGTTTCCCTTTGCGGGAACGCGAGGTCGAGGGAATGAACCAGGAGGAGGATGAACTGCCGGGTGGGGCGACGGCTGACGCCGTCGCCGCCGCCGTCGACTCATTTCAGGTTCAGGCCGGCGGCCAAGAGGCGAGCTCAGGAACAGTTGGTGTGGGATTGGGATTGGCAACCGGCTTTCTAGCCCATGCGGGCAGTCTAGCCGTGCGTCCAGCTTCGCTTATGTGCGTCGCTGTTCCCTACCTTCTCCGACTATTCTTCGGCGATACCCGGCATACGCTCGCCGCAGGCCGGGAACCCTCTCTTCGCTGCGTGTGATGCCGTACCCTCTTAGAGAGCGTTGCGCACATACCTACACATACTCACGTATACATACACATTACGTACGTGCGCGATTTTTTCCGTAGCCTACGCGTACCGCGTGTGCGTGTGCGTGTGCGTGTGCGTGTGCGTGTGCGTGTGCGTGTGAGAATCGAAGTGCAGCAACCTCCAAGTGGGATCGCGAGAGTAAGAGAAAGACGGGAGAAGAGGGAAAGAGGGAGAGGCAAAGAGAAAAGAGGAAAGAAACGGTGCCTCCGCCAGCACGCCTCCTGGACGGAGGGTCCAGTTTCCTAGGTCGTCCGCTCGCGCGTTCAGTTACTGGTTCTACCGGAATCCTCCTAGAAAGATGCGTTGCGATCGTTGAACAACTTGGAAGAATCAGGATCGCTCGTTCGAGCGCCTGAGATAGCTGCGCCTAGATAGACTTTTGCGTCTTCGCGTGGAGGAAGTTGAAGCGCCCGGCAGAAAGTTGCCCCTCGATGATGCAAATGTTCCAGGACGTTGCCTTGCAACGCGTTCGCCTCGACGGCGGAGTGGCGTCTTGGAAACTACGCTCGGAAGAATTCGATTCCAGAATGTAGATTACTTCGCGCACATAGCGAAGGAAGTAGATTCGAAAGAAGAACGTGCGCGCCCAGTTGAGAGATTAGCCGCGTCATCAGAAAACAAATACATCTCATGTAGCCGTATATCATCGTCTCGAGACTTATTTTACATTTCTAAATGTGTCCAATTCTCGATCTAGATATTAATAATGAGTAGAGACAACAATAGAGTTTGGCCACGAGAGATTTTATCAAAATTATATAAGAGAGAAAATATATATATATATATATATATATATATATATATATATACTGTCTCTTTGTATATGTATATGTATACTCTGTCTTACTCTAACTTATACTTGGCTCACTCTAACTTTAATTAACCCTTCGTCGACAATGGAAAATTTTCACTCTTCATTCGCAATTCGGGTCTTCTTACTTAAGTGCAGACTTTTATAGCCAATATTCATAGTCCATGCTTATTTAAGATAGTCTTAAGCAATATCTCAAAATGTTAAACAGTTTCGTGGTTGGCTTATAACATCTTAGATAATACTTTAGACGATCGTAAATATGAGAATCAACTATAAATATCAGCTTATATTGTTCCAAATAATTGCATAAAAATCTGGAAAAATTCTTACGTGCTTGTGAAAGCTTTAATAAGTTTTTACTATCATAGGAGATTGTATCTTACTTATTTTTTATATAGATTTAAATTTATTTACCTGTATTCACAATAAAAAAATTCGACTATGTTTTTAAGATCCAACATTGGCAGTATAGGGTTAAGATTAATTATAGAGTGAGACAATCCAAGTAGAGAAGATAGCATATATTCAAGGAAATTGTATATAACTTTCTCTCTCATAGAATTTGATAAAATCGTTCGTAACCAGACTCATAAGGTCTCTAATAATGATAGGAATAACGTTTCGGTTGTTATAAAAAGGATCTTTAAAATATAATTGAAATTTCCTTTTTAATACATATTTTATATTTTATATTTATCAGAATATATATTAGGTGTTGGAATTAATTCGTAGCGTTTTTTAATGAAAGAATGTTATTTATTTCACATGAGCATTAAAAAATACATTAATGAAAGTACTTCCCATCACTTGTAAAACGCTACGAATTAATTCCAACACCTAATATATATATATATATATATATATATATATATATATATAGCGGGTTATGCATATTTATGGGAAAAGTAATTTGAGTAGCGTGTAGAAAATTAACGCGAAGTTGCCGGATGGCTTTGTACAGACATCTCCGTCGTTGACGTGTGATTGTACGAAATGGTAGCCGCAAACCTGTCCCTTTTTTTAAATCGGAACCAAGGAGAGTCCCAGGTGGAAGAGGTCCGCAAGGCTCGTTGGCCTCTTTACGATCCCCCTGCGGCACTCCCTGTCGACAATCCATACACTTCTTCGTACGTGAAGTCTCTCGGCAGCCACGACTCGTACCTGTCCCCATCGACATCCTCTCCTCGTGAAAGCACCTTTACCGTACGTTCTCTCCTGAGATCGTGACGGTAGAAGACCGCACCGCCTTTTAACACCTTGCACACGCTATCGGGGCTTATTACGGGTTTTGAGAACGGATCGCCGTTATTATTGTAGAGAAGAAACACACTATATACAACAGCCAGCCGAACGACGATCCAGTCTTTTACCGTCGTCGACACAAGTGATATACCAAGTTTCATTTTGTTCTCTAGAAAGAGTCCAATACAATTTTGTCTGTCTCAATTTTGTCTCTGTAGATTTGGTGTCAATTTTAATTTCTCTAAGACTTTGGCAAGGATTTTAGAAGGACAAAATTTATTCTGGGTATAACTGTAATCCATTTAATAATATAAATATCGTACAAGTAACTGATTAGAAAAAGTTCGATGTCAAGGTTATAAATTCTTATATTTTTCAGATATATACATATCCATTGCATTGATACCATTGCACTTATATCATACCTGAGACTGTGAAGAGTGAAGTATGTCAAGCAAGGTTACTTAATGAAGAAAGTCGACATTTAACTGTGACATTTGAATATTTATCCCAAATTTCTCGCCGACTTTATTATGTAATAATTATTTATCAGGTGTCCAATCTGTGTTAAACACCATGAAAAATCGCTGAAAAAAAGCCCAGCGACCGGTTGTGACCGTTATCGAATTCACGACTGAATTCACATACCGAAATTCAACAGTTGATATCGACAATAACACGCACGCGGGTACAAAGCTAGGGAGTCGTTTAGGAAATGCTACCTTCTGTTGATCGATCATCCCTAATCAGTATCGTCACGCGAGTCGAACGTACACCGCATTTATCCTTATTATATTCACGATATAAATATACCACCCACATGCTCTTCTCTCTCTTTCTCTCTTTCTCACGCGCGCGCTACTAGTCACGTATCTAGTCAGCCACATATGACCGACTCCTCGCTTGGCCATGGCGTGGGAAGGGAAAAAATATATTCCCTTCTTTTGTTCCAACTGCAACGTTCTCTATTCATAAATCGAAACAGCGCGAGGTGGCGATCTAATCATCGCGGTATAGCGAGTACTCAATGAGAACATTATTATTTTCCTGGTATTGCCGATGGAAGTTCCCCTTTTACTAGATAATTACCGATCGCGAATGCAAAGTGTTTCTATCACCAAATTTGCGTTATTAATTAGTAGTAATTATTAAAAATACCATTGTTCATATTACGATCATTATTGATGCTAATAATACTAATAATATCCATTTCAAATGACATTTAAATAATAATAATTAATTATTATCATTACCGTTATTAAAACGTTAATTATACCTACACCAATTTCTGCCTCGTTGATGAGAATTACAAAAATTTAGACTTCGGACTTCCGGGAGAGTATCCTAAATCATTACAAAATGTTTACTTTCGCAGATTCCCGAAACGGCTCATCAGAACTGGTGGATATGCCAACGGGAACTGTTCCGAATCTAAGCGCTGTGGCGGGTGTCGGTGGCGAAGACATGGCTTCCTTGTGGGCATCTTATGCTATGGGTTTCAAGAAAACGCCGCCACCAGCATCGGCGGCAACGCCCTCGCGGTCGGATCGCGATCGAGAGTCCAGTCCGCCCGGTGGCGAGGGGACGGGAAGCGCCCACGATGAAACCAGCAGTAGCGGCAATAAGGAAGACGAGGACGACGATGATATAGACGCGGACGAGGGACTGGATCCAAGACATCACGATCCAGAACGTCTCAAGGCGTTCAACGTAAGCATGCGCGGTTCAATCGTGTAACTTCATACAATTTGTTCTTTCAAAAAATTTTAAAGATATATTTTGAAATATATCTTGAATTGGAAATTTAGAAAATAAGGAAATTTAGAAAATAGTTCTCCCCGTTGTGTGTAATTTTTTACTTTTTGTCAGCAACCTGGATTTCCGAACTTTGATGCAGATTTTTATATTGTTCCGAACTGTATAAAAATCTGAAAAAAATTTTTCATGCTGAATGAAAGCTTTAATGAGTTTTTACTATTACAGAAATCGGGTTGCGTTTTACTTATTTTTTTACGGATTTGAATATCACCCAGAATATCTACCAGAATATCTATCAGAATTCACAATCAAAAAATCGACTGTGCCTTTAAAATCTCACATTGCCAGCGGAATTTTAGCGATAATTATTACTCTCATTATCCTGCACTCGATGAATTAAAATGCGTACGGATAATCGAATTACGGTTCACACAATGGCGGCCTAACTGGTTGCTTTGTGCAACTATCGTCGCAAGAAAAGCGTCCTTCGCGCCTTGGATGGGAAAAGGGATCATGCAAAGGGAGAAGAAAACGAACGCTTGGATGGAGAAGTTCAGATCGTCAGCATATTGGCGGCGCGTCGGACCTTCCCGAAAAACTCTAATTATCGTAAAGTTTTATGAACGGTTGCGGCAGAGAGCCGACTCGCCGGGGAACAGGGCATGCCGTTTCTCTCGAAGTTTTTCCCCTTCATGTCCCATTTCTCATATATCTCTTTTTTTTTGCCCATTTTCCCCGCGCGTGAAAGCCAAGCGGTTGTAGTTTCGCGGCGGCTGCCGTTGTTACGCTAGCTCCTTAATTAATTACAATTAGTTTAATAGAGTCCCGGTGTTGCACCCCACCCCACCACTAAATTCTTAATTCTTTGAGCGGTTAGCGAGACTCGCGTATAATTCAGCTCCCGTTTAATTCACTTCACTAACATGGCCATTGTGTCGTGTTTTCGCGGCAGATGTTCGTGAGACTCTTCGTCGACGAGAACCTGGATCGCATCGTGCCGATCTCGAAGCAGCCGAAGGAGAAGATACAGGCGATCATCGATAGCTGCACGAGACAGTTTCCCGAGTTTGCTGAAAGGGCCAGGAAAAGGATCCGCACGTACCTGAAGAGCTGTCGGAGAAATAAACGTGGCAGGGAGGGCCCTTGGGATGCCGTAAGTTTTTTACTATCGCGTTTAGTTAGTCGTAAGACAGCAAGCCAATTAGCTTCCAAGTTTTTTCAAGTTCTGACATTTTTAAATTCAAAGTAATTTTAGAATCGCGCATGAATTTTTCGAGATTATTGGATTTGCTGTTTCATCACTGAGAAAAGTGTCTGGTTGAAAATGGACGAACCCCACAAGATTCTGATTATATCAACTAGAATTCCAGTTACCTCAACTAAAATTCTAGTAGATTTAATTACAAAATTCTAATTCCTAATTTTCAACCAGAATTCCAATTAAGGCAACCAGACATTTTTCTCACACTAAAAAAAAAAGTGTTGGTTGAAAATGGACAAATTTTCATAATTTTCTAGTTAAATTTATTAGAATTCTAATTGAGATAATCAAAATTCTAATTAACCCAATCAAAAAAATTTTTCTCAATGATGAATTATAAAGTTGGACGGAAACTCGAGTTGCTATCTGTTGCTCATGAAAGCTTGAGCATTCTCGCGATGTCAATTAAGTTCGGCATGCAGCGAACGATCGCGGATGTGACGTGTGCGTTTCTTTTTAGGCCAGACCCACGCCGGCACACTTGACCTCCGTGCAGGCCGAGCAGATTCTGGCAACGGCCTGCGAGAACGAGAGCGACAACGCGAAACGTATGAGACTCGGGATGGAACCGGTGTCGCAGCCCATGCCAACTCTTCCGGCCGCAACGGTGAGTAATAATCACGTGCGAGGAAGGGGAGGAAGGACACACTTATCGCGAGCGACAAAGTTCCTCTGGCAAATAGACATTTCGACATCATCAGCTTGGCTAGTAATTACGTGTCGCAACTGACACTCGCGTCTCTGGCACGAGAGAGCGACGGCACAACAGGGATACCGAAATATATTGTCGATCGATTTAAAGCCCTTTGTTATTATATTGTCCCCGATGAAGATCACACGTGTTTCTTCATGGACATTTTTTTAAATATCATGCGTGACTGAGCGTTGAATGCTACACGTGCACAACCTTCGGCACAACCAACTCTCGTTGATGACCGGATTCATTAATCAAGCGATTTTTAGATGACAACTCGCGGATGTTTGCGCGTTGCGCTTATGAATCATAAACTGAAATGTGCAAAGCGATAACTTACCGTAATAAATATAAATCTATGTTAGAGTGGAATTATAAGAGGAAATAGATTAATTACTTGCTATGGTATCGAAATCCAAATAAAACGAACTCAAGGTCATATAAGTGTATTTTCTACAGAAAACCAAGATAATATAGGATTCGTATTACCAAATACTAATATAAGATACGATCAAATACTACATAAATAAACGAATTAGTAAAGTTTCACAAAAAGCCTAGCATCATCTTCATTATGTTTCTAATGTCACTGTTTTATTCACGAATATATGGCGGTGATGCGTATCATGCAGCAAACGCGTGTAACGAATAACGTATGAACTTTAGTAATTTTCTCGTGTTTCGATCGAACGTTGTCTTCGTATGAGGGACTACGTTTGTAATTGTACCTTAATGCACTTACACATTTCACTTTATGCATTTGAATTTTATTTCTTTACGCTTTCATTATTGAAATAAATATTTTAACCGCATTTGTTCAACTTGTAATTTATTTAATATTATTCACTATTCAGTTTTGATAATGGATATATATATATATAAAAATTAAATAATTTGAAAATAATGAATGAGCAGAAATTATAGGCGACGGATATCGCAGGAAAGAGACGCGCGATCTTAAAGATAAATCGTAAAAATAAAAGAGAAAATGAAAAAGAAAAAGAGGAGATGCATTCAGAGGAGATTTCAAGTTACGGGCAAATTACGTTGTAGCCTCGCGTTGTATTATCGTGCGTGAAAATTTGAGCTCCTGTGTAACGCCAACGGCAGCGAGATATACGTGGACGGAGAAGCTAGGATTGTGATATAGGTACCGCGAGAGAGGCCAGTGATAACCCGTGGGTCGCGCACCTCTCCCACTCTGATGCAACTCACGCATACAGAAACGCGCACCACGGAGACCCGCCGGCGGCATAAGCAGCCTTCGACCTCGTGAAAACGCCTCGCGCGTGTGCGGGATGGAAGACACTGAAAATATTCTTGGAAGTAGCGGCAGCGTAAAAGAGTGGCGCGGGAGTGGAAAAGAAGACAAAAAGGCCGCGGACTTTTATGCGTCGCGACTGACGCGCGCTTTCACGCACCGAGGAGAACACGCCGACATTCGCGCGATTAGTCTCGCGTATCCGTACATTTCACGGTACGTTACGTCAGGTCCGCGAGGCGGACGGTTTTGTATTCGAAGAGCCGCGCGCGCCGAAAGATTACGGTTGAGAGTTTCGGTCAGTGAGAGAATCGGATTGATTCTTGAAAATTCATCCACCCGAGAAAAGAAAAATCGGCTCTAATCGTCTCATCGTCCCATCATCGATATACATGTATAAATCGCTCGCGTGGTGACGTCACGCGTCTAATCTCAAGGTTGAAATTATTTCGATGATTCGGTGAATGTTCATCGCCTAATAATCTGCACATCGAGTTCGTTGACCTTAATAAAGATAACGCGAAAAAAAGCAAAGCGTAAACGGTAAACCGATCGCTTTGGTATTTCGCGCACAAAACGTATACGTAGGTGCAGACCGACGGTAGCCGGAGCCATCCAATTCCGCGCTGCTTGGCGCACCTAATCCTCATTCTCCCTCTTTCCTCTCTTCCTCCCAGCTGGTTCCGTCACTGGGTTTCACAGTTGGCGAACACTCCGTCGCTCTCCATCGTTCCCTCTCTCTACTTCTACTATATGTCTCGCGCGCAAACGAGAAACTGAAACGTTCGCGGTCCTCCCCTTCCCTCCGTCGCCGATCTCCTCGACTTATCTACTTTGAAAATCCCTGCACGAGAAGGAGACGGAGAAACAGAGAGAGACCCGATAACCTCTCCGGCGACCTAACCCATTAAGGAGAAGACCTCTCACATACGTATGCTGGAGTCCGTGCGCATCGGACGAAGCGGCTATCTGCTCTTCGTGACCACCTATATAATTGACGTCAACGCACACTGCTTGCCTTTCATAAAAACACCTCCCTACATCCGTTCTACGCCGCTCGAAGATTTCATTTCTGCTCTCATCGTGCCCGGACCCTCTTCCCGCGCTCTCTTCACGATCTCTCGGTTCTTCTTCATTCTCCTCTTCTTCCTCTCCTCCTCTTTCTCCTCCTCCTTCTACTACTACTATTACTCTTCGCCAACCCTCTGTACGCGTCGATCTTCTCTTTCGCCAGGCAAGTCATCCGTTTCTGTGGTGGAAACGCACATCACCACCTCTCGACGCTCTCTCACCGTGGTCCTTTTCTTCTTCTCTTTTTTTTTCTGATGCCTGGCTTCTCCCTCCTCGTCTTCCTCTCTTTCCACGAATTAATTTCCTCCCGTGAGCTTACTCACGCCTCGTCGTTTCGTCGTTTCGTCGTTTCGTCCCGGCGCATCCGGACGTTTCTCTCTTCTTGTTCCTGACGTTCCTCCCTCGTGTCAACCCGCTTTTTCTTCATCTTCGTCGCGTTTCGCTCCATTCCTCCTCCTGCTCCGTTTCCCTCGCCGATCTAGAACGGCGTCCTCGCTTCTCTGAACCTCGCTCGAATAAACGTGGACGTTATTGTTATCGTATCGATGAGTAGGCAGGGTGGGGCGCGAACGTAAAAGTGGAAGAAGATTGAGAGAAGCAGAAGAGGAAATCTCTCTCGAAGTGAAGAAACTCCCGGCGCGCTTTGTTCCGCTCGGTTGCTCATAGCGGTGAATACGATCGTGCTCGATGATCGGGATCACGTTGATAACGAGATTGCGGATGGACGATATAATAGAGACTCGATTAAGCTCGCACCGGGACGATCTACGCGATTGATGATTGATAATTCGTAAGGTGATCGATAGTGTCCGTGCTGTTTGCTGATCAATTAAACGTGTTTGCGAAAGATTGGTTACTCCCGGTCGTGTCAGCCATGAGGAAAAAGAATCTACCGGTAGTTCACAAGCTGGTGCGTGATCACGATCAAATTCAACAGGTACAATTATAGAAGTCTTGCCGCGCTGTTATTTTACCATCGTTCTTCAATATCTTCACGCAATTGTAAGAATAAGATCAAATTAACAGTTGTTTGTTTAATATTTTATGGGGGGACTTGAGAATTTTGAAATCTTCCCAGTCGATATAAACTAAAAATAACGTAACATCAATGTTATAATTTCGCATTCAACAATGTAAATATAGCACATGACGTTACATAACAGTTAGAATGATAAGTGTGAAATTATAATATTGATGTTATATTACTTTTAATTCCCTGCCGAAAGTAAAAACCGGAGCGTAAGTGAAGAATGTAAGAGAAGAATGACAGAAGCGTAAATGAAATTTTTAGGAAACAAAAATAACGAATTGTAAAAAAGATTATGCTTCTTTTACGATTCAATTTTTACTTCTTTCAAAGTTTATTTACACTTCCGTTATTCTTCTCTTGTTTTTCGAAATCGGTGTCGATTAGGTTATATCGTATATATTCGATTATATCGTAGTTAAATGTATAACTTTATAGAACAGAATATTAAATAAGCGTATAACCGAAATTAGTCGGATTTAAACATATCCAAAGGATCTGCAGAATCGTAATACTCGACACAATTCTAAAATATGTACTGGAATATGACCTAACACCATATTAGCTCATAAATTCGTGCTAAATTCATTTTTAGTCGAGAAATGAATTAAAGAATACTTAATACTTAATACTTTAATTGGATTAAAAAATGTATGAAAAATAATCACTTATAGGAAGAAAGGCATTTCGACAATCATAGATGTTTGATTAACAAACAGTATTGTTATGACTATCAATTTCGAAAATGGAGAATCAATTGTGTCTTTAAAATAAAATTGTTACATGTTATTCTTCAGCCATAGAATATATTATATTATTTAAATTCGAAAAGGTTATTACATGTTTCGGCTCTTGGATTGAGCCATCTTCAGATAATATAATAAACGCAGTGAATTTGTTACCAAAGAAGAACATCGTAAACACGATAGAAAGCGTTAAACATGGAATGTAATGACTAGGTGAATGCTTCACAGAGAAACAGAAATTACTCGCAAACGGTTTAACGACCGATTGTTGGGAATTTCTTGCTATCCTGATGAAAAAACAAATTGTTAAAAAATGAATAAAAATTTTGAAAAAATTTAAAAATATATACAAAAAAATGTCATGTTGAAGGCAAGTAAAAATGTCATCTCGATAAAACACTCACCAATACGGTCACAGTTTTCGTTTCGTATAATAAAAAATTCTGTCAGAAACATAAAAACAGTGTGATAATACACAAAAAGAGCGCCAGTCAGATAGTGATGAAAACCAATAATCACAGTCAATGTGGAAATAAATTATTAAATATTTATCTATAAATCTCTATATTTATCTAAATTATGTAATATATTCTATGTCTTAACTTTTTAGAATTGTTAATATTGACTCTTATACGCCTTTTATAATCTTTGTATCGTTTTTTAAAAATTAAGAATGTTACATTCTTTATTGTATGATTTTATTCTTCAGCATTTGCTTTAATTAAATACGTATATATATGTAAAAATAAATTAAAAATAAATTAAACATTTGGAGAGACAAAATATACATATTGGTATAACAATTTACTTTATTTCACTGTAACGTTGATTGCAGCAAACGGACGTTCGATCAAGTTTGGAACATTTCTCGAGCACACCGGTTAAATCACTTCCGTGTAAGAGGGAAGATACCCCTCCGGCATCATTAACGTCCCTGGCACCATTGACCAGTTTGGCAAACTTACCGAACAACACCATTGCCTCCACGCCGCTGTCGATCGCATCCGCGTCAAAGCTGCTTACAACAGACAACAAGAGTCTCATGAGGTCAGTATGATGAACTACATACAATGAAATCCGCGTTTTTTCGAATTGGTGACGTAATAGAGCGGCATTCTTATTAATTAGTCATTCACTCAAAATCGATTTGATATAAGAAGAAAAATATATTTTTCTCGAAACTTCCGCGATAAAAAACATCGATTTATTACTAATTACTTATTTTAATTGCGAAAGAAATCTATCATTACGTTGCTTAGCGTGATTACGATTAATTTACTTTCCGTCTGAATTACCGTAACCGATTATTGCTATCGGCGTTAAGAATCGACCCCGTCGTCGAATCGACCGAGTTCTAGATAAGGCTTCGCCTTCGGTCATAGGTCATGGCACAAAAATTCACCGGACGCCTCTCGTCGAACGGGTTACGCGTCCTTAACGGAAGCGCTAATCAGCGCGACCTTTATCGCTAATGCGCATCTCATTCTCATTGCATCCGTTTTTTTTTTCAGCCAATCGACGATAGTCAGTTCCACGGTAAATGGTGTCGCCAGTGGCGGTGCACCGACGATGTACAGACCCAACTTTAGCCAAGCGTTTCAGCGTGCCGGGCCCACAACGGTACCGCCGACCCTCTCGGCCGGGCTATATCCGACTCAAAGTTTTACGTCAAGTCTACTAAGCAACGGTATACAAAGTAATACTGTTTATTGGTGTTATTACGCTTTTACTATCATTTGTGCAATCAAGAAGATACATAATAGCAAAGTTTTAATCAGCTTTGTTTAAAATTTTTATTTATTTTTTTTCATTATTTTTTTTATATATAAGTTTCGAATATCTTATTCGAGTTTAATTGACAATTTAATGATTGTACAGATTGATATACTATTTGTTTGCAGCGCTCTATTTTTACGAGAACAGTAATGCTTCGGTTTAACACGTTTCATGCCACGCTAATTTGATCACCACTATGTGGATCTCCGGTGGTCCACAACATTTTGGTTTGCGTTTGTTGTATTTGTTAAATAACATTTATTTCATTTAATAATTAAAAAAATTACAAGTTTATTATAAAAAAGGAAGCATAATATATCATTATTGTATTACACATAATTATATCCATGTATGATATCAAGAATTATTGTATAATTGATTATTTTTCTTTTTATAGCTCAAAATATTAAATAATTTGAACAGAAAGTTCAGCTTAAATTCACGAGGCATGGAACGTGTTAATGATTCTTTATGATGCAGCTTGCATGAAACCTTATCTCATAATATATGCTTGATAAAGTTTGCTAGAATAGTTGGTCGCGCGCAATTGGTTTTGAATTTACGTTATCCTTATAGGACCGACGGATCTTAGCATGAAGAACCCACCAAAGCCTGCTCTACTGAGTCACAAACTGAACTCGATGGAACTGACCGCGGTGAAACAACTGATAGGTGGATATCGAGAATCAGCTGCCTTTCTACTCAGATCCGCTGACGAGCTGGAACAATTGTTGCTCCATCAACCATAGAGCTACGTTTATTTGGCCAGCGTTCGGCAGCTTGGCTCGTAGTTACAACGATCGACAGGAAAGCGATGCGAGTATTGATATACACACAGCGCTGTGTGAGCACCGAGAGTTAACGCAGTCAGTGTAAATTCGTTTCTTCAAGACCGTTTATACCGCTACTCTATCGGCAATTCTGACTCTACACATGAACTTATCTTTTGCCACAAAATGGTCCACTTGGGCGAACTAAACGCATTCGATCCAATAAGATTAGGGTGCAAGATTATAATTTGTATTTAAATGATTTAAATGTCAAAACTCAAAAAGTATAATAATTTGAGAATAATTTAAGAAATTAATCCGAGTTACTTTTATTGTACGTAAGAAAATTGTTTTCGACGAAAGTCGAGAGGCTATAATCGCGACGAAAAATTCATACTGAAGAGTTTTTATGCGAATTTATCGTTTATTGATTGCATTCGGGGGGAGCGCGCTATCAGCACTATTTGTGTCATACTGTTTTTGTTTTATATCTAATAGATGATGAAGATAGAATGACAAATAGCGCTAATAACGTCTTCCCGAATGCAGCCATTGTTTGATTGAAAGCGCCAAAAACAGAAGAGTTCCATATACATAATGAATAATTGCATATTTCATTATATGCGTCGTCGCGATATTTTTAATTCTAGGATTAAGAAAACTATTCGAACAGGGTGTACATAAAAAGATATTTACTTAATTACTCATAAGCTTAAAGAATGATGTGGCGAGCTAGGATGTGTGCGCGAGTGTAAGAAAGAAAGTCGAAAAAGGAAGAAGCTTCCGGACAAGTCATTTGGAAATGTGTGCTAGTATTTTCTAAAGGGGATGAAAAAGTCCTGGAACTTCTTCTTTACGGCCGGGAGACGCACTTGCATTTTTTCCTACTCAGATTCGTAAGCTTCGAAAAACCATTCGTGAGAGCTCCATAAATCTATTGCAAGTATCTACTTCAATCGTTTCGATGATGGTCGAAAAAAAGCTGTTGTACGTTCTTACGAGACGGTAATTTCGCTAATCTGTTTGTTGTCGTTATGTACATATGACGTAAATGATATATGAGAATAGTTACTCTCATGCGTGAAAAAAACGCAATTAATTTACAATTAAACGCGGCGGAATCACGCCATTTACTTCGAGAGTGGCGTACATCTGAAGATTCAAGATAACGAAAACAACGTGATAAAATTTGAATTTTAGAGAGATTATTGATTTTTCGCCATTTTTGGAGCAAATGGTGGATCAGATGAAGATTTTACGACAGTCATACGTGTATATAGAAAGATAATGCATCCGCGCGCATTGATACGCGTGTATATAATACGTAGGTCGTAAAACAAGATTTTTTTATTGGCGATGCGTCAGAGACCTCGTCAGTGGAAATTAATTAGCTAATCAATTAACAATAACTGTACAATGTCGTCGTAATATAGTTAGACCAGAGTCGTTTTGGAAACGAAGGAGCGTAGTGATCGGGAGTATAATTTCGGGACCATCTTGTCACGATCGGACAATACGTTAACCGTATTCGTGGTCTCCGGACGCATCACTGTGTTACCAAAGAACACTAATTATTATGGATAATACGTACGTATAGTACTATATAAGGGTCGCGTTCTTCTTCTTTCGTTATTCCTTTCAGACGACACTTCTGTTATGAAAACGCGAAATCATTTTCTCCATTGACTAATACTATGGAGATAGATATACATGCCACTACATGTGGATTACGTGATAACTATACGCATTGTCTAAGATTATGAGTTTATCCATCATTTTTTTTATTATCATTAATATTTAGATTATTATCGCTACTGTATTATTATTATTTTTATTATTATCATTATCATTATCATTCTTGTTATTATCATTACGATTATCATTGATATTATTGATTGCGAATCGAGGAATCGCGAGAAGATAGTTCGTGAGATAATACGAATAGTTTATTCTCTAATCGTCATTTTCCACGGAGAGTTTCCACTCGTTAAGTCTACTTTGTCGTTGTTTTGTACATTATAAACGAAATGCATATAAAGATTGCGGAAATTAAGTTGCTTAAATAATTAGATACAAAGAAGAATATATATATATATATGTATATATATATATATATATAATAATATATATATAAATATATATGTAAATGCAAAATATCTTTATGCAAACAATTGCTGATTACTGTCATCGTCGAACTCCGCGCAGAACATTCCAATGAAAGAAAAGCAAATAGAAAAATAGACGAGGGAAAAGACGAATAAAAAAAAATCTAAAGAAAGAATTTTATTAAAAAGTGAAATGGAAGAGAGAGAAAGAGAAAGAATGTGTGAAAGAGAGAAAAAGAAAAAAAATGTGTGTATGTGTATGTGCGCGCGCGATCATTGAACATGCGCTCCTCAAAGATTTTATGGAAATTACGACTTTTATTGACCGACGATAGTCGTACTTCCATTTTCCTTTTCTGTTTGCGAGCAAATCGCCGCGGCGAAATGCGCCCGTCGTCGCGCGATCGAAATCACAATAATGTTCGCGGCACTTTAGTGAGAAAGGATCGAATAAAGCGTTTCGTCAATTGGAATTAATTCTTATTGCCTCAATCATTTGAAACTTTGAATACTTGCGAAGTTGGTACATACGCCGCCCTCCCCACAAATACAATTTCTCGCCCGTAGTAAACGGACTCGTCTCTTTAATCGACACAGTGCAATAGTCTATAGATACCGTTGTTCTACCGTATATTGTCAATCGTCGTCACGATCATGCTTCTGTCATGCACGACATAAGTAGTCTCAGCCATCCCAGCCCACCATTTTACGCTGTCCCTTTGGTTTCAAGCAGGCATCACATTTCTTCATGGATATTAGCAGTTATTGACAAGTTCATATCTTACCACTAGCATTACTAGCGTACATTTATACGTAATTCACCTCAGATCTTTGTAGCCACATCGCGAGGGCCGAGCTCCGTTTTGCGTACCACATGTTTCTCCCTCCCCCCTCGAATCCGATGACCAATAATGTTCACTGCGCATTCTGCTAATAATTAATATGATTATATACCTCGACGAATCTAAATCTAAGATTGGATTCGTGAAATTCGAGAACTAATCGAAAGGAATTAATTGTAAATATTATTTTCGACCAAGTAAGAAGCGACTCCAAAATAAGAGTCTAATAATTGATTCTGTCATTGATATATATATATATATATATATATATATATATATATATATACATGTACATATATATATATATATAATATATATATATACGTATATATATATAAAATACATATATATAAATATATATATAAATGTATACAATATATATACATTATATATATATATATGTTATATACATATATATAGTATATGTATACGTATATATATATATATATAAAATACATATATATATATATATATGAAATATATGTATAAATATATATTATATATATATATATACATATATATATATAATACATATATATAATATATATATAAATGTATATATATACAATATATATACATTATATATATATATATATATATATATATATAAAATTGTTGCTCTTTTCGCAACTCGACTGATTCGAAAAACTTGGAACTTAACGTACATCCGAAATACGGAATAAAAGGAAAAGGGAAAGACGAAGGAGAAATTTATGGAGACCGAAGAAACGTGCGATACCACTCTGTTCTTCTTTCTTTTCCTACGTTCGATAAAAACGTATCCGTCGTGTACCTTAATTCGCCTACGCGGAAGTGCAGATCTACTGTTCATATATAGTCGCGAATCGATGTATATTGATTAATGAAAAAAAATATGTATTTGTTCCTAAAGAAATATTAAGAGTATAGTATAATATATCATAAAAGAATATTAATATTAATAGTAACGGATAACGATAATTTGATGGTACATACTTTCTTATAAGTAACATTACACATTACTACGATTATTGTAGAGTTGGTACGGTTCTTGAGGATGCCTTGCCTGTAAATGTAACATACGTTAAATGAAAAAAAAATCTTATTATCTTGTAAATGTTTTACCAAATATAATCGATTATTCAACTTATACTTCGCTTCTGTTTCCTTTATCCATCCAACCTACGTCGACGTACTAGTAAGATTTACAACTCAATTATATATTTGTTTTTTTTTTTTATTATATTGTCGTCAGTTCTGCATAATTAATGTCAACCAAAAAATCTCGTAAAGCTGCAACTCGCACGATCATAAATATATCTCATATGCATAATCGCGACGCTTTTAAATGCGGCAAATAATCGGCCCGATAATGCGTTATGTGTGTACGCATATTAGACGAAATGGAAAGTCAAATAAGAACCGATGCAAGATCTTGATCTTGATTCTGAATTATGAAACTTTATACCTTTTCTCGCAACAATGTGGCAAGATTTAAAGCTTATTACATCTATTCAGCTTTTCGAGAAATCTTGCGTAAACACTGATATTTATTTTATACTTCATCAAATAAGGAAATTACATCCTTATGTGCAATGTAACATTTTAATCTAACTTAAATATTAAACGATATTTTATTGTCAGACACATATTTTTTTAGCGCAGCGATTTCTTCTTTTAAGTAAGAGATAATCAACAGAGCATTGAAAGTGTTAAGCGAAATATTGCGTCTAATTAACAAAATTACTCAATGTATTTGATATTTCGTAATGTGAATCTGAGAAATGATCAGCGACAATGCAATGTGGTCTTATGTGGCACACAATGGAAAGTAACGAATGGTCGGCGCGATCTTTGCTGCAAGGAGATTGCGAAACGGTACTGGTTACTCGAATAGAGCAACTTAGATCATGCTGGAAGGCCGTGACGTTGTTACGAATGATTTCAATGATCTCTTGATCAACATTTTTTTCACTAATATACTTTTGAACAGAACAAGAAATACAGACAAAAATACTTGATTGTAATTTACATAAAAATATGTTTACAATTATCACGAATATTAATAATTAGTAACAGATTATTATTGTGAATATTGCTACTTAAAAAATACAGAATATAATTATATATCAGTTTTTATCCGTTTTTATTCCTTCACTTCGTAATAACAAAGTCCATGGGAACAGTGGATAAAATCTGCGCGATCACGAGAATACGATGGCCGTCATGCGAGTTTCGATGTGGTCTCATACTGGACACACCAGATCGTTGGGCGAATGTTTAGTCACCATCGTTTTCAAGAAATGGTTTTTGACCAAAAGTTTATCCCACTGAGGAGCGTGAAATTCCACGTAATGCGCATACACGTGCGTATATACACGCAAATCGATCCGTGTGTCTCGGAACGAGAAATATCGGCAAGAGCTTGTTTCCCCGCCGAGAATCATAAAGCCGTTTCCTCCACCGGACTCTCCGGAATAACATCTACCGGCCGACAATGCATCATGGGCTTTACGAAGGCTTTTGCATTTGAATGGCTCGTAGGTTTCAAGAGACCCAAGGAAAACGACGAGCAGCTCGGACATACATACATATATACGGTTTCTTATATGTATATGTAAATGCATATTTTACATGTGTACACGTTAAAATTTTTTTTATGTCGATTGTTTAATTTTATAAATAATCTGTTAAAAAAAAATTACATTAAATATTAATGAATACAAATATATTAATGGGAACAAGCACTTGATTCTTTTTTTCGTGTAAACGATCGCCATGGATTTACACTCAATTAAAATCATCATTATTAACAACATATATTAGATATAAGTGTTTTCAGACTTATTTGAGATTATTATGGATATAAATTTACATACATCACATAATTTTCTGAAAAAGATGAGTAAAAACGAAATAAATATTAAACGAAGTAATAGCTTATTATGAGAATATTTCTAAAAACGATTTTAATTAATATAACGTTTTTTTATTACGGATTTTCAATGGAATTGCATATTTAAAAATTCATAAAAAATAGTTATTAAAAAAAAATATGTTAACCCTTTTGTCTCTTCCGAGATATGTACGTCCCAACTAAAAAATTTAAAACTTTTAATCAAGTAATCCTATTTATAAGTAATCGATTATAGGATATTAAATATTCTATCGATTAATAAATGCTGATATGGTATTTAGTGTTTCTGCCTTAGAACATAATTATGTTTTAAGGTTTCTGCAACGATAATGCGGTACGGAAGCGATGTGAGAGTATGCGCCGATTTCCAAGCAGAAGAGTGTTATATCGGCGAATTCGTTGACCAGATCAGTGTTTAACTGCAACACGAGTTATTTAGTAATCCAGTGCTTGCATTGCTGCAAAAGGCCAATATTTTGAACAATATCTACATCAAGTAAATAATATGAATAAATAAGTGTAAATGAATAAGTATTATAATAAATAAATACAAAAATGAAACATTTGATCTTTCTTTGGAATTTTCTTTAAAACAAAGCAAAAACAAGCATATCTTTAAAGGATTTTTTTTCTTAATTTATCGACGATCCCTACACGCTCCCGACGAAGTTTTGATATTTAAATTTGGGACACCCTATATAATTTTGTATTACAATATAATATAATGAGTTGGCATTTTTTACTTTGTCAAATAGAGAATTAGCTATTTATAATATCAACCTTGTACTCCATTGATATAACTTTACCAAAGTAGGCCGGAATTTGTATAATTAAACTGCTGAGGCAATGTTGCGCGTAATGTTTTTTAAAATTCACACATGATTGCGTCGCGAGTAATAATATTCGCTCGCTGCTCGTTATGTATGCATATCCAACTTGGTCTGGAAAGAGAGAGAAAGAGAGAGAGAAAATGAGAAAGAGGAAGGGGGGGGGGGGGACAAATGCTTCGTCGTGCAAATCAGTGTGTTTTCTATAATTATCAAATATAGCTAATATAAAAGAAAGTTTATACATTATATATTAATACGTATATGTACGTGTGCGTATATACTTGGCATATTTCACGCATCTAATAGTATGTAACAGACTCCTCGTCCTTGGTTGCACCGGGTGTGGTGTTTGCGATCATAACGGATGTTTTTGCAATTATAATTTCTTTCTCACGCGCTCCAATTGGATACCCCATGGCGATGGTTCAATTATGTGCTTAAAGGATATCAAAATTATAACAAAATTAATAATAATATCTAAAGTTCAAGTATCATTGTTGAATTGATTTAATAAAATTTTAAAAAACTGATTTAAAAAAATTTTTAATTTTAAAAAATTTGTATTTCAATTATTAATTTATATAATTTATGTTAACAATATAATATAACTTTAGTAATTTCTATAATATTTTATTTTCATTCCCTTTGCTTCATTTAATTATTGTATGTCATTTTTGGTAAGTTTAATTAAAATATATAATTTTATATTATATACACAAATGTAATGTGTTTATAAATGATCATCAAATTAGTGTTTATTATCAATCTCGCATTTTCGTTTTGTGTTTATTTTGTGATTGATAAGATATCACGAGATTCGTAACGAGCTCTCATTAAAAATAAGCTATATTTCTACATTGTACATAATTAATTAATTAATTAATATTTATATAACCAGACTTGCTTTCATATCATGCCTACATAACGATCTCGATAAACTATCGTGGAATAATTACAAGTACTCGTTAAAAGGCATAGAAATAATATTGATGCACATCGTACTGTAAACAACAATATCGATACCTCTGTGAAATTAATATTCTGTTTTCAGACTTTTCATATAATTGTGATAGAAACCATCGCCAGAGCTATCAAAATTCTATTAATTATCGAAACTTAACTATCTTTACAAAGATAATATCGCGCATTGTTTTGTGAGAAGCCAAAGAATACGAAATTTGTATCGTTTTATCTCACCCGTATTGTTTTCAAATTTACGTAATCCCTTAATTGCGATATGATCTCACCCACGAGATTTCTTGCTTAAATGAGTCCCTGGCCCGAATTGTCGGCAATGACGAGTTTCGAGGATACGCTAACATTTGACTTTTAGTTGCATGTCTTTTATGCCTTTCTATATACATCACGCACACAGAATGCTTCCGTACTGCTGTCCCGCAATTCAGGTTTCAGGTACAATTAATGACTTCCGTTGCGCTCGGCACAGTCTCGGATGGTTCCAGCCTCACGTGATTCTAATACGCTCTGCTCTTTTTAAACAGCCCTATTTTTTCGGAAAAATAAAAAACTGCGGTCTTTTAAAGAGCATTAAATTCTTTTACGAAGCAAAAGTAGTTGTTTATGATCTAAATTAATCGTGCGTATATACAGCCTGTATTAAAAGCAAAAAGGCAAGAGAAAATTTTCTATAAGATTTTATTATCCCAGCTGAGCAATTTAAATTTCAAATAAGTAATTTTCAGATTCGATAATTTATTTTCAAAAAAATATCGAAAAGGTGTTTATTCGAAAATTGGTAATATTTACGAGATAATTGATGACAAAAATTACAACACATAAACAAAGTATCAGATAAAAATGAATAAATATGTAAAGAAAATATTGAAAAAGAGAAAATACATACTTAGAAAAAAACAATGACTGTAATTATAAAAATAACAATTATACAAGTTTATATGTAGAATTAATGTACAAACACAGTTAAATAAATTAATATAATATATATACATCGTCTCCTTACTTCAAAAGATCCCTCACACTAATCTTACATGAAATTGGATCCCGGTGAAATCAAATGATTTTCTCATATGTTATAGCTGACCTGCTAAACAAAACATTTTAGTACAAAAAAATGAACAGTTTTCGATTCACCTACAGTCGCTGACATAAAATACTCAACTTCATTCATTATCAGATGAAGCTCATTAGTTAAGCCTCAAGTTAATCAAGTAATGAAAAACCGGGCCTTACAGTAATAATCCATGTGCATATCTAACATAAATTTATTTACAATAATTAAGATTAGAAAGAGGACTGTTTATATGAATAAATCAACTAAATATGAGAAGCGCCAATTACGATTAAAGTTAAATTATGAGATGCATATATGTATATTAAATAAATTTTTATCTAAAAAATATGATTGCGTCTCGATTTTCGGACTTCCAATACAATCAATCCGAAATACCAACAAAATCTCAAAATTTAATTAAATCGTTAGTTCGATGCTACTAGAATCTTCAAAACTGTAAAAAACTTATTGCGAAAAGTATTATCTAAATTTAATTAGATATATATGTATATATATATATATATATATATAAATACACATTATTCCAACATCTGATTTTTTTAAGTAAGTAAGTAAGTAACTTCTCTTACTTATAATTAATTGACTTATTTATGTGACAGTCTTATTTCTAACATATTAGATACTCTTATTAGATAATTTTTTAAGTAGTGCTTTGAAATAAGGAAATAATATAAAATTTGTATATATATATTAGGTGTTGGAATTAATTCGTAGCGTTTTTAATGAAAGAATGTTATTTATTTCACATGAGCATTAAAAAATACATTAATGAAAGTACTTCCCATCACTTGTAAAACGCTACGAATTAATTCCAACACCTAATATATATATATATATATATATATATATATATATATATATATATAAATATAAAATCGTCACCTTTATAAGTTAATAATATCACTGCCTTTGTCTGACAAGTGCAAAATGTCTGGCGTTCATTAATGCTGTCGATGGCTTTGATCAAAGCTATCGACGGTGATAAATCTCGAAACGTTTTACTGTAACGTGTTAGCCATCGGTCGACACCAATTATACTAATTAAACCTCCAATCAACAGTTGCATCGCACATTAACCGAAAGACGAAACCGCTTATTAAATCCGGCTTTAATGCTTGTGTGCCGTCCGGTAATGTAACGCATTCTTCGGGAATCGTATGGTTTCCATCGTGGGCAAAGGACGTTCACATTCGCCCTCGCGAGACTCCGACGAGATTGTTAAGGTTATTCAATTCAAAAGAAGGTCACGTCAAGGTCATCGCGGCGGATGATGTGGTGTTTGTAAGGCGTGAATTCGCATTATGCGGCGGGTTCATGTCGTGGTTCACACGGATATACCGGATTCACTTTCGTTTAATAGCAACGTGAATTTCAACGTCTTCTGTATCTTCTTCTCTACCTTTCTCTTTCAAGAATCGTGTAAATTACATAAAGTTACCTTAATGACATAACGGCATGCAAATTGTGTGAGTTTCACTTATGCCAATGTTTAAAGAATTCGTCTAATTTCTGTACAAATAGGACAGTTTTATTAAAGTGTCTAACAATTTAGCTAAATAAATATCTGAAAATAATTTTGTTGGACTATCAAAATAATTATGTAGGACGATGAAACTAGTTGCCGAAATGAAATTATTTATCATACATTTGCACGTATATCTTGCGAATTGGCCTTTATGCTCCTTTATCTATTCTATTATAATACTTTTGTCTAGGATAGCTAAAATATATATGGTAAGGTGAGGGAGACGTTTCTTGCTTAGTCAAAATTCGACGTTTTCTTTCCTAGACCTTGCATTTCCAAAAAAACATGATTTATTATTGTCTTTATTTCTCCGCACTTCAGAGGGGATAATCCACGATCTCGAATGTGATTGGGTTTGCTCTAAGTGAGGAGTGATTACATCAAAGCCTATTAATAGTGACTACCGTCCTCCTATCTAAATTAAAATTCTTAGACCTTATGTCGTATCACACATGAAATTATTGCAATAGAATGCATCACGCGACGTCTCATTGGAAGCCCAAGAATGGAGGTCTTAAATCGCCCTTTTTTTCTATAAATTCCTTTGTGAGAGGTATCAACCTGTTTATCTATTCTGGATCGAATTTGTTGTTACTCTTAACCCTTCGGTGATTAGGAATTCAGATTAATTTGACATTTATACCCTTTCCTTCTTTAATTTAATTAATCAAGTTTTAATTTGTATGGAATCAAATATGAGCTGTGACTATGATCATACAGGGACTCCACCACAAAAATGACAGATTTTGAGTCCGAGAAAATAATAATTTTGAGCCACGCATGTTCAAAACCCATGGTTAAAGCTTCCAGAATCGCTATAGATTCTACACAGTAAAAGAATACAAATCCTGTCGTTTTAAACTTAAGGGAAATTGACTCATGTGAGATAATCATAAAACTCACATACGGACTATCTTTAGATCTGGAACCGTCTATGTACAGGCACATTAAAGTGTCTAGTTCAACTTGAAATGCTTTTTTAAACGTGAAGTTTATTTCTTCGGAATTTCTTAGGATTTTCCTACTATCTATGGAATTTGAGTCTGGAATAAAAGTGAAAGCCTCATATTTATCAGAAAAACATTACTTCTCTAGTCTTATCTTCCATAGCCTGGAAAGTCTCCATTAAAGAGGGAGTCCCAACACGTATAAGCGTGGAAGTACATTTCTTCCTGTAGGGATTCTAGTGACTGAATTAGAGGATTCTGTTAGTTGCTGCTCGGGATAAATAGTTTTTACCCAAATATTCGCTTCTTATGCGCGACTTTCGTAATATTATTTTAAAATGTTTACGGTGCCACCTTGTAAAATCTTTTACAACAGTTCGTACAAGTATAGTTCGCCGACAAACAGAAATGGAATTTGCTTCATCGACTGTAGATATTCAAATTTCAACCAAACCGTTCAAGAGGTTCTCACTAAAAGCAAGATGTAAATTTTTATTTTTAAAGATAAAGAGAACTTGATATATTTTAGAGCGTTCTATATTGTAAGTTATATATCCAAATAAAAATAAAAATAAAACTTTATAAATGAAATAAGTTAGAAAATGACAATACAGTCGAGGTAAGATTTTGAGAAATGCCTAATAGTATTTTTTTATTCTAAATACATCTTTTATCTGTAAACTGCGCGTAACTTACTATCAGACTTAAACTATAAACTGAAAATAATAATATCACTAAACTGCGTGGATGGATAATAATGTCAATAATAGCATTATAATTGTTAAAACTTAAAAAAGCTAAAAAAAAAATAAAGAATTAGCTTGTGTCATCCAAAGGGGAAAAAAGCAGGAATTACCTACACGCGATAAAAAAATCTGAAATTAACATCTTATTTCTAGCTCTTAATTATTTAAAGTATTGCAGTATACGAAGTGTGACGTACAAATGCAGACGCATATTTGACGTCGCGTCGTATTATACTATTGTGTCTTAATTAACACGCTCAATATATTTTATCAAATAAATTCACGTTTGTATTATTTATTAAAATGGATCCACGACAGTGTCTGTTTTTGATTACATTATTTTTGTTAGTGATAACATTATGTAACCACGGTCAGATGCAATCAATAAAAATCGGTAAGGACTGATCCTTGTTTACAAAATTAATAAATTTAAAAAAATATATTGCTCATAATGTGTGGAAATTTTGCATATCTTCAAAAAAATCATTTAACAACCGAATTAACGAAGACCAAAATCTCTATGATAATCTACTCTACTGATACCTACATAAATGTAAAAAGCATTTTAAACTAAATCAGTATTTACGAACCCATTTCTTTCAACTATACTGTGAAAAATTGTTTATAACAAATATTTATTTTATAACCTTACGTAATTTTAAATTACATAATATTATTTCTCAAATTTTTGCTTTCATAATGAAAAAACTGTTAATTACATTAACTTCAAGCAAAGATATATTAATTTAAAGTACAATAAACTGTAATATCAGTTAAGTTAAGTTGTAAATATCAATTAAGAAAATTTTGAAAACGAATATTAATTAGAATATTAATTAGAGTTAATATAATATTCCATTTTTAGCGACTGTCACATACATATTAAAATTAAATAACAACCGACTATATAAATTATCAATTATCTTCTTTTTTTATGACAAATTACGTCATTACATCATTAAAAAACGCTATATGTAATAACGTTATGTCAAGTCATAAATAAAATAAAACGGAAAAAGCATATTTAACATAAAAAAATATATCAATACAAAAGAAAGTAAAAAAATTTATAATAAAATAATTTTTAATTAAAGTTCATTAGTAATGAATTTTGGACGTTATAATCAGAGTGTTACAATCAGATACTAAGTTAAAAAGCTAAAAATTACGTTAAAATGTTAAAAAGTTAATTAATTTTAACTTAACTTAATTATATTTTAGACTCTTAACTTTTTAACTTAATTGAATTACATTTTATCAGTAACTATTAACTTTTAATTTGATTTTTTTTTAAATCCTTAGATACAATGCGAAAAGCTAATGAATATATAATTTAGTAATTTTATATTGTATAATCGTTACTTGTGAACAAAAACAACCAGATTTTTTAAATAAATAAGCTAATAAAAAGGAAAAATACGAAAAATTATGTAAAATAGTCAAACTTTTTCTTTTTTTATGATTGTTTGTTCAAACCAAATTTAACTTTTAACTTTTTAATTATTTTTTTTATTAACTTAATTTTTAATTCAATTAATTTTATTTATATGGATTATAATTTGTATTTTAATTTAATTAAATTTTCAAGGCTGTTAACTTTAATTTAATTTAATTTAAAAAAAAGTTAATTTATCCTGGTTCTCATATCAGTATATATTCACAAAGTCACACAAGAGAAATATTTTTAGCGATGTTCATGCGCTTGTTACTTAAGGGTGTGTGCCGATTATCAAACTGAACATCAAGCCGCGAGCACAGCCTGCGTCCACCTTTAAAGATTTGACGTATATTCTATATTCATTTCGATAATGTGGATGTAGCATATCTTTGAATGTGAACGTAGGCTCGGCTCGCGGCTCAATGTTTAGCTATAAACTGCAGGACGTACTCTTATATTGATCCGATATGCGTAATGTAAATTGGAAACTCATACGTAGTCAACTAGTATTAGCTATTTATTTATTTTTTATTTTATTTATCTATACTAGTATTATTATTAAAATAAATACATATAATAATTATTTAAAAATATAATTAAAAAATTAATTGTGATAATATACAAATCTTTTTACCTTAAATAATCATCACTAACAAATTTATTAATTATTAGGTGTTGGAATTAATTCGTAGCGTTTTACAAGTGATGGGAAGTACTTTCATTAATGTATTTTTTAATACTCATGTGAAATAAATAACATTCTTTCATTAAAAACGCTACGAATTAATTCCAACACCTAATAATAATTCAGTACATTTATTTATATTTATTCTTTACAACAAATATATATAATATTAATTTTTTAATTAATTTTTCATTTATTAATACACTTTTAGGAGCAATTTTTCACAAAGGCGAAGAAGATCTTGAATCTGTATTCGAAAGAGCAATCTCTGACACAAAAAACGAAAACTATGCACTTACATTTGAACTTGTACCAGTCATTAAATACATCGAAAGCAATATTGATAGTTTTATGACTGCCAAAGCTAGTAAGTACGCGGTGAGATCAATTATTCCGGATGACGATTATTCCATTATGTTGACATGTATGTTTTCTAATAATTATAAATCTATTTTCCTATATAACACACTTATTCTAATCCCAAGGATAGAAATTTAAAAATTTTTTTAATTATCTTTACAATTATACAGTGTAGGGAAATTATCTTTAAAATTATACTCTGAATAACCCATAAAATATAAATTTTATAGAAAAATGTTTCACATAAAAGTTATAGAGCTTAAAAAGATCTATTTACTGATCTTATCAGTTTGACTTTGGATGGCATCGCCAAAATCAAATCAAGATTACATAGATTTTTTTAAATAGAACATTCTATTTTTTATTTCAGAATTTAATAGCTGGTGTCAAGAGCTTTTCAAAACACTGTAACAAAGTTATTTTTCATTAAATACTTTTTGAGTTATAAGGCTTGAAAGTTACAATACCGCCGACATTAGCATTACGCAAGGTGTTCGACCGATGGCTAAAACCTTTTGAATATTGTTCAGGCTCATGTCCTGGATAACATTTGTTAAGATTAAGGCATAAAAAATGTATACAAAAAATGATGGATATTAGGAGTCAGCGCTGGAAATCAATTGCGCAAAAACTTACAGAATAACGAAAATTTTAAAGATATTTCGGCTCCATTTCAGTACAAATTTAATCATCTTCAGTACAAATTTAATAAATAATAATAAATTAATACACAATATCGTCAAAACCCATTTCTGTTACGTGATGATGATTGCAATGCGGTAAGGAGCTCCATCATCAACATCTTGAACGTTATATCTTAAAATTGTACCTAAAATTTTCGTTATTTCTATAAGTTTTTTGCGCAATTGATTTCCAGCACTGATTCCTAATATCTATCATTTTTTATATAATTATACATTTTTTATATAATTATATATAATTTTATATAATCTCATATAATATATAGTAGAGAGCGTCTTTAGGATCGGTCAAAATTGAAAGTTTCAAATAATATAATATAATATAATATAATATAATATAATATAATATAACATAATATAATATATTAGGTAGGAAAAAAAGTTTCTTCGTATTTAAAAAAATTTTTTTGCAAAAGTTTTTCATTTGTTGCAAAATTTTCGTTACAGTTATATCATTCGTTAGAGTTTCAGCTTTAAGAATCTGTTTTTTAAATTGCAGTATGATGATTTTTATCGAAGTTATGAGCAATCGAAATTAGAATGCTCTTTTATTTAACTCGCGAATAATTCAGGAACAAAAAATCATAGGAACATTTTTAAAAAATGATTTTATAGGGGAAGCTTCAAGCTTTCATGATAGGTAATCGAAAATTTTTTGGTAAACGTGTTTGGGCAGCGTGAGAGACCCCTAAAGTGAAAAGAAAATTTTATCTTTTTCAGCTCGTAGTTTTTTAAATGTAAAAATTATCAAACTCACAGAAATTCAAAAAATATAGTAATCTTTTGAAAGTAGAGATTTCAAGCTTTAAAACCTTTTTTTTAAATTTAAATTTAATTCATTTTTGATGAAGATATTGTATATACAATTTTGAATTAAAAAATACAAAGAAATTTTTTTCCCAACCTAATTCGAAACTTTCAACTTTGACCGAAAGGCATTCTCTACTGTATTATGTTATTACATTAACTCAGTCGATTTCTATTTCTAATTTCATATAATTATATATAATTATATATGAAACATTTTTTCCTGAATAGCATAGAAATATGCAAACAAAAATTCGAAATGTGCATACATGTGCGAACAATGAGCAACCGAATGAGTTATAGAAAGTTAATTTTTTCAAAAGTTGGGGGCCAATTTCATGTATGTATTAAATTCGAGATATGCTTATAATGGAAAAAAAAGAGAAAAAAACAAGAGAATTATTCTTTTTTAAGATTCCTTTTTAGAGAAATACGTGAGGAAATTAAAAAAAAAAACAGATTTATGAAGAAGGTTTTACATTACACAATTATTTTAATTTTAAACATATTTGTTGATTTACTTATTCGATATTGTATTATTTTCTATATAGCTTGTGAACTTCTTGAGGAAGGTGTGGCAGCCATTTTCGGGCCTTCAAGCCGGTATACTAGTGGGATAGTTGCGAGCATTGCTGCGCGATTTAAAATACCGCATATCGAGTATGTCTGGCGAGAAAGGGAAAAAAAGAAAAAGAAGAAGACTTCACCATCAATGACCATAAACATATTCCCTGCCAGTGAACAAATCAGTCAGGTTAGTCGTAATTTAAAAGAATCATTTCGCAGCTAAATGTACAAATTTCAGTAAATATACACTATAATAACTTGAACACGTTTAACAGTGTGCAAATAAATTCAAATTATTTTTATGATGATTTTTAAATGCATATCTAGTTAATTAATTAAATCGAATAATTATTCAATAGAATCACAGTAGTCTGCTTTTTTAAGATGCAAGTTAAATCGTGACTAATATCACGTTGCACATAAAACATATTTTTATTATTTTTGGAATATATTTTTGATCGATAAAATTATACAGGCTATCGCCGATGTCATTGATTCAATGAAATGGCAAAAATTCGTAGCGATTTACGAAACTGACGAAGGACTGTCACGTCTTCAGAAGACTTTGACTTTAAAAGAATATCCGATTATACATACAGTATGGAAGCTTAATGAAGGATCGGATTATCGCTCGATGCTTAAAAAGATACGTCATTTACCAGTGTGCAACATAATTATCGATGTTAAGCCGAAAAATATTATGAAAGTGCTCCATCAGGCAAAAGAAGTCAATTTACTCGCAGATTATTGCAACTTCGTTATTACATATTTGGTACCGTATATTACATGTTTTATTTCAATAACAACTTTCGAATGCGTATTTTATGTATTTTAAAGCTGAAAAGATTGATCATTAAAAGTTTATAAATTAAAATTTTTTTAATAATTTAAGGAAAATTAAATAGAATAGATAAAGCATAATATTATATGTTATTCTTATGCATCTCCGATGCTAGAAAACAAATAGCATAAATAGTTTTTTAAATAATCATTCCATTCAATTGTAGGATATATCCATGCTACCTATTGCCAAGATGCGAAATAATGTTAATACCATTGTTAATATCACTGGATTGAGCATAAGAGAGAATGACGTAGAAAAAATTGATGGGGTATTTATTCAATCTCTTAATTATCAGCAATAAGCATAATATAATATATTAATTAAAATGTAATCTCGAAAGTTTATATATTCTTTCATTGCATTTGTATAATTCTTAAGTACTTGCGTCAAACCAGATCTAGACCAAGTAAACGAGTGCGAATAACTCGCTCCAATGATTGCGAACAATCAATGTCATTTAATAGTGAAAAATTATAATAAAAAATTAATATAATAACAAAAAAATATTGGTAAATATTGGTAAATATGCATAAGGGACCACCCTCCAATGACTTTTACCTTGTCATATGTTGTCAAGATCATGACTCTAAGTGACCTCCAATAGGTTTTAGATGGCGATCGTTCTTCATTAAAAAGTTATTAAAAAAGAAAAATGATATTTCTTTTCTACTATATGAAACAGAAGTTTCCTGCTTTAAAATATATTTTACGACTTTCCACGCAAAGCAATTTTCGCTTTACCTCCCCTCTGCTTCAGAGATATCCGACTTTCTATGCGAAGCAACTTGACGAGATGAGATGGAACTCGCTTTGCGTGGAAGTCGTGTGCCCTTAAGCAGGGGGGAGGTGGGGGTGAAAGTTGCTTTGCGTGGAAAGTCATAAAATATATTTTAAAGTAGAAAATTTCTGTTTCACATAGTAGAAAAGAGACACTATTTTTCAAACTTTTTTTGTTAATAATTTTTTAACGAAGGACGACCGCCACCTAAAACCTGTTGGAAGTCACTCAAGGTCAAGATTATTGGAGGATGATCACTTACACTGTATATTTAATAAAATATTACTTATAAATATCAACGAGTCAACATCCATGAAAAATAAAAATATTTCTGTGCAATTTTTCGTTGCGCAAGCACTTAAAAAAAAGAAAGTATTTATTTATTTATTTTAGCAGACAAATCAATGTCTATTTAATGTTTTCACATTTTAGGCTGTATTAGATGTTTTATATTAAAAATTCAAAATAAAAAATTATATAAAACAAAATTAATTATTTGAACTATTGCGGTTTTAATACAGCTAGATTCAATGGTCCTCTATGACGCAGTATTTTTGTTGCATAAGGCATTAGAGACTCTAAACGCAAGAAATAGTAAAAATAAAGTATATATGTCCATTGATCCTATACGATTTTCTTGTATCAATAAAACTACATTGTATGAAGCAGGACCTAATATCATCAGTGTTATGCAAAAGGTAAGAAAGAGATCTTTTTTTATTACTTCTTATATAACAAAAAAATAGCAATTTAGCTTTAAATCTTAAGAATATATGTATATATGATTTTTATTATTCTTCATAATACATATTTTGAAGAAATTTAATTAATAACGATTTTCTTACATTTTTATATTCACTTGCATAAAAAAATTAATTCTTCAAAGTTAATTTAATGCCACATTAAATTTATTAAATGTGACTGACATAATAACTGCGCTAATGTTCACTATTTGAACACAACTGTATTCAAATAATAAACATTCGTGAAAAAATATATAAAAATATCAAATCTTCATTATTCATTTTTAAGATAAGAAAATTAATTTTTTTCTTAAATAGATATCAAAGAAAGGAAAGATAACAGGCAATATGTGCATTGATAAATATGGTCGTCGACAACGTTTTAATGTAAAAATCTTGAATTTTCAACAATCGGATGTGATACAAATGAGTTATTGGGATTTTAATGGTATACATGCCACACAGATTAAGGAAAAGAAGGATATCGATTTACACAAATTCATGAAAGAAAAAATATTCAAGATTAGCATAAAGATAGTTCGTAATACTATTTAACATATTAATTATAGCTCTGACATTAAGATTATATGTTGTTAGCCATTAAATAGAAATATATCTTGTCAATTTATTATGTAATTCATAAATTACAAGAGAAGATTTAAAGTTATATTACGTGCATAGTCTGAGAAAGATACTTATAATAAGTACAGAAAAGAGCAAATTGGAAACAATATAACGTATTTAATAATATTACTTGAATGTTTCAATATAGATATGATTTCTTTTGGTATAAAAACAGAAATATTGTATGACGAATAATATCATTAGTGATATACGTAATAGCAAACGAGTTAAATCAATGAAAGTACATATAATTGTTCTACGAATATTCTCTCTCTTAGCTCTTCTTTCTATTTATTATAGTCAGCTAAGTATAAATTATACAAATATTTTTGAAGATATGAAATATGTAATAACTTCCTCCGATTTAGAGTGCACCCTACATTATGGAAGTGACTGATGGTTCAACGCGTGGAGAACTAATTGATTGGAAACGCTACGAAGGTTTTTGCATCGATCTGATTAATCATATCGCAAAACATTTACGGTTTAAAGGGGTAGTTTTCCAACTCGTAAATGATAGATATGGCTTTTACGATTCACAAACGAAGACCTGGCATAGAGGTCTAATCAAGAGCATTTTGAATAATGTAAGTAAAACGTCCTGTATTTTACAGAGGGAAAAAATAATTTGTTAAAATATCTAAAAATTTTGCTAGATACAAAATCTAAAAATAATTTTGTTAGATTATCAAAATAATTATATAGAAGGTCTAAATTAATTTCTAGAATATTAAAACATTTCATAACATTGTTAATCATGCTTGAGTTTACTATATATCTAATTATACTTTGATGGTCCCGAGAAAATTATTTTCAGATTTGCAGATCTAACTAAATTTTTTAATATTTCAACAAAATTGTACTTTCCGTGCAGAAACTTTTATTTAAAGAAAGGTTTGTTCTTAATTTATTTCTATCATCTTATTTTGGCAACAAATTAAAGTGAAAAAAATTTCTTTTATGAAAAAATAGAACAGAAACATGTAAATCAATTGAGTTTGCTTTTATATTACAATTAAATTAATAATAGTATTTTTTTAAATGTAATAATTCACCTTTAATATTTAAAATTTACGTTAATTGTTTACCACCTTCATTTTACAAGATTTTCCTACTTATTGTGAACAAACAATAATTTGAGTTTACACCACTTTTCAATAATCTGTTATTTATGATCTATTTTTTAAAAATTTTAGGAAGCCGATCTTGCTATATCCGATTTAACTATAACATCCTTCCGCGAATCTGTTGTGGATTTCAGTTTGCCTTTCATGACCTCGGGTAAATATTGATATTAATACAATACTAACTTATTAAAAAGAATAACATACAAAAAAATATTATAATATCATTATAATTCGTTTTATTCATTACTCATAAATTCTAGGTAACCCAGAAATAAATTAAACATGTTAAGATATTGTAAAAATAAAGAAAAGAAATTTAAAATGCCTGTTACGATCGAAGCAGGATCTTCATTATTTTAAATAATTCAAACTTGAATTATTAATATATATGTATATGTACTTATATATATATATATATATATATATATATATATATATATATATATACACACCATATAGTCTTTTTCGAACTGAACGCTGAATTGTTTTTCCGGACTATAAACGCAATTAAAACTACTCTAGTAATTGCGAATTAAATTGACAAGCAATTTTTAATAATTTGATGCTACAATCAAACATCATATTATAAAGCTGTTAATATGTTGAAAAACTGTAATAATGTACACACACACACACACACACACACACACACACACACACACACACACACACACACACACACACACACACACACACGCATACACACACACACAGTTCGAAAAAGACTACAATATAATATATATGCAAGTACATACATACATATATATATATATATATATAGTATATATATATAGTTTATATATAAATATATAATATATATATATATATATATATGTGTATAGGATATATTAGTAATTCAAGTTTGAATTATTTAAAGCAATGAAGATCCAGTTGTTGTAATAGGCATTTTAAATTTCTAGTATTGATTGTATTCTCACATATGCGATCTAAAATAAAGATTATTAAATAAATAATTAAATTTTAGGCATATTAATGACAATATTCTAATTTTCTTTTAAATTAGGTTATAGCATTATGTTTAGCAAACCGGAAAAGAAAGTGCCACCTCTTTTCCCTTTCTTGTTGCCTTTATCTACAAAAGTATGGATCTACATGGCTATTGCTTATCTCGTCGTATCAATAATGTTATTTGTTCAGGCAAGGTAAAATTTTTAGAAACAAAATACTTTATAATTAAAAAAAAATAAAATTATAAAGTAATAAAAATGGAATAAAAATTATCCTTCTTAAAAAATACTAAAATTAATATTATAATTAGTAGAATGAAAATAAATCGTTAAAAAAATGTGACTTGTATTTCGTAAATTTCAATTCTTTCTTAAGAATGGCACCTGATGAGTGGAACAATTCGCATCATTTATGCAATGCTGATCCTGAAGAACTCAAAAATAAGTTTAACTTCAAAAATTCGTTCTTCTTAATTATTAGTTTTTTTATGCAACAAGGTTCAAACATACTGCCCAAGTAAGCTTCAATGTGATATCATTGCATTATAATTAATAAACATATTTTAAATATTGAAGAAATTATTTTTTTAATCAAGAGTTAAATGTTTTAAACTATTACAGTATTACATTAATAAAATCACTTTTATTGTAGAGCATCATCTCTGCGCATGCTTACAAGCATGTGGTGCTTCTTTACTTTGATCATATACAGCTTATATACAGCGAATCTAGCCGCTTTTCTCACAGTAGATAAAATGGACCCTCCTATTAAAGGAATTGAGGACCTGCCCAAACAGTCAAAAATTAAATATGGTGCACTAAGAGGTGGCGCAACAGCAGCATTTTTCAAAGTATATTAGCAGCTTATTTATGATCATATTTGGCTCAATATAAAAATAACTTACAGATATGATTCAACATTATCTAATTGTAGAATTCAAATTACTCAACGTACAAACAAATATGGGCCGTAATGGCAAACTCTAGACCAAGCGTATTCACATCAACTATTGAAGAAGGTGCGCAATTCTAAAATCGAACATACACCACCTATGTGAAAAATACATGAAAAACCTTCTTTCTTCAAAAAGGGTTACATTATTCGAAAAAAACAAATTTTTTCTTTTTTGAATTCTATTTTTCAAATATATTAATTTTCTGTTACAATATTCCATTCTAGGCATTAACCGAGTTCTCAACAGTAAACGACAATATGCCTTTCTCATGGAAAGTACCACTATTGAATATAATACGGAGCGCAAATGCGACATAATTAAAATAGGCAATGTGCTTGGAAACAGAGGCTATGGTATTGCTATGCCACGCAGTAATATAACTTCATTACAATACCAATATTTTTCCATATTTCTTTATCTTTATATAAACCATTTCTTTTGTATCTCTTCTACAGATTCTCCATACAAAACACATATTAACTATGCGATCCTGAGATTAAGAGAGAAAGGTATACTGCAAAACTTGAAGACAAAGTGGTGGAATAATAAGGGAGGAGGTTTATGCAAAAAAGATGAAATGGAAAAGAATAAAAGCATATACGAATTAGAGATGGCAAATGTTGGAGGTGTATTCTTCATTCTAACATGTGGTTGCAGCGTTTCGTTCTTTATCGCAATTTGCGAGTTTCTGTGGCATGTACGTAAAGTCGCTGTGATAGAGAAGGTAAATCTTCACTTTACCTTGTTTGTTATATTAATTTTTTTTATGATAAATAAAGTAAATTAATTTTCTTCCTTTTAAGAAAAAGAAGCATTCAAAAAACTTAATGTACATATAAAATTTCTTTCTTTTTATTGTAAATTGTGATATAAAATTCGCGAAGTATAATACGCGAATTTTAACTATATGTATTATATGTCTTTAATAAGTTAATTACTGCATCGCTATATATATATATATTATTGCAATATACTGAAGAGGAACTTAATTATCATCTTTCATACAGATCTCGCTGTGGGAAGTGCTAGTTGCCGAGTTGAAATTCGCCGTGAACATCTTCGCAATTACGAAACCCGTTAAAATTGCCAAGAGCAGCAACAGTAACATAAGTTTCAGGGAGGGTGGACTTGATAGAGCTGTATCCAGGGCTTGATCTATCATTGATAGATCTATCTTTCTTATGAGTTGATATTCGGTATTATAGTCAGCTATTATGGTAAAAACCAGAAATATTATGGTCAGCTATTATGGTAAAAACTAGAAATAGAAATAAATGTATGTGTGTGTGATTATGAAATTAAGTAATTAATTATTTCTATGAGTATTTAAGTTTAACTACGAATTTTTTAAATAATACAGCATCTACATTGAAAGCACTAATTAAATAAATATTCATATATAAATAGATAATATATATAGGTGTTTGTAAAGATGTATTAGCACGGAGATTATTAAGTACGGTTCGATATATTCACTAAGTCAAACGATTATGAGTCAGTCATCTTTGTGTGTATACCTCTTTTCTGTAATATTATTTTCAAATGTTAATGATACCATTTTGTATAACAGTTAACATAATTCGTCAATAAATAAAAATTAGATTTGCTTCATCAACTGTAGATTCAGACTTCAATCCATTAAAAAAACCTTAATGAAAGCATGCATGCTTTAAGATAAAAAGAAAATAATTTTACATTTTCATTTCTATAAGTAAAAAACAGGTTAAAAGTATTCTGTATTGTTAGCATGTACTTAAATAAAATCTTTTTTTTAATATGAAGCGGTGGTTAAATTTATCTTATTTATTAATCTTGAATGACTTTTGATTTAGAAAATATGTTTTAATTTATACTGTCAAATGTGAATAATAATATGTGAAAAAGATTAATCTATTTCGGTATATATGTATATAATGCAAGAAAAAAGTTCAAATTACTTGTTTCGACATTATAATATAATATGATCGCGATAAAAGATTAACGTTAACTACTTAAAGTTTTTTATGAGTTATAAATATGCGTAATTTTTATATTGTTATCCTTCATTAATTTACTACTTCATTTATTCTAATTTTTTTGCTACATAAATAAAAATATATTCTTTTCAATTTTATTTTGAAAATAAGACATTTGAATTATAAATTGTAATAAAGTTGAACCAAATTAAAAACAGAAAAACAAAAAATATAGATTATTTGCATTTATTACAATTTAAACTTGACTTTCTCCCTATTTGTTAGATTACAACCAAAAAAAATCCTTACTATTTATTAATATTAATTTATTTAATTAAATGAACAAAATATGAATTTATAATTTTAATAACGCGTTTATTTGAATAGCTTATATTTAAATATAGAAAGATAGAAATACAAAAGCTACTAGAACAATGTGCGATATAGTCATTACGATTCTCATAACAAACGATACGAAACTAAGCGTATATAAAATTCGGTATATGATTCGGATTCAAATTCAGATCAGTGTATAGTAGAACAACATCAAAGCAGAAACTTCGCGAATACAGTTTTCCGATTACAGTTTCTATCGAAAGTATCTTTGCTTTGAATAAAGATCTTAATTGATTCCAATTAGAAAAATATTGAATTGAAACAATGAGAGAATACGTATAGAATGACCACCGACATGACAGTGGTGAGGATAGAAATCGAATAGAGTGAGAGGCAGATAAATGCATGAACGTTCTTTCTCTGTTTACTGAAGTCTGATTGGCTGTTGATCCAGTAGTACTGCTATATATATGTTATAATTATAGAACTACTTTAAACATTTTCAATTTTCTATTCTTGGAATATATATATATATATATATATATATATATATATATATATATGTAAAATGTTATAAAAGATCGCATTCAAGCATGATAATAATTTAAAACGGGACAAGAGAATTATTTTTTAAGATCACAAAAATTTGTGTGTAAATTGAAAAATAAAACGAGTTTAAAGAAGGCTTTACATTACATTTTTGTTCTATAATAATTTTAGATATATTATTAATTTGTTATATATACTTAATCAATATTGTATTATTTTTCATATATATTATAGCTTGAAACTTTCTTGAGGAAGGTGGCAGTCATTTTTAGACCTATAAGCAGGTATAGGGCCTAAGCACAAAGATGATCGTAACTGAGTCATGGAACGTAAGTCGTAGTTGTAGGTTGACTATAACATTGTGCGTTGACCTATGACTACAATTCATGTTTCACGATTCAATTACGACCATCTTTGTACTGAAGTCCATACTCATGGTATACTTGCAGCTCAATTTGATATACCGCACATCGATAAATTTTATGCCAATAGCCTTGGGACTCGACGGAAAGGTATTCAGTATCGCGAATTTAATATGCCGATCGTTTAATAATTACTCCTTTATTAACGACGCAGTTGGCTTTAGTCGTTAAAAATTGAATATTAGCTTGCCTTTACGAAGTCTACCATTAGAACTCCTCGATCACAGATTTGAATAACTCATGATAAATAACGGAATACGCCCGCAATACATGTTTTTGTTGTAATCAGAAGCCAACGAATTTATTTTACATGAGGTCAGCTAGGCAGCGCCGTACCTTTGTAGTTATAGTAGCCGACTCATTAATCGCCCGTCACAGTCGTAATAAGCTCTTAATCTTCTCGCAGGTCCGCTACCTGTGAGTAACTGCCGTTTCAGAGGCGTCGTAAACCCTGCGAATCTTGAATATCTTGAGAAATTCTGCATCTTTGGGTGGAGAAGCGAACACGAGGAAAAGCGTACGAGTGTTACAGCAGATAATTAATCACGGTAATTAATTCATTTAATATGTAAAATCTCTGTAACTACGGTCACGCCGGACTTTATAATGAATTTGACTCACACGATTGAGTTTATGTGAGCCTTAAGATCTATATACTTTTAAGATCTTTCGCGAGAGACGCTGACACCATACGCAGCTTAGGAGAAATTTTTTATTGATTTTTTTTTCTCGTGTTTATGAAGTTCTTTGCCGTTAGTCCAGCGGTAAACTTCAAATATAAGACAATTGTATAATATTGCGCAAACTTATAAAAAGATGTGTGCGGTGTATGGCGAAAGTGCAAAGAACGCCTGTGCCAGAAGTGGTTTGCGAGATTTCGTTTCGGAGATTTTTCTGTTCAAGACGCACCATGTTCAATGCTTCTTTGACAGAAAAAAACAGAAAGTCCTTGAGCAACGGATTATAAAATTGTTCGAAAACTATAGCAAACAGTGAATTACAATAGCTAATACATTCTTAACTAAAGTTATTGTCTTCTATAAAGAAATTGCCTTTCATTTATAGATAAAAATTTTGCACGAAATTATTGGTCAAGCTAATACTATACTGCATTCAACTTCACATACAAAAGCAAAAAACTTTCATTTATTTTTTATATACTTTTATATACTTTTAATTAGTATTTCTGTTAAATAAAGGAAGATATATTTAATGCATCAGTTTACGTTGTTAAAATATCTTTTAAGCATCAGAGATCTTTTCTCGACATATTTTTGATATTTCATCTCATGAAATTATAATTTTGATAAATACATATTTCTTAGAATTTTTCAAAATTTTAAAACAGTTTTTCAAAACAATTTTATAAGTTTTTAGAAAATTTCTCGAAAATCTCTCTTCAAACTGGAATATTTTTCAGAAATGCCGAGAAAGATTCTATATATCTTTTCTTTATATACATATGTGAATTCTAAAATATTTTAAGATTTCTGAAATTTCTTATTCTCTCTCTATAATTTTGGATAAAATCTTACAAAATCTGAAAAAGTTTAAGATCCTTTCAGAAATCCTTTCAGAAATTATAGAATGAAAAATCTTAAATTTTAGAATACTTCAGAATTTATATGGGTACATGAAAAACTCTAAGAAAAGATGTAGATTTTCTCAATAACTTTGAAGAGTGTTTCAATTCGTATAAAAATTTTGTGAAAAATTTTTACTAATTCACTTATGTGATAGACAAGAACAACGATATTAATTCTGTAAATTTGATTTTGAAATGTTCTGGATGCAATGTTTTATGCAAGTAGACACCAAGTAGATAACAATTAATATATTCGTGATTGATTCATTAGGACTTTCCAAAGCTACAAGCTCGCTCCAAGGATTAATTACAGATCAATCATGAGCGGTGTCAAAGTATTTTTCTCAAACAAGATTGTGTATTGACTGGCTTAGAATAATACATCGGAAAATATGCGCGAAGCCGACAAACGAGATTAATCGTCGCCGAATACGGTGGATTGTTGCACTCGCAATTAAAGAACGTTAATAAAGCACCGGAGGCAAATCGTTTCGCGCTCAACGGAATGTGAAAGTAGATAAGTCGCTGCAACTAGTTGTATATCTCGTGCCGGTCTCGATGGCGAGCGGCAAACCTCATTATCGATTTCCAACTTAATTGAGATTGGTTTCGTTAACGGATTACAGCCGGATCGGTTCCGCAAACCAATTCAACATTCGGAACAAATGTCATTATCACGATCAACAATTTATGGGCAAGCTTGACTACGTGCCAATTAAAATGCCATCTTCAAACTGGTGACCGCCGGACTCAACTTTTTCATCATCGCGCGTAATCTCCATCCATAAATATCGATAAGATCAGCGCGAGCAATCAAACCGGATGATTACATAGCAATATCACGTTATGCAAGCTCTGACTTTTAAAATGTCAACGTCGTTGAATTTTACGGCTTAATTTAAAAGATAATAAATCAAGTTCTTGTCATGATGTAATTAACTAATAATGTTACAAAGGAAGTGACTATCACACTGAAAAGGAGACATTAATATACTTATCCTTTTAATAATTATCCTGAAATAACCGCAGCTGGCCGGAAACTTGCAGCCCACGCAACGGTATACTCGTTATTCCCATCGTTTGGCCGTGAAAAAATATCAAAATATACTTTCTATCATCGTAACATAGCCGTATATCAGAAAAGTGGATGTCGTATATTAAAAGGCACGGCAAGCGGCGATGGCGTTTCTCGAGATGGCGTGACTCCAACGCTATCGCATGGCAACCTTGCCGTGCATTATCGCCGATTAATAAGCCCTACGTTCTAAGAAAGCACCTCGGGGTTACGTACTTACTCGACATGCATCCCGCGTTCATGGATCATCGCCACGAGGGAGAGGAAGAATTGCCTCGGTCTTTAACATCGCGCACTCATCTCTTTTATGTGCGAGAGACAGAGAGAGAGAGAATGAGGAGGGAAGGAAGAGGGTGGAAGGGAAGTGGGACTGATCACGGAATTTACAGACACGGAGAGATGATTTCGAGTTTCCTTCGGGAATCTCCCGACAATGTACGTTAACCCGTCTCACGACCGGCAATTTGCAAATTTCCATTTCGTTCCAGCGCAGCTGCTTCACGAGAGAACACGGCATCTAAATTCTGCATCTAATCCTGCGTAACCTGCATATATGTAATTCCTATCTACACAATAACGAATTGGAGTAAGTTTATAAGATGAAAATATACAAAATCCGTGCGGAAAGAAGTTTTGCTGAAGTATCTAAAAGTTTAGCTAAACAGTGATCTGAAAATAATTTTGTTGGACCATCAAAATAATGTAAAACGCTGGAATGTCAAAACTTTTTGTGGCATTGCTCATCATGCTTGAGATTCCTACATAATTATTTTGATTGTCTGAAAAAAATTATTTTCAAACATGTATCTAGCTAAATTTTTAGATTCAGCAAAATCATTCTTCCCGTGGTCGAATAAAATAAAGTGTTAATTAAATAAATATAATATATGTAAAATCTCAAACCAAGAGATTTTCTCTTGTACTGACGAAGGTACGATTCTCAATTGCAGTAAAATCCTATCCCAAATTCGTGCTATTTCCCGCATCTCTCTCTCTCTCTCTCTCTCTCTCTCTCTCTCTCTCTCTCTCTCTCTCTCATTCGCAAAAATCGTAATTTAGGTTTTGCGTACGAAAATCGGGGTGGTTTAATGATCGAAGCGACGCTGGCAGTTTTCGCCGTAAATTACGATGACCAATTCTTAGGGAGACCCTTAGTGCGCATCGGCGGCAGAGTTCGACCTTCTCGCACGCTCCTTCATCGAGGACTCGGCTAAATAATCGACCACGTTCCTGCGTTCCATGTACGAAGGCGGTGGTGATGGTGGTGGTGGTGGTGGTGGTGGTGATGGCGACTCCTTGGGCGGGGTGAGCGTATACTGTACAGTTAGGATTTCGAAGAGGCGAGGAACATAATGAGAGAAACGTGCTGCCCCTTGACCCGCGCTGCGCGCACGGCTGCACCCTTGCTCATATATTCGCATCGAGACGAAATTCTCGTTATGCGATACAGATAACTAGAGGGGTCCGCTTGCGAAGCAAGGTGTATCAAGATGACATGGAAATCCACGTTTGGAGTTGATTAAACGAGAAACATGCGAGGATTATTATCTCTGCCATCATATGCACGCATACAGGACCAGTTTTACGCAAAGAATTCCTCGCAGGGGAACACCAATTAATATGTTTCCATATAAAAATCTGCGCGTTGAAACGTGAGGCAGAATTTATAATGATAAAATTTTAATAAGAGTCCTTAATATCGTACGCGTAAGGACAACGAAAATAGTTATTATGATATAGACTAAAAAGTATCAAACTGATCCTTTCCTTTAAGTTGGTTAAATACAAAACTTTAAAAAAAATTTTAATGAAGAACCTAAGACACAGTTCTGAGACTTAGTAAAGGAATCGAGTATTAAGTACTAATTATATCTGTAAGACCGATACTCCATAAAACTGCGTCGATTAATTATTGGACAGGTCGGGACAAGACTGGGACGACTAGTCTCTCTCGAGGAACGAAGAACTTTGTCGTTAAAGAATTTCTCGATGTATCTTGCGTATCGTCTCCACGGTCAGTTATCGCGCAAGTGGACTGGTATGATTTTTATCACGCACAATGTCGAGTTATCCATGCTCGTTATCGCAGAAGAGTATTTATAGCGGTATGATCCGGGAAGATATTTTCAACGAATGACCCGACAAGAAATAGATTTATCTATAGGAAACTTATTGTAAAAATTAAATCTATAAAAAATGACATTATACATATATACATATCGATTAAGTAAAATAAAATTAGACAGATTTTTCAGTCTGCAGATATAGCATGTATGCTGTGCTTATCTTTTTGTTAATGTTACGCTGTTATGATACGCTGCCTTCATATGCGAACTGACAACAGTGTTACATTATTTGAATATAATCGTTAATTATAACGATTATAAGTCGATAACAAACCGCGGTATGAATTTGTCTACTCGTTTTTCACACCTCTTAGCACGAACAAATTATCACGATTACGAAGATAGCTTGCTTCAAAATTAAAGAACGTGAGTAGCAATTGTGTAACGCGAATTGCCGTGTTTGCAAAAAGGATGTGTCGCAAGAAAGCGTGTCACACACCTCAACAAGGACTCACGCCGAGGACGCACGTACCAAATTCTTGTCTTGAAACAATAAAGGTAAATTGGCCATTCTCTAACAAGCTGCGTTGCGCAAAGAACTTTCATTAACTCTCTCGTCTCACCTCTCGCGATTCAATTCCACGCCTCATTAACCGACTACTGACTGAGTGACTTAGTGCAGAATCCTTCCGTCTTACGAAAGGACTGATTATTTCAACGATTCATTGTTGTTAGCTAGCGTGCGCTTCCGCGTGTGTCACAGCGTCACGCTCTCGCGCGAATTTTCCGTGCAATCTGCGCGAATTTACGCAACACCATTGGATGAGACACGTCTCGTTTGCTATCACTGAGAAAACAACAGGAACGTGACACAAAATTACAAGCGAGGAGTAACGTTGCAGTTCTCTGTATAATTCTGGATAATATGATTTAATGACAACTACGAGAAGAATTGCAGAATTGCTCACAAAAATGCGCGACACATCTTATAATAAAAAAAATTACGATATAAATTATTTCTTTTAAAAAGATTTATTTATTTAAGAGTTTAATTTATTTCCAATTCAGATTCTTCTATTCAATCTATATGTATTGTACAAAAAATATGTAAAAATACGTAAATCATATGTATAAAAATTACATAATCTATAGTGGAAATAAAATTGTACGTTCAAAATAGGCAAAGTAGATATTTTTATAAATAAGCAATTAGGTATGAATTTTTTTTCAATTAATTCATCTTATTATTGTGTATATAAAAGTATTAAAGTACTATTATTAAAAAATTAATAGTTATTTAACATTTATAGAAAGATATTTAACATTTTATGTTTACATATGCCAGAATAAAGTACAAAATATTTTGTAAACTACTGGTTTTTTTATATTTCTCTCTTAATATTTTATATGAATAATTAGAGGAATTATATTATATAAAAAAATTATATAATTCCATTTAAAAAAGTGGAGGTGATCTTTTCATATCATTTTTTTTACATGAGAAAAATCTGCAATGTAAATATAAATAATATATATTATATATACATATATATCAATTTATCCTTTCTTATATATTTCTTCAAGGTTAAATAAGTATCATATAAATCGATGCAAAAGAAATAATATATACCTATTTATTTAGATAGTCTTTCAATGTGCATAAATACAAGTATGAGTAAGAAAGATAAAAAAAATCTTTATTAATCTTACCACGCAATTTAATAATAATCAAGTATGTAAAATTAATCTGTGAAAATAGAATATTTGGTGTGGATATTTTATCAAACGATTTTTCCAAAAAATAATTGATTATTAACATATGTTTTATCAATAAAATAATTATATACAAACATTTTGTTAAATTTTATTTTGTAACCATTAAAAATTGCAATTTTTTTTATTCAACTCAATTTTTGTTTTTTTAATAATTGAATACATTCGAAAATGATAGCTGATTAGTTTCAACCTCGTGGAACACTCTGTATAAGGTTATCTATTTATATTAGCTTCTTATATATAAAGTGTTCCATTTTAATGTCCCTCCTCAAATAACTTTTTTATTTTTGATTTTAGAAAAAAATATTTTAAACATAAATTGTATGGCTTTGAGGAGGACATAAGATGGATCATTAGTTTGATCTTGAATAATTGCTTGAAGGTAATTCAATTTCTTAAATGGAACCTCCTACTTTTTATTACACATTTTTGTAGATCATCTCGAGAGTTTTTCAAAAATTCATACTATAATTAAGTTCATTTTCATTAAGTACTTTTCGAGTTATAAGCAATATATACTTTTCATGTAAAAATATATACTTTTAACAGATAGATTTAAAAAATTTCATACACTATAATTATTGAATTTACATATTATCTGTATATTGAATTTTACATGTAACTTTATCATAATATGTTATAGTATATATTATAATGCTTTTTGAAAGTGGCTTGTTAAAAATTAATAAAGTATTTAAAATAATAAAAATTTTATCATATTGCTTGAGTAGATTACTATAAACGTTATTCAATGATTTAATCAAATTCCATGACATTGAGACTCTATTCTATCGGAGATAATGATATCCGTTCGTCTCGGACGAATTGTCACGCGGCAACTAACTCTCGACTGCCGAAAGCAGCTACGATAGTTCTGCTATGCCGCGGGACGTGGGCAGGAATCCAAGGTAAATGGCATGCCGTAGCATGTAGACTTTAAATCGTTGCCTCGATACCGAGCCAAAGACGCTGCGGTATATGCGCGTATTATCTCGTTGTTCGGACAGGCAATACGCGGAATATAGAGCACTTTACTCTGGTCATGGTAACGACGGACCACTTAGTCCGGGTAACGACCGCTACGACCCGGAGCATCATCAAGCTGTCCATCGGATCGTACACATCGTCGGTTGGTGACCTTTACGCCATGGGACCACGATGTTCCATTTGCGGAAATTGAAATTCCATTCGCGTAGAGATTGCTGATGGTGACTCAGCGGAGCTTTCGCGAGAACGCAGAAGCCAAAAAGCATTAAATACTGTGACTAACTAACGTCAGGATTTGCAATTCATCCGCCGTCTTAATCATGGATTAAATACATTTGCCTCGTACGCTCGTTGCATAACCCATACTCGAAATGAATTCCGTTCGCCGGAAAACGCAATTAAGTTTCAGAAAATCGGCTATGTTACTTCTATTATTCTTGAAACATTTTTGAATGATTCATTGGAATATATTTTGTATACTTGTATATAAGATATCCTTCATCTATGAATTTCAATTATATTTTAATGCAAATTTTATTTACAAAAGCTGCCTTATACGTATATATAACAATAATTATATTCTAATTATTACATTATACTAATTATTAATCAAATGATATATATTTTTTCGGTATCTCAAAGACATTAGAATTAACTGATTGCATGCATGCATTATATTAATGTTGATATGAAAAAAGCGCTTACGTACGATATTGATTGCTTTGTTCAGATTAGTCATGACTAAATCATTCCGCATAGTTCAAATGAAAAAATCGCAATCGACGTGGCTATATGTACAGCCATATACACGCTGTCCGAATAGAGATTAATTGTCATGTCTAATTGGGACGTGTTAGAACACTATTCAATATTTCCGATATAAAATATCAGATTTTCGAAGAAATATTTAATTTATAGAAATTTAGAAAATTGTTATAATAATTTAATAATATAAATGTTAAATTTTTTGTTAAATCATATCATTTAAACGATTCTATGACATATTAATTAGATATCTAACAATTAAAAATTGGGAAAAAATCTGTTATTTTGACGAAACAACTATTCAAAGAATTTTCTATTTATATCATTATTTTAAACACATATATTCTTTAGAACAGACAATATTTTTGGCGATGAATAAATGTGCAATATACTAGTTCCGCAATTACAAAATGTGAAGTGATTTTTTTATTAAAAAAAGGACTAAAAAGGATACAATAAAATTTTAACACGCCAAGCTTATTTTTAAGAAAAATAGATTTAAAAATTTGTATAAATTTCAAAATTAAACATATTTTTTTTTACTGTATGTCGTAAAGAGAGTCACATTATGCGTATTGAAATTCATGGATGGTATTTAAGAGAAGGCATATTGTATGACACGCTTGGTTGCACATGCGAATTATTGCCAGTAATATCAAATAAATAATCCAAGGAATTGCGTACGACACTAGAAAATAGTTTCGTATTGCACTTATAAACATTGTTTCCAATCTATATTACCTATGTCAAAATAAAACATTAATATACACAATAAATATTTCATGATTTTCTTAAGGTTTAACTCCAATGTTTATGACAATAGATAATAAAAATGTTAACAATGCAGCAAACGTAATTGTTTAAAAATATATTTTTGAACATTTGATATGTTAAACGTAATAATTCAATTTGTAATTCTTTACAAAAAAATGTATGAATATAAGTTTGTGTGAATTTATCAATACCGGTCCAAATAAGTCATTTTTCAAAATTAAGAAAATTAAATCTGCTTAGCAGATAGCAATTTGAAGATTTTGTTCAGAAGAGACTCACAAGACAGTCAGGCCAATAAATGTGCGACAGTTATGGACACTGAAGCGTCACGATAAGAGAATGCATTGTTTCTGCGAGTTCTTTCGCGACGGCAAGTTAGTTCATGGCAGACCGGTCCTTAAGTGGGCAATGTTCAGAATCACTGTCGGATCGATTCAGCGAACAGTCGTTTTCTACACGCATTCAGGTCCAACCGGGCGAATGTTTTATCCGCGTAGTACGGTGGAATCAGAAACAGGTATGCACACTGGACTGATTGCGAGGAATGTGGAGGCTCGTTTCTAGCACGCCTGGGATAATATTCTCTTCGGCGATGGTCACGTTTCTACGTCGCACCGAAAGGCTTCTTTTCTTTCAAACGAGGGGAGTCGTCTTCACGTGCAATCGTCACGAAAAAAAAAAACAAACTTTGCGGCATTAAAACTTGCTCGACCTTACAAAAAAATTGTACAATCATTTTAGCTTAATACGTAAATTTTAGCTTAATACTTAAAATGAGCTATGGAGTATCATAGCTTAAGGATAAGAAGAATTTAGAGTTCTGATAAAATCCCAGAATTCAACATAAATAGTCATACGCGGATTATTTTGCAAAGCGTAAAATAATTCGCAAAGCCGTATAATTTCTCTCGTACTACGTCAAAGTATAATAATTAATTTTGCCGCTAGGGCATCATTAATTATACTCTCGGTCACGACCAGAAGACGATCATTAATTTCGCTTGGTGAACGCTAGGTACTTAACGTGTAAATATCCAGTTATCTTGTATCTCATTTGATATTACCGTAAAGCTCAAGATTAAAACGTCGCACAAATTTGTAGTGGACGATTCGCACGACTCAGAATTTAGCAGCGCGGCAGTGTACGTGCGCATGTACAAGTCTCGTTTCCAGTTATTACTTAGTTATAATAAAATGGAATGGTCCATTAATCCGTCGTGGTTTCACACGCTACTTGCATGGACACCGTTGCGCGAACTTCATTTACATTAGACGACGGTTGCTGCTTCGCACTCAAAGGGAGTGCGAATGACGGTATTGTGCCGCGAAAGGTGCCGCTTTATCGCGCCGATCGTAATATTTACCGAGATCGCCGACTGAAGAATAACAGGATCGCAGGTAGATAAATCGCTAAAACCGGGACCCGTGGGAGTAACTTTACGCGTCATCCGTGAACACAATCTGAATGCGTCGCGCGAGGACGTGAAGAGACCCAGCTTGCTTCATAAAAACGAATTTCGCATCGTAGAGAAATTGTATCGATTGACCATCCTAGTAATTGCTAGCTTATAAGCGGCTCTTTTGGATCAATTTATATTAGATTAGAACAAAAGTTCGTAGCATTACAAATTTTTAAACTTAAGTAGTTATAATGTCGTTAAAAATAAAATTTCGATAAAAAAAGGGTTTTAAGTTTAAAATTTTTATTTTTGAAAGATTTCTATACCTTAGATTCTTGAAGCTAAAACTTTGTTTTGTCAAAGGTATGATTAGTTGTCATTTTTAAAGATATTTTTTAAAAACATATAGATTAGGGCGATTAAAAAAATCCAAAATATTTTTTTTCAATCGACCTATTGAAATCAGTTTTTCTTTATGATTAAAAATATCTAGTCATTTAAGTTTTTTTTTCAAACTTTTAAAAAAATATGCAGTGGTCGCGCAAGTCTTATATGTGATGAAAATTAATGTTTTTCAGTTCACTTTTTTCTACAAAATAATGTATACATTTTGCAAATTTCAACAATGTAAAATTATGTCTCGGGAATTTATTATTATTTTAAAATTTTTTCAAAATAGAATAAAGCTGTTGTGTGTCTTTGTACATGGTTGAAGGTGTAATTTATTGTATATCTTCAGATTCAGTAAACTGATAAGTACACAAAAAGAAATTTTTTTTAACCCGTGATTTCTCATATATTTCTCTAATACCCAGCAAGTATATGTTTGATTGCTTATTCAGAGAAAATATATTGTACATAAATTATTAAAAAATAAAAAATTTGAAAATAATTTTGTCCAAAATAATTATTAAAATAAGATTAGATGTTAGATGTTCAAACTAATTGCTAAAATGTCAAAACTGTTTACAACACTGTTCATTATATTTGAGTTTCCTACATAATTATTTTAATAATCTACCTTCATAAAAATTTAATACTGGTCAATTAATCACTTATTTTGAGTATTAAAATTAAGTGCTGTTAACAATATTTTAAATACTCAAAATAAGTGATTAATCGAGTACTAAGTATTAAATTTCTATAAAGACAACAAAATTATTGTCAAATTTGTATCTAACTAAATTTTCGGATACTTCAGCAAAATTATTCTTCCTGTGCATGAATCACTTTACTATTTAGTTCAAGAAAGTTTCTTAAAAACATATAATTTTATTACAGAATGAGTTTTAGTCTGAACGAGTTTTGAGGAACGGTTCAATTCACTCGAATTATCATTGACCATGGAGAAATACTCGTCGTTTACCTCACGAACAAAAACATGCGGGTCAGCGTCCTGAGAGGGGTCATGCAGATTCACGGTGCAACTCATCGGAGACGAAGAAGGCACGTCATGGATATAGAAGTGGCGTCGATAATTATCGATGGGACCGATCGTGCGTGAGACCAGAAAAATCATGGCCGGCTGAGCAACGGGACAAGCCGGCGTGCGCGCAGCATCGACTGCTGCATCGACGCTTGTCGCTACAGCAACAGCAGCCCGCCGATGTTGGGATGAAGACATCCTGGCTGCTCGCTTACGTACGTGGCCGCGGAATAAGTGTGGGTAATTTGCTCGTGGAGCTGGCTAGACCACTTGTTTTGTCGAGAGCAGTAGTGTGCCGTTTAAGTGCGAGCGGGACAAATACATGCGTTTGCACGCATACGCATCGGCATATCCCGTCACACGTGGCCGTGCACGTGAATATACACTTGAGTTTCCCGCACGTGCACGACCAAGATAGCCTAGCTATGGATCCAGAAGCGGATGAGAAAATGGAAGAAAAAAACATGCAAACGCTCATTAATATAATCCCAAGCAGAACAGCAAGTCACGATAACGTCGAAATGACATTAAAATGAATCGAAAATGATCGACAAATTTTAATGATCTTTAAATGACTTTTAATGATCATTTTGAAGTCATTTTGATATCATAATGACTTGTTGTTCTGATTGGGACAAGAATTATCCCCAGTATGTTTTCTATATATATATATAAATAAATTCTTTTAATATTTTTGAGGCTTGTACGAGCATCTTTTTTAAGGAAGTTATGCGGATTATTTCTTTGTCTTGATACATCGTAATTAAATGCTTACATTCTGTGAATATTGTAATTCACTTTATTAGAATGAGAAACTTGGTATAGATTATTTCTCGCCTTGATAAAGTGGACTGCAGCAACATTTACGTTAGCATTTAATGATGTATTAATGCATTTAATCAAGTCACGGAAATAACTCATAAATTGTGTAACTTCCTTGATAAATTCCTTTACTTTCCTTTGCTGCATACTTTCATAGAAAACTATTCGTAAGATTATCTTTGACTTTGTTGAGAAATCAATTCAGATTTACCTCTTTCACTATATAGCAATCCACTGGTGCGAATTTGAAGTTAAACTTGACTGGATTTAGCATTTAACAGTCTTAACGTGTTTGCGTCGAAAAGAAGAACATCTTTTTGATATTAGCACATGCAATGATAAGTTTTTCCGTATAACTTCCAACGGAATCAGTAAAATAGCAAGTCTTGGAAATATCTCGACAGGAATAGCTGGCGGATAAACAACCGAAGCTGTCAGCCATGGTCGCTGCTTTCCGACTATTTAGGTGCTACGGCCAGCTCGACGGAATTAATGAGATTCGAGTTTCCAACGCGTTTGCGTTTGATAGAATCAACATATGAAAATGTAGATATTTGCATGATATCAGCAAGATCTGCGAGAAGCCATGTTAACGGGTAATGCAAGATGTTGAATGCGTTAAATATTTGCTTCATAATTTCGTATATTTTTGTCGAGAATTTTTCAATCCGTTTATATATAGAACAAAGTATGAAAGACCATATTATAAGCCAGACATATTAAATTAGATATTGAAGATACGAAATATATTTGTAACTTCATACAGATGTAATAAAAAATTTTTTTATATGTTACATCAAAATAACAAATACATGACTTATTTATGTAAATTATAGATTGACTATACTATTAATAATTAACTCGTTACAAATAATTCTTTTTCAATCGGAGAAAAATACTTTTGTTATAACATGCAGTTTGTCAGTTCAACTAAAATTTTTTTCATTTTACTTTGATAGACACACACACACACACACACACACAATGTATAATTTAGTCTTATTTAGTTATTTTGAATTCTTTTGACTTTATAAGTCAACTTTTGTTTTGTTCGTCATCATGTTTCTTTATTCCTTTTTTTTTGTAAGTAAAATGTGGAATAAAATGAAATGTGATTTAAAGCTTTAATTAAGAAATTTCATTTTTATACATTCTGTGTGTTAGTTATTGGGTGGATTGATGGATGTATTGATTGCTAATTTTGAAAAAACTTACTTTTAAATTTGGAAAGAGGGAAGAAGGTCTAAAATGATTTGGATTGAAATCATATAAATTGATAGATAATAACTTTTTATATCTTTTTAGATATAAAAACTATTTTTTTCCGATTAAATAAAATCATCTATAACAAAATAATGTAGCCAATATACAACTTACATAAACAAATTAGATATTCTTTATTCTATATCCTTATATCTAAAAAGACATAAAAGATATTTTTCTTAATAAAAAAACCACATCCATAACAATTTAATTCTTGATTTATATTCACATTGATCTATCTGCAGACGGTTTTCAAGTATCTTTTCATTGCATCATCATCAATGGCCTCGCGGTTCTTGAGCCGAGTTTTCGCGTGCACACGCTACCCGATGAAAGCACTGACCGGCCTTCCTCGATCCTCGTGTGTGTGCATAATGATAGATATCACCGCGTCATCCATTGTAATGCGTGTAATGAGAATCTCAAATAGGCGTGCAATTTGATAAGCTTGTCAACTGTCGGTTACGGTTCATGCGCCCGAAGAATGGACTAGGGATTACAGTTATCGCGAAGGGCGACAGACTGCTGTTAACTTGCGAAAAAATCAGCACGGGTTTTTTTTTCTTTTTTTGCGCCACGTGTGAAATACAGTGATGAGTATCAGCAGAGAGGATTTCTTTTTTTCTTCTCGACCGCCTTAAAATACCGTTCCGCGCGAGGGCGAGGGAACTGGATTGCTGGAGGGAAATGGAACTCAAAGGCGCGAGCATATGAAACAATAATGGCTCGCGTTACCTTGAACGTACGGCGAGAAATAATAAGCGAGCATGGTGCGATTTAATTTACAAAGAAATCAGAAATCTATGAGCCTTGGTTATATTTGCTCGTCAATTTTATGATAAAACCAGCCTGATTGTATTGTATAATAGTGTCTTCCAACAAACGTCTCACAACACAGTGATCATCTCATCCTTGTTTAACATTAACGAACACAAGGTAATGATGCACTCTGTCATATCGTATCATGTGTGTCTCATGTTGGGAGGCACTTAATTATTACTTGCGTAAGTATGTGCATGTCTATCCCGAAAAGATGAAAGTAGCGGAATAATAGTCTTATTATGATCTTTCGGCGTTAGTGTTGTCACGTCATTTTTTGAGATAATTATATCGATGTTCAGATTGTACGACACCAATGTCAAGCGTTTTTCTCCGTTACGAACATAAAATTTGATTACTTCTTTGCTCGTCAGTTTGCGATTCTTCACTTCTATTAGTTACACGTATCGTCCGCTGACATGAACGATAAACATTACGTCGGTCGTAAGCAGTGCATTGGCGCAACTGCAATTGAATCGCAAACTGTGCAATAGCAAGCCAACGTTGTTGTTAAATGTCTAGTAAATTCGCAGAATTGTATACGAAAAATTAGTTCGATAATTTGTCTGGTCTCGACTCTGAAATCAAAAGTCGCGCGTTGCGCCAACAATGAGTTCAATCGAGTTGCTGCGATCAGTCGAACCGATCGAAATTCGGATTTTTATGATACGCGACTTATCGCTAATAAGTTACCCGTGTCTTGGAATTATCGGAGCGCGACCAATTATTTACCAATTATTTCAGAATTAATTTTAGATCGAAAGGTTAATCATCAGCTTGTACGAGAGATACGCTGTAAATTTTAGATACTTGCTAGTATATCGTGAAAAATGATTGCGCATTATTGTCAGTCGGCGTACCATGCTTATCTCTAAGTAGCCAATAATAATTTCAACACAACGGAATTTATTAATAATTTAAAATTACCTTTATCGATTTGACCCAGGTATATAGAACACAAACTTATAATAATCAAAATAATAAGATCAAGATAACATTAAGTTGGGGCTGTTACTAGGCAATAAAAATATAATTTTGCGCCTCCAGCGTAGGGCACAAAAAATTTGAAGGATCATAATCCATAATCAAGGGTTTAAGCTATAAGAACACATAAAGGTATGATAAAATATAAATTGACGAAATTTGAGAGAATAATTTACGAAGTAAGTTGGACATACTTTTATTCGTTTAAACAGTATTTCATTAACTTAAAATATTTTGAATTATATAAAATATTCAAAATTTAAATTTTTTAAGTCGTTTTAATGAAACCAACTTAAAATCGCTGTGTAAGTCTATATGTAATATTAACTTTTTAATGTCAAAATTATAACATGAAAAAGTAATATAATCACTTATCCCATGACAATGAAAAAGACACATATATGTAAGTCAAAGTGGCACAGCGGATAGGTTGTAAGATTCATTTTCCTGAGAATCCGAGTTCAAAACCTACCAAAGGGCAGTAAGCAACAAATAGCCGTCAAAGGTAAGGTAGCAATATAATAAAAAAATTAATAAGTAAAAATTTTTAATAATTTGTCCTAAAACTTTCAGAGTGTACTTACGAAACAAAAATAACTTATTTTAGTATCTAGTTATAGCTAGATAGATGCTAGATAGTATTTAAAAAATTTTTTCTGATGTTATCACTACAACCTTTTTTTATCTAGTCATTAATTGTTTTTTATACATTGTCACTAAAAAAAGTGAGCGTTACATTATTAGCTTGTCACTATTTGAAAAACTAAATAATAATGATGTATAACGCAACTTTACTAACTCATGACTAGTCTGCTATTAGATTTAATTTTGACAAGGGATAAGTGTAAAATGTAATAAAATGGACAATATAATAATATTATGAAATCAAATATAATTAATATGATAAATTAAAATGACAAGAAGTTTGATAACACAATTTCATTATTGTACCAATATTGTTAAGCGCTTTAAGAATTACAGGATTAATCTCTTCACGAATTATATATATATATAAAAAGTTGCGTAATATATATATATATATATATTACGCAACTTTTTATAATCATCTAGTAATATGATAAGTTATTTCGTACGAATTCGATTATATAGTCCAAAAAAGAGCATATATTTTTCTTATGAGACTCTGCATCTATAACAATAAATTTTTGAAATTTTAATTGTCTTAGCAATTTTAACTTAATCAACAAGAAAGAAATGGAAGGTAAGACTGATGTCATAAATACAAAAAGGAATATGTAAACATTGACCAAAGTTCGATCAGAAAAGTTATCTGCTTACTGATTGCAATTTCGGAGTTCCTATCACATGTACGCTTAATTTTTTGAAAAAATTATTTTTCCGTGTGTACATTTCAAAACATTCTATCAACTGATCGATATTTATGTCCTCTATTGCAAACGCTTCATTTTCATATCTGTCAAACATGTTTTGCTGCGTCATAATCTCATTCCAGTTTCTGTTAACTTCGTTTTTGAAAATCTCTACATCGTCACGTTGCTTTAAAATTTTCAGCCCTTCTTTGACATCATCTAATTCCTTTTCTGAGAGCTGTTTCAACATGGAGCTACGAATCCAGAAATTCCTCGATCCGTTGATCAACGTATTCGGTTGTGTATTTATTTGCTTGAGTATAAACAATAATAGAATATCCTAATATTTCATTGATATTTCTAAGGTCACACGAAGCATAACTAAGCCCTTTAGATCGTAGCTGACTCATCAAGGGTTCTTTCATTATCATCTAAAAGATTATTATTTAACAGATAAATGTGATATGCAAATAAAATCAATCATAGTAATCAAAAATGTTATTCACATTTTATTTACTTTTAAAAGTAAATAAATATAAATTGAAGATTCCATGTATTTAAATGTATAAAACAATGTTATTAAATACATACGAGCATTAACTCGACTAACACCATTTTTTGCTAAGTTTTTATCCCCGTCTCACCTATATTCGGCCTTATCATACTCTGATTTGTCAGGCGACTCCAGATATTTCTTGTCTTCAGTATGCTCCGCCTCTGACATTATCTCAACATGCAAGAAACCAGAAATTATAGATACAATACGATCGAAGATTGGAAACAAGATTTGATAAAATAAGATTTTTATATGTTCCAACTTTCTTTCCAATAGACTCTCTGGACACTAGCACAGTTTTAATCAGCACTCTAGCCAACACTTTTTCACTCTGTATGTTATCTATCTTCGAACATTAATATGAAAGTCAATACCAGTATCTTATGTATATACATTGTAGAGTGGAAATAGAAATAATAAACAGAGTCATAGGGACCAGTATCTGAAAAATCAGAATTTTGGATTTAGCAATGAGCACACGAATTCATTTCTATCTATTTCAATTCCCGAAACATTGATTTTTATCACGTACTTTTATATATATGTTAATCAGAGATTAATTAAAAATTATTTAAAACCAAATTTCGAACTGTACAATTCATTTACTTTAATATATCTCTTCCACATTAAATAAATAACAGAAAATTTGATATATGTACTTAGCCCAGGAATATTAGTTTTTTTGCAAGCAAAATTGCCATAAAAAATATGTTTACAGAAATCTGTTTGAAATGTGTGTAGGTATTATACAACATATTAAAAGTCCTAACTGCCAACAAACTTGGAAAACTTTCCAGTTTTAAAAAACTAATAAAAAATGTTTTTTAAAAATATCTCAGAAGATGTTCATTTTTATTAAAATAAAAATTATTGTCAAAAAGAAAGTTGATAAAATTAGGAACAATTTCGTTTATTTTAAGGCCGCTCGATCAATACTTTCTGTGATAGAATTTTTTTAAGAATGGTATACTTTTGATCATTTCGACAACTGGAACTTTTTTCGTAAATATCTCAGACTTGACTACTTTTACATATAATAACTCTTATGAAGGTTATTAAAGGAAGATTATTAAATTCCCTACAAAATCGTTTTTTATTGTACCTTGTACGATGAATAGTTGTTGAGATAAATTTTCTCAAATTGCAATACATTTTAATGAATAATTTGCTTGTGACTTATCAAAAGTGAAAAATTTTAAATCTTATGTAATTAGGTTGAAACGTTTATTTAACAACCAATAATTCCCGAAATATGATGTTCCAAAGATATGATAGGATAATTTATGTTTAAATATGGGTTTATTTATCAATATAGGTATGTAATCGAATTGGAAAAAATAATATTCCTTTTTCTCAAAGTTTACATACGATCCTAGTTGCGTATCACTCTTTTAAAATTTATTTTTGAAAAAACAGCTTCGTGAAAGATTGTCTTTTTTCAACATTTTCTACAAAACAATGTTCTTCGTTTCTTTTTTGTAAATATCTTACAAAAGGGACAGGTGATGGTGACGAGAATTTTGATGCGTTTTTTACAGGCTGTTCTTAAGCGAAAAAGAAAAAACAATACGTGTCCGGCTACTTCAGTCATTGACCCATAGTTTGGAAGAAATCAATTTTTTAAATAATTATTGTAATAATTTGTAAAACTGTACTGTATAAGAAAACATCAATATCTTTATAAATTTCATTTTTCACCTGGAGAGATGATTCTGAATCTTAGGTAATGATTTTGAACGCAGCAAGTAGACCGCACGTCAGTCGAAATGTTGCTCATTTCAGTAAGCATTCTACTCATTCGAGCACAGCGGTTTTCCGAATTGAAAAAGTATTTCAATAAAATTTACCAGTATGAAACACGATAGAAATGTTCATAATGAAATCGCATATGTTAATAGAGTGAAAATGTTATTATTGATGCTGACAAGACAAAACAATATCTTTGTCGTTCTCAAAACAAAATATGCCGCTTTAGTCGCTCCCTTTTTGTAATTGCCTGTAAAGAATTCGGCGACAGGATAACAAATTATAAACAGGGTAATTAATTCGAAAATTTAGAACGGTATCATCTGCGCGCTACCTCTCCTTTGAGTGGTCTCAATGTGGATCTTCTATTTTCTTCCTTGCCACCAGTTGAGGTGGTGAGATGGACAACAAATTATATACCGATTATCTTAAACTCGCAAGCAATAATAATATTTCGCGAAACGTAACAGTAAAAGCCGCTCGAAAATTGCGATAAGCTTTGACACGCCTGTCCTCCATGTTATGCATCGAGAGGGCATGGATGATAATGCCGCGCTATTTCGTTTAGATCAAATGTGATAGACGGTAAAAAATGTCACAATATATACGTATATAAAACTAAAATTTATATTTTTTTTTTCAAAAAATAATGCTCTATGTAGAAGAAGGATTAAAAATTAAGTAATGCAATATTCATAATTTAATACAATGGTTACGAATAAATGGCGAAACTCATTAATGAGGCTTCCTCTACCGTATTTTTGACTGTTGAATTAATGTGACAAACGGTATAGACACTAATCGAGTAAGTGCGAATAGGCGTATCCTGTCGTGTGCAATAAGAACATTCTAATCCACACTCTAGCGGTACAAAGCGCACGTTAATTACGATGATTGATTTAAGTCTCGTCGTTAAGGATTTAAGAGCCTCGCCCCTATGGCACTATATATATACGATCTCTTTCTCGTGTCTCTCGTTGTCCGAAGTGCATATCTAACGTGCGCCGACACGTGTGTGCATGCGTGTCAGTAAGAACGCGTGTAGATTGAGAAGGAAAGACAGATTGAGTACAGTCAGATATTAGACGGACAAACCCACGATCCATTCATCAATGGATCAAGAAAGAACCGCAAACGTCGATCTCATGAATACAGCCAATCACGGTGCGATTAATTTACATTTGCATCTCTTTGTCCCGTTCTCTTCCCTTTTTTCTTCTCTCTCTCTCTCTCTCTCTCTCTCTCTCTCTCTCTCTCTTCTTTTTTTTGTCAAGATTTTTCTTTTAGTTTTTTTTTAGTCAAATTTTTATTCATCTTTTATATTACCTATATTTCTTTCTATCATTATTATTACTATTGTATTATCTAATAATTTCTTTATTTGATATTATTTTGTAAATATTTTTATTTGTTGTGTTATCTTTTCATTTCTTTTTCTCTTGTTACTTTTATATTCTTAGAGGGTATGCCCTAGATTCTAGGGCCTAGAATATTAATAGATGTTTTTGAGAAAGAGAGAGAGAGAGAGAGAGAGAGAGAGAGAGAGAGAGAGAGAGAGAGAGAGAGAGAGAGAGAGAGAGACTGTGTGTTCCAAAATTTACTGTCGGGACTGAAAATCTACACAAAGAAAAATAATATATTCTTTCTGTTGTTGTAGCAAATCTATCATTGCTATTGTATATTCGTAATGACAGCAATAAAATTTAATTGATACCAATTTTAGAAATTATTTGTTATTAAAATAGAATCTATTTTGTTGCTAAGACAGAAAAAAATTTGCTGTATGTATTTCTTTAGAACCAAAGTTAATTTGCTGTTAAAGCAAAATAATGTGTTCTTAAATTTTTTTACTATTGGAGCAAAATTATTGTACTACTGCTCATTCAAATCTATTACGGAGCAAAAGAAATTTATTATTGTAATCGATTTGTGTTATTACAGCAAAACTTGATTTGTTAGGCTGCATTTTCTATCCTGTTTATTCTTAAACAACTGTCGTTTCCTTTCTGAAGTCTTCTATTATTATAACGTCGCTGCGTTCATAAACGTGACCTCTCAATATCTTATCGCATTAATTTTCATTTTCTATTCTTTTCTATTTCCTATTATTCACGTTACGTACTTTTGTTACTTTATTCAATATCAACGTGTATTCATAATGATACGAAATCTGCTGGAAAATTGGAAATGCCTGAAGAAATTATTTCAAAGTTATCTCTTACCGTACATTCGGAACACGGGTCACTAGTGACTGAGCGATTCCTGTTCGTGTAAGTTTTTTGAATTCTTCGGTAATTATAAATTATACTACAGTTTATTATTTTTCAAAATAAAGTTTTAATATTTATTCTAAAAAGTTGAAAGTGTGTTGGTGAATTTTTAGAGATTTTTTAAATTATTCTGAATAGGTGAAAAAATGAACGGATTCTAGTGACCCAGTTTGTACGGATATATGAGGTATCAAATTGTATCTTGTAAGAGGTATTTTAATACATCTCTCGATCATATTTGATCGAGAGATCCGACGGTGAGCATTCCAGAGTATGACTTGACTGACTTGCGACTGCACCGCCTTGATCATTGGCAGCTCACACAAAAACTACTTCAGGACTTCTGGGCGACCGAGTACGTATCCGATCTTCAGAATCGAGTAAAATGGAGAAGAGTGCAAGCTGATCTTAGAATCGGAGATCTAGTGCGACAAAATTTTTGCGACAAAAATCTTACGCCCGTGAAGTGGAAATTAGGTAGGATAGTCGAGGTTTATGCCGGTCAAGATAGATCGCAAGTGGAGTGATCGCAAGTTTGTTGCGACAGCCAATATGAAGCGTTGATTTCAAAATGCAAGTTTCATATTGGCTGTCGCAACAAACTTGCGATCGGTTAGTTTCTGGCCAGTGGCAGGACGTCCACAGGATGTCCATAGGATGTCCTTGTGTTATTAGGGACGGTCTTAAATATAAGATCCGACTATGAATACCTGCCACAGTCATATGGGATCTACAGTTTAACGTCGATTTTAAACGATGAAATTTTGTTAGAGAAGTGTTCTTGGCAAAGATAAGATCTCGGTACATGTACAAAAATACTTAAGACATAAGACTTAAATAATAAGAAAGAGTCTGAGAAGAATTGTCGTAACACTTACTTAGGCTTAAGTTGTAGACGTAACCCTACTGTAAATTCCCATAGATTTTTTTCATGGGTTCCTATAGAAGATTATAAGATTCTGTAGGAGCTTATGTAGTTATCTATAGGATTTGCACAGCTTGCATAGGTACCCAGGAATGTGGACAAATGCGCCATGGGAACTAAAAGGTCTATATAGGATACCAGTTTGACGTATAGTAATATATAGGCGTAAGATAAAGGAAAAGTGCCCCATGGGGACTGAAAATGTCCTTAGGTTGCCATAGAATGACGTATGAACATCTTCTCTGTCCTATAAGCACATATTCTTATATGTCAAAGTGTAGTATCCTATAGGTCTTCAGTTCTCATGAGGCATCTTTTCCGCATTCCTATGGATACCTATATCAATTTGAGAGAATAATTCGTAACTCCCAAAAACTGGAAGCCATGATAATACTTAATAAACGAGGTACGTTCCATGTAAAAAAAATCCTGACTGCTATAAGGAAAATATAAACTCATGACTTTTTTGAGTCACAAAACATACCTTATTTATTACGTGACTTTCAGTTTTTGGAGTTATAGAAAAATTATCTTACATTTTCATGTGGAATTACATCAGTCGGCTGTTATAGCATTTTGTGTACACACTCTAATATCTATATTATAGAGACTATATAGGATGTCTTAGAATATTTATTGAGTATTTTTATATTATATAGGATATCTCAAAATATTTGGAACTATTTTTGTGTGCAGATAGAGCGGATTAAACTGAACTAAAACTCTCCTCTATCAATTTGCAATTTTCGCGATTATTATCTAATGAGCAGAATGTCTAAAATCGACGCATGAGACTTTAAGATAGCTTTAAGAGTTCTTTGAAAAACATCTTTTGAAAAAATAAAGAATTCTGGAAAATATTTTAAAGTTGTCTTATGCATCGATTTTACCCGCTTATTCGGCAATCTTTAGAAACTAACTATTGTGAAAATTTGCAAAAGTGATATAGGACTTTTCGACTCAGTTTAGTCTACTTTATCTATACACAAAAATAGTCTCAAATATGGAACATTCTGTATATCATTTAGGTCCGATTCAACGCGACATCAACGTGCACATCATTCTTTTTTCCATGCTATCCTATAAGAGTCTCTTTTTATGGACTGATGCCATAGGTTCCTATATAAAACTTTGTAGAAAAATTTTCTATGTTATCCTATATATACATGCTGTATAAATCTTATAGGTACCTACACAAGTTCTTACAGAATTTTAAAATTCTCTATAGGAATCCATGAAAAAACTCATGGGAATTTACAGCAAGATAGGAGTCTCCTCCTATGGGAACTAGTCGAATTTACCATGGGTATCCATGGTTAAGCAAATCCATAGGAAAATTCCCCATAGGAATTTATAGCAGGGAAATAACGCACGAGCTTTCACGTATGACATGTAACTTATTGCCGTGTCTCCAAGAGACATATGTCGATAACATATTGTATGTCATACGTCAAAGTTTGAATGTTATGTCTACAACTTAAGTCTCTAAGGTCTGTTTTACAATAGAGTCGTAAGCGGTAAGCCGTAAAAAATTAACCAATCATAGTCAATTATTCTTCTCACATTTAACTGTAATTGAACAATTTCTTACGACTTGCTTTACGACCCTATTGTAGAACAGGCATAAGGCCTGTTTAATGTTTGTATCATATTATGTTTAGTCTTCTGCTATCATTCTTTTCTATTATCTTTAAAGTTTTTATTTTCATTATTTTTGCTAATTTTCATTATTTTCATTTTTGAATTTGATTATATATATTTTTGTTAATTATATATTGTTTTCAGTGCTTGAAAAATTCAATTCTACAATATTTAATAAATAATAATATCTATCTATCTAGTTTTTTGTTTGGTTTTATCATTCGTTTCCTGTTTATATCTTTTCAGGCGAGCAGAGATGAAATAGTATAACAGGGTGTCGCGGTTCGGATTTTTGTGGAGACACCGACGATGTCATTTTTCAAGTTGATTCGACAACCGCAAATCAAGAGTCCAATTTGAATGAATACTACAGGACTGTTATTATTTCTATACTATACTGTCTGAACTAGTACACATGGTGCGATGCAATATCTAAGTTGAAGTGAAACAAGTATACGTTTGTTTCACTTCAACTTATTGCATTGTGTGCACCAGTTCAGAGGAAGTACAGGAATAAAAAAACAGATCTGTAGGGTCTAACGATAAGTAGAGTTTAAAAAAGGCAGTTATTTCTTTCTCTTTTTTTTCTTCACGATTTTTTTTTGTCTACGATCGCTCGCAGCTAGAGTTCGTTTCATCGCGACCAGGCTATATATCATCTGGCATCGATAGAGATGTCGCCAGGTTTAATAATAATATTCAGCTTTAGGAGATATTTCACGGCGTCGAGAGTCGTTGGAGAGTGTAGCCGACAGCGTTATTCTGCTGAAATGGAATGAGAGCGCGGACGTTCAACGTAATTAAGATTTAACGGTGGCATAATAGGTCTTATCTCGCGAAGCTAATCTGGATAATTGATTTCTCATACAGTTGCGTGCTTTGATAAACTCCCGAGGGAGTTAGTGAATGAAGTTACTCGAGGGGACGGACGGAAGATCTCCTTCTTGCCGAGTGAGGTAACTAAAATTCTCCATGTAATCGCAATCACTCTGTCGAAATAAAAGAGGAAGAGAATACAACGCATTGGACCATAAGGATGCATTACACGTATTTTGTAACAAAATGACAAAATTATGAAAAAAAATACAGATTTTTTATATTGTATGTGAAAGTAGTACAAAAAATTTGACGATTTGGAACAAAAATTTCAATAAAAAGTGACATGTTCTTAAAAAATAATTAAGATAAAATGAGAAAATCTTCATTTACAAATTGTAAAATTGTATGATTAAATATACAAGGTAAAGTATTTAAAACAGGTCATGAATAAATCGCTTGTTTTTAATAATAAAAGGAAAAATGCCAAACAAAAGTTCAAGGGGGATGTATTCTGATCATGTTGTCTTTCTTTTAGGCGTTAAAAAGATATAAAAGTCATTCCACTTTTTTAAACGGAATTGTATGATTTTTTTTACACAATGGTTTTTTTTCCTCCTAATTATTCTACATATAAAAGTATTAATATTAAAGTAGTAATATTAAAAAACCAATAATTAATGAGATATTTTATTTTGTCAAATGTTGGGATAAAAAATTAAATATTTCGTAAATTATTATTAATTTTTTGATAATCGTACCTTAATATTTTTATAAACAGAATAATGAGATGAATCCGTTGATGGAAAAAAAAACATATTACTTATTTAAAAAATTATTCATTTGGATACATATTTTTTTAAAATAACTATGTGTTTCTAAAAACGAATGAAAATCTATCACTCTTTAAAAGTGCATATTTTTCACATTTTTTCAATAATAGCAGTATTTTAACTCTTTTGGAGTAAAATTTCACTTCAAGAAATATTTAGAAAGTACATATAAACAAAAAATTATGGTGCTGTTTAATTAGCTGTAAAAAAACTTATTATTGCGTGTATATATTGTATGTTCATAACTTTTATAATAATATTTAAAATAATATTAGGCTTTCATTATACATATGTTTATGCGAAAATTATAACAAATATTATTTCTTTTATACACATAAATATATATTGTCCCTATATACAAGATGTTTGGAAAATATAATGATAAATCTTTCGCAAAGGCAGAATGGACTAAACTGAGAAGAAAAGTCCTCTACCATTTTGCAATTTTCGCAATAGTTAACAAGATATTAATTGCTAAACATTGTCGAAAATTGGTCTTCAATAATTTTTTACTCAAATACTATTAACTTTATAGAAAAATTGCAAAAGATGAAAATTGTTTATTTTCTTCTCATAAAGCTCTAAGAATTTTTTTAGTTATGATACATGGCGTCGTTATGTGCGACACATATTTACAAGAATCTTTTCTTTCTCCCCACCCTGATGTCCCGCATGTACAAGTGCATACAGCACCGGGCAACTTTTATTTATGCAGTTTTCTTAAACCGGTTCTACATTAGTTGCAAGTTGATCACAAGTTTGTTGCGAACCAGCAGTTAATTGCAAGCCAATCTGAAGTTTGCATTTTAAAATTAACGCTTCATATTAGCTGCCGCAATAAACTTGCGATCAGCTTGCAATTAATGTAAGAACTGGCTTTACGAGCACTTTATCGAAAGTGAGAACGCGATTGTTGCCGTTAAACGAGCGAGAATATTTCATTCACTCACTCAAGAGTTCACTTTACTTGGATTCCACAACATGGTTCTAAACTAGATTTTAATGGTATTCGCGTGATGAGATTTGTGGGGACACTGGCTGCATTTCGTATATCTCCATCTTAGAAATTCGCGGGACTTGTTCTGACGAATGTGTGTGAATCGTCTCGATCGGAGGAGATGCAGTGAAAGTGTTCGCATTCGTATCGAAGTCAGTTACGTTGCCGGTAATGTTGGCTTACTTATATATTATATGTTAGCACGATCAGCACTTATATACCCACATAGTAATTCTCAATTTCTTCAATCTAAAAGCTCAATAGCTTTCAATCTCCATTTAATTTTTCGTCAAAAGTTACGAAAGCGAGTTTACAATCGCAAATAATGTTCTTAATGGAATTGTTTGATGTTTTAGGAAAATAGATACGGAGGGTACGTTTGGTATTAATCCTTTATAGACCGATTCCATTTCTGGATGACTCTTATTTTGTAAACTATTTATTAAATTTTCTTGAAACTTGATCTTTAGGATAATTTCATGATGTTTTATTAGTATCTGAGGTAAAAAATGAAAATGTTCAAATAATTGATCCAATTATATAACAGAATTAAAAAAAAAATAATCTGATTAACATAAAACTCAATTCTAAAGAAGTTTTGTATAACATCAAGTTTTCAATTTTATTTGAAGCTCATCAGTTTTACGAAAATAATTAGTACTGATTTCCAAACCGACTTTTAACTGATTATGAACTCTGTAATATTAAATCCTGCTTCTCCTCATTTATTAACTCTTCATTACTACCCTTTAAAATTCGATATTTTCAAGCTATACATTCAAGCTCAATTATCTTTTAAAATCTTTTAAAGATAAAAAGACAAACCTTTTGAGTTTCGATAATTAGATTAAGTCTTTTCAAAAATTATAATTTTAAATTTTTGAGGAAATAAATTCATCAGAATCGAATTTCGAAATCGATCTCGAAAATCCTTAACAAATATTTTTTTTTTATTTTTTTGTTAGAAAACTACAGTTCTCAAAAGATTAATAAATTTCTCAGTGTAGTTAGCTTATACTTTGTCACAAAATATGTAATTATATAATTCAATAATTCATTCAAGTAACAGATATCCTGTGATTTGCAATCTATAACATCTCATTTGTTAGACAGTTGTACTGTTTATTGAGTAATGCAACTAGACATCTTTTAAAGTAACGTGTTATGACACTTAAAATAGCGGTTTGTCATTACAAATAGAAGCGATAAACAAATAAAATCCAATGACTAGCGGCAGCGATGCCCAGCAATGCGGATCCAAGTGATTGGCGTTAATTTTATTCTACTTCCTTGTTTCTCCATACTATAATTGAGCGAAACTAACGAGTGCTTAGGCCGAGTAATTAAAACCGAGGTTCCACCACTTTGTTGGCACGAACATAAATCTATTACTAACTATTGGCTTCGGCATTCACATGTGTAATCGTAAAATGAGTATGCTATCGACATTGAATAAATCTGACTTGGTTATGTATAAATAATTATGTAGCTACATACACGGTTGTTTAATTTCAATGAAATGTATTTGTTGAAATATATATCTCATAATTTTGTATAATATATACTTATTCTTAAAGTATAAAAAAAATTAATATTTTTTTGTAATTATTTTTTGTAATTATTTAAACGATATACATCTAAAATCTCTCGCTTATTGTTTATAGCGAGAAAGCGTAACCAGCTTCCTTAAATATTATCATTAGAAAAAGTAAGGGATATTAAAAATAATTCCGAATTACCACGATGACTTCCAATAGTCCTTATTTTACTTTTTCTTGTAATATTTAAGAAAGCTCATTTTCACTTTTTCTTATTATTCTTGAATACTACTGAGAATACTTTATAATTTTTATTAGACATTATTATCTCAATTGTAGAATTTCTTTGTTTTCTTGAAGATACACAATTTAGTATTACAATTTATATTTACAAAATTCACTTATGCTTTAAACATAATAGATAACAGAATAAAAATCAGCAGATTTGCAATTACGAAGATTCCTAATTAAAGTTGTTTTCTTCTCAAGCGTATACCGTTCACGCAACGATACATTAAAAACAGAAAGAAATCAATAACTTTCATGTCTATCCATTATATGTTTCTCGACCGTAAAACGTGAATTCTTGCGTATAAATGTGGTTCGTGCGTTTCGGTGTTACGATAGACGAAGTAGACAAACTTTTTCTGATTCAGCGACGATGATCAAACGACACCTATGTTTCATTTTCATTAGATAATAATTTTCCCCAGATTTTTGAATTGTATATCGTAATGGTAATACCCGCTCGCAACGTCGCTTTCACAGCTGCAGATAATATGAGGATGACTTATTTATTATCATTACGTAACGTTGTATGTCCGGCTTTGTATCGAATCAAGAAAAATGCATCATTCACACGTTCGGAATACAAGGAATGTAAGGTCAGAAACAAATAAGTTTACGTATAAAAATTTCAGAAATTGTAATAGCTGAATATTTTACAATAGAAAGGAGAATTTTAAAATATTTTTTTTCAAGTTTATATCTAATTAAAAAAGTACATACGGTATATTATTGTATTATAAGATTATTTTTATATACAGAGAAAGTATCTAAACATTTAGATACATATAGATCTGAAAATAATTTTATTGGATTATCTGTTCGGACTAAATTCATGTACCTTATCATTATATTTATTATATTCAGATTTATTTAGTTATTATAAGGTAAAATTACTAAATTAATTAATTAGGTATTAATTCCGGATTATTTTTTATATTTAAATAATTATAATATTTTTCGCTAAATGATACATGTCATAAAATACTTTAGCATTTGTTTTATCTCTTTCAAGTCTCAATTAAATTTAATTTATTAGGAACAGCGCTACATATTTTATTGATATCGTTAACTAAATTAATTAAATGTGCGAAATTAACGAACGTATGTATCTTTAAAAATTCATTCAGTGTAATATCATAAGAATTGGCCTTATGGTTTTTATAGTAGGTAGTAAATAGCATTAGATTTCATGGAAGAAACGTTATGCTCATTGACATTAAATGTATCCGCGGGTGTTGTTTAATCATTATGTTTTAACTTATAACGATACTTTTATTGCGTAAATTTATTATAAAAATGTTTCAAAATTTGTCAAATCTTACAAATAATGTTATCCCGAAAAAATTAATTTATTTTAAGTATCAAAATAAAATATTAAATAGTATACGTGTCTACACAATAGTATACAAAAAGTATAACTATTCATAATTTAACTGTTTCTTTATTGCTAAACACTTAATTTTCATCAACTTTTTTAATTGTTATTGATTTTTAATTGTCACTAATTAATTTTAAATAAAAACTTGAATGTGTTAAAACTGCATCATAATCCACAATTAGATCCTAGAACTAGATGTGGATCATCTGCAATTATAATTCCGTTATATACGATATGCATGAGCAAATCATTTTATTATCTTTACGGGATGTAGTAACGCCATTAAAAAGGATAAAGCATTTGATGAATTGATCCGCAATTAGTACATGTGGTCTAATTGCAGATAATTGTTATTACTTTATTTAATTCAAATTAAAACATATAAAATGATAATAAAATGGAATAAAATCATCCATAATGTAATCTTTACGATTAATCATGATCAATCATCTATTAAATATTTTATTAATTGTTTGATATTGTTCTGAATAAAAAAATATAAATTTTGTTAAAGAGTGATCCACAACTAATATTTATCCTAGTTAGATTCCGTGCTCGTTATCAATTCCAATTAAATATTTAGAATGTATTATATTAACTCTTGCTTATTATCGGTACTAAATTCTCAGGAATTCGCGACAGTTTTTCAGCTGATCAATTGTTGACTTCGAGGTTCATCGATATCTACATTCGCGACTTTGCTTATTCTTGTCCGCTATGCGAAAGTTAATTACTTCTCGGTATGATATATGTCGCTTAACTTTAGAGATTTTAGTCAGTATTCTCTAAATAAAGCTCAAAGCATCTTTTTATAAACTTTCTATTTTCTGTAATACCTGTTCCGACTTTTCTTACACATTCAATTTACAGTACAATTTCGACGTCATCAATGGACCTATAGATTACTTACAATCGATACAAACCATTAAAATAATTATGTAAAAAATTCAAGCATGAAAGTTTTAACATTTTAGCAATCAGTTTGAGCGTAATAATTCTGTAATAATTATTTTGATAGTCCAACAAAGATTTTAGATTTAAGTATATCTCTAAATTAAATTTTTAGATACTTGAACTAAATTATATTTTTTCCATATATAATGTGGTAAATAAGAAAGTAAGCAATATTTCACAGCAGAAAAGAAAATTTTAAAACGCGTCTCATTTCAAGTTAATAATTCAAAAATTATGCATGGAATTATTAAGATTAACATCTAATATTTTCACTTTATACATTAAAGAAAATAAGGAAGGAAGTATATGCGTTTTCTTAAAATTATGTTTGTTTGATTGAGAAAAATTATGCACGTTGCTATCTGATCTTAGAAAATGCATTTTCAAATAATTTGTTGTACTTCACGATGCTTCCGCGAATGAATAAATCTTGAAAAATGCTTGAGTTTTGCACGTAACATAACATTTACCAGTGGTAAAGTTAATCGGGAGTAAATAAATTAGTTGAATAAGCGACTCACGGCCGGTCGTTTCCGGACGCAGCGATGGCCTCGGCTTCTTATATATTATAGCGTATCGCAAGAGCGCATAATTACCGTTTCTTTCACGCCCCGTCTGGTGAGTGCTTCGCTATGATAATAAGGATCGTTTATTACAACAATTACGCAACGTATCTGGCAAATCGTTTCTGGCAGCATAACCGACGATATACGAGGTGCTAACGACTGTCTCTTAAATACCAGACTACGGAACAATAAGGTGTATATCAGTTCTTGAAGTATCGCTCTTGCAACACCAGGAAGCGAGTCCTTACCGAGTCCCGTATTGTTACATACACCCGCCGCGATCATTTCCGTTATTTGTCCGACGATCTATGCGGCAGGCGTGTAATCAAGATGATTCGTAAGATCGTTCAGTCGAGAACTCCAGAGGACACGAACATTCGGATCTCGATACGGATCGAAGGTTCGTAAAGGCGGAGACATTTCGAGAATATTGCACGAGAATATTGCAGCATAGCGCGATTAAACTGACGATCTTGCACATTAAACTGAGATCTCCCGCGCGATTCGTGGTTTCGTAACATTAGGCAACTGTCCCGTTTTACGATGTACGTGAACAAGATGCATATAACGTGCGAATGTTGCGATGCTGTAAAATCACTGTGTCCTGATAAACGCGTTAAAATTCGAATTCGTGGGTATCTGTTATCCAAAAAAGACGTACATCACACTTATTTATTTTTATTTTTCCTCAGTTGTTTCTCATTTAATCTCTTTCGTTTTTCAGTCAAATAAAAATGTTAATCGGAACTATTTGTCCGACAAAATAAAACTTAAAAAGTCACGCTGCATTGAAAAAAATGATAATAACTACCAAATATATTTTGGTGCTACATTTAATGAATATTGCTAAATATAATAATAATCAACCTTTTGATAATAATTGGAAAAATAACATAATATTTAGAAAAATAAAATTATAGTTGGTATTATTTATTAACAAATATTTGAATGAAATTTTTTCATCAAAGCTCTATTTACACAGAAAGATTTTGCTGAAAGATTTAAAATTTTGCTGGAACAAACCTAAAAACAATTTTATTAAACCATTAAAATAATTTTAAAAACTTAAAAATAATGAGCGCAATATTTTGAGTTCTCAACAAAATGATTTTGATAGATGATGATAGATAGAAAATTATTTTCAGATCTATATCCAGCAAAATTGTAGATCTTTCAGCGAAATTCTTGTTTTCATATAATTCTTGTGTATCATATAAACTTCATTATTGTATTATTGTCTGATTTTTTTAGTTTGTATGCTAAATTTTTGCTAAGCAAGAAGCGATTCTACATTCTTCGTAGTCTATGATTAAAAGTAGGTAGCGGAAAGCGGGAAAACTTCACATGCGCTTTATCGTATCCTCTTACCGCGCGGCTAACGTCGACGGATTAAGAAAAATTATCGAACGACGGGCATCATCCGCCGTTTTTAACGGTTTATAAGTAATTCCGTAACGACGCGTTTGACACGGATACGCGTAATTTAATGCGCAGCGCGCGTGTTGGTAATGCATGTCCGTCGCGCGTGGCACACACAGTACATAAAACCGGCATCGCATACAACAATCCGGTCGAGAATATATCCGTCGATCAGAAACGATTGCACGGTACTCTGGTCATCAGACACGCTGAGCACGCGGAACACGGCCGGTTGGTCTATCGCGAAGGCGTCAATGGCCAATGTGATTGCCGATCAGCTCTATGACAAATACTCCGCCTATCCGTGCATCGAACTCGTGCGATAGATCCTTATCGACCACGACATTAACTTCCTACAGCGATAAAGGCGAACTTTCATAGCTCTATCCGATTTCACTTTCCGTTTGATTAATTTGGCGACATTAGAGAATTGCAGCATATGTATACAATAAAAACCATTTTGTACTCGTATTGAAATCAGTCCTTGTTAAAATTGTGTTGGATTTTAAACATACTTGAGTAATTAATTTATTCACATAATATAATTATGTTATTTAAATTTTAATATTTTGGATTAAATTGATGTCCAAAATATTTTTTAATATTAAAATAACACAACTTATGAGTAAACAAATAAAAATAATATATATTTTTTAATGTAAATTTTAAGATAAATAAAATGTGTCAATTTAACATATTATAAATGTTAATTTTATTTAAAAAAAAGTTTCCATACACACAATTTCTTTTTAAATCATCGAAGTGTTACATTGTTTGTATTATTTTCTGCAAAATGTGTTACATTCTAACATATTTATTTTGTGTTAAATTAATACAAAAATTTGCTGTTTGAAATACATAAAATGTATTAAATTCAATATCTACAAATTCTCTAATAAAAGTTTTTAATTGAAATATCTAAATTGTATAACGTTCTTTCTCCCAAAGCTGAAGAAAATTATATTGTATAATAATATTAATATATATATTCGTGATTTCGTTATTATAAAAATAAAACTGTATTGTAATATTGTATTATATAACTTGAAATGTTACTTGCGTTATATTATAAAACAGCATGATTATACAATTTACGATTCGGTTGTTCATGCATTAAATATAAAAAGAGTTGAGCTTTTTACGAGATTGGGATACTTCGACGCGAGTTCCGATTTCTGAAAATATCAGAGAAATATCTCTGCACATTTATTAACGGTGGCTTGCATCACAAATGATCGTTTAACCGTCTTGTAAATCCTGCGAAATAGTAACGAATAGAACGTGCACTTAGTCATTGGTGGGGCCGTAACCGGTATTTAGAGGCATTCCTTACTTGTCTCGCGATACACTCATAAAGTCGGCATGTTTCAAATTATCTCTGTGAGAAAAAACGTTGCGAACAATACCGAGGTAAAATTATTCGATCGATCGATAGTGGCACACGTGTACGCAATTTTTATCATTCGAGAAATAACTGCGAGAATGCTCTGGGCGAATTATACAATAATATGGCATTGTTTTTAATGTAATCAAAGTGATAATTTAAGTTCTGAGGAAGACCTTCCATCGTAAAACGTAAGTGGAGGGAACTAGATAAGAGAGCTTGGCGATTACGTCGAAAAAACACCGAATAACTGTACCACGCACTGTTACGCTCTGTTTTCGCATGCAGTAACGTTGCTATTTTAAGTGCGAATACACGAGTCAGTGAAGCTTGAATCTCTATAGAAATATTAACTGTCTGACGGTACGTAAATTTCTAATTGCTTGCACCTAACATGCGCACAATTAATTAAGTTAAATAATAAAACAATGAAAAATTTATGAAGTTTTTCTGTATGGGTTCTTTATGACTACACGACACGAAATGTGTTTTAAAGTTATCAAGTTTTAAGCGGCGAATGACCAAAGACAATTTTCGATGAAACGTACATCGGGCAGGCATGTTCTTACGCAATGCATCATCGGGCAGTTGCACAATTTAACATGAATATGAGAACCAAAGATGGTGCGTGCATGGTCGAGAGTGAAATTGAGGTATTTAATATGTATGAATGCTTAAAAGGAGCAAGGTGACTCTCGCGTGATCATCTGTCTCCTTGCGATTACGCAAGCGTCACGTCTACGTAAAAGCATTGATCTTTGTCAGCCGTATAATCGACCGCGTCGCTTGCACAATCCCGCCGCAAGTACACCATAAATTTAATCGCTACTATTTACCGTATCGATATTTTACATTAGCTCCATTTACAGCCTGGCATTGCAAAAAGTCCCCGAGTATCGCAAGAATGATCCAAGTGAGCGTTACATTTTCTTACCCGTCATTTGATTTATCTCCTCATTTCCGCAAACTTGTTGCAATCATTGGACGAATCTGTTCAGTTGACTTTCTGTCTTGAATATCTCCGAATTCTCACATCAATTTTATGAGAATGAAATGCTCGTTCGCAATTAAAAGTCTCCAGCTCTACAAGAGATGTGGTAAGTTTTTGCTTTTTACTTTAAGCTCTGAACTGTGACGTAATTTGCTTTAAGATCTTTTATATTAAATTAAAATCTGGACAGCTCGTTTAAAAATTAGAGATTAAGTCTGTGCCGGAAAACGCTTTTTACCAGAAAAAATACCTCGAACTTAAAGCAAAAGGTTAAAGACTTAGATCTGTAGGGTGATAAAAATGTTTGACAGCAAAATTTTGTGTTTATGAAATTATTATTCAGAGCAAGTTGACATTATTTGCCATCACTTTGATGTCAAAATGACATTAATCGTCGACAATCTGGGCTTTTTTGACAAAAGCAAAATTTTACTTTCAAATTTCACTCTCATTTTTGCTCAACTTTTATTAAATAAATGTTTTAATATTTGAATTAAAAGACTATTTGGTTATTTAATAGAAATATTGAAAAATAATTCTAAATTTTTTTGAAAGTAAAGTCTGCAATAGTAAAAAAACTTGGGCTGGACAAAAAATCCAGTTTGCAAATAGATGGAATAAAAATATATAATTATAAATTGAGGATATATTAAAGACGTCATTTTGAAAATTACTATAAATAACATCAGCTTACTTGAATAGTAAAATATATTTAAAGAAAAAAAAATTCTGGAATGGTAGTTACATCTTATTAAATATTAAAAATCTTATTAAATACCAAAATGCTTCGAATTAAAAGATTTCTGTCAATCGATGACCGTTCTATGACTATTTGGAATATTTGTAGAATTTATCTGTGAAAAAGATGATGTACGGCCAGTGTTGATGCATTCTCGAAGCGTCTTGAAGTTTGTACTGAAAAAAATTTAGTAAATTTCAATAAATATTTCTTTGAATAGTTCTCTAGCGAAATATTTACTTTTAAACACATCTTTATTAGAACCATTAGTTTGATTCAACTATCATTTTTTTCATTTATTTAAATATTTTTTTACCATAAGCAAATATTCCGCTATGACTATTCAAAGAAATATTTATTAAAATTTAATTTTTTTTTTTCAGTGTATCGAAGCTAAAAGTGGCCATTTTAAAAATGTTAATTATTATTTTTTATATTTAATAAGATATAACTAACACTTTAGAGTTGTTTTGTAAATTTACAACAATATACTAATTTAATAAAAAGACTAAATTTTGTGGTCAAACTTTTTTGCCACTCTGTATTGTACATTGGATCTTAAAGAAATTCACGTGCAAAATCGATTTTTGTTTGCCGAATTATTATCCGTAAGCGGATAAACCGTATGTAAGCCGTGATGTATAGCACGTTCCGACACGCGTGCACGTGTAAGTGCAGTTACACACGCCCACGCCTGCACGCTTATGCGGTGTAAAATGTACGAATGAAAGGGAAACCGTTGTCGCTACAGCGCCTTTTACGAAATCCAAGTGGTCTGAGGTTTTATGATAAAAAATGGCATCGCCTTGTACCAATTAACTTGTGCGACCTTACCATTAACTTGTTATTGTTACTCAATGAACGTTTATTTTCGATTTATAAAACATAAAGCCACTTTTTCTATAAAAAAAAATAAATAACGAAAAAAGAAATATGTCATCATTAAAATTTGCATTTAAATACAAATCACGATTAAATACATATCATTAATTGATGAAATAAACTTACATAATAACATATCGTCGAAGAAAATTTAAATTAAAAAAAAATTAGAAGAAGTCGCCGACATTGACATATAGGTTTTTATAAAGAGATACCGTCTTATTTTTCGAAAAAACTAACTTGCATTTTATTAATACTGATAAAGCATAATCTGTTTAAATAATTAAAGAAGTAAAATATTTATAATTTATCCATTTGTGGTTTGTTTCTGTAAATAAAATAAGTTCAAAATGAATTTCATAAATACGAAAATAAAATTTCTACAATTTCCTTTTGCAAATTGAGTAGTTAAAATAATAGTGGCTATGTTGTTCATAATATTTTATTATTAATATAGGTTACACCACAAATTTGATTGGCACAATGTTGGAATCCTTTCTGTGTGTGTGTGTGTGTGTGTGTGTGTGTGTGTGTGTGTGTGATGTGTGTGTTGTACTTCTTATTGATATTTTTATTTCTTCAGGTAATTATTTTAATAAAATTATTTTTAAATCTATATCTGTTTAAATTTTTTAATGTTTCAGCAAAATCATTCTTTCTGTGTAGAAAACAATTATTATATGTACTGTATGTATATATTTTATACAAAATGTTTATCCTAGTTTCTCATTATAAAGTTATTTTATAACTGATTCATATATATAGCTAAGAAAAAAATAGTCAATTTTAATAAATATTTATTCAGTTCAATTCTGTTAATTAAACATTTATTTACATTAAATAAATATTTATTAAATAAAAATTTTTAAAAGAATAATTATCAAATCAAATTAACGATTTTTATTGTACCAAATAAATATATCTTTATAAGTAATAAATATTTAGTTGGTTTAGTTTAGTATTTAACTAATATTTATTAAAATATTACGAATATTTATTAAAGTGATTATATTTTTTCTCAGTGCATATATCGAGCATTGCGCGCGTGTGGCGGTTGTATCTATCGGTTGCAACAGGAATGTAAGGATCGTGCTCAGTGAGCCTTGAATCGATTCACGTACGATGCTGCAGCGCACCGTTGCACTTATTTCTGCGTGGCTGCGCCGTTAAAGTGCAACAGCGAGAAACAGCCGGCCGACGCGACGCCGACGCGATGTAGAGAGAGAGAGAGAGAGAGAGAGAGGGGGGGAGAGAGAGAGAGAGTGGTCAGCTTTTCCTCCGATATTTCTTACAGACATGCGTCGCACTTCTAACATCGAGTTTGACACGGCGTAAAGTTTGAAATGAAACGCCGGAAACGACAAGAAACTCTACTATTTGCACGCTGTAGTATTAATCTAACAGGATCTTGAAAGATATCTCTTGTTATATCGTTGCTTATAATTAATCATCATTTTCTGCGCATATATTTTGCAGTAAATAATATAAGAATATTAAAATATGTGCATGTAATACATAAAAGATTTGAAAGAAGATGATGTTTAAAGGGAGTACAAATGAATAAAACATATACTGATATGTAAATTGAGATGTAGCGGCCTTATCGTTATGTTAGTCTCGGAAAATTTTTATAAACTCTCTTTATGCATATATAATTATAGAAGAGTAAATGCACGCATTTGCACTGACACATGCATATCAGTGCATTTATACTTTGTTGTGTGTATAACTCGTATAAGAGTATATCGAAGGTCAGCATACATCTGTCTTTCAATGTTCATTCTCCATCAGTACGCGTTAATTTCTGCAGATTATCAACGGTCTGTCGTGACAACAGATCCTTACAAGACGGGCAGACAGTCAACATCTACCTGCGATGCTCGTGAATATATTCAAATGTGTTGAGTAATATTAATGTACACACTTCGATTAAGATTCTCGATACAAAATAATTCCGAGTTAAGAATTTTATATCGAATTTACAATATTTTTTTGAATAATAATTTATGCATGATTAATTTCTTGACGAGTTTTGAAATTCTACAGCTGTTCTTTTCATAGAAAGAAAATATGCTATATTGTAGTTTATTGAATATCTGTATGATTTTCTCGATTAGTCTTAACATTTTCAACGTCGATCCTTTCCGCTCCAATTCCTGGAACGCCTTTAACATCACCGCGACAAAATGTGACTTAGGTACTTATAAAAGGCAAAATTGCTGTAATCTTCGCGGTGAGCAAAGGACTGTGCGCTCAGAACGACATTCACTTCATAACGCTTCCGCGAATCACAAAGTTTTATCTCCGACTGAAACGTCTTCCGTGAATAATAAGAGATCGATAGAAGATTACTACGCGCATCATAGAATTATCCGCATATAGATGATTTATTGGCGAAAATGTCGAAAGCGCGAGGAGAACTCGTGAAACTCAACAAAGTATTGTACGTTTGCTACAATCGAAGAGCAGTGTCCGTGACGAGAAGTATAACGTTGGTAAAGCGCAAATCAACGAACACAGAGAAAAATTAGCTGCAAGAAATGATGTGAAATGCGTATCATGCCAGTAGAAATTGCAATGACGCATGAGTATCGAATAATTCCGTTTGCCGACACCTTTTTGCTTGGTCCCTGACATTTTCATTAAGAGTTGTCCTTTTAGAATCTTCATGGTTATTTATAGAATGATCAACGAGTCTCAAAGCATGCCGATTCTTCTACGTTCAAGAAAGAGAAAAAGAAAAAAACAGAGAAGAAATTGGAATATCGGTCGTACTATATATACTTAATTATTGCAAGTTCGATATACTTATAACGACATACAATGTGCGCCGCGAGTTATAATAATTATGTTATAAACTTTCATTAATGTTGTTAATTATTGTATCTCAAAATGGATTACCCCTATAGGCACATGATATTATTTAATAATAAACAATATTTTAAGCATATTTCTAGAATATTAAACGCAACATTTGAAAAATATTTTACTGAAATATAATATTAAATAATATTTTTGAAATATTAGATTGTTATATGTTCACACTCCTGATAATATTACATGATTATTAAAAGTAAGATTATTTAATGTTACTGTAATATTGTAAGGACATTAAAAAGTATTATAACAACATTTACTTTAATTTGTAAAACTGTTACACTAGTTCAGTTTAAATATATGTTTAAAAACTGAAAATAATTTTGGCGTGCAGTTGTAAGACTGCATATGTGTACATAAAATCAACCGAAATGTTATTTAAGCACAAGACATAGCATATATTGATAGGACATTTTCATTACTAGATTATGAATTTAAACTGCATAAATATAAAAATAATAAATATTAATAAATATTTCAGGATATTTAAAGGAAACATATTAAGGATATTTGTATAAGTGGACATATAACATCCATAGAATACTCTTACAATATTAAAAAATATTATACAATGTTCTCAAAATATTAACATAATAACTTATTTTAATTTTTTAATAAATATATAATATTTATATAACATTCTAGGAATATTTTGCGCCTATTGGGACACAGTTTAGAAAAATGTCGGCCAATTTCTAATAAAAAAACTGCAGATTTCGATTGAAAAAATGTATAATATATAAAGTGTATAGTGTACAAAATGACAAAAAAGTTTGGCCACATTGTGCGATTATCAGTATCCAATTTTAACATCGAAACAATGTCAAAATAACGATAGATTTTTAATAACGTGTATTTAAAAAAATTGGAGAGAGAGAGAGAGAGAGAGAGAGAGAGAGAGAGAGAGAGAGAGAGAGAGAGAGAGTACTTGCATTTTATTAAATATCAGAACAATTGCATTAACTGAAGATCATTCTATTGGCTGCCTGGAAGAATTTATTCATAGAAAGATGCACAGTCTCATCGTTGATACATTTTTGAAATCTTAAAGCTTGTACATGCTAATGATAGATAATCATTTTGAATATTAATTATTATTTAATAAGATATATAAACATTCCAGAGTTTGTTTTTTCGCAAATATATGTTACTAATAATTTAATAAATGCAAAACTTTATGACCAAACTTTTTTATCATCTTATATAATGAGACACAAAATATCTATATTTGATTTTCATGCAGAATATTATTCAACGCTCTTTCTTATTATACTAGTAAGCGAATAGTGCGAATTATTAGAGTTATCAATATTGATTTCTCGATATTCCGTAATAATAAACGATATAACGTGTTCCGTTGCGTAATTTCTCTTGGACACAAGTGAACGCGATCTAAGTTTGTAGGAGCGAGCGTAATAAATGGAAATAATAAATGACGATGTACAGGCAATCTAGCGCAACAATTACCGCTACCCTAGAGAGCCTACAATCAAAGTGACGCCATACGGGTATCACTCGTGATTGGTCCGTCATGTTTCAGCCATTCCCTCTAGTTTTTTAAACATATTATTTTCTAAATTTTGAATTCATGCTAAAAAATGCTCAAAAATTGTGACAAATTAAAAAATGATAATAAATAAATATTGTATATAAAATAATAAAACTTTTACATATATTATTTATTATAAAATTTCATTTATTTTGTACTATTGCAATATTGTACATTTTGTAATATTGCACATTACTCTCTACCCCATTCTTATTCTTATAATTATATTTACAATTTGCAATTTGAATAAAGTTAGAACTCTTCTAATTGTATAAGCAAACTACATTTAATTTAAAATTGTGAAGAAAATTTATATGAATAAAAATGAATCAACCTTAGAGACCCTCCACCACCCCCGCCAATTTTTAATGGCGATCCTCTTTTCTTTGTAAGTATATTCCCCCGTAAAAAAAACGAATAATTAATTACTAATAAATTTAGTCGGTTGCAGGTAAGTATGTTTTTGCAGGTAAGTATGTTTTAAATTTATTTTTTAATTTTATATCTCTCTTTTTTTCTTTAATTATTTTATTATATTTCGCTAAAATCATATTGCATTATGATTAGCGAAATACAATAAAATAATTAACATGGCATAGCTTATTAATATTATTTTCTTTTATTGTAATCCTTTAATAATACAATAATTATTTACAATACAATGTATAATAAAAATGTTGTTCGAAATGTAATAAGAATTATATTATAGGAGCACAATTAACAAAATTTAGTAATGAGGTATTATACGAAAATGTCGAAAATACATACGATAACACAAATTTTCTAAACCAATGTTTAATGAAATATTGATAAATATGGAATGAAAATACTAACAATTAAATCGTACTTACTATTAATTATTAACTCGCGATTATATTATAAAACTAATTAACATCGTGATAAAAAGTCATTAATACATTTACGACAAGACTCTCATCGCATTTAAGATAATTATCCCGATAATTTGATCAAGGTCCTTCCACGTTGTGATAAAGTTAGTATCCGATACAAAGAAGAAAAAAATCATAGAAAAGCGAACTTGATTCCACGTCAAATTCATAAGATCCATTCGCAAAAAAAAGTTAAGCAATCCGTCAAACACCAGCGGTCTTATTACAGAAGGATGTGAATTCCAAATCTTTCAGACCACTTATGATAGAAATAATTTTGATAGCATTTTAATTACATTTTTATTGCATTTTTAATATAATATAATATCAAAATTTGCGAGGAAATTATATGTTCTACCACACATTACTACAAATCATCTCTTATTAAAAATAAAAAGATAAAATGATTTCCTTATGGAATGGTGATTACGAAGGAATATATTTAATAGTAGTAAAATACATGCATTATTGTAATTTTTTATATGTATGAATACAAAAGTATCTCGGGTACCAACTGTTCGAGATAAATCGAACTTGATAATAACGAGATTTTAAATAACTAAGTTAAATTAAATAACTAAGCTTTCTGAAAAATTTGTTATTATATATAAAATTTAACAATCTTTTTTTCTGCATTTTCCCAAAATTTTAATTATTAATATCTCGCTAATATAAAGGTATCCATTTGACTTATCTCGAATTTTTTGTATCCACACATTTTTAATTAAATTCATGTAATCACGATATCATTGATAAAAGGACATAAGGTATTTTGATAAAAAAATTATCTAAATCGACAAAAATCAAAAACTTGTTAAATATAATCTCATAATATATCTGCATGTATTTTATCATAGAAAAGTATATAATATACATATAAATTAATAATTAACAATATTCTGGAATGATGGGATGTCTCCAATACCTAAAAATGATTTTAAAATAACAGTTAAAAAATTAAATATATACATTCGTAATCATATTTTTTTGTTAGAGCAATCATCGAAAAATAAGCAAATTATTTGCATAAAGCTTAAATTTATTTACTTAACAATTTGGATTTAAAAAAATAATCATTATATGTATATCCATACATTAATTATACAATATTAAATTCGTATTGTTATTAAGATATAGTACTATTACTAATATTATTATTACTAGTGGGAGAACATTTAATAAAACAAAAAAAGCGACGAAAATTGTATGTTAAAGTATACTACTAAATTAATTTCGTAACTTGATTTTAAAATATATAGCATATAATTGTCTGACTCATTGACAAAATTATTACTTCCAGTGCAAGACGAGAAAACTCGGGATTAATTCCGATCCTGTACAAGAATTTCCAACAAGATACCAAACTAGACTTTGCGAATGGACTTTACAGAAAGCGACGAGGAATAAGTCTTCGTATGATATTGTAAAAATAATTTCAACTTTCTATCGGTACAAATCACGCATTAACTGCATCAACATAGCATCCACTTGACGCGAGGGACAGCGATGAGGCTTCCGTACATAATAAATTAATTCTCAATATTGTAATTTTTTAATGTTAAAAATATTAAAGGTAAAAAACAAAAGAAAGTTAAATATTTAACCTAATTACCTAAGTCAAAGCTCGAATCTTTAATGATATTTAATAAAATTAAAAGACGAAAAATGGCAATTATTGAAACATCAAATTTTTAATACCAGCCACTTAAAAATTAGTAAGGACTGCATAGTGGACAAGTAAAATCCAAATTAAAAAAAATATTTTTGAATTGGATTAAACATCTATCAAAGTCGTTAAATTAATAAACAATTTTTGTTATCATACGGTTCGTCGATTTCGTGTAATTTACATCAATAAACCAACAATAAATTTGATTTACTACGACAAGATAAATGCTATCTGTATGGAATAGATATATTTAATATGAATATATAAACATTCCAATAAATGTATAATTTAAATTAGTAACTATTGCGGAAATTACAAAAATAAACATGATGGCATTTACCTGGACATTACCTTCACATAAATTTTATATTACGTATGTAATATTATTATACATACATTTATTTATGATAAAATTAATTACAATATTAATGCATATACGTACTTTGTACGTGTATAAAAATTTTATAAGATATTATATTAAGCGGGAGAGCTGAAGATTCAATGAAATTTAAAATTATATATAATATATAATCATAAATTAAAATTATATATAATATATTAGGTATAGTAAAAAGAAATCCATTATTTTTCCAATAGATGGCTTTAGTAATCTGTATCTCGTCTACGCGTGATACAGATTACTAAAGCCATCTATTGGAAAAATAATGGATTTCTTTTTACTACACCAAATATAATATTTTTTAGTTTAATTATATTTATTTTTAAAACAAAATTTAATACCCGACCGACTCTCGACATTACTACTTTAAAGTGTTACCATTTTTATTTGCCCCCTATAATTACCATGTTCCATAACTTGCATTTGTACACTTTTATGTATCTTTCGAATATCAGTCCCTACCCTTCCCCCTTACTTGTCATACCTATCCGGATTTTCCCTTTATCGTGTAGATCGGTATCCTATCTTGTTCGTATGATTTCTACTTCTAATTATTCATAGTGTAAACACCGCGAAGATAAATGTTAATTGATTGTGTCAGCGGGGCCAGCAGCTTGCCACTGTTGTACAATTCTTCAACCAATTGGTTCTTGCGTTAGGTTCTACGTGAATTTCACATTACACCTTTTTATTTAACCCCCGTTACGGGAAATAATTTATTGTTACATATACTTGCCAATAATGCTTTTTGCTGTAATTGCAGCAAGCCTAATTATACCATGTCCTACCGTTGTAATGCCTCCCCTTCAGTTAGGACATACATCTGCCCCTGATGGATCTCCAATCAAATGAGCCAGAATGCTACTAATAAAACCTAATTACTTCAATTTTAATACAAAAAATTAATATAATAACAACGATCGGGAGTGATTATAGTGGAGTGCACCGGAGGGTCGCTAAGATTACATGAGGTGAGCTCGATATAGCTCCTGCAGAGCCCGCTCATGTTATCTAGCTGAGCTTTATTTGCCCCAATATGTGAGCATTGTATTTTTCAATCAACAATATTAAGGAATGCGCAATTGCGAGTTAAGTTGCCATCATTGATTTATTATTCAGATTTCGCTTGGATACCAACATCTTTCAAAAATATTACGATATATATGTACACACCAACATCTCAAGTACGTTCAGACATCGCTGTCTTTTTCTCTGGCCAATTTTTATTCGGGGTTAATAGCCAGAAGTTATCGACAGCAAGGAGACAAGATTTTCATTGTGTGCGGCCGACTGAAGCGTGTAAAAGTTTTACGCATGGTTTGATGCGCGAAACACGAAACGCGTCGCGAAGGGCCACCAGTAATCCAAAATTTTTGGTTGCATAAATATTAATTATCAATAAGACATACAGTCTGATTCTTAAAAACCGTGGGGTGAATAATTGTTATTTCTTTATTCGAGGCTAGTGCTGAAATAAGAATAACTATAAGTATTTGACATATAAAAAATCTAAATTTGTAAAAAAAATCTCTATTCGAGCCCCGGCTATTTGCAACATTTGGGTTTATTTTTTTAAATTCCAAATATGTGAACCAAGAGAGCAAAATAAGTAATTATTTATAATGGTACCACAATGAAAAACAACAAAACGGCAAATTAAATAGTAAATCGGATAAGACTGCAATACTTGTTACCACTCTACTATCCCATAAAATTAGGCCAATGTACGTATCTTTGTAAGATCGAACGATTCGTTGTCGTTTCGAATCTCTTCTACAAATTCATGAGAGAGATAAGAAACTCAGTCTTTAGAAATTGTCCGATCTAACAATGGGACGACTAATTTCCCTACATGATAAAATATAGTACATCGTTTTAGGTTGTAAATTATATTTTTTATACCCTTTTCGGCATAATGTATTATTTCAAAATTCGATTTTTAAAGGTAGATGTCCGATGGAAAAGTGCGCACCGGCAACCACGCGATTTTTTTTTATCTGAATAATTATAAGATGAGCAAATACTTTTGATTTCTTTCATGTTCACCACTTTACATGACACCTATACTGGATCCTGTCATCATGTTACTATTTTACGGCTATGAAAATCCCAGGTCACAGAGGCATAAAGTATATAAAAGTTTAGACTTAAAGTAAGTGCAGTTAGTGCCATTTAGGTAAATTATGAGGAACCCAGATGTATAATATACCTATTTAATATTAAAAGGACATTTATTTATTTAAATATTATTTTTTAATGCAATTTTAATGCAATTTTCTAGGGATTCACTCTAAATGCATTACTGGTTCAATGCAGTGTGCATTAATTAAAGGACATTTATTTATTAAATATTAATTTTTTTTAATGCAATTTTAATGCAATTTTCAGGGGATTCACTCTAAATGCATTACTGGTTCAATGCAGTGCTGCATTAATATAAAAGGACAATTTTATTTATATTAAATTTATTTTTTTAATGCAATTTTAATGCAATTTTCAGGGGATTCACTCTAAATGCATTACTGGTTCAATGCAGTGCTGCATTAATATTAAAAGACATTTTATTTATTTAAATATTAATTTTTTTTAATGCAATTTTAATGCAATTTTCAGGGGATTCACTCTAAATGCATTACTGGTTCAATGCAGTGCTGCATTAATATTAAAGGACATTTTATTTATTTAAATATTAATTTTTTTTAATGCAATTTTAATGCAATTTTCAGGGGATTCACTCTAAATGCATTACTGGTTCAATGCAGTGCTGCATTAATATTAAAAGGACGATTTTATTTAATTAATATTAATTTTTTTTAATGCAATTTTAATGCAATTTTCTGGGGATTCACTCTAAATGCATTACTGGTTCAATGCAGTGCTGCATTAATATTAAAAGGACAATTTTATTTATTTAAATATTAATTTTTTTTAATGCAATTTTAATGCAATTTTCTAGGGATTCACTCTAAATGCATTACTGGTTCAATGCAGTGCTGCATTAATATTAAAAGGACATTTTATATTTATTAATATTAATTTTTTTTAATGCAATTTTAATGCAATTTTCAGGGATTCACTCTAAATGCATTACTGGTTCAATGCAGTGCTGCATTATATTAAAAGGACAATTTTATTTATTTAATATTATTTTTTTTAATGCAATTTTAGTGCAATTTTCAGGGATTCACTCTAAATGCATTACTGGTTCAATGCAGTGCTGCATTAATATTAAAAGGACACATTTTATTTATTTAATATTAATTTTTTTTAATGCAATTTTAATGCAATTTTCAGGGATTCACTCTAAATGCATTACTGGTTCAATGCAGTGCTGCATTAATATTAAAAGGACATTTTATTTATTTAAATTAATTTTTTTTAATGCAATTTTAATGCAATTTTCAGGGGATTCACTCTAAATGCATTACTGGTTCAATGCAGTGCTGCATTAATATTAAAAGGACAATTTTATTTATTTAAATATTAATTTTTTTTAATGCAATTTTAATGCAATTTTCAGGGGATTCACTCTAAATGCATTACTGGTTCAATGCAGTGCTGCATTAATATTAAAAGGACATTTTATTTATTAATATTAATTTTTTTTAATGCATTTTATGCATTTTCAGGGGATTCACTCTAAATACATTACTGGTTCAATGCAGTGTCATTAATATTAAAAGACATTTTTTATTTAATATTATTTTTTTTAATGCATTTATAATGCAATTTTCAGGGGATTCACTCTAAATGCATTACTGGTTCAATGCAGTGCTGCATTAATATTAAAAGGACAATTTTAATTATTTAAATATTGTTTTATTTTAATGCAATTTTAATGCAATTTTCAGGGAATTCACTCTAAATGCATTACTGGTTCAATGCAGTGCTGCATTAATATTAAAAGGACAATTTTATTTAATTAATATTAATACTTTCTAATGCAATTTTAATGCAATTATCAGGGGATTCACTCTAAATGCATTGCTGGTTCAATGCAGTGCTGCATTAATATTAAAGGACAATTTTTATTTATTAATTTAATTTTTTTAATGCAATTTTAATGCATTTTCAGGGATTCACTCTAAATGCATTACTGGTTCAATGCAGTGCTGCATTATATTAAAAGACAATTTTATTTATTTAAATATTAATTTTTTTAATGCAATTTAATGCAATTTACAGGGAATTCACTCTAAATGCATTACTGGTTCAATGCAGTGCTGCATTAATATTAAAAGGACAATTTTATTTATTTAAATATTAATTTTTTTTAATGAAATTTTAATGCAATTTTCTAGGGATTCACTCTAAATGCATTACTGGTTCAATGCAGTGCTGCATTAATATTAAAAGGACGATTTTATTTAATTAATATTAATTTTTTTTAATGCAATTTTAATGCAATTTTCAGGTATTCACTCTTAATGCATTACTGGTTCAATGCAGTGCTGCATTAATATTAAAAGGACAATTTTATTTATTTAAATATTAATTTTTTTTAATGCAATTTTAATACAATTTTCAGGGTATTCACTCTTAATGCATTACTGGTTCAATGCAGTGCTGCATTAATATTAAAAGGACAATTTTATTTATTTAATATTATTTTTTTTAATGCAATTTTAATGCAATTTTCAGGGATTCACTCTAAATGCATTACTGGTTCAATGCAGTGCTGCATTAATATTAAAGGACAATTTATTTTAATATTAATATTTTTTAATGCAATTTTAATGCAATTTTCAGGGGATTCACTCTAAATGCATTACTGGTTCAATGCAGTGCTGCATTAATATTAAAGGACATTTTATTTATTTAAATATTAATTTTTTTTAATGCAATTTTATGCAATTTTCAGGGGATTCACTCTTAATGCATTACTGGTTCAATGCAGTGCTGCATTAATATTAAAAGGACATTTTATTTATTTAATATTATTTTTTTAATGCAATTTTATGCAATTTTCTGGGGATTCACTCTAAATGCATTACTGGTTCAATGCAGTGCTGCATTAATATTAAATGGACAATTTTAATTATTTAAATATTAATTTTTTTTAATGCAATTTTCAGGGGATTCACTCTAAATGCATTACTGGTTCAATGCAGTGTTACATTAATATTAAACGGACAATTTTAATTATTTAAATATTAATTTTTTTTAATGCATTTTTAATGCAATTTTCAGGGGATTCACTCTAAATGCATTACTGGTTCAATGCAGTGCTGCATTAATATTAAAAGGACAATTTTAATTATTTAAATATTAATTTTTTTTAATGCAATTTTAATGCAATTTTCAGGGGATTCACTCTAAATGCATTACTGGTTCAATGTAGTGCTGCATTAATATTAAAAGGACAATTTTATTTATTTAAATATTAATTTTTTTTAATGCAATTTTATGGGGATTCACTCTAAATGCATTACTGGTTCAATGCAGTGCTGCATTAATATTAAAAGGACATTTTATTTATTAAATATTAATTTTTTTTAATGCAATTTTAATGCAATTTTCAGGGATTCACTCTAATGCATACTGGTTCAATGCAGTGCTGCATTAATATTAAAAGGACATTTTATTTATTAAATATTAATTTTTTTAATGCAATTTTAATGCAATTTTCAGGGGATTCACTCTAAATGCATTACTGGTTCAATGCAGTGCTTCATTATATTAAAAGACAGATTTTATTTATTTAAATATTGATTTATTTTAATGCAATTTTAATGCAATTTTCAGGGGATTCACTCTAAATGCATTACTGGTTCAATGCAGTGCTGCATTAATATTAAAAGGACAATTTTATTTATTTAAATATTAATTTTTTTTAATGGAATTTTAATGCATTTTCAGGGATTCACTCTAAATGCATTACTGGTTCAATGCAGTGCTGCATTAATATTAAAAGACATTTTATTTATTTAATATTAATTTTTTTTAATGCAATTTTAATGCAATTTTCAGGGATTCACTCTAAATGCATTACTGGTTCAATGCAGTGTTACATTAATATTAAAAGGACAATTTTATTTATTTAAATATTAATTTTTTTTAATGCAATTTTAATGCAATTTTCAGGGGATTCACTCTAAATGCATTACTGGTTCAATGCAGTGTTACATTAATATTAAAAAGACGATTTTATTTAATTAATATTAATTTTTTTTAATGCAATTTTAATGCAATTTTCTGGGGATTCACTCTAAATGCATTACTGGTTCAGTGCAGTGCTGCATTAATATTAAAAGGACAATTTTATTTATTTAAATATTAATTTTTTTTAATGCAATTTTAATGCAATTTTCTGGGGATTCACTCTAAATGCATTACTGGTTCAATGCAGTGCTGCATTAATATTACAAGGACAATTTTATTTATTTAAATATTAATTTTTTTTAATGCAATTTTAATGCAATTTTCTAGGGATTCACTCTAAATGCATTACTGGTGTATTGCAGTGTTACATTAATATTAAAAAGACAATTTTTTTTATTTTAATGTTAATATTTTTTAATGCAATTTTAATGCAATTTTCAGGGGATTCACTCTAAATGCATTACTGGTTCAATGAAGTGTTACATTAATATTAAAAGGACAATTTTATTTATTTAAATATTAATTTTTTTTAATGCAATTTTAATGCAATTTTCTGGGGATTCACTCTAAATGCATTACTGGTTCAATGCAGTGCTGCATTAATATTAAAAGGACAATTTTATTTATTTAAATATTAATTTTTTTTAATGCAATTTTAATGCAATTTTTCAGGGATTCACTCTAAATGCATTACTGTTCAATGCAGTGCTGCATTAATATTAAAAGGACATTTTATTTATTAAATATTATTTTTTTTAATGTAATTTTAATGCAATTTTCAGGAGATTCACTCTAAATGCATTACTGGTTCAATGAAGTGTTACATTAATATTAAAGAAATTTTATTTATTAAATTATTTTTTTTAATGCAATTTTAATGCAATTTCAGGGGATTCACTCTAATGCATTACTGTTCAATGCAGTTGCATTAATATTAAAAGACATTATTTATTTATATATATTTTTTTAAGCAATTTTAATGCAATTTTCAGGGATCACTCTAATGCATTACTGGTTCAATGCAGTGCTGCTTAATATTAAAGGACAATTTATTTATTTAATATTATTTTTTTAATGCATTTAATGCAATTTCAGGGGATTCACTCTAAATGCATTACTGGTTCAATGCAGTGCTGCATTAATATTAAAAGGACAATTTTATTTATTTAAATATTAATTTTTTTTAATGCATTTTAATGCAATTTTCAGGGGATTCACTCTAAATGCATTACTGGTTCAATGCAGTGCTGCATTAATATTAAAAGGACAATTTTATTTATTTAATATATTTTTTTAATGCAATTTTAATGCAATTTTCAGGGGATTCACTCTAAATGCATTACTGGTTCAATGCAGTGCTGCATTAATATTAAAAGGACAATTTTATTTATTTAAATATTAATTTTTTTTAATGCAATTTTAATGCAATTTTCTGGGGATTCACTCTAAATGCATTACTGGTTCAATGCAGTGCTGCATTAATATTAAAAGGACAATTTTATTTATTTAAATATTAATTTTTTTTTAATGCAATTTTAATGCAATTTTCTGGGGATTCACTCTAAATGCATTACTGGTTCAATGCAGTGCTGCATTAATATTAAAAGGACAATTTTATTTATTTAAATATTAATTTTTTTTAATGCAATTTTAATGCAATTTACAGGGAATTCACTCTAAATGCATTACTGGTTCAATGCAGTGCTGCATTAATATTAAAAGGACAATTTTATTTATTTTAATATTAATTTTTTTTAATGGAATTTTAATGCAATTTTCCAGGGATTCACTCTAAATGCATTACTGGTGTAATGCAGTGTTACATTAATATTAAAAAGACAATTTTTTTTATTTTAATATTAATATTTTTTAACGCAATTTTAACGCAATTTTCAGGGGATTCACTCTAAATGCATTACTGGTTCAATGTAGTGCTGCATTAATATTAAAAGGACAATTTTATTTATTTAAATATTAATTTTTTTTATGCAATTTTAATGCAATTTTCAGGGGATTCACTCTAAATGCATTACTGGTTCAATGTAGTGCTGCATTAATATTTAAAGGACAATTATTTATTTAAATATTAATTTTTTTTAATGCAATTTTAATGCAATTTTCAGGGGATTCACTCTAAATGCATTACTGGTTCAATGCAGTGCTGCATTAATATTAAAAGGATAATTTTATTTATTTAAATATTAATTTTTTTTAATGCAATTTTAATGCAATTTTCAGGGGATTCACTCTAAATGCATTACTGGTTCAATGCAGTGCTGCATTAATATTAAAAGGACAATTTTATTTATTTAAATATTAATTTTTTTTAATGCAATTTTAATGCAATTTTCTAGGGATTCACTCTAAATGCATTACTGGTTCAATGCAGTGTTACATTAATATTAAAAGGACAATTTTATTTATTTAAATATTAATTTTTTTTAATGCAATTTTAATGCAATTTTCAGGGGATTCACTCTAAATGCATTACTGGTTCAATGCAGTGCTGCATTAATATTAAAAGGACTATTTTATTTATTTAAATATTAATTTTTTTTAATGCAATTTTAATGCAATTTTCAGGGGATTCACTCTAAATGCATTACTGGTTCGATGCAGTGCTGCATTAATATTAAAAGGACAATTTTATTTAATTAATATTAATTTTTTTTAATGCAATTTTAATGCAGTTTTCAGGGAATTCACTCTAAATGCATTACTGGTTCAATGCAGTGCTGCATTAATATTAAAAGGACAATTTTATTTATTTAAATATTAATTTTTTTTAATGAAATTTTAATGCAATTTTCTAGGGATTCACTCTAAATGCATTACTGGTTCAATGCAGTGCTGCATTAATATTAAAAGGACAATTTTATTTATTTAAATATTAATTTTTTTTAATGCAATTTTAATGCAATTTTCAGGGGATTCACTCTAAATGCATTACTGGTTCAATGCAGTGTTACATTAATATTAAAAATACGATTTTATTTAAATAATATTAATTTTTTTAACGCAATTTTAATGCAATTTTCTAGGGATTCACTCTAAATGCATTACTGGTTCAATGCAGTGCTGCATTAATATTAAAGAGGACATATTTTATTTAAATATTAATTTTTTTTAATGCAATTTTAATGCAATTTTCAGGGGATTCACTCTAAATGCATTACTGGTTCAATGCAGTGCTGCATTAATATTAAAAGGACAATTTTATTTATTTAAATATTGATTTATTTTAATGCAATTTTAATGCAATTTTCAGGGAATTCACTCTAAATGCATTACTGGTTCAATGCAGTGCTGCATTAATATTAAAAGGACAATTTTATTTATTAATTTAATTTTTTAAATGCAATTTTAATGCAATTTTCAGGGGATTCACTCTTAATGCATTACTGGTTCAATGCAGTGCTGCATTAATATTAAAAGGACAATTTTATTTATTTAAATATTAATTTTTTTTAATGCAATTTTAATGCAATTTTCAGGGGATTCACTCTAAATGCATTACTGGTTCAATGCAGTGCTGCATTAATACAAGGACAATTTTATTTATTTAAATATTAATTTTTTTTAACGCAATTTTAATGCAATTTTCTAGGGATTCACTCTAAATGCATTACTGGTGCAATTCAGTGCTGCTTAATATTAAAAGGACAATTTATTTATTTAATATATAATTTTTTTAATGCAATTTTAATGCAATTTTCAGGGATTCACTCTAAATGCATTACTGGTTCAATGCAGTGCTGCATTAATATTAAAAGGACAATTTTATTTATTAAATATTTATTTTTTTTAATGCAATTTTAATGCAATTTTCAGGGGATTCACTCTAAATGCATTACTGGTTCAATGCAGTGCTGCATTAATATTAAAAGGACATTTATTATATTAAATATTAATTTTTTTTAATGCAATTTAATGCATTTCAGGGGATTCACTCTAATGCATTACTGGTTCAATGCAGTGCTGCATTAATATTAAAGGACATTTTTAAATTTTTAAAATTTAAAATTTTTTT